>NC_045430.1:27619602-28249642 GCF_902635505.1 Sarcophilus harrisii
TGATTTGAAGTCAGGTTTTCCTAACTCCTGGCCAGGCACATTTAGTTGTATTGAATCAAAACATTGTACAGTTTTCCATGAGTGACTGAGCTTGGAGTTTGTCTCCTAATCAGGCTAGAGAATCTACTTATTGTCCACTTATAGCAAGCATCTGTCATATTCAAGTTCTCTCTCTCTCTGTCTCTCTCTGTCTCTCTCTGTCTCTGTCTCTCGCTCTTGCTCTCTCTCTTTTTTTCTTTCTCTTTGTCTCTCTGACTCTGTTTCTTTTTCCATCCCTCCAAAAAGACACACACACATATAATATAGATGCATATATTTGTACATATGCAATGTTTATATGTATATAACATATTTATTGAATTAGTTGCAGTGTGAATGCCTATCCATATATACAAATGTATATGTATACTTAAATATACACAGATATATATATATATTTTTTATGTGTGAATATGCATTCACTCTGTGAATAGTTCTCACATATCTAATACTATATCTCTGTCATCTCTATCTCTACATCTGTTATATCAATATCTATCTATAAACTTCTATACATATTTATATTTACATGTTCACATTGATATATGCATGTATGCACATGTGTTTATGGTATATATGCATATGAATATATGCTTGGTGAAAAGCCTGTGGAATAACAAATTAAAATCTAGCTTTGGAGCCAGATCGAGTACTACCTTTGGTTATAGCTGTGTGATTCTGGGCAAGCCAACCTGTTAGTTTTTTAGGCTAGAGGTGTCAAATACATGGATGGTGACTCATAACATTCTCAAGTCTGGAACCAGATTACAAAGATAACTAGAAAATATTTCATAAAATAAATAAAAATATACTAAAACATAAAACATATTACATTTTAAAACAAATATGAGAAGTTTACATAAAATTATTGACTCCCTTTTCGGTCTGAGTTTGAAATCACTGCTCTAGTGTATTCCTGAAAATGATAAATCTTAGTGAAAGTTCTGACCTGCATTAATATGATGAATTTTCCTTACCTGCCCATCTCGGGGTTCTGTAAGGCAATACTGATAATCTCTTTTTTAATTAATTAATTTAATGTTTTCCCCAGTTACATTCAAAACATTTTTTAGCATTTGTTTTTAAGATTTTTGAGTTCTAGATTTTCTCCCTTATCATCAATTAAGAATTAACAATTAAGAAACAACATGTGAAGTTGTACAAAACATTTCCATAAAATTCAAGTTATAAGAGAAAACAGAGATCTTCCATCCTAATGAAAATAAAAACCCTCAAGAAAACTTAAGTTAAAAATAATGAGAGAGATAGAGAAAGAAACAGAGAATGCTTCAAGCTGTATTCGAACACAATCAATTCCGTCTCTGGGTATAGATAGGATTTTTCATCTTAAATCCTTCAGAGTAGTTGTGGATGATTGTACTACTAAGAATAAAAATCAATTGGTCATCCCAGAACATTGCTATTACTTTGTATACAGTATATTTCACTTTGTTCTTGGAGGACTTTCCAGTTTTGTTTTTTTTTCCCTGAGAGCATCCTACTCATCATTTCCCAGAGAACAATACTATTCCATCAGAGAAACTTGCTTTAAATATTTATTTACAGTTACTATTGCTAATTGTATTTCCCCTCATTTATTCTCTTTTTCCTTTTACCCTCAAAAGTGTTCTGCTACTGAGCACTTTCTATACCAGTATGCCCTCAATTTTATCATCCTCCCACATTGCTTTCAGGGTAAGATAGATTTCTATACCCCTTATTGCGAATGTATGTTATTTCCTCTTTGAGGCAATTCCATAATATTCTTCATGGACATATTCAATGTTTTTTTTTTCTTCTTAATATCACCAACCCTTAGCTCAGTGCCTGATGTATAGAATGTGCTTAATAAGTGGTTGTTAATTGACCTTTCCAATTCTTGTCATATGGGAATATATTTACATATGAATATATAAATGTATATACATATATAAATCTCTATAGAATTTATCAGCAAATTCAATAGATCTTATCTATTTCATAATTAGTACAATGTGTTTCTCATTTACATGTTTCTTTTTCCATTGTGGATGTTTAGCCTAGTGTCTTTCAAATTACTATGCATTACTATTGGATTGTTGATGAAATATATACACACCTACATATATATGTATAAATATATATATATATATAACATACACACATATTTATGTGTGTATGAATCAATGGTTGTGACACTACTACTAAGTGACATTTACATAATATTTTGTGCTTTAAAGTCTACAAAGCACTTTTGCTCGAATCTACACTTTATTTCATCCATCCTCAAAATGACTGCGTAAGCCAAATAAATACTCCCTTTATTATACTCATCCATTTTTTACATGAAGAAATTGAAGCTGAGAGAAAGTGCTTAAGGTAAAATGGCTGAGTTGTGTCAGAGGCAGAATTTTTTAAATTCAAATTCCACTACTATATCCACTATGTCATGTTATCTCAAGTACAATATGACCCATGAATAAGAGCATTAAAAGAACCTTACTATAAATAGAGAGCCCTTCTGTTTCAGCTCTGGGCAGATCATATTTCATGATACAGGGTTATTATTTGTTTCCCCAATGTACATTTCAATTGATGTCAATACTTAGTGGATCATTGAACAAAGTTATCTTTGTAGTCACATCTGTCATAAAACTGTAGAAGGTTAACATTTGAATAGCCTATTTCTTATTTGAGGAGAACCTTAAAGGCTGCATCTTGTTGTATGGAGTGTAATGCTTAAAAAACAGTGAATAGAAAGAAAAATTCCATTTAAAACAATTTTAGAATGTATAAATAAATTCAGTGAACCTACAAAAATACATAGAATTATATGAATATCACAAATTACTCATGAATAAATGCTGTGAGTGATAAAGCATTCTTTATGGAAATAAAGATCTAAATCATTGGAGAAATATCAATCATTTCTGTATAGACTGAGTCAATATAATAAAAATGACAGTACTATGTAAATTAATTTGTTTATTGAAAGCCTTAGCAATCAAACTACCAAAGAATCACTTTATAGTTAGAAAAAAGCAATAATGAAATTCATCTGAAGGAATCAAAGATCAAAAATCTCAGGGGAAATAATGAAAAACAAATTGTAGGAAGGAAGAAGGGCTAGCAATCCGAGATCTCAAAGTGTTCTACAAAGCAGTAATCATTGAAACAGTTTACCACTGGTTAAGAAATAGAGAGATCAAGCAGTGGAACAGATTAGCAATATAATATGTAGAGACAAATAATTGCAGTAGTGTAGTGGTTAATGAATTCAAAGAGTCCAGCATTTGGGATAAGAAATGCAATATACATTAAAAATTACTGAGAAAATTAGAAAGTAGTTTGGAAAAAAAAACTTGGTCAAAGACAAGATTTCACACTGTATACCTAAATAAATTGCAGATAGATACTGAAATGTAAAAGTCACATCATAAACAAATTAAATGAGAAAGAAAGAAATTGCTTTTCAGATCTATTGGCAGAGAAAGAGCTCGTGAAGGATATAGAGAGGATCACATATAAAATGGACAATTTTAATTATGAAATTTAAAAATTTTGTACAAAGAAATTCAGTGTAGCTAAAATGAGAAGAAAAATGTAACTTTAGTCGGGGAGGGGGAGATGTGACTTTGCAATTAGTTTTTGATAAATGTCTCTTTTCTAAGATACACAAAGAATTAATTCAAGTTTGTAAGAACAACCAATCTCCATTTGATAAATGATTAAAACAAAAGAAGAGTAAACTAGTTTGAGAAGGAACTAAGGTATCAAACTTATGAAAAATGCTTTGGATCATTGGTAATTACAAAAATGTAAATTAAATAAACTTTGAGGCTCTATTTCACACTCATGAGGGAAGCAAAAGCAAAAAAGACAAATGTTAGGGTATAGAAGATCAAGGAAGGAGCAAAAGTATTCACATGTTCAAAAAATTTTCTCTCTTTTCTTTCTCTCTCTGTGTCTCTGTCTTTCTGTCTCTGTTTTTACCTGTCTGTCTCTGTATGTCTGTCTCTCTGTCTCTGTCTATCTCTGTCTCCTTTCTCTCCCTCTCTCTTTCTCCCTTTTCCCTCTCTCCCTCCCTCCCCCCCTCTCTTTGGGTGAAAATAGGAAAGAGAATTTTCTTTACTAATTAAAACATTTTTAAAATGTTATTTCAGGAAACAAACCAAAACAGAACAACAAAAAAGTAGACATAATGGAATTTTGTATTTTCTATACTTCTCCATCACCTATATGACTAAAGGTATGATCTATTACAAAAGTTTTTCTAGAAAATAATATTTGTGAATAGACTTGAGTTGTGCATAGATTAGTCACTAAGATTTGAAAAAGGTGAGAAAAGAGGCCTATTAATTTATATTTCCTGGTGATTTGTGAATTACCACTTTAAGGTTCACATAGGCTTTTCTACATAACATAATCAGTTGGCAAGTGCATGTGTATTATGCTTTCCATTTCTCCAATGAGAAAATTAGAGCTATGGAAGCTTAAGGGAATTGCCCAAGATCACATCGTAACTAAGTATAAGTCTTATAACTTTTAAAGTCCTGTTTTGGGTGGGAGTGATAGTGTTATTGATAAGATTGTTGTGTATGATTATTTCTCATTCTTTATAACCATCCTCTTCTTTGAGATGTTTTGCTTTAAACTCATTGTCTTAAATTCCATTTTCATATATTAATTGTGTATAGTTCCTTGCAAATAGCAAGTGATTAATAAAAATTTTATCTACTTGAATATATAGCAAGTAGTAAAAGGATAGGCTTTTGACTGAGGTGGTTCCTGTTTGTCACTGATGAAAATTGATCACTAAGGAAATGTTAGCAGCTCTGTCTCATTTTCTATTTCTATCTTACTCTCCTTTTGGTATATACATGTATATATTGATATAAAGATAGATAGATCACATGTGTGTTTATATAAATTTCCATTATATTATACATATATGTTAGGTAATTTATTTTTCTCTCAAATATAGTCTGTGGAAAGCATCTGTAAATTCCTTAGTAATAATTATAGTTGGCGTTTTTATAACAATTTAAGGCTTTCAGAATATTTTGTGTATATTATTTCATTTGATCTGGGAGATAGAAATGGTTTTGCTCGTTTCACTCTCCATCATTTTGTGCAATTCTTTTAAAATTTCTATTTCAATTTTAAAATTATTTTTAAAATATTATCTCTCTTTTTATAGATGATGAAACTGAGGCACAGAGGGTCTAAGTAATTTACACTTTAATATCTATTTTCAGTGTTTCTTATTGGTCTATTAACTCCCCAAAGCAGGTGTTGTTGTGTGGGTTAGTGCTAATGTTTTCTGTCTAAGATTATTGCTGTCTAGATATTGATTGTATGTAGTTATTTGTAAATTGTTTCTCACTTTAGATACCTAGAAGCTTGAGAACAGGGTCTTTTAAAAAATCTTTCTTTGTATTCTCAGTGCCTCTCTAGATTGTATAAGTTTAGTAAATACTTGCTGACTCAATTTGGATTTATACTCCTATACAGTGATCAACTGGTAAAAAAAATCTATCGATTTATCATATGTTATTCATGGACTCTGATTTTGGGACCTAGCCATCTATTTCCTGAATGAATGTATTGAATAAAGCATAAAGGTGACAAAGAAACATTGGTGACAGCATGGTGAAACATATTAAAATTAGAGTTAATATAATCATCAGCTGTGTTTTCCATATGGTATTTTATTTCAACAATTAAGCTAAACCCCATCTGTTTCTGCGTAAACAACATTTTTTAGATGGATTCACATTCCTGATCGCCATCCATGGCAAGCATTCTATGGCTTTTCAAAAATTTACTATTAAGTATCATTACGTATTTGACAAAAAATCTTCTTGAATGAAAAAAAAATCTCTGGTGCTAAAGACCACCTTATTTAACTAAAGACTTGTCCCATACTTTGATTTTCTTAATATGTCATGTAGTCTAATTTATAGTTATTGTTGAAAGAAATCAAATTTTGTTGGGATGGAGAGGAGACATAAGGAGGAGCTCTGCCACTGGGGCCCTTTTACTGGACAAAGGAAAAGTTAGTACCAGACATGTCAGCAGCAGATTTCCATTTTTTTTTGACCTGAAGAACCTGTTTGAACAGGATGTTACCTTGCTGGGTGACGAGGACAAGACAAATGGTGCATCCTGCCTGTCTAGCAGGTGTACTTGCCTTTGGTTTGGCTTGAAATGCATTGACAGAATAGCAATGGGGACCATTTGTCTTTATCTTTGTAACACCTGACAAGAGGCATGATTACTGCTGTAAGGGTATCAAAATAAAGAAAAAATGTCCTGTCCGAAGGCCCAGTTATTTATCACCTTCTGAAATGCTGACCCAGGCAAGCGAGATAGAAATTCCTCATCAAATTGCCTCCCAGAATCATTATTTTCCTCCCCTAGACAATATGTGAAAAGCACGGATTTCTCCACCACTTTTTTTTTCTTTCTTGATTGTATGTTTGAGGGTAATTTTCTAGAGAGTCCAGGCAGTTCCTTCTAAGCCCATGGCTTCTGCATAGATTATTCTACATGTCAGAATGAAAATCCATGCACTGTTCCTTCCTTGGACTGGAAATAAGGACTGTCACTAGTCAGCAAGCTTATTAACCAATATTGAACGCACAGAGAAAATTAGATTTAGTTTGTAGGCAAGTGTTAGAATGTCTCCAGGCAAATTGGATGGAGCCAACTTTCCCAAGCCCTTTATTTATTTCCTGGTTTCTTATTTTCTAATTAGACAAGCCTTCCACTTCTTTATAAACTCTCTGCCTCAATTATTGCAGGTCTAGTGAATCCTTAACATAATGGAACCATCCTAATTCAGACTAATGCTATTATTGAGGAGTATAATCCAGTCCTTGGCCCATAGACTTCAAGTTGACAAGAATGCCATTAAGCACCTGGGCCATAGATTATGAAATTGCAGCTCGGATTTCCTACATGTACAGAGCATGCAGCTCCTATACTAATCTTTTCCTTCAATAAATTAAATGAAAAATAGTGGAGGGGGGCAGAGAGCACCAGACAGTTGCAAGATAGCCGCTATTTACCTCACAATGCCTCAAAGCATGAAATTTTCTACTCTCCCTTTATAGGTATGGCCACTGGAAAAATGATATTTCCCTCATAATTTCCCCTAAAATTAGGTTAGATTTTTATATTAGATTGAGGGTCTTAGCCAGAAATTAATTTACTTACTTTTTCATTTTGACTTTTAAAATACAAATTTTCATCATTATATTTGAGCTAAAAAGTTCTCAACAGTCAAGAATGTTGACTGACTCCATTAAGACAAAATTTACTTGGACAAGGTTGATATAGTCAATAGAGTACTGGGCTGGTTATCAGGAAGATTCATCTTTAGAAGTTCAAATCTAATTTCAGATACTTAGCTGGTGATCCTGGGCAAATTACTTAACCCACTTTGCCTCAATTTCCTCATCTAGAAAAATGAGGTGAAGAAGGAAATGGCGAATCACTCCAGGATCTTTGTCAAAGAAAGCACAAATGGAACCAGAAAGAATCAGACATGACTGAAATGACAATAAAGTTTAAAGTCTTAGAGTTGGGTACGATAAAATCTGAGTCAAACATACAAGATGGTAGATATCTGGCTAAATAAAGTTTTATGTAAAAAGGAATTGAAGATTTTAGTTGATTAGAGGTTCTATGTATCAATGGTTCTATATTGTGATCCTAGCCTCTATTGAGAGAAAGAGAGAGAGCCCTAAGTAGAGAGGAGATAATATTATTGGACTGTGCTCTGGCAGACTGAATCTGAAGTACTATGCTCTCTATTTTGGGGGTTGTTTCTTTTTATGAAGGACATTGACTGATTGATAAATCTGATAGTATCTAGAGAAAAGTGACTAGAATGATGAAGGTCCTAACCTTGGAGAAGAGTTAAATTAGGGGGGATATGAGAGCTTTATTTTTCTACTTGGACTCAGGACAAGAAAAACAAAATGTACAGTGGTTGCTAAGAAACTGATTTCAGCTACTTTTTAAGGAAAAGTTCCCAAATGATTAGAGCTGGAATGAGCTGCATCAGAAGGTTCTCCCTCACTTGAAGTCTTCAAGTAAAGTAATATGAGAGTGCTATAGAAATGATGTTGTCAGATATAGGTTGGAATCCACAACTTCTGGGTCTGTAACATCTCTGAGATTTGGTGATTTTTGCCTTCAAAACATTTATCGTAATCTTATTAGATGTCAAACATTAAAAAATTAAACAAAACAAAACAAACACAACTATTACTGTATAGTAGCATCCTATGAACTGAAAAAAGCGAAGATTTGTATGGAAGTTGAGTCTATACAATAATTTAATTCTTGTTATGAATCAAAATAATCCAAATAGAAGAGAGATTTACCATAGCTGGTGAAGTCCTTTGATTGGTCTTATTTGCAGATGACATTGTACTGATTGGATAAAGATCCAGTCTGTCTTCCCATTGTTCATATACATTACTCCCCTTTATTCAAATAAGTCTATTCAATCTGATCTTATTATTATTTCTCTCTCTCCCTCTTTTTCTGTTTCTCTTTCCGTTCCTCCCATTTGCTCCCCTTTCTCTCCCTTCTTCTTTCCCTGTTTCTTTCCCTCTCTTCCCCTCTTTCTCTCAAAATGCCAGAGAGAGAGAGAGAGAGAGAGCGAGAAAGAGAGAGAGAGAGAGAGAGAGAGAGAGAGAGAGAGAGAGAGAGAGAAAGAGAGAGAGAGAGAGGAGAGAGAGAGAGAAGAGAGAGGAGAGTGAGAAGAGAGAGAAGAGAGAGAGAGAGAAGAGAGAGAAGAGAGAGAGAGAGTGCTGACTTGATTTTGCTTCAAAAATTCAGTCGATCTGTGGTCTGATTGATCAATGTGGCCATTCCCTTCAATCAATCAATAAGTATTAAGTATCTGGATGTATCAGAGCATCATAAAGCCTTCAGGGAGCTTAAATTCTCAAGTAGAGCTGTATATATGTCTCCACAAAATAAATTCAAGCTATTTTTATCTTGAAGGGAGAGGCACTAGTTGTTGGAGGGCAGTGGGAAGGATGCAGAAGGATCAGGAAAAGCCTATGTAAGTGATGATACTTGACCTAAGCTTGAAAGGAAGCTACAATTCTTAAGAACTGGAGTGCATTGAACTTACACATTTCTTTTTATACTGCATGTTTCTTTGTCTCAGGCATCCTTGACCATGTTCATGTCTTTTGGGCCACAGTCTTTGTGAATAATATTCTGAAGCCTATTTATACTCTGTTGTTTAACTCTCAATTGATCTCTGTTTAATTTTTAATCTTTTTGTTTTTGTTTATTCTGTTTAATCTTTTACCTCAGAAGAAGAGATCATGGTTTTATATTATTTACTGAGAGGTAATATTACCTGGAGGAGAATGAATCAGCATGGAATAAAATAGCACACTGGACTTTAAAACACCTTAGTGAGAGAAAGAGAAAGGACAGAAATAGCGAGAAAGAGAGAGTTCATAGAAAATTATAGACAAGATCTTTTATATTATAAGGAGTTTTTTTTTACTCAATTCCCTGCCTAACCAAGGAGACTACATTGATTATAAATATCCTTTGGTTGATGAAGATTACTTGCATTTTGACTCAGGGCTTTTGTTATGTGCATTGCTTCTTATTATCCAGGATTGTAAACTAACTTTTGAATTGAAGTTGTTTGGGCTTTTCTATTCATTCTTGGATAGAACTTTAAAGATTTAGAATATGGCTCTTCTTTCTCATTTTCTTCTTTCAATCCTACAAGTACCTGTAATTTTATTGTTTCAGGTCTACCTCTATCAGTGGAGACATTAAGTTCTCTGAAATGGAGTAGATGGTTTTTATGAACTGCAGTAGCTGAATATTTCATCCTTATGTAGTCAATATGGTAATGAGCTTCCCAGAATTTTGCTACCCTAGTCCTCAGACAAGAATTTTTAGGTCGGTGGGATATGCCAGAACTTTTGGTCTGTGGACATATCCTTCAAGAACCTGGGCTTGCTTTTATGCTATTACAAAGTATCAAAGAAGAAATAGTATAACATAAGCTTGTTGGGGACAAGGACTTTTATTTTCATTTTTGACCCTGTTTACCTGGCACATAAAGATATAGACTGGGGGGGGGCAGCTAGATGGCACAGTGGATAGAGCACTATCCCTAAAGTCAGGAGGACCTGAGTTCAAATCTGGTCTCAGACACTTAACACTGCCTATTTGTGTGACCCTGGGCAAGTCACTTAACTCCAATGCCTCAGGAAAATAAAAAAAAGATATAGATTTCAATGTGCTTTCATTGATATAGGGAACTCCTGGGTGAGGAAACCCTTTTCACCAAAGTAGATCAGCACCTTCTCTATAATGTATAATCTTATAGAATTGCCGGGTTCTAAAAATTAAATAACTTTGCCAGGCTCATATATCTGATTGATGACAAAAGTGAAATTTGGTCCCAGATATTCCTAGATTCAAGGCACTATCCACTATACCAGGCATTATTAGCTGCAGTTCCAATCCAATTCACACAGATTAAGAGCCTATTATGTACTGTGCTAAGTTCTAATGATATAATTAATAAAATAAGACATCCCCTACTCTACAATTGCATGGATTTGGAGTGGAGTGAACTGAAGTCTAGCTTCTGCACTCTATAAATGAAGGCATTGGGAAGAGTTTGATACTCTATACTCAGACCTTTCAATTAAAGGGGAGAAGAGATTGAGGGAGGGAGTATCAATCAAAACTTGAGTTAACAGCATGGTGATCCCTGCAATTAGAGATGATACACTTAATCTTGGAGGCATAGTTTGTTTGTAGAGATGAAACCAGGCAGATGTAGAATAAAATGAAACAAGTTCATAAACTTATTCTTTTTAAATATATTGTCAGCAGTATAATTGGTCTGCTTTGTAGAGGAAGTAGAAAAGAAGGGAATGAACATTTATATAGTAACTACTATGTGCCAGGTATTGTGATAAGTACTTTACAAAAATTTTCTCATTTGATCCTTACAAGAACCCTGGGAAATAAGTACTGTTATTTATTAGACCCATTTTACAGCTTAGAAAATGGAAGCAAGTCTGGTCCAGGATCATAAAGCTAAAGTGTCTAAAGCCAGTTTGAATTTAGGTCTTTGTCTGATTAAAGGATTATGTGGTTCGGATTGTCTCCTGCAGTAAGTCACTACTTTTAGCTTTAGGAGATAGTTTGATGATTAATAAGATAGTTTAATGATTACAATAAAACTGCAATGACACAATTACAACAAAAACACAATAGTAATATGCAACATGGCAAAGAGAAAAAGAAATAAAAGTAATAATATTGAAAGAAAAACATCACCAATTCAGGGAAGTATCACCTCCTGAGTTAAATAGCTGAGGAATTCTGGGTCACAGCTTTCAGGGTCCCAATTAAGAAGGTCCCAGGCAGAATGTCCTCTCCATGGGTGAGATTCCAAAGAGACTCTGCCTTAAAGGACTTATATATGACTTTAGACAAAGAAGGCTCAATGGCAACCAAAAAAGCTTTTGGCTGACCTGTCCTGAACACCTACATTGGGGGATAGCCAGTCCCCTCAATGAGGCTTTCATGAGTTGTTTATTTTCAGTGAACTGGCTAGGTTCCTGAAGATAAATTACTCAAGATGTTTTGATTTTAAAGTACTGGCCAGGTGTCTCAAGGATATACCTGGTCTTTGTCTAAAGTCTAACAACTCTCTAGGCTTAGATTCATCCTTAGGGCAAATACATGTAGAGTCTATACTGAGACATGGAGGAGCTTCTATATTATGTATTTATCAATCAGTCTTCCAGCTCAAGGACTGGAGGTTTATCCACGGCTCTAAAATAGCTGTATTTTTGTAATTCTACATATTTTACTTTGTGCATTTGAAAACATCATTCTGAGGAGTCTAAAAGTTTCACTCGACAGAAAAAGAGGATCTAAAAGTATATAAATCCCTGCGCCACATTATAGTGCCTCACTGGCACATAGTAGGTCTAAATAAATATTTGTTGATTGATTGAATAATAATTACTATAAATTACCAATACTAATTTATTAAGCATTTACTGTGTCTCAGGCCCTGTCAGGTGAAGCACTGGTGATATAAATAAAGGCAGAAACAGTAGTTTTGCTCTCATTAGTCTCTCCCCGCCCCCCAAGGAACTTGTATTCTAAGGTGAGGGACAACAATCAACAATCAGGTAAAATCAAGATATATAAAGAGTCAATGGAAGACACTTTGAGAAGAAGCAAAGACATTAGCTACTGAGAAAGGCCTTTTGGAGTAGGTGGGATTGGAGCCAAGTCTTGAGAATTAGGAAAATTAAGAGGAAGATGTATGTGTGGGAAAGTAAATTACAGATGTGAGGGACAGGTAGGACAATGGCATGGAGGTTGGATTTGGAAGCTGTGTTTGAGGAGCTGCCAAGTGGACTAGTGTTGCTGGAAGACAGAATAATTGGAAAGAAGGAAAAAGTAACAAGACAGAAGGGTATGTAATGGCTTGGTTATAAAAATCTTTCAATCCCAAATAAGGGAGTTTGTGTCTAGTTCTGCAAGAAGTAGTAGGGAGCCATTGGAGATCATTGAGTAGGAAGGTGACATGATTAAATCGTAGAAAAAATTATCTTCGTAGCTGATTAAAGTTGAACCAGAATGAGGGATACTTCAGGACAGGAGGACAGGACAGTGAGAGATGATAGATCTTGTATGCCTCATTTTATTTTGAAATCCTCTTTCTCCTAAAATAAAGTAAAATTAAAGTTTGTGGTTTATATTTTATCTTTGATGGCCCTTGTACAAAAAGAAGGCGGAAGGAAGACCAAACAGAGGCTAAATGCAACTGTTTATTTAAAGTTGAAATAAAAGCTAATTCTAAGATAACATTATGGCAAGAAAAAGAAAATTTTGAGCAGCTAGATGATGCAGTGGCCCTAGAGCCACGATCTTGCCTCAATCACTTAACCCTTCTAACTGTATGATCCTGGGCAAGTCACTTAATCCCAATTGTCTCCTCAAAAAGAAAGAAAAAGAAAAGAAAATTTTTATTCCCTCCCTGAAGGACTCTGGAGAAAGAAGATTGCATTTAGTGTCTGAACATTTGTTCTTCATCTCACTATATGGAAAAAAAATCATAAAACTTCTTGAGTCTTTAATTTCCTTTGGAGGAGGGGATTAGATAAAAATCAATCAATCAATCAGCACTTTTAAAGTACTATGTTCTAAATGCTATGGTAGGTGCCTAGGACACAGACACAAAAGCAAAATATTGTCTGCTTGAGGAACTTCCATTATAGCTGGGGAGACGTACACATTATAAACAAAGATGAAATCTAAGCATTGGGATGATGTTTGGATTTGTGGAATCATTGAAATAAGAAACTCTCAGGTGAGGAAAATTCCTCTACAAATGGAGGTGAGAGCTAGAATTTCTCGAGCACCTACTTTGAGCCAGACACTATGTTAGGCACTGAAATGACTTCCAACGTACCTTTCGGCTCTGCATTTATGATCTTATGATTCAGACTGGTGAAGATTTTATTCTAATAATGGAATAGTATTAGGAAAAAATGTACCAGACAATTTTCCCAGAACTCATATGAACTATTAGACTCAACTTGTCCGTTTATATTCTTGGCTGGGTTGACTTGTCCCTTCACTCTGACATCACCCACATGAAGCAGGTTGTCTGGGAACATAACTATTATATTATCAGCCATAATAGTTCTGTCCCCAAGGGTAATCTCTCAAACAAATGGGTTTCTAAATCAATAAACACCTTAGCCTGCTGTCTCTGAATTTACTTATTCATGAGATTCTTATCTCTCTGTAAATTCCCAGGAAGATTCTTTATTGCTTAATCCCACCATATTGGTTAGAATGTTTATCAGTTTAAAATTAGGTTTTATTAAATTTTCTTTGTAACTTTGTGATTCTCGCAGGGATTTTCTAGTTTGGGAGGAGGGAAGGCTTAGAAAGTTACACTTATCTTTCCTTTTACAAACAGAAATGCCTCCTAATACCTTATAAGTTGTCAAACACTGGATTGCCTACTTAAAATATGTTCTTTTTCAACATTAATTGGGGAAAAAACTCCACATGTTTTCAAATAGACTCTTTTCTATAGGCCAGTGAATCTGGCCTATTTTCATAATTAATCACAATGGGTTTTACTACCCCTGGCTGTTTGGAGCTGGTTGGATATTGTAGGCTTTTAAGGACCAGGAGACTTGGCTCCCTGTTATTCACCAGGAGAGTCATCTCTTTGGTTCTTTTGTCTGGTCAATGGATCATAAGGAGCTTCCCTAAGAGCACAAGATGTACTTCTGGCTACCATAGAATTATATTAGCTGCCACAAGGCCTTAAACTAAATTACAGATATTCAGGCTTCACCACCTGATCTCAATGGAAGATGCTTGCTCAAGATGGCCAGGACCTCAGAAATAATGTTCTGCTGTGGGCTCATTTGAATAATCTCTTTACTCATTAAATACAGCTGCAAGGCAAGCAACGGCAGAGTTCAAAAGGCAAGCCAAGGGAATATATTAGTAATAGAATTATGTTTTAAGCCTTTGGGCATGTTTCCCCAATATTTCTGTAGTCCATTAATTACTACAAGAACGATTTTGTCACTTATTTTAAAAAAAGGTTAGAGGAATATTTTGACTAAGAAGCATAAGTATTTATTTTTATAGTCCTAGGTAAACTACAGTTAAAGTGGAAGACAAACTCTGAAAGTGGCCAAATAATACTTTTTTTTAAAAACCTGATCCAATCTCCATAGAACTGAGATTACAACTACATTTTTTTTTTAATTTTTGCTTTGTAAAATGCTACTTTTTAAAAATAGAACAATGAGTGATCCACACTACTACAGTATGGAACAAGTATGCCCTTACCATCTCCCCAACTATATCTGGCATTTGGAGAATAGGTTCTGCTTATTTTTTTTTGAGATTTAATATTTTATTTACTGAGGAAACCAAACCATAAACTCTTCTAAAAATTAATATCTCTAAATCCTTTTCTTTTTTTAAAAAATAACTTTTCATTTTCAATTTTGCAAAGATAGTTTTCAACATTCACAATGGGTTCTGCTTTATTTTATTTATTTCAATTGAACAATAGATTACCTGAAAGGCAGTGTGCTAAGTGCTAGAAAAATGGAGATGAAAAAGAAAATGTCTCCTGTCTTTAGCTTGTATTTTACCAAGAACTCATAGTCTGCCTGCCTTTAATTTCTCTCCACAATCTATTCTGTAATAGTTATTCCATACGCAATAATTTTAGAGCACAGTTCTGCCCATATAATTTTTGTGCGAAGAAGCTCCAATGGCTCTTTAATATAGTTAGGTTAAAATATAGCCTACTCTGCTTGGTATGACAATAATCAGCACTTAAAATTATTACTTGACTTCATAAGCACAAGAACAATTGGAGGTAGGTCTTACTGTCCTACCCATTTTATGAATGAAGAAACTGAGGCAAATTAAGGTCTACCTACTATTGAACTCACTTATCTGTCTTCTACTCCATGAGTTTGTATAAGGTGTTGCTGATGCATGGAATGAGCTTTCCTTATTTTTGTGTCCAAGGATCCCTAGGTTTCTCCCAGGCTCAGGTCAGATATTGTCTCTTTCATCTAGCCCTTCCTGCTCACTCCTCAGATTTAGCTTTCTGTTTATACGTTACAGTTCTTAGGTGAGCTGTTTAAAAGTAGGGATCATAGCTCTAGGGTTAGAAAGTACCTTAGATCATTTTATTGATCATAGGTTTAGAACTAGAAGGGATACAAATCTGACTATGCAGATGAAGAATTTTAGGCAAGAGAGGGTAATTGATTTGCCCAGGATCATACAATTAAGAAATGCCCAAGGTAGGATTTGAACTGAGGTCCTCCTGATTCCAAGTCCAGTACCTAATCCATTACACAATTAAGAATTTTTTGGTCTTTATAGTTGATTGCCTAGCAAATAGTAAGCCTTTATTTAATGGTTTGAATTCTAACTGCTGATGGAAATTTTCAGATAGTTCCTCTCCTTTTGTTGTGAAAGCAGAAGAAATTTAAAGAAGAAAATTTCAAAGTTTAAAAAAAGAAACTGGAAAAATTAGGAGAAAGGAAACATTTCATGCTTTTTTTTTGAACAAATTCTCTTCTGCTCTTTTCATATTCTTCTGACCTTTTTAGGGGGAGAGAAGGGAGGAGGATGATGTTTCTGGGTGTATTCCAAGATCTTTGATTTCCAATGTTCTCATTTTTCCTTATGCTGTCTCACCTGTAAATACTGATTTCTCTGCTCCCTATCCACCTGTAACACATACACTAAGGAAATGCATGACTTTAGGAGTATATGGCTCATTTATTTACATTTTGATACAACTCCAAGTCAATTTGTGAGAAGTGGTTTAGATCTTGGAATGGGTTTCTGTAACATCTCCCAGGGCTTGAACTGAGCTGAATTTCAGTTCATTTGAGATCCATTTCCTCTTAAATTATGGAAGTGAATGATTTTTACTTAGTCACTTCCTTTCCTTGGGGTCTTTCCAGGATATACTAAAGCCAAAGAGCAGACATCCATCTTGTGGGACACAAGGGAAGATCTGATAATAAGATGCGTGTGGGGGGTGGAGTTGTAACAGGTGTAGAAGATTAGAAAGCATAGATGGATTCTGAAACTCAATATTAGGATTTCATCCTTGCCAATTCCCGATCTGTGGTATGCTAGCATGTATACTCATGAAGAGAAGTCAAATAAATTGGGATACGGAAAGTTAATTGGTGACTATTAGGAGTCTGTCTTCCATGAGAATGTAAACTTGAGGCAGTTAGTATCCCAAGTGCATGAGACATAGTAAGCAAGTAGTAAAACTTATTATTGACCAATCACAAAATTCTTCAGGGAACATGCATTTAGAGTTAAAGCCATCCCACAGGCTACTGATTCTAACTTTCTCATTTTTAAGGTTGAAGAAACTGAGGCATGAGAGTTTAAATGATTTTCCCAGAACCATGAAACTTTTAGAATTAGAGAGACTTTGGGAGATCATTAAATCCAATTCTCTTATTTTACACATTAGGAAATTAAAACAGAAAGGGAAAATGTCACAGCGTTAGTTAAGTGTCTGTGGTGGGATTTCAACTGGAATCTATTGTCCTCTCCCATCTCCCTTCTTTCTGATCTACATCTGGCCACTAGACTCAAATGGAGCAGAAAGTGAGACAGATGATTTTGCATAGCCCTCCCTCACTTAAATTCAGTTCACTTGCATGGTATATCACTTCCCTGATACCATGGTTGTATTTGAGAAATGAAAGACAGATAATACCAACAAATGCTTTCCCCAAAATGACATGCTTTGTTCTGCAGGAAACCCCACACATAAACTTTTGGGGAGAAATAAATGACTCCTGGAGGAAAGGAGTCCCTCCTTTTATCTACAAGAATTATGTGTCTTGATAAAATGGCTGCCTCTTCCCAAAAGTGATGGATTTTTTCCTTAGTTAGGAAGGGGGTTAGTCACAGAAGTGATTCCCCTTCCCACTGTGCCATTGACTGAATCTTTGTGATAAACTTTTAAATGACACTTAAAAAATGAATCATATTGGATGGGAATTTTTCTAAAATGTTTCCTTAGAGTCTCCAGAATATCATAAAAGAGCTTTTTTTTTGGTGACTCATGATCATCATTAGGAACACATTATTGTATTGTGCTGTAATTCAGTGGGTGTCCAGAGACAGGGTGAAATAACTGAGAAGAGCTTATGTGCCACATGGACTTTTCAGGGAGTAGACCATGCAGAAAGAAGAATTATTAAATGGATTGTGAAGACAGCCATCAATTGACATAAGGGATTTTGGCATCCAATGGATTAGCACTTTTACTAGTAGACATTCATGTATAAGGCTTTAATATTTGCAGCAACCTTTCCACACTTTTAGACCTCCCAATATCACTGTAAATCACATATTACAATATCTGAGGAATGAGGAAACCATGGCACAGAATGTTTAAAGGCTTTTCAGGTTCACAAAGCTAGAAAGTGACAGACCCAGAATTGGGATCTGGGTCTTCCTAACTCCAAAGCTAATACTCTTTTCATAAAAGGGCAGAGTAAGAAATGGTAGATGAATGCCCAAGCACCAATTTTAATTGAAAAGCTTCCTGATTTGATTATGATATGTTATATTGGATAATTTATGTGATCTTTGAGCATGAAATCAAAAGTTGTTAGAATGGAATGGTTTAAGACGGTCTTTTTTGGAGCCATAGGGATGGCCTTGGTCAGAGCATGAAATGGTTGAATCAGTTTGCTTGTGAGGTATATTTTAGCTCTAAATTTGTGATCCAGCCAATGTGACCTTGGGTTATTACTCTATCTCCCTGCAAAGCAAGGGATCAGTGTTTCTTTAACTTCTTCCACTCCTATCCCCCTTTTGCCTGAGAAATTTTCACATGACATCAGATATATAAAATAGGTATGCAAATCAAATATTTACTGATAACAAATCATATTTTTCTGACCCTTACATTCCCTTGTGATCCCCATGGGGGTTATAACTCACAATTTAAGAAGCTTTGGATTAGATGGTCCCTTCTAACACAAAATCTGTGATGCTATCTATGATTTATAAGAGATTTTTTCCCCAAAAGGTACAGTACCTAAGTCCACATTTAAAATGGTTTTTCTAACTAGTAAATTTCAACATCTCGATAACTGAACAAAAGGTTTGCAAGCAAGAACAATGATTAGAATAGAGGCAAAACAGTTTCAAGGTAAATTTTCCACATTAAGAACCATTCCATGCTTTTCTTCAGGGAAGAACAACAGAAGCCCACAGCTATATTAAAAGATTAGAAAGGAGAAAAATACAGCGGTACCTAAGCTTCCCATTCTTGGTGATGATTGGGCATCTCTTCTCTCCCTTAATTATACTTGTTCAGTAGTCTAGTTTAACAAACAATAAGCTCCAAAGCTTTCAAAGTAGGGACATAAAAACCTTCCTAGTACTTTCTAATATGTTGTTCTCCAGGCACCGAGAGGCAGGCAGCAGATACCGTGGAACATCCTGCAAATGAGATGAAACACAACCTTTCACACTCATTAAACAAATCTTGTACTGTTTTTGGTTAACTATCACACCACGAGCTTTCTGCCTTTTCTGTAGCTGCGTGATTTAAGGCTATCTACGATGCGAAAAATTGCTAGATTACCAATCACAGCAGAGGAAGAGTACACATGCCAAATATGTTGCACAGGGGATTAAATACATTAAAATCTATGAGATGCTCTCATTGTGGGACTTAATTGAACTATTTTTCAGTGGATTGTATTTTGTCATCTTTATTTATTTTTAATGTGGCTAGAAATTGCAAGCCTGGGGATCCGTTCTTGGGGGCTAATCATTCTGTTGTGTTTGGGACCCAACTGTGGAGGCCTTCCCCAGCCTCGTGTGGACGTACACTGGTCAGGTCAGTACCGCTTATTGCGTTTCCAAGGTTGAAGATGAGTTGTGTTCTTTCAGACAAGGAAAAGAAAATTGCACCTGGAGGCAACACGGGAAGTCAAGAGTAATTCATAGCTAGGGAGTCAAATGAAATTTTGCAGGAGGTCAGGTCAGCTTTCACCAGGAGATGTCACTATTGTCAACACACATTAGCAGGGACAGATAGAATATCAGTGGCCATTGTGGATGTAATTTGACAATGGCAAGAGAAAAGTTTCCAGATTTTTTTAAAATGACAGACGAGGGGATGTTACCACATTAGTTTATCTTTCTACATGTTATTATTTTATCAATGCAATTTTTAGCAAGCTAGTGTAAAAATATTTGGGGGAGGATAAGTGGTCACAAAAGTACTATATTTTATTTGAATTTAATATTTTTATTTCTTTATTTCTATAGTCTTAGAGAGTTACTTGAAGCCCAGAGAGATTAGGGGCCTTGTCTGTGTTCTGTGGTTGTGTGAAACACCAAAGTTAGCCTTTATGGAAGGGCCTCATGGCACAATAGAGAAATCCCTGACTTTGGAATGAGAAAATCTGAATTCGTATCTCAGCTGTAACACTCTCAACTTTTATAATTTGAATTAGCTAAGTTCTCTTTTCTGAGTCTCATTTTTCTTATGAACCACTGAATCATAGATTTGGAACTAGAAGGATCCTCAGACATTTTCTAGCCCAATAAATACCCTCATTTTACATATGAGTAAACTGAGACACAAGGAAGCAATGTGACTGGTCCAAAGTCATGCTGGTAATATATTATTACATGCTGTGGAACTGCTATGTCTTCCCTCAGGATTCTTGGGGTAACCATGAGGATTTAAGGACTGGTTTTCTTGTACTATATAGCAAGGCTTCTTAAACATTTTCCAACAGTGACCCCTTTTTACCAGAGAAATTTTTGCATAATCCATAAATATATAAATTAGGCTTACAAATCTTCTGACCAATGGGTGGGTGGATAGGGGGAGAAGCCTTGTGCTCTCCAAGTTATTCCTTTAATTAATCATTAATGTCCCAGATAATTGAAAATCTGTTTTCAAACTAGCTGCCAAACACCTCATATGCAACTAAGCCTATTAACCAATCTGAAGAGATTTTCTATGGAATCTGGTTATCTAGACCTTGTTCATACCTCTTGATTAATTAATTTGACTGAGACTTGTTTTGGCCTGATAAAGGGACTAGGAGATAGAATCTTGTAAAGTACTTTAAGTGGGCCTTGGTGATTTTGGTTGATTTATTCACTCTACTTCTGCTCTTCCACCAACATCATGGGTAAGATTTGAACCAACATCTTCTGCTTTCATAACTCATGCTATTTTTTTTCCTAGTTTGTTCCAAGGAGTTTTTGTTTTGTTTTAGTGTGGATTTTTTTTCCACAAACATGGTCTAGATCCTTCTCAAGTATATTTTTTCTTGTACTTATTGCAATCCTCTGAAATCCTCACCTGGAGGCTACTATGAGCTTAACTAGGTTAGTTCTCAAATAAGGATATAAAGCATCAGAATTGTATTATATGATGTCCACGATATGGAAAGCAAGATGATCCTCTGGTTTCACCTCAGAATCACTTCTATACCATGATGAGTCATTGGCATAGGGATTTAGGAGAGGATTAAAATATAATGGAATAAAAATAGGCATTTGATTGTTATGATATGTTAAAGGATCAATATTGACCCTTTTCCATTTCTCTTTATAAAGTGAAACTTCCATAAGACTCTAAGCAATTACATGAGGAGCCCTCAGTAACCAGAGAAGATTATATTTTGAGATTATCCTCTGATGATATTTCAAAAACTTAGTCTGTTACTGAAATCAGATGAATTCAGAGGTAAATATGAAGCAGTGGCAAATCCATAAGACATTTTTTCTCATACTAGAAATTGATGGTGTTGATGGATTTGCTTTTTCCTTCCCTCCTCAAACAAACCCTATATTTTCTTCAAAATCTGGCATCATTTTTATGTTTTACTATAGACTAATGGACCCATGATCTCATCAGTCCTGATACTGCTTCTGCCGGTGCCACTTTAATCTCTTTTACCCCATTCTATTTTCATCCATATCTTTTAATGGTGATTTTTAACCTGAATCTCATGAATTAAGTCTTCCCTGACTTCTCTTTTGCTAAATTCCAGTAGCAATTGCAGTCAGTACCACATGGTCTTGAACTTCATTACTTTGATGTGATTTCTCACTAGTACTATTCATTTATGTATTGCCTCAACTAGATTCTAAACTTATTTTTGGTTTATTACTATTGTATACAATTTATTATATATTATTATTTAGTATTCTCTTAGGGATATGTCTTACTTTTCATTTTTAAGCTTCCGCCCAATTTGGTACCAATGTAGTCATTGCTCTGTCCACCTTCATTTGCTCTACATGACTAAATCACCTCTACTTCTGACCAACAAATTCATAAATGCATAAAACTAGAGTTTTAAGGGTACCTTAGAGGTCATCAAATCTATTCTCATTCACTTTACAGATAAGGAAACTGAGGCTTAGAGAGATGAAATATATGCCAAAGATTATATAAGTAACAAGTAGAAGATCTGGAATTTGAACCCAGATATTCTGATAGGTAATCCGATGCTTTCTCCACCATATCCACTTTTCCCCATTTGTGTGCGCCATATTGTTTTCATGCTACATCTGATTTTATTGGTATATGGAAATGTTAATGAGAATATCTTTAAGAGAGAAAGTACCTATTGAGCAGAGAAATGCAAATTAAGACAACTCTGAGATACCACTACATACCTGTTAGATTGGCTAAGATGACAGGAAAAAATAATGATGAATGTTGGAGGAGATGCAGAAAAACTGGGACATTGATGCATTGTTGGTGGAGTTGTGAACAAATTCGACCATTCTGAAGAGAAATCTGGAATTATGCCCCAAAAGTTATCAAACTGTGCATGCTCTTTGATCCAGTAGTGCTACTACTGGGCTTATATCCCAAAGAGATACTAAAGAAGGGAAAGGGACCTGTATGTGCCAAAATGTTTGTGGCAGCCCTGTTTGTAGTGGTTATAAACTGGAACATGAATGGATGCCCATCAATTGGAGAATGGTTGGGTAAATTGTGGTATATGAATGTTATGGAATATTATTGTTCTGTAAGAAATGACCAGCAAGATGAATACGGAGAGGCTTGGAGAGACTTACATGAACTGATGCTAAGTAAAATGAGCAGAACCAGGAGATCATTATATACTTGAACAACAATACTGTATGAAGATGTATTCTGATGGAAGTGGATTTTTTGACAAAAAGACCTAACTCAGTTTCAATTGATCAATGATGGACAGAAGCAGCTACACCCAAAGAAAGAACACTAGGAAATGAACGTAAACTGTTTGCATTTTTGTTTTTCTTCCGGTTATTTCTACCTTCTGAATCCAATTCTCCCTGTGCAACAAGAGTACTGTTCGGTTCTGCACACATATATTGTATCTAGGATATACTGCGACATATTTAACATATATAGGACTGTTTGCCATCTAAGGGAGGGGGTGTGGGGGAGAGGGGGAAAATCGGAACAGAAGTGAGTGCAAGGGATAATGTAAAAAATTATCCTGGCATGGGTTCTGTCAATAAAAAGTTATTATAATAAAAAAAGAGAGAAAGTATCAAAGAATGTAAATATGATTTTATGGATTTAAAAAATCTATTAATCCTCTATGGATGTCCATTTTCTCATGTTGGTGCACAAAACCAATCAAATAATTGATGATTAATCAATTGTTAATTGGTCACTAAGGAGTCTCCTGCATTAGTCTGTGGCATAATACATGATCCCTGTCCATAAGGAACTTTATAATTTGTTGAAGGAAAATGAGAATATATGGAATAATTAAATTGCTGATACAAGAGCACTTACCCATTTATTTAGTTTTTATTTGCACAGACATGAAAAAATTAGGGAGGGGAGGAGACATAACCATCAAACATAATCTCTGCCCTTTAAGAATTTATAATCAAATAGAGGAAATAAAAAAGTAAATTAGGTGTTTTTGTATCTCAAAATGCTTTGTGAATGTGCTAGTGACCAACATGTACTAGATTCTTGGAGGAAGTTTTGTCTGTCTCCTACCTCTTACTCCAAGTAAAATGATACCATTGAGAATTGGACAATTCAAACACATTAGGATTAAGAAGTAAACATGTTATAGACAAAGAAACTTTTGCAGAAGTCTTCAGAAATTCTGTGCAAATGGAAAACAGATTCCACTAAAATAATAACTGTCAAATTGGAAATCCATTGTTCCCAATTACTGCCACTTCATAGACTTTAACCGCCTAATTTAGCCAGAGCATAAGGGGAAAATATTTTGTGCTTGAAAATGTAAATTAAAACTTTTTTTTTTTCAAAACAGCAATACCAGCCTATTATGGAGCTTGGCAGAACCCTGACCCTATTTCCAATGGTCCATTACCCTGGCCCAGAGCTTTGGAGCTTATCAGAGCTGCAAGATATTAATTGCTTCAGGCACCCTGCTCTGATAAGGGTTATTGTTTTCTGAGATGTGCCAACCTGGGGCACTTGCCAGCAATTCATGAGTAGGCAAGGGACATCTTAATAGCATTGTGGGATAGAGCTTCCCTTTGGCATTGCTACCATAAGCTGATAAAACCATGATCTCATCAATCCTGATACTGCCTCTGCTGGTACCACCTTATCCTCTTTCACCCCATTCTGTTCTCATCCATATCTTTTAATGGGAATTCTTAAGCTAAATCTCATGAATTAATTTTTTTCTATTTTTATAAAATTGGTTTCTGTTGTAATTTTATGCATTTTAAAACATATTTAGAAACTTTTTTGTGCTAGGTTAACTTTGTTCCTCCACTGATTTAAAAAAATTAAAAATGTAAAATACAAATTTCTTTATGAATTGTGTTGGGAGAGAAAAATCAGAACAAAAGGGAAAAACCATGGAAGAGGAAAAAAAAAACAGAAAAAAGAAGTGAACATAGTATGTATTGATTCAATTTCCATGGTTCTTTTTCAGGATGCAGATGGTGTTTTCTATCCAAAGTTTATTGGGATTGCTGTGAATCACTGAGAAGAGCCATTTCTTTTATACTTGATATCGCACATTCTTGCTATTACTGTGTGCAATGTATTCCTGGTTCTGCTTGTTTCACTCAGTATCAGTTCTTGTAAATCTTTCTGCCTTTCTAAAATCAGCTTGTTCATCATTTGAAACATTCTTTCAAGCAGGAGTCCAGAAGCTTCACCAAAATGTCAAAGGATTTCATAACACAGTTAGATAATGTGGGAATCACTCATCTAATGGATCTTCATGGGAAGTCTACTTAATAGGTTAAGGGTCTATCTTTGAAGTTACTAACATAATTCCCTGATATCTTACATTAGGCAAAATTCTATAGCACTCATTCAGACATCATTTACTATACATAATAAAGAATAATGATTATGTTTGAGGTGGAATTTGGACCTTTGATCTTTGATTCTAGAACTAGTGTGCTTTACAATATTCTACTGATATATGTGTGACCATGGCCAAGTCTGTTAGCCTCTCTGAACAGTTGATTGTTTAGGTAAATAATTTCATCCCTCTGGGACTTAATTTCTTCATTTATAAAAAGTGAGGTTGTACAATAAGTAGTAGATACTTGAGAGGGTGGTTTAAGGCTCCAAATGGTTATGACTAAAATGTATTTATTATATAAATATTGCTTGCTAAGATGACCATATAATGGACTTATTAAGATTTCCCATATTTTCTGATGCCCTTGAAAGAGTTGATCTGGAGTGGGCCAGACTGTTTCTAGGGTTACTTAAAATCAATGACTTGCAGATAACAAAATCCCTGATAATTTTCTATCTGATTGGATTTTGCTTTGCAGATAAAATCGACAAATGCTATTTTGGGATGAGTTCCTCAAATTGGAATTGAAGAAGGCAAGATATTCTGCCTAGTCCTTGTATTGAATCCAAATCTAGTCTGATTGTTTCTGATCTGACAAACTAAGGATGGGGCTACTTTAATTTTTAATCATTTAAATAGGATTGCAGGATTATAAAACAATAAATTTAAAGATAGACAAAGCCATAGAGGTCATCTAGTCCAACCCTTTCATTTTAAATATGAGAAAACTGAACCCCAGGAAAATTGTAGAACCAAAGATGTAGACCTGGAAGGGATCTCAAAGTTCACTCATTGTAAGGAGTTTTTAAATAATGATTTCCACTAGAATTAATCTGACCTATGCTTAAATATGCCAAATAGGGAGGAACTGTTCCTTGTGGCAATTAATGGACAACTTTTAATTATTATGGAGTTTTTACTGATGTTAAACCTACATCTATCTTTGGACAAATTCCACTTATTCATTGCTTCCAATTTTCCCATCTGGGGCTAAATCTAAGATATTCACTTCCTCATCTACATGGCATTTGAAGACAGTAATCACTTGGCTTTAGTCTTCCACTCCAAGAAGCTCATCTTTAACCCCCTCATCCCCATCCTCTTTCTTATCATCATTTTGCTTTTCTACATCTCTAAGAATTCATTAGGGAACATTGTTGTTATCAAAGAGCTATGAGCTATGATGAGCTATGAGCTCATCGAAGACACAAATCTTGTCTTAGAAAAACTTCAGATGTCCTCCAGAATCTAGGAAACTGCTCAGGACAAGACTAAATACTTAATAATTAGTGATAGAATATCCTTTTTAGACCTAAATTATTACTTCATTTATATAAGGAATGCTCTTTCCAGTGCAGGTAAGCCCTCCTTGGAAACTCAGAAATTTGGAAGGTTGCCTGGGGGTGCTGAGTTTAGTTATTCCTTGAGGGATGCATAGTCAGTATGTGTCAGAGACAAACCCTGAACCAAGTTTTTCCTGACCCTGAGACTGGCTCTCTAAGGACAATTCATGTAATATAATATGATATGATACAACATAATAAAATGTAATGTAATGTAACATATGGTCTAATTTATGAGGTATAGTATTATATTATACTATATCATATCATATCATTCTGTTATTTACATTGTATCATGTGGCACATGATATTATATCATGTTACATTATGTATCACATCCTATCACATAACTTCACAGCATATTATATTGTATCATGTCATACTGTATGATATAATAATATAATAACAAATATCCTCTCATGCCTCTATCACTAATTGGTAATCCAGCTCCCACTGACTGCATTATTCTCCTGGATAATTTCTCCTTTTTGGAATATTGTGATGTAGTTTATTCTTTATTCTCTTCATACTAATGTGACCACTTCTTCTCAATCCCCTTTCCTGGATAGCCACATGACTCTCCCTAACTGTGAATGTTTCTCTGGGCTTTCTCATTTCTCTCCACAATTCATTTCCTTGTCCCCCTGTCAACTGCCATAGGTCCAATTATCATCTCTGTGAAGATGATCTCTTTATCTGTATATGGGATCCCAGTCTTTCTTATGACCCGAATACAGTCCCAGATAACCAATTGTCCATTGGATGTTTAGAACTAAATTTTTACCTAGGAAATTAAAATTCAACAATCTAAAACAGAAGTCATTAATTCCCCTTAAATGCATAATAAGTTTTCTGAATTTCTTTAATTTGTTAGGGACACCATATTGGTCCAGTTATCCAGGTTTAAAATTAAAATCTTTAATTCTTCTTCTTCTTCTTCCTTCTTCTTCCTTTTCCTTCTTCTTCCTTCTTCTTCCTTTTTCCTTCTTTTTCCTTTTTCCTTCTTCCTTCTTTTTCCTTTTTCCTTCTTCTTCCTTCTTCTTCCTTTTTCCTTCTTCCTTCTTCTTCCTTTTTCCTTCTTCCTTCTTTTTCTTTTTTCCTTCTTCTTCCTTTTTCCTTCTTCTTCCTTCTTCCTTTTTCCTTCTTCCTTCTTTTTCTTTTTTCCTTCTTCTTCCTTCTTCTTCCCTTTTCCTTCTTCTTCCTTCTTCTTCCTTTTTCCTTCTTCTTCCTTCTTCTTCCTTTTTCCTTCTTCTTCCTTCTTCTTCTTTCTTCTCTCTCTCTCTGTAGAGATTATGTAGTGGATATATATATATATATCCACTACATAATCTCTACAGATATATATATATATATATACCACCAGAAATATAGTTGATAATACTTGTTGATTCTATCTCCATATCACTGATTTCTCTCTCCTTTTCTCCACTAAATATGTTACCATACTAACTTATACTTTCATTACTACCTCTCAAATTATCTTTTTTTTTTTTTTTAACAAAATAGATTCTTAATTGGGCTGTCTGCATCAAGTCCCTATCCTTTAAAACATGAACAGTGGACAAAACAGTGGCCCACAACTGAACTCCAGGAAAGGCCTGAGAATGGCAGAATACAGTGAAAATATCACTTCCCTGTTTCTGACAGTTATGGTTCTTAGTGCAGTCCAAGACACCATTAGCTTATTTGTCTGCTACATGGAAATACTGATTCCTATTAAGATTGCAGTCCCTAAAAGTGCATGATCCTTTTTAGAATAACTTCTAGCCAGCCATGCCCGTGTCATATTATACTTGTGAATTTACATTTGACCCTTTGGAATTTCATCTTATTATTTATCTGTATATGTTAGTTATATCCAAGCAGAATGTGAGCCCCTTGGGGACTGGAATAATTTCATTTACTTTTTAAATTTCCAGGGTCAACTACCACACCTAGCAAACCGTAGGTAATTAAGAAATTGGTTGATTGACATGGATGTGTCACAATGGATATTATTTTTTATTTTTAGAAAACCAACATTGAAGAGATCACGGATACATTAATGTTAAACACAGGGAACATGGACTGCATGTGATCATGATTATAGTCCAGATTAAAAAATAATTGGGAAATATTTAATAAGATAAATACAAATATAATAAAATATAGATAATATTACATTTTAAAACTAAGTCAATACATGATCTGTAGAGATCATTCTGTGCAATTTTGTGTCTTTCTTTCTGTTTGAGTTCAACATTACCACAGTAAAGAATTTGAAATTTCAAATGGAATATGTAAAAAGGGCCATTTCAATGAGTTCCGCCTTAGCAGTGCTGACTCTTTCTGTACTCTTAAGATTTTGGATAGTTTATTGATTTGCTGGCACTGTTTGCATGCGCAGTCCAAATTATAGGGATACCCAACCTTGATCCTTTGTTGAGACTTTTGTGTTGAAGTATCAGAGAAAATGGGTCTGATTTTATTTGAGACAAACACTGGTATTGTAGAAGCTCTTAGGTCTAATTTTAGCTAGGAAGTTAGGAAAAAACCCATTAGTTGTATTTCTACTACAATCTTTAAATACATATGTATATGTAGTAAATATAATAGTATATTTATATAATATATATAACATATAGTAATATACTAAATATATTAAATATGTAATTTTTAAAAAGTCATTTTAATTTACTAGATCATGGGCTTATGGGTAGGTAGGTGAAGCAATGAATTGAGTGAGAGACTCAGTCAGGAACATTTCTCTGCCTAAGTTCAAATCTGACTTCAGACAATTACTAACTGTGTGACCTTGGATAAGTCACTTAATTCAGGTTTACCTCAGTGTCCTCATCTGTAAAATGAGTCAGAGAAGGAAATGTAAGCCATTCTTGTATTTTTGCCAAGAGAACTTCAAATGGACACACAAAGAGTTAGGTACCACTGAACAACAACAACGTGGGCTTATAGCATGCTATTTCATAGTTAGGAATTAATGAATGCTACCATATTTCTTGGCATTCAAACTTTAGCTGTGAAGTTCAGGACACAGTATTAAAGTTAATCTGAAAACCTGTAATTCATTTTAAAGTCTTATTCACTCAGTCCTGATAAAAGTTTGCAACAATTTCCTTTCCCTAGTAGATCTGAAATTAGGCATGGAAGCAGTCTTTTCAGAGGAACCAAATTTGTTTTTGCTCTTGCTACATTTTATTTTGCCACATAAATTCAATTTTCTTTAGAGGGGTGGATGTCATTTCTCAAACAAAGAAAAACAAACAAAAATCCAAAACAAAGAAAAGTCATCTGAAGTCCAGCTGTTGAAATAATGCTGAAATTCAGATTTCAGTCATAAGAAGAGAAAAGCCTAGATATTGCAGCCACTGCTGAGAGTTGGGCTTGAAAATTATCATTGGGTTATTGGAGCTCTAGTATGAACTATTTTCAATTTGGAGATCTTCTTTGTTCTCAGGCTCAGTAGTAGAGGGGGGAAAGGGAAAGGATTGAATTCTGATCTCAGCTCTGAATTCTCTTGTTCTTAGGGGAGAAGTGATAATTTATTGAAACTTACATGATTTTATAATTATAGTCATTCAGTCAATCTCAGATGGGCAAATCAGTGTGAGCAAGAGCAGGAAGAATATTAACGTGTCAAGATGCTCCAACTTTTGTTTTGCAATTATTGCCTGAGTAGCATGCTAGATGACAGTCATCATTTCCCTACTAGAACAAATTCCTCCCTGTGTTGGAGGCTCTGCTCAGTCAGAAATAGAGAAAGCCAATCTTGCTTAGGAAGGATATAGTTACAAACAAACAAACTAACAAATGAAAAAAATCATAGTTTGATTTTTTTTCATATAGCTATAAAAGAAAATCTATAAGTGCCAAAATGTTTCCCCAAGTCATTTTTCCTGGCTGGCATCATGTGTTATGCTTCTGGCTGGGTGCTTGCAGAAATTAAGTTTACAAATTCTGTAAGGTACTTCATCCCACCCAGAATCTAATGGCAGTAATTTTTCATGGAAGTCAGCAAAAATCCAGCCGGAGATGGGAAAGAATTGCCATTATTTTTATCTCTATTGTTTCTGTTCAATCTGCTGTCCAATGGTGGCTAAATCATTTACTATTTACATTTAATTTTTAATTCTATGGTATTCAAAAATGAGTTGTATGATCTTAAAACCTTGTACCCCCATGTCTCAGCAGTGGAACAATATGAGGGGTATGTTTCAGCAAAAATGATTACTCGTGTCTCTAATAGAATTGTAATAACTCAATACTGTTTTATAAATTTTTGATTCACTCTGCATTTTTTATTTGACAGCTTGCCAACTTCCAGTTTTTATCTGATCATCTTCACATCAATAATACATGAGGTCTGGTTCTTCTAAAAAAAAAAAAAAAACAAGGCTGATACTTTTTGCTCACAGAATGCCTTGCATTTGTGAGCAAAAATTTGATTCAAACTTAATAATCTGTGTTTCTTTTGGTTTGATCAGATTTAGCCAAACAACAAAATGTGATCAAACCAAAACTTGCTACAGACCTGTCAGTCTGGAATCAATTGGTCTTTCCTAATTAATACAATTATCAAACACTTGAACTAAACCATAGCTTGTCACATGTAACTGATGAAAAAGGTAGGTACATAATACATTTCAATGACCCTCAGGTTTGCCTTTGTGGAATTTCTCAAATGAAAAACTACAACCATCCAAGCCTATGCAATAAAATAAAGCCAATATTCTGGTTGTAATTTTGTCATAACTCTATAAGTACCCATTCTACAGATTAAACCAGCTCAAAAGTAGCAGTTTCTATTCCAAATGCTCATGTTAATGACAAAAATTGAGAGAAACAGGTACTCAGCTACACCTACCCACAACCTGCTTGGTTGAAAATGATATCCATAAAGGAAATGAAATGACTGGAAGTCAGACATAATATCCAACAAGATATCTTTATCCACTATCTGATTTTTCATCTCTATAAAGTGAATTGGAGGCCTTTTAAAATCCAGCTTTTCTGTCCTAAACCCATGAGTAACTATGGGCAAATTTGGTATTCTCTTACCTAAGGTATAGCTTCAAGAAACACCTTCAGGGTAGACAAGCCCACTCTGAATCAGGAATTCACATTATTCTTGAAATCCATTGGCACAAATAGGATTTGGGAATTGGGCAATTTTATTGTTTTATGCTTCAAATATAATGTTAATTGTTAATAATAAAAATTAGGGGGACAACTAGGTAATGCAGTGGATAGTACACTGACTCTAGAGGCAGGAGGACCTGAGTTCAGATGCAGCCTTAGTACAACCCAGATGGCCTCATACATATTATCCATATCTAAATTGTATATATCAGCATGATAGAGCAGAAAAATCTTTGGAGCCTGGAAGGTTTGGATTCAAAAACTGTTTCTTATATTTGCTAACTGTGATTGGGGGAAAGTCACTACTAAATTCTCAGCACTCTAGGCAACTAAGACTACCCGTTACCACTGAGTTACTCCAAAATGGTATGACAGAAAGTATGCTTTATTCAAAGTCAGAAGACCTTGATACAAATCTCAAAGCTCTCTCTTGCTATGTGCATGACCTTGAACAAACTACAATCTCTCTGAGCTCAGTGTCCTTATCTATAAAATGAAGGGATTGGACTTGATGAATCTGAAGTCCTTTCCAGTTCTAGATTTATGATCCTAGGATTTCATGACTGTGCTGGGAGAGGGAGTTTCCAAATTTCAGTGGAATTACTTTTATGGGAATTCAAGCTATCTTGTCCTATCCCTAAAACAAAAATTTCTTAATCCACTCTGAGACCATCTCTCCTTCTCATTCTTTCCTTCAAACATTCTCCCCAACTTCTCCCTGATTCTACTTTCAAGCATCTCTCCAACTCCTTCCAGACATTTCAATATATCCTTTATCTCCCCAACTCTTTCCTAGTTTCCCCTCCCCTTCTTTCTGTCTATGAAAATCACCCCTTTCCAAAATATGGCACAAAACCATATTTGGATTTTTTCTGTGACCTTTACTCATCAATAAAGGTACCTTTTGGCAGGGAGACTGTCTCATTGTGATATATCACAGTCTTTGTATCTCCTCTTGGCAAATAATTGCTCTCTTGAACCTCAATTGCTCTGGACAATAATAACAATATAAGATTATTATTATAAATATTATAATGCATATTATAACATTTGTATTTCATATAAATTCTCTTATTTGGTCTTCACAAAAACTCTTGTTTTTGTAAAGAACAAGGATAAGCTTGTGAAGGATGGGCTACAGATTTCTATGCTCCTCCCTATTTTTTGATAGTGGATTTATGATTTCATTTACATAGAGAGCTCCCTGGTGAGAAAATACCTTCTACCAATTCAGATCACCACCTGCTTTGTAAACTTACAGTCTTAGAAAGTTAACTGAGCCACTGAGAGGTTCATTAAATTTTCCGTGCTCACACAACCAGCATGTGTCAATGGCAGAATCTGAATCCACATTTTTTGAGCTCAGAGGCAAGCTCTCTACCCACTATGCCATCGCTATTTTTTGTCATACAGAAATAAAGATGTTAACTCACTTGCCCAGAGGTAACTGTCCCAGGTAGGATTTGAAATCAAGTATCTTCTAACTATATCCTCTTTCATGTTCATTCTGATTCTTTGTTGTTCAGTCATTTTAAATTATGTCTGATTTTCTGTGACCCCATCTTGCGGTTTTCTTGGCAAAAATACTGGAATGGTTTGTCACTTCCTTCTCCAACTCATTTGACAGTTGAGGAAACTGAGGTAAAGAGGGTTGAATGACTTGCCCAGAATCACACAGCTAGTAAGTACCTGAGGCTAGTTTTGAATCAGAAGAGAAGTATTCCTTCTCCAGGCCTGGTGCTCTATCTACTGCACAACCTAGCTGCCCCATATCTACTTTTTTTTCCCCACAGATAAGTTATAATGTCTTCCTGGAATGAGGAATAATTTCTACATATTTCTTTCAGTGCACTCTCTCCATCTCCTTCCCCCATTCATTCAATATACTAGAGAAACAAAAAAGAAATCAATCAACATGTATTTATTAAATGCTTACTATGAGAAGGCTCCGGGATAAACAAAGAAAAAGAAAAATAATCCCTGCAACTTAGATTTTAAAAGAGTAGACAACTTGTAAATAATTCAATACATCCGAAATAATAGAAAGAACCCTGGAATGAAAACCCTAGCAGTTGGGTGGAGTGATACTCACTAAAGTGGTATTTGAGGAAAACCTTGAAAGAAGATAATAAGTCTTGGATGTGGAAATACGAAGAGCTTTTCAGGAATGGGGGACAGCAAAGGCACAGAGTAGGAACAATTATTCTTGTGTATGAAAAATGGCAAGACCTAATGTGGGTGAAAAGAAATATTAGGAGCACTACCCAAAATACTACAGATATATCTTCTACCTCATTTTGATATCTCTATTTATAGGGATTAGCAGTTTAATTAGGCATAGAAATGGTTTACGTGTTTATTCCTTCCTTCACTCACAGAATATTTACTGAGCTCCTACTGTGTGCTGGGCAAGGATGTTATAAATACAGTGAATGAACAATCCTATTCTAATGGTGAGGAAAGAAATCAAGTACATAAGAAATAAACAGAGAATAAATGCAATTCATTCTTTCATTTGTCCTTTCAATAGAATCCTGTAAATAAGGTGTTAAGAGGAGAATATTGGACTAAATTGCTTTCCCCTTCTCTCGGGAGTCTGTGGTGAGCTCAGGTAAATTTTTATTATGTTCTCCTGAATATCCTATATAAAAGAGACCACAAAGCAGGATATAAATTTGATTCATGTCCATTTGGCCTGCTTGGGAAAGATTTCCTGGCATTCTCCCACCAATTCCAAAGAGGGAAGCTGGAGGTTTTGTGAAAACGCCCCTGGCTCCGCCTGTACAATGCTTTGAACAATCACCAAGAGTCCCAATGTCTCTTGGGTACATGGGAAAGTTGGCCTCCCTTTTCCCCCCAAATTAATCTAGCTAAATTTGTGCAGCTCCATCACCTCATCCTCATTGGGGAAGCTCAGGACAAAAGGAGGTTTCAATGTTCCCAGCTGGGAGCTCTGCCCTCAGCAAATGCAGTTGATATAAATAAATGGTTTCTCACTTGCCTACATTCATGCCCATCTGTTTGGAGGGCATGGTGCCTAATCAAAAGTTGCCTAGACTCTTGCCCTGGGCACTGGAGCCAAGGAGTGGAGGGTTCACGTGGCATCCTGCCTAATGCTGCCAGAGGCCTCTCTGCTTGAGTAGGTGCTCATCCTAGACCGGCACCAAGGCCCTGGCACCCCATGCCTCCTTCTACTTGGTCACACCTGTTGACCACTCTCTGCCAAAAAACAGAAGAGGATAGAAAGAAGGGAAACTGTGTTTACTGCTTCTCTGGCTTCCCGGTGTCTAGAGAGCTCATGAAGACAGGTGTGCAATTAAAGAGTAGAAAATCCATGCTTCTGGATGGGATTTAGAGCCCAGATTGGCCCAAGTTTTGTTTGGGTACAACACAGGGGTGGAGGGAAAGATGTTCCCAGCTGAGACTCCCCAGGCCCTTGGAAAACAAGAGGGATAAAGGATGTGAGTCTTCTTATGATACTAAAGGCAAAATAGATCACAGAGAATGAATCATGGTTAGTACAGCTTATTCCATCCTAGTTTGCAGCATTTTTTTGCCTGATAAAACACTGTTAACAATCAGGTATGGGTTGAAAAAAAAAACAACATTTAAAAGCACAAAAGCTGGGACATTTTTGGTTTGGTTTTCTTTTGTTTTTCCTGTGCACTCTGTTTGTCTTGGCTGAGTCTGAGGAATGGAACAAAATCAGTCAGGGGGGAAACCCAAGGGCACAATTGTTTTATGTTGAAACAGGTGAATCAGTGAACTCCTGGGGCCTTAGACTTCCCCTTTTTACAGCTGCAGGCAAACTCAGGCAGCTGAGGGACCTCAGGCTAGGTCCCTAAAGGTATCATTTTGTAAGGTATTGTCATCAGAGCATTCGGTGGACTTCCAATGACTAGATTCAATGATCTTATTTGTATGTAGAGTGCAACTCACCCCCCAAATTTCTGGGTTAAGATTGGTATTAGTTTGTTCAATGAGTCTAAGGCACTTTATGGAAAATTTCTTATGCCCTAGATTACAGTAAATGGGTAGTGAAGTTGTTTAGTGGATGGAGTGCTAGCTTGGAGTGAGGAAGATTTCCTGAGTTCAATTTTAGCCTCAGATACTAGTCCCTTAGCCCTGTGTGCCTCAGTTTCCGTATCTGTTAAATAATTTAGGGAAGGAAGAGGCAAACCACTCCAGTGTCTTTGCCAAAAAGACCCCAAATGGGGTCATGAGTTGGACATGACTCACCACCACCACCACCACCACTACCATTTCTTCATCTAAGAATTCCCTCTATTAATGAAATCACAAGTCAATCTCAACCCTCCACTTAAAATGTACAGAAAACAGTTTGCCACCAATCAGTCATTGAATTTAGCTGGTTGTGTTTCAGAGAAAGGAACATAGGTTTTTAATGTACTAGTGTGTCATTGATCTTGGGAGCCTGAGACAGGTTCTTTTTTTGTATTTTCATTGAGAAGGTAAAAAGCAGGACTTGGAAGTGCCCATTTTCATTGAAATGGAATAATTCCTATCAAAAAAATAGAAAATAAAGTTCCTTCCGCCCCTTTTCTCTGCCACCAGGGGACAGAGCCCAAGTGCTGCACTGATACTCATGGAGTGCTGAAAGATCAGATGAAGAGTTCTAACAGGTTGAGTAGAGGCTCATTCCATAGAAAATCTAAAGGAGAACGGGGTAGGAACAGCTCATAATGTGATGGTGTGGATGAGTGGTGATTTTCATTACCAGAGGAAATATCTGATGATGAGATTGTGGATCCTTTGAAGTGTTTTTACTGTGATTATTTTAGCTGAATTAGTTTATCGACATATATGCAAAGCAAAATACCCATGAAATACAATTTTCAATCTATTTTTGTCCAGAAAGTAAATGATATAACTTGAGTGGAGCAAATACTCATTGAAAGTTGTTAGCTCCTACTTCTCAACTTATTTACTGTGATTGTACTTTAGTAAAGACTAAAAAGTATTTAGTACTTTAGTGCTTTCAGTTAGATCAAACTAACAGTGTTTGATGCATAATAGTTGCCTAATAAATGTTGACTGGAGTACATTGGGAAAAAAGTACTATCCCCAAAAGATAGTACTTTTATGCAAAGTGCCTGAGACACAAATTCAAATGACCCAGTTTAAATCCCAGCATTGCTTCTTATTACCTGTGTGACATTGGACAAGTCTGTTAAACTCTCCGGACCTGTTTCCTCATCTTAAAGTGATGGATTTGCAATAGATGATCCCATCATCTACTCTCTCTCTTTCTTTCTATGGTCTTCTCTCTCTCTCTCTCTCTCTCTCTCTCTCTCTCTCTCTCTCTCTCTCCATTTCTCTCTCCCCCTTTCTTTCTCCCCTTTCTTTATTCTTTCTGTCTCTCTTTCTTCTCCTCTTATCTCCTTCCCTCTCGTCTCCCCTCCTCTCCTCTCTTCTCCTCTTTTCTTTTCTCCATTTCCTTCATCCTCCCCTTCTTTTTCTTCCTCTCCTCTTCTCTCTTCTCCCTTTCCCTGCTGATCAACTCTTCTCTCCCTCCCTCCTTCTCTCTTTCTATGTTCTTTTCCTCTCTCTCTCTCTCTCTCTCTCTCTCTCTCTCTCTCTCACCCTTTCTCTCCTTTTCCTGTCTTTTTGTCTCTTCTCCTCTTTCCTCCCTTTCCCTCCCTTCCTTTTTTCTCTCCTCTTCTCTCCTTTCCTTTTCTCTTCCTCTTTTTGTTTCTTCTTTCCTCCTTTCTTTCCCCCGTGCTTTCCCCATATATAACAGTAGATATTCCCTTCTGATGCACACTAATGCCAAGAGGGAGGAAGGGAAGTAAGTTAAATGATTTGACCAGGATCATTTAACTTCCCTCCTTCTCTTTTCCTTCTCCCTTCTTTTAAGCATGTATAGAAGCAGGTGCCATGTGAATTAGTATACAGTAAATGCATAAAGGATGAATCATCACAGCGAGGGGCAGTGCAGCATAATGGAGAGGGCATTTGAATTTAAAGTCAGGAAGATCTTGTTTCAAATCCCATTCAGATGCCACCTGTATCTTAAGGAAGTCACTTAACCTCTCAAGTTTCTCATCTGTAAAATGAGGGAATTGGATTCAGTGGTTTCTAATGTTCATTTCACTTCTAAATTTATCATCCTGGGAAGATGAATGCAGGAAGGTTGTATAGAAGTGGTGGTGTCCATATTTTAAATCAGAGGTGTTAAACATGCAACCAGAGGGCAAAAGAGTATGGAGGGAATCAGATTAAAATATATTTGGGAAATCCTAAATAAAAATACAATAGAACATAGGTAATGTTAATATGTATTTTTCTAAGTCAATATGAAGCCCCATAAGGATCATTATAGGTGGTTCAGTAGTCACCAATTCTCTCTGAATTTGATACCTTTCCCTTAAATAATAGCATTTCAAGAATAGAGATGCCAGTGAATGGTTAGTGTAGATTAATCTATGTTTCCCAGCCACTAACAGTGTTTGATGCATAATAGTTGCCTAATAAATGTTGACTGGAGTAGATTGGGGAAAAGATGTTCCAGGTATTGTCCATTAGGCAGTCTAAATTGAGACTGTTTAAAACATACCTGGTTCTCTCTAGAAATTTAAAATAATTGCATAGAGGATCACAGATTTTGAGCCGAAAAGGTTAGGGTTAGATTTTTAATCATATCTCTGGGAATTACTCTGCATCAGATTAAAATTGTGTTTTCCCATTCTAGGCTCACCTTTACTTTGCTGTCACTACATTAATTCTTTCATTTCCATTCCATGCTGAAATGCATCCAGTCTTCATGTTTTATACCTCTTATATTCTACCTTAAACAGGGTATAATTGCTTAGCAGATCTGAACTTACTCTTTTCTTCAGAGCTGACCTCAAGTATGTCTTTGGGCATCATTTTCTCCCACTGTGTTCTCTTCCCCACCAATCCCCTTGTGTTCTACTGGGGCAAGAAAAAAATAGTACTGATTCAATCATCCCCTTTCTACATTCACTATGCTCTATTTCTCCTGGTGTTTCCACCATCAGTCATATCATGGAGTGAATCTTTAAGGCACCATAGCTACAGGAAAAGTCAGAAGAGTGAAAGATCTCTTCTACCTCAAAAAGAATTTGGCAAGTTAAATGACTCAGGACAGAGACCTGGGTGGTATCAATGCACAGCAGAAGGGAGAAATTGAAAACACCTATTGAGACAATGAACAAATGGCTGGAGGGATGAGCTAAAATCACTTTTAATAGTGTTTCCTACATTTTATTTGTTGAAAGTTGGATAACTCCCCGAGAAGGAAATGTGTGAAGAACATTGGAGAAGTCAGAATGTAATCACATTGGGAGAACTGAATGCCATATTCTGCTATAAAAAGCACAGTAGTACAGTGGGGAGGACTTTGGCTGTAAACTCAGAGGTTGTTCAGTATTTTTTCATTTGGGTCCTACTTTTTGTAACCCCATTTGGGGTTTTCTTGACAAAGATACTGGAGTGGTTTGCCATTTCTTTTTCCAGCTCATTTTACAGATGGGGCAATCAAAGCCAACAGGGTTAAGTAATTTGCCCCAGTTCATAGAGCTAGGAAGTGTCTGAGACTGCATTTGACATCAAGTGATCTTTCTGATTCCAGTGGTACCACCTAGCTGCCCTTGGAGTTAGAAGAGTTGGGTTCAAAATTTAACTCTGTCCCTTACTATCTGTCTGTCCTTAGGTAAGTCAATTTATCACATCTATCTGGGTTTCAATTTCCTTTTATGTAAAATGGGGGAGTTGGACTAGATGGTCACTGAGTTCCTATTTAGTTCAGATTGATAATTAAAATCAGCCAATGTCATTGGAGATTTATTAAATTCATGAAGAAATCCTGTGTGGAAAAATGTCTAAAAACTGGAAAAGAACAAATTTAATGCCAGTCTTTAAAAGAAAGAGAGGAAAAGTATAATCCTTGGAAATAGAATTATAACTAAGGTGAGATGAATGGTCTTTGGCCAGAAAATGTCAAATTTGATGGGAGCTCAGCTCCTCATTGCATTCCCCTTCTATTCTCTTTGTGGTCCTCTATTGAATTGCACTGTAATGTTACCACCATGGGAACATTACCCCAGGTCTCTGTTGCCATGATGTCTCTTTCTCTGCTTGTTTTCCTTCTCCCTCTATTCCTTATACCACGGTCTGGGTCTCTAAAGCATATTCCTTCCCCTATTTGGACATGACTATACCTGTAGTCACACTATATGCAACATCATTGCCACACACAAATTCTCCACTGGACTGATTTTGCTGTAGGAACCAAAATGGTTGGTTAAACTTCAATAGCAAGAATAAAACAGTTGGTTTACATTCAATATCATGTATACAATAATTATCTTGATGACTTCAAGGTGGATCATGTGGCACAAATTTTAATTATCAAAGCTCATTCTTTCTCATTCACTCAACACAATCTTAGACATTTACTACTTGTATAACTATAAGCAAATCACATAAATTCCATGGGCCTCACTTAGCTCATATTATAAAATGAAGGAATCCAAAAAGATGGTTCCTGAACTTCCTTCTAGCTCTAGATCTATGAACCTAGAATTCTATGAGCAAAGAGTTTCTGTGGGATAACTTTATGTAACAGGTCACTGTTGCTAGGAGTTTGAGGGAGATACAGAATTTGCACATGGCGTTCCCAGTTTAGTCAAGTGAAGTCAAGCCAAGTTAACATGCATTTATTAAGCATTTATGATGTATCAGAGACTTTGCTAAGTGCATATAAAGATAAAAACAATGTAAAGCAAAATATGATGGGAAGTTGAAGAGAAAAAGGAGTAGCTAAACTACAGGGTATGTTCATGTGTTCTTTTCCCAAGGGCTGGGTCAGGAAATGGTATTTCATTTCAATATTAGTCTAAATAAAATTCATTATCGTCAATAATAATAAGAAAGGGATACATTCAGAAAAAAATAAAAAATGAAAAAAAGATTTTTGGCTGACATAACTTTTGGATTGACTGTACTCTATCCTTCAATCAATTTATTAAATGCTTCCCATTGACAAATCTGATATTAGGTATTATAGCCACAAAGTCAAATAAACTAGTCCTTTTCCTCAGGGAACTTATAATTCACTGTACTACCCAACTTTTTACATTCTTCTTGATTGCTTGATTGATCACTACTGTGTCTCTCCAGTGGCATGGATAATTGAGAGTTGACTGTAGAATTTATCTTCATCCACCTTTCAAAAGACCCAAGTAGAAAATGGCACAATGGAATACAATATCAATTTTCTATCTGTGCTGCTTCTGGACATTGACTTTAATAGCTGATAATAAGATCTACATGACATTTACTGCATATAATGGCTTATGGTTTACAAATCACTTTTGGTAATGATCTTATTAATGGATTATAAAAATACCACCTGACATTTATATTGCACTTTATGGTTTGTTGAACATTTTTTCCTATATTATTTCCTTTGACCCTTACAATAACCTATGAGAGAATAACCAGTGTGTGATTTTTTTTTTTTTTTACTGGTACAGTGGATAGTGTGTCAGGTTTGGAGTCAACAGGATCTGAGTTCAAATTCAACCTTAGACACTTAGCAGCTATGTAACTCTAAACAAGTCACTTAACTCAGGTTTACTTCAGTTTCCTCATCTGTAAAATGAGCTACAGTGTCTTTGCTAAGAGAAGCCCAGATGCAGTCACAGAGAATTGGACATGACTGAAAAAACTCAATAATGAATGATAGAGTAAGAAAAATCCATCTGTTCATTCAGATTGGCACTTGATCTGTAACTTCTAGTCTTAGAGAGTTGTATGGAGCTGGGAAATTAAATGATGTGGTCAGGGTCATATGGCCAGTGTGCATCAGAATGGGAGGACAGTCAATGTTACATATAGGAAAAGCAAGGCTTAGCTTAAATAACCTACCTAGAGTTATACGAGTGATTATTGTCTACAGAAAATTTTGATCCTAGTTGTCTCTTGAATCTAGACCAAACTTCTTTCTGTTATGGAGTTCATATATGTTTTGAGAAATATTGTGAAGGCTGATAATTTCTATGGTGGTTGGTCTTCTTTCAAGAAGTTTAATGATGACTGTTCTGGGAAGCTTGATGGATATTTTTCCTTAAGCATCATAAAGATATCTAGTGGCCCCTAGTACTAAATGATGGTGAAATACCAAGTAAAAATATTTATGCCACTTAAGGAAAAATGTTCACCAAACGAGGGGAATAACTACATTAATATCTGTATTATAGAATTGTTTAAGGATCAAATGATTATATATATATATACATACATACCAAATTAATCAATTAATTAATCATTTTGAATATATTTTTTAAAAGTTGAGAAAAAGATAACTTTATAAAATGATCTATGGGGAATAAGGTTCTGAAATAATAAGAATAAAACTGCACAGATATTTTATAAAAGATATGGTAATAGAAACAAAATGAATCAAACTAAGAATATATAAGAAGTATGTTCAGAAATTTTTTAAGAATTAATATTTCAGTTTCAATTTTTAATTCTTCAATGGAAGCATAATATTTCCATCTTTACTGCTTAGAGGATTCTAGGATTTCAGTAATATAGATGTTCCTTTTAAAGAGGGAGACCAACCATCTATTCATGGATTACCATCCTTTATAACTGAAGCCCATGTCTTCCCAAATGCCATCCATTCTACACATCTTATCCAGTGCTGGGTCTAGTTCATGGTCCATGTAATTGTCTGTAAAAGATGTATTCAATGATGGAAGAGCTCTATGCAGTCTCTATCCAATTATATATGCCATGTGATATTCTTTATCTATTTGGTGTTTTCCTGTCCAGTGCTTTAGTCTAATGTGTTATTGAACTTGAAATTCCAGACAGAGTCTAGAAGATGTTGATAACATAGCATTCATCTTTTATTCTTTTAAATAGCTCCTCATTTTCAAAATATATGCAAAGACACTGTCGACATCACCCCTGCAAAATGCTATATGCCAAATCTCTCTTCTTTCCTTCTCCCATCCCCTTCCCTAGACAGCAAACAATCCACTTTATGTTAAACATGTGCAATTTCTCCACATATATTTCCACATTTATCATGCTGCACAAGAACAATCAGATCAAAAAGGGGAAAAATGAGAAAGAAAAAAAGGCAAGCAAATAATAATAAAAAAGGCAAAAAAACCAAAAACTATGTTGTGATCCACATTCAGTCCCCATGGTCCTCTTTGCAAATGGTTTTCTCCATCACAAGTCTATTGGAACTGGTCTGAATTAGCTCATTGTTGAAAAAAGCCAAGTCCATCAGAGTTGATATAATCTTGTTGTTGCCATGTATAATGTTCTATTGGTTCTATTCACTTTACTCAGTATCAGTTCATGTGAGTCTCTCCAGGCCTCTCTGAAATCATCCTGCTGGTCATTTCTTACAGAACAATAATATTCCATAACATTTTTATACCATAACTTATTCGGCCATTCCCCATCTGATGGGCAGCCACTCAGTTTTCAGTTTCTCGCCACTACAAAAAGGGCTGCCACAAACATTTTTGCATATATGAATTCTTTTTCTATTTTTTATGATCTCTTTGGGAAACAGATCCAGTAGATACATTGTTGAATCAAGGAGTAGCATTCATCTTTTGAAAGAAAGAATTTATTTACTTTTCACTGTATAGATCACTACAACAGATGATCATATTTTACACATAGCTAATGTGAGTCAACTAGGTAATACTGTGGAGGAATGATTGAGTTTTGAATTCGTTTATAACTGTGTAGCACTGGGTAAATCTCTTAATCTATTCAATGAGTAGATATTTGGGCATTATCAATTCTAGGATTCCTTCCAGTTCTGTTTTTGGATCCTAATATATGTTGTTATGATATATTATGTTGTATTATTATATTATGCTGAAGTCCATTATATCATTGTTCAGTTTGTTACGATGAATTAGGTAATATTATTAGGTAATATGTTATGTTATATTGAGTGATATTATATATTGTGTTATGCTAAATGATATTGTATTATATTTCATTTATTACATGATCTATCAAAATAGGCATAGCATGTCATTTCATTTTATATTATATTGTCCTACATAAACTCATATTACATAATATTGTATAGTCTATCAGCATATGTAACATTTTCTTTCTATCACACTACACTATATTGTTATATTATGATATATTAATTATATTACACATTATGTTATATTTGAGATCTGGAGTGAATTTTGCTTTTTTTTCTGCCTTAGAAAAAATAGAATTACATAAGCAAATGAAGGATAAACCAGACAGTAGATAATGTTTTAAATATTTTTAACACCACTTTTCATAGTTGCTGAACTTTATCAAAATGTGATTATCTCAGAAGACAGATTTGATAGTTTAACAATGTAGTTATTATATAGTTATTTTTTTGCAATTCAGTGTAAGATTTTTATTGTCCCAGTTTAGATGATTAAAAAAATACCTCACTATGCATAGGAAGAAATAAAATTAGGAAAAAATAGCTTTATGGACCATCTGCTCAAGACTTTCAGATGTGAGTTTTATACATTAGCTCTGGGAAAAATGGGAGCACATTCTAGAGTAGTTTGAATAATGAAGAAACTTCTCACAGATTTCAGCGTGGAGGTAAAATAAGCCGTTTTGTTGAAGAAAATGAAATGGCTCCAGTGTGGAGGAAATTTACTCATCGACATTTTGTATTTATGGAGCAATGAATTCCCTGGATTTTTTATGAAATAGGAAATGACAGATCGTGCCTGAGGGGCTCACAGGCAATGCTATACAAACAGTATTCAAGGGAGTACCTCTCAAAGGGGAAATTGACAGGATGACAACCTGTGTGTGATGGTGACAGGATAGAAAAGGAAGAATGGCTAGATGAAGTGTCTGTAGGACTCCAAACTCATGTGACTCATAGGAAATTGAGAAGAGCCCTCAGAAGATATCTAGTCCAGCCTCTTACTTTACTGGTCACAGAAGAGACTCAAAAAACCATTTATTTCAACCCCTTTATTTTATAGTTGAGTAAACTGAGGTCTTAAGTAGGGAGTTGACTTACTTTATATCACACAGATAATCTTAAAGGGCAGAGCAAGTTTTGAACTTAATTCTTTGGACTAGAGAATCAGCTTTCTTGTCACTTACCATTGAACCTTTATTCTCCTTAAGTGCTATATCTCAATTCAGGAAATGAGCAGCAGAATGAGTGAGCAGAGAGCCTGGGATATGGAATTAAGAAGACCCGAGTTTAAATACTATCTCAGAGACTTCCTAATTCTGTGGTCCTGAGCAAGGCATCTAATCACCCTCCTTTACTTGCTGTAATTGCATCATAACAGGTTGGACTCAATCTCCTTTAAAACCAGCTGGCAATATAGTGGATAAAGGGTTGAGCATGGTATTCAAATCTAGAGATTGGTAGACTTCCCAGTCTCAGAGACTTCCCAGTTGTATGACCTTGGGCAAGTCACTTAATCTCCACTTGCTTCAGTTTCCCTAAGTGTAAAATAGGGATAAGAGCAGAATTTAATATTAATCCTATTTTTCTAAGGTAGGAAAAAGGCAAAATTCACTCAAGGTTGTGAGAATAAGTGATATAATATTTGTAAAAGAAAGTTCATAGCATAGTTCCTGGGGCTTAGTAGGTACTATATAAATGCTTATACCTAGCAGGTGCAATATAAATGCTTATTCCCTTACTTCCTTCCTCCCCTTCTAAGGTCTCTTTCAGATCTCTTTCTACAATCCCATGATCCCAGACAGTTTCACTTTTTTTGTGGGGAAAGGGAACCAAGGAGGACAAAAAAGATTTGGGAAGATTTAGGATGATAGAAAAAAATCAAAATTCATATCAAACTGAGAAGTCTGATTGCCAGATGAAAATGCTCATGTTGGACACTGATGTCTGTAAGTAATGAGTGATGGCTTGTCTTTCAGAGATTGGGTCAAATTGCCTTGTTACTGGGGATAGCACTTACCATGACAGAAGGGAAGGGAGATGTAACAAATCTTGAGTGTTTAAGGAAAAAAATGAAGAACTTATCCCTGCAGGCTGAGGGATAGAGTTCTTAAAGTCAGGAAAATCTGGTTTTGAACCCTACTTCAGAATATTACTTCTTATGTCACCCTATGTCAGCTTCTTCCTTTATCAGTTTTCTCATCTGTAAAATGGATATAATAATAGCACCTGCCTCATATGACTAGAATTGATGTTGCTGCTGTAATCTTGGATGTTATTTTGGGTCTAGATCATGAAGTTGATTAGAATCCAGGAAAACTCCCTCTACCAAAGAAGATCAGCACCTCTTCTGCAATTCAAAGTCTAAACATGGTATATTGGAAAGGGTTCTGGCTTCAAAGTCAGATGTGGATTCAGATTTCTGTCTCAGTGATTTATGCCTGGGAACTTGCAAAACAAATTATTTCACTTATTTAGGTCCTTCTAAGATTAAGAGGTTTGGCCAATTCATCTCTAGAGCCACAACAACCAGGCTTTTAAACCAGAGACCCTACAATCCTGATAGGACAGTTGAATTTTAATCCCATTTTTGCCCAAGAGATGTTAAGTTGAAATAAGTTAAGATGAGATGAGAAGTTAAATGACTTATCTATGGTCACAAAGCCATTGTGTGACAGGGAAAGAATTGAACCCTTAGTCTCCTGAGTTTTTGGGAAATTTTCTTCTTTCCAATCTGGATATTATAAAAATCAGAAATCATGTCTGTAAAACACTTTTGTAAACTTTAAAGCACTATATACATTTCTGTTGCTATTCATATTTTTGTTGACTGAATGATATGATTAATTATCATTGAAAAACCCCAGATATTCATTTGTAAAAGGAAAGCCCACTAGGAGTTCTTCTGTGGTAGGAAAGAAGACCAAGAGATACTTTGCCATTTCCTTATTGACTCAGGGTTTGCAAAGTCTATATTATTGGTTCAAAAGCAGAAGGGAAAAGGGAAAGGAGATCTCAAGCAGGGGAGGGGAGAGAGAAATACTAAATTTACTTATTTTGTTTTAATATTTTTATTTTTCCCAGTTACATGTAAAAATATTTATTACATTAAAAAAAAAAAAACTTTTGAGTTCTACATTGTCTCCTTTCCTCCCCTCCCCCCGCCACTGAGAAGACACAAGTGAAGTTCTGCAAAACATTTCCATAAAAGTTATGTTGGAAAAGAAAACATAGATTCCTCCAAAAAAACCCTCAGTTTGTATTCAGACACAATCAGTTCTTTTTCTGAGTATAGATCCCATTTTTCATCATAAGTCTTTCAGAATAGTCTTCTTGGGTTGCTGTATTGTGAAGAACAGCAGAGTCATTCATAGTTGATCATCCCACAACATTGTTATTATTTTGTACACACTACATTTCACTTTGCTTGAGCTCGTAGAGGACTTTCCAGATTTTTCTGAGATCATCGTATTTATCATTTCTTATTCCAACATAATCACATTCCAGTTTATTCAGCCACTCCCAAATTGATGGACATCCCATCCATTTCTAATTCTTTGCCCTGAGTAGAGAGCTGCTATAAATATCTTTGTATATAAAGGTCCCTTTCCTTTTTGAAAAAATCTGCTTTGGGATTCATGTTAAGTCATAGAATATGCATAATTTGATAGCTCTTTGGGAATAGTTCATAATTTTGATCATTTATCAATTGGGAAATGGCTCTTAAAGAATACTAAATTTATACATGTATCACCACTTTTAAGCAGACTAGGTGATCACTGCTGCCATGAGATTCTGAAAGGCATATTTGCCTCTACATTTCTCTCCTATGGATTTCCTAAAGAGTCTCAAGTCTTCCTCATTAAAGTCCTGGGGTTAAGATATCTTCAGAAACCATATTAGCTCAACAGAAGTACTCTTTTGTTTACAATGTGTGATGTGCTATCTCACCAAATTCTCACAATTCTCTGATATCCAAAAGAGAAATATTTTCATGCTGATTTTCCATAGAAGGAAGCCCAAACTCAACTATTTGCCTTGGTTGTTTGGTCATTGTCAGAGTCAAGATTCAAATCCAGTTCCCAGGTGCTCTTGGAAGAAAAATTTTCAGGCTTTCTGGTGTCAGAGAAAAAATACTTTCCACAAAAAAAAAATGCTCTTTCTTGGAACTGGCCAAATCAGTAAGAAACTACTCTGAATTGTGACACTGATGTGAAGACCTACTTTATAACTGGGCAATTTTGTTTACTGCACCAGTCCTCTCAAGATTGAAAAGGGAATAAACTAGGTTCTCATGTGAATAAAACCCATAATTTCACCCACACTGTACAAGAAGTATCTAGGTCACCTCCATAAAAGTATAATGACCCTATGCCATCATACTCATAAGACTGAGAATGGCATACCAAATTACAGGCCAAAGATCTTTTAACAAATATGTACCTCACAGCTCTGTGACACCTTTCACAAGTTAGGTCCATAGCTTAACTAGAAGAGAAAGAAAGCCCTGATGGAGTGGGAAAGTGGATAGATACTTGTTGATAGACATTTCTATCAATGTCAAGAAAGATGCTGCATGGGAATGGTTCATAAAACTGGTATGAAGAGATGCAAATGGGGGCCATGGGCAGAAAAAAAGATAACATGAAGACAGTGATCATTTGGCTGAAGTCCTACCAGGAGGAAAACGATAAGAGTATATGGACGGATAATAGAATAAGTGATTGGGGTTATCTAATCCAAACTCCTCACTTAGAAATGAGAAATCTGTTAATATCATCATGAGATCTTTTTTGCAGTTTGAATGGACCTGCTAGTCCAACTCATTATTTTATAGAAGAAGAATATAAAGTGATATTTTTGTATTCACAAAGAAGTGAAGTGATTTCCTAAAAGTCACACAAGTAATAAATGGCAGAGTCAAAATTTGAAGCTAGTGGAGAATGACTGACTTCTTGATTTTTCTAGCACATACCCTGAATATTTGATAAACTAGAAATTCATTTGACAGGAACATCAATGAACAGAGACAACAGCAGCAGCAGCCACTGTGTTGATGAAAAACATCTGGAGATCAAGTGCCTTTCTTGTGTAGGGGAAATGTCATATGGATTGTAAAGTTGTTTTTTTTAGTCAAGTCTGACTTTTTGTGGCCCCATTTGAAGTTTTCTTGGCAATGATACTGGAGTAGTTTGCCATTTCCTTCTCTAACTTATTTTACAGATGAGGAAACTGAGGCAAGCAGGATTAAGTGGCTTGTCCAGGGTCATACTTCTAGGAAATGTCTGAGACCAGATTTGAACTCATGAAGATGAGTTTTTCTGAGCCCAGGCCTGGCATACTATGTATTATTGAACCAGCTAGGTGCCTGGACTTTAAGGTACCTCTGATTGTCAATGCTATAATAACTGTGTTCTAGTCAGTCATCCAATAAGCATTTATTAAACATTTCCCAGGCACTGAACTAAGTTCTAGTTACTCTACAGCCTTGAAAATAAAACTATTGATATTAAAAATATATCTTCCATTTCAGATTTTTTTTTTTGCTAAATCACTCTGGTTCTATGCTCAATTAGGCTGAGGCCTTCCTGCATTGCAGGCTGTCACCTTTTATCTGTTTCAATTCTTTCCTGGGTGTTAGATGCCTCCAGTCACTTTTTAATTAATTGGATGACAATTGGTAGTCTGGGTGAAATGAGCCTAGAGATCTCCATTCATTCCTCTTGGGAAAAGGGGTCCAGCTCCTGAAATAGCCCATTGAAATTGGCAATATATTTGAGGGTGGTGGGGGGGAATATCACTGAACATCTCCTCAGAAATGTGAAGGCTTTTATAGTCTTTCAATCTATCTGCCACCATATAGGGAATTTCAATTGCTTTTGCCTGCTAGTATGTTGTTTAGATGTGGGACTGAGGCTCTGCAGAGCTGTAAAGGGAAAATCCAGAGCTCCATTTTTCCCTTTGGGATGTCACGTCTTGGATGCAAACACAACAAAAGAAGTCTTCCTTGACTTTACTCTTGTATTTCTCCCCCCTTTTGCTATTTAAGGAGCTGCCAGTTACATATTCCCTATATCTTATAGTAACATTGGTTTGATGAGTGGGTTGTGTAGGTGGGTGGATGGGCATAGCCCTTAGACAGGTTTTGCCATTCATTTATGCCCTTGGATCTGTCCTCTGTAGTTTGGGGGAGCTTAGGCTGTGCATGGACGGGGCCTCTAGCAGTCACTCAGCCCAGAGTGATCCTGTACTCTTCCTTAAACCTGTGGAGAGATGCCCAAACATTCTGTGGTGAGCTTAAAACGATTTTCAGGGTAAGAATATTTCTAAAAGGCAAATTTCTCATTAATTAAAGAAATGACTCCTGAGCTTTGGATATCATGTGGGCAGCCTATTAGGAAAACTGTGTTAACGAAGTTGGGTAGATGGGGAAATATAATTAAGTTGGGTAGTCCTTTTCTCTACATGAGCTCTGCTCTGCCTTCAGAAACATCTCCCTTCCTCCGTTCATACAAAATTGAATCAAAAATGCTATGCAGCTGTGCAGTAGTGATAGGTTTAGGGACTGATGAAAACATATTCCATGTTCACCCATTAGGCTTTTTGCTTCTAGCTGTTTCCAAACTCCAGAAAGTACCTTCAAAGAAAAGGTCTGACCTCCTTGAGGGCTTCTTACCAACATAAAATTATGCCCAAGTACCATCATTTTGAGGATCTGTTGGAGAGAAAGATGTTACATTTATTTATGGTAAAATACTTAACCCAGAGGGAATAACTCTTTTTCTGAAAATGTACTAGTTCTACATATTTTATTTTCTATTGCCCTCCCCTTCCCCATAGGATTTTTCATTTACTCCCCAAAGGGAAAACTTTGTAAAATATTTAGTTCAAGAAGTCAGGCCATAAATTTCCATTTATAAATGCTATAAATAATAACTGAAGCAGCTTGTCTAATTAGAAGGGAAGTTTCAATAAATAAATAAATAACCCTCTTGGACATTTATTCCCACTTTCTTTTCAAGAAAAGTCTATTTGTTAAAATAAAATTTACATCAGAAATCCACATAACGAACGCAGAGGAATTTAGTATGTTCATAATGTCGTAGAAGAAAATGACAAGAAGAGACTTGGAATATTTATAGTCAAAGGGCCACAACATCACACTATTGTAGACTGTTCTAAATCCAATAATTTCCTATGGTAAGGGACATACTTAGGAGAGAAGCTCAGTAGAATAATGCAAAGAGAATTGCCTTATGAATGTTTAAGAACATAAGGACCAAACATGAGTCCAGAGAATTGCTGTTAAGGTGTGTGACCCTTGGCAAATCACTTAGTCTTGCTGAACCTTATTTTCCTCCTCTGCAAAATGAAGGGGTTGGACTAGATATACTTTTGAAGTCCCTTCAAACTTCAGATTTTTGATTCTGTGGATGAAAGGATAAATTTCAATCTGGTTCATTTACTTTATGGGCCAAACAAAGGGTTAGGGCAAGCTGGATTTAAGCCTTACTTCCCAAAGTTACTCTTAATTTTTCTTGAACCCACTTTCCTCATCAGTAATGATACATATAGTATCAACCTCACAAGGTTGTTATGAGGCTCAAATGAAATAAAGGCTGAAAAATGTTATATTAGGTTGAGCCCTATACATGGATTCAGGAAGACCAGAATTTGAATCCTGCCTCAGATGCTTACTAGCAATCTAACCCTAGGCTAATCATTTAACATCAGTTTCCTCATTTATAAAATAAAAATATGTTCAACTTGGACGGATTTTCTATAGCTCTTAATTTATGAGGTTATCATCATCTGCACTAATTTAGATCCTAAAAACTTTAACTCTAAACTTAAATCCTCTATATAAAAATGTTTTGATCTCAATCTTAGGTATAAATTGGTTTAGGGGATGAAAAACTTCTCTATCAATACAAGCTGGGTATTTCTTTGGGCTTTATATATTTAGAGAGTTTTTTGGGAACCTAGAGGTTAAATGATTCACCTATGATGTCATAGATCATATGGGTAACAATAATAGTTCTCAAAGTCTTTGGCTCAAAACCTCTTTATGCTCCCAAAAACTAATGAAGCATCTCTTTCCCCAAGACCTTTTGTTAATATGAGTTATATCTATTCATATTTACTGCCTCAGAAATTAAAAGATGGAGACTTCCAGGGGTGGAGCCAAGATGGCAGAGTAAAATCAGGAAGCTGCTCAAGTTTTCTCAGTTTCCCTCATAAACCATGTGAAACCAAGCCTTTGAACAGAGTCTGACAGAATGAAATGACTTTCCAGCTCAAGACAGTCTGAAAAAACTTCAAGAAAAGTCAGTCTCACTGGGATGAAAAGGGTGTTCAACCCAGCTTAGATAGATTCTGGGAAAGCCAGTGAGAGAGTCTTAATCACAGCAAATCAGCAGCTAAGACCCTCAGTCCTGGCTCAGTAGAGGAGCAAATCAGTAGGACAGCTTCTAGTCCCAGCTCAGAAGGCAAACTCTGGGATATCAGACTGTTTTCTGAAAAGAGCAGGCAAAGTTACCCTCTGCAAACACAAGGGGCTCTTGTGCTCAAAGCAAAGACTCAGAGCTACACAGGAAGCTTTATCCCAGGAGCAGAGCTCAACAATAAAAGATAAAAAAGACGAAATACCAAAAGAAAAGGAAAGAAAATGAGCAAGAAACAAAAAAGAATCTTGACCATGCATAGAAAGCTACTATGGTAACAGGGCAGACCAAAACACAAATTCAGATGAGAACGGAATGTCCACAGAGGAAATCTCAAAGAGTGATATGAATTGGTCTTAAGCCCAAAGAAGCTTCTTGGAAGTGCTCATAAAAGACTTTAAAGGGCAATAAGAGAGATAGAAGAAAAAATGGGGGGAGGAGGAAATGAGAGATATGCGTGAGAGACTCAACAGCTTGGAAAAGAAAGAAAATAATTGTCTGAAGGAAAAAAAAGTCCTTAAAAACTAGAATTAACCAAACAGACAAAGAGATACAAAAGCTAACTGAAGAAAATTTCACACTAAAAACTAGAACAGGCCAAATGGAAGCTAATGACTCTGTGAGACAGCAACAATCAATCAAACAAACCAAAAAGAATGAAAAAATATGAAATACCTCATTGGAAAAACAGCCAAACTGGAAAATAGATCCAGAAGAGACCATTTAAAAATTATTAGCCTACCTGAAGGTCATGACCAAAAAAAGAGTCAGGATAGCATACTTAAAGAGATCATTAAGGAAAATTGTCCCAATATTCTAGAAACAGAGTGGATAATACTGATTGAAAGAATCCAACGATCACCTTCAGAATGAATTCTCACAAAGAAAACCCCAAAGAACATTGTTGTGAAATTCCAGGGCTACAACCTGTAAAAAAAATACTGCAAGATGCCAGACAAAAACAATTCAAATATCAAGTAGAAACAGTCAGGATTACTCAGGATCTGGTAGTTCCTACAATAAAGGATGGGCCTAGAAAATCATATTCTGGAAGGCAAAAGACCTTAGAAGTAACTACCTAACTAGATTCATCATCATCTTTCAGGAGAGGCAATGGAGCTTCAATGAAGTAAGAGATGTTTAATCATTTCTACTGAAAAAACAAGAATCAAAGAAAATTTAGTCTACAAATACAGAAATCAAAAGAAATACAGAAAGGTAAGCAGGAGAAATATATATATTATTTAAAGGTTTAATTGTTTACATCCCTATATGGGAAAATGATACTTGTAACTCTTGAGAATTATATCTGCCATTGAGGCAGACAGAGGGGGCTGTCACATGGACTAAGGGTGTGGTATTGAATGGATCTTGATGTGATGACATTGAAGAAAAATACATCAAAGGGTAGAAAAAGTCCTCTGTACTGGAAAAAGAGAAAAGAGGAGGTATAAAAACAGTTAGTTTACATGAAGAGGTGCAAAAGACTTATTACAATTGAGGGAAAGAAGGGACAGGGATGAGCGTTATCTGAAGCTTGATAACATCAGTATTGGGTCTAAGGTGGGATAATTTAATCATTCAGTTAGCTATAGAAATTTAACAAACCCTATAAAGAAGTAAAAGGAAAAAGAGAAAAAGAAGGGAGGGACAGGATAGAAGGGAGGGTAGAAACACTAGGAAAAAATGGTAAGAGAAGGGGGAAGGGTTGAAAGAAGATAAGGTAGGAGGTGAAGTAGATTGAAAAAAACACTACCAAGAGAAGGGGAGAGGGGTGATAGGAGATAAGGTAGTGGTTGGGGTATGGAAAAAACCCCCACAAAGGATTAAGGACAGGGTAGAAAGAGAAAACAAAAGTATATACAAAGGAGAAAGTAGAATGGAGGGAAATACAGAGCTTGATAATCATAACTATGAATGTGAATGGGATGAATTCTCCCATAAAACTGAAGTGAATAGGAGACTGTTTAAAAAATTGAATCCTACAACATATTGTTTACAAGAAATACTCTTGACACAGAGAAATACATAGAGAGAAGGCTAGAACAGAAATTATTATGCTTCAGCTGAAATAAGAAAAAAATCAGGAGTAACAATTCTGATCTCTGATAAAGCAAAAGTAAAAATTATTAAAAGAAATGAGGAAGAAAAGTACATAAAGGACAGAATAAATAAATAAATAGTAACTATACTAAATATGAATCTGCCAAAGACCCAAAACAGAGAAAGAAAATTACAGACTAATCTCCCTAGTGAATATATGCAAAAACTTTAAATAAAACATTAGTAGAGATTACAGCAATTTATCAGCAGACTATCACTATGATGAAGTGGGATTTATATCAGGAATGCAGGACTGGTTCAATATCAGGAAAATTATTATCATAATCAACCATATCAATAACAAAATCAACAGGAATTATATGATAATCTCAACAGTTGCAGAAAAAAAAGCTTTTGAGAAAATATAGTACCCATTCCTATTAAAAACTAGAATCATAGGGATAAAGGGAGCTGTCCTTAAAATAATAAGTAATATTTACCTAAAATTTACAGCAAGCTTTATGCGTAATGGAGAGAAGCAGGACATATTTTCAATAAGATCAGGAGTGAAACAAGGATGCTCATTATCACCACTATTATTTAACAATGTACTACAAATGTTGACTTTAGCAATAAGAAAACAAAAACAAATTAAAGGAAGTAGAACGGGCAATTATTTGGAAATAAAACTACCATTCTTTGCAGATGATATAATGATGTACTTAAAGAATTCTGGAAAATCATCCAAAAATCTACTAGAAACAATTCTTAGCTTTAGCAAAGTTTCAAGATACAAAATAAAGTCATCACAAATGACCAGCATTTCTAAATATTACTGACAATGCTTATCAACAAGGAAGAAAAATTCTATTTAAAATTACTGTAGACAAAATAAAATACTTGGGCACCTTCCTGCCAGGACAACCTGAAGAACTTTGGACAATTACAAAGCACCTCTCACTCAAATAAAGTGAGATCTAAACAATTGGAAAAATATCAATTGTTCATGGCTGGACTGAGCCTATAGCAATCCCATAAATCCTCCAACTCTAGCTTCTGGAATAAGAACTCAGTATTTGACAGAAATTGTTGAAAAAACTGGAAAATAATGTCAGAAAGTTGGCATACAGCTATCAAACCCCATATCAAAATAAGGTCAAAATGGGTATATGATTTGGGCATAAAGGATGATACCAAAAACAAATTAGGAGAACAAGGGATAATTTACCTATTAGATCTTTGGAGAAAAAAAGGAATTTATGATCAAAGAAGAACTAGAAAATATTATGAAAAATAAAATGGACAACTTTGATTATATTAAATTAAAAAAGTTTTTGCACCAACAAAAATAACAGAAATAAGATTAAAAGGAAGTAGAAAGCTGGGGAAAATCTTTTTAGTTAGTATTTCTAATAAAGATCTCATTTCTAAAATATATAAAGAACTGTATGAAATTTATAAGAATACAAGTTATTCCCCAGTTGATAAATGGTCAAAGGATATGAGCAGATAATTTTCATATGGTGAAATTAAAGCCATTTATAGGTATATGAAAAAATGCTCTAAATCACTATTGATTAGAGAAATGCAAATTAAAACAACTCTGAGGTACGACCTCACACATCTCAGATTGACTAAGATGATAAGAGAAGAAAATTATAAATGTTGGAATGGATGTGGGAAAATTGGGACACTAATGCATTGTTGGTGGAATTGTGAAATGGTCTAACCATTTCAGAGAGCAATTTGCAACTATGCCCACAGGGCTATAAATCTGTGCATACTCTTTAACTCAGCAGAGTCACTACTGGGTCTGTATTCTAAGGAAATCATAAAGGATCCACATGTGCAAAAATGTTTGTGGCAGCTCTTTTTGTGGTAGCAAAGAATTGGAAAATGAATAGATGCCCATCAACTGGGGAATGGCTGAACAAGTTGTGTTATATGAAGGTAATGGAATATTATTGATCTACAAAAATGATGAACAAGCTGATTTTAGAAAGGCCTGTAAATGTTTACATGAACTGATGTTGAGTGAAACAAACAGAACCAGGAATACATTGTACGCAATAACAGCAAGAATATGCGATGATCAACTATGAAAAACTTGATTATTTTCAGTGGTTCAGTGATCCACAGCAATCTCAACAGACTTTGACAGAAAATACCATCTGCACAAAATAAACCCACATAAGTCATCAGCATTCTTATATATCACTAACAAAATCCAACAGTCAGAGTTACAAAGAGAAATTCCATTTAAACTACTGATAGTATAAAATATTTAGGAATCTGTCTGTTAAGGGAAAATCAGGAACTATAAGAGCAAAACTACAAAACACTTTCCACACAAATAAAGTCAGATCTAATCAATTGGAAAAATACTAAATGCTCTTGGATAGGGCAAGCAAATATAATAAAGATGACAATACTACCTAAACTAATCTATTTATTTAGCGCTATACCAATCAGATTCCCCAAAAAACTATTTTAATGACCTAGAAAAAATAACAAAGTTCATATGGAAAAAGAAAAGGTCAAGAATTTCAAGGGAACTTATTTAAAAAAATCAAATGAAGGTAGCCTAGCTGTACCTGATCTAAAACTATATTATAAAGCAGTGGTTACCAAAACCATTTGGTATTGGCTAAGAAATAGACTAGTTGATCAGTGGAATAGGTTAGGTTTAAAGGATAAAACATTCAATAACTTTAAAATCTAGTGGTTGACAAACCCAAAGATTCCAGCTTTTGGGATAAGAACTCACTGTTTGACAAAAACTGCTGCGAAAATTGGAAATTAGTATGGCAGAAACTAGGCATTGATCCACACTTAACACCATACATCAAGATAAGGTCAAAATGGGTTCATGACCTAGGCATAAAGAATGAGATTATAAATAAATTAGAAGAACATAGGATAGTTTACCTCTCAGACCTGTGGAAGAGGAAGGAATTTATGACTAAAGAAGAATCAGAGATCATTATTGATCACAAAATAGAAAATTTTGATTATATCAAATTGAAAAGGTTTTGTACAAACAAAATTAATGCAGACAAGATTAGAAGGGAAGCAATAAACTGGGAAAACATTTTTACAGTCAAAGGTTCTGATAAAGCCTCATTTCCAAAACATATAGAGAATTGATTCTAATTTATAAGAAATCAAGCCATTCTTCAATTGATAAATGGTCAAAGGATATGAACAGACAATTCTCAGACAAAGAAATTGAAACTATTTCTGGCCATATGAAAAGAAGCTCCAAGTCATTATTAGTCAGAGAAATGCAAATTAAGACAACTCTGAGATACCACTACACACCTGTCAGACTGGCTAGAATGACAGGGAAAGATAATGCGAATGTTGGAGGGGATGTGGGAAAACAGGGACACTGACACATTGTTGGTGGAATTGTGAATAAATCCAGCCATTCTGGAGAGCGATTTGAAACTATGCTCAAAATGTTATCAAACTCTGCATACCCATTGATCCAGCAGTATTTCTACTGGGCTTATACCCCAAAGATATACTAAAGAAGGAAAAGGGACCCATATGAGCAAGAATGTTTGTGGCAGCCTTCTTTGTAGTGGCCAGAAACTGGAAACTGAGTGGATGCTCATCAATTGGAGAATGGCTGAATAAACTGTGGTATATGAATATTATGGAATATTATTGTTCTGTAAGAAATGACCAGCAGAATGATTTCAGAAAGGCCTGGAGAGATTTACATGAACTAATGCTGAGTGAAATGAGCAGGACCAGGAGATCATTATATACTTCAACAATAATGCTATATGATGATCAATTCTGATGGATGTGGCCCACTTCAACAATGAGATGATGAACCAAATCAGTTCCAATAGAGCAGTAATGGATTGAACCAGCTATACCCAGCAAAAGAACTCTGGGAGATGACTATGAACCACTACATAGAATTCCTAATCCCTCTATTTTTGTCCACATGCATTTTTGGTTTTTTTCACAAGTTAATTGTACACAATTTCAAAGTCTGAATCTTTTTATACAGCAAAATAATTGTATGGACATATATACATATATTGTACTTAACTTATACTTTAGCATATTTAACATATATTGGTCAACCTAACATCTAGGGAAGGCAATGGGGGGAAGGAGGGGGAAAATTGGAACAAAAGGTTTTGCAATTGTCAATGTTGAAAAATTACCCATGCATATATCTTGTAAATAAAAAGCTATAATAAAAAAAAAGAAAATACCATCCGTATCCAGGAAAAGAACTAAGGAGACTGAGTGTAAATCAACACATGCTATGTTCACTTCTTTTTTCTGTTTTTTTTTTAATCTTTCCCATGGTTTTCTCTTTTACTCTGATTTTTCACTCCCAAAATAATTCATAAAACAATGCGTGTTAAAACAAATAGACAAATAAATAAATAAGAAAGAAATTAAGAGACCTTAGTATAATTATGAAAATTATTTTGACCTTTTGAATCACCTGAAAGGTTCTTGAGGAACTCTAGAGATCCCTGGATCACACTTTTGCAAACTCTGGACTGAAGTTCCTCCTGACTCCAGAGTAGGTCCTCTCTCCATTAGGCCATTCTACCTATCATTGTCATTATTGTTACGAATCTTATTATTCTCATCTTCCTTTATGAAGTTCATATAGAAATAAAATAGTTCAAGCAAAAATACTCACCTGTTATGAATTTTATATTTAATATTTTATGGACTACTATACAGGTGGACAGTGTAATTGATTTTGATCACTGGATAAAAAGTATTGGGAAATAAATTTTGTTGGCTTATTGAATGAATCTTCAGAATAATTTCAGTAACAGGTAGGATGATGTAGTTATTATAGACTTCATTCTTTTGTACCATTGTTTTGATTTTTTTCCCACTGTGTCTCTGTATTTTGAAAGATTTTCTTTCTATGCAATTTGGAAATTATGAATATTCAGTATGACAGCATCAACTTAAAATGTCATTCTTAAATGTTTATGAATCATCATCTGTAGTGGTGTACTCTTATAATGTCGTTTACTACTACTACTACTATTACTACTATACTATTACAAATACTAATATTAGTACTACTACTACCACTACCACCACCATTACTAGCTAGCACTTTAAATTTTGCCAAGCTATATATAGTATAGTGTATATATATATATATATATATATATATATATATATATATATATATACTATACATAGTATAGTGTTTGTTGATGTTGAATTTTTTTTTTCCTGCTGCCTTGACTTCTGGTATTATGTTAGCCTCTGGCTCTTATTAAGGATATCAAGGCTTTCAGATAGTCTTTTATTTTCAGGATTTCTCTCTGAATATACATTTTTAGTTGTCATTAATTCAATAATAAGGTGTTTTGAGTTTTCCTTATTGTAGATTAATTAGATATGGATATCATCCTTACAAAATATTCCTGTAAGTTTTCAATCATTTTTTCAAACTATTTTTATTATTATAATACCTGATGCTTGTCTTTTTGATTATTCCTAAATAGCTTCCTCATTTGTGCTAAGAGCAGAAGGTCTAGTTCTCTCCTGATGATTTTTTGAGTCGGACAGAAATCCCTGTATTAGACATTAAGAAAGACCAGGGTTCAAAGGGGCCAGTTAACCAAATGTCTCCTACGTGAAGTCCCAACAGGGGAGATTGTTGTATGACTGGATCTGCAGCTCTTTGATGAACCATAGTGGAGCAGAGCTCCCACCATAGTCTTAACAGAGCCCTGCAGAAATTATCTGAAATTTGGTATTATTTTTCTAAGTAGCCACTGCTATTCATTCATTTATAAAGCAATGGGGTTAAATTAGCGGTGAGTGGCTCCCTAAGTTCCAAAATCACCTTTTTGACAATCTTTCCCAAAATGACCAATTCTAATCTGTGAAACAAATCTGTGTTTTCACATGTAGACTTTCACTTAAGTTTCCAGAGTTTCTGAAATCTTATAGATAGAGTCAAAATTACTTCCTGTTCTAAAGTCTGATCTGTCCTGTGGTTGGCTACATCCATTTCTTTACTGTAGAGTTGATTCAATAGCGCAACATCTCTATTTTTGAAGACTTTATGTAACTTCTGATGTCTGTCTCCTTGCAGCCCCATCCAAGATCTTTGACAATGATTTCTGTCCCTTATTACTGGTTTAGAGACAAATTTTAAATGGATACCTTCTAGGGGCATGAAATCTCCATTCCCTTCAGGATAACATCTGCACATTTCTTATTTGGAAGGTTGACGTGGGATCATTTGACATACAGATGGTCTTCTGAACGTGTCACAGAATTGGGCCTTTAAGAGCTGGTTGAGCTGAAGAATCCTGCTGTTGTATCCTTAATATTTGGTTGTAGGGGAATAGATGTAACAGCAATTAATGGTTAAAAATGAATTATTCAGCTATCAAGCAGTCAGGAAGAGATTCTTAGCATGTTTGGAAGTGGTCTTTTCAATAAATCTCATTATAAATTTAACAAAACCACTCCCAGCTATAGTAGTAAATTTGTTGAAATCCTACTTGTATGAACACTGATTGTACTGTAATGGTTAGCAGTACTGGAAAAAGTCCTAAACTGACCCAGAGATATTGTAGTATTTATTTCACAACAAAGGCAATCTACTGATGACCAGTCATAAGCCAGTTTTTTGTTTGAATGTGTCTGATTTTGAAAGTGATGAAAAATCAAAGCAGCTCTTTTGGTATCCTAACCAAGAAACATGTATTGAATGACAGGCGTCTTTCCTAAGGTCTTAAAAGGAAATAGGGCCAAAGAGAAGGAATGGAATAGAACAAAGTGGAGAAAACTCATCCTGTTCTTGGATGAGAGGAATCACAGGAATATCTGTTCTACATGTTGAGAGGAAAACAGATCCATACAGATTCACTATCCTGCACTTGATATAGAGATCCAACTCCCAGTGTTGGAAGGTGGTATGTCCCCAGAATAAAAAAAGTAAATGCCTGGAAAAAAAAGAGCAGAAGGACTAAGAATAATATATATCCTCCTAAATAATATTCATACCAATCCACATTCAGCATTCATAATGACTAAAGGGTGTCTTTTGTCTCCAGGTATGATGTATAACAATCTATAGATATCATTTATTAGCATGTAGAGTAATATAGAGCAATACAAAATTAATTTATAAGTTATATACATGGCATTAGTATCCACACTTACATATATATGAAATTGCTTGTTTGGGGCTTACTTACTAAGTAAATAAGTAAGTAAGTAAGTAAGTAAGTAAATAAATAAATAAATAAATATATTATGTAAAATATTTAGTATACAAAATCCAATATGATCAGGAAATGTATAATATGATGATATAACAATATAGAATATTATATTATAATACCTTGTTATAGAATATCATGTTATTTAATATCCCTTCCCATCCCATTCTATCCCATCCCATCCCAGCCTATCCCATCCCATCCCATCCCAGCTTATCTTATTCTTTCTCATCCTATCTTGTCCAGTTATATTTTATATTACATTATATTCTGCTATAATTTATTAATATCGATCTATCTTATCTCTGCTTGCTTATCTGTCTGTCTTGTCTAACTTGTCTGTCTGTTTATCTTCCACTGAATCGTACCCAGAATTGAGAAGAGCAGGGCGGACAGACTTCCAAAAAATTTAAAGTTCATTAAATGAACCTAAATTTTTTTGACAGAGAGAGAGATAAAGAGAGAGAGATAGACAGAGACAGAGAGAGCAGAGAGAAAAGACACACACACACAGAGAGACAGACAGAGAGAGAGAGAGAGAGAGAGAATAAGAAGTACTGACAAATTCATTATAGATGGCAAGAAATAGTGAATAGATAAAGCATTGAACTTGGACTCAAGGAAAGCCAATATTTAAATCCCTTCAAACATCTCCTAATTGTGTGATTCAACCATTTAGAACTCAGTTTGTATATTTGTAAAAAGAAAATGATGAAAATAGCTCTAATCCAGCCCAGGAAAGGCCGGTATGAAGCTTAAATGAAATAATGCCCATAAAGTGCTTTGCAAACTTTAAAGGACTATGTAAATGTCAGTTATTATTTTATTGTAATAAGGAACTACTCCACTAATTTCAGATCCTCTCATTTGAACCCGTTTGTGATGAATAAGGAGTACTTTTATAAGTTCAAAAGAATTCTCTCATTTAGTGTTGAAATATAAAAGAAAAAATGCTTGGCTTTCATCATTTTTTAAAAGTCTGTATGTATAATCTTTGGAATCAAAGACATTTTAAAAACTCTAGGAAATGACATGTAATAAGAAGCAGTTGTGACAATTATCAAAAATTTTAAAAAGCATTGCAAAGGAGAAAGAAATACTATGATAATTATTTTCAAGTATTCGGCCCAAGTAATTCATTAGTGGAATAAGCAAGTAAGACAGAATAGGATAAAAGAAAAACCATTGGTCCAGAAATAGGGAGACTTAGATTCTAGGCATGACTATGTACATAGCTTTGGATTCCCTCCTGGACAAATCTCCCTAACCTTTTCCTTATCAATTAACCCACTAATCAACAAGTATTTATCAAGTGCCTATTCAAAGTTAGGTACCTGGCTATTCACTGGGAATTCACAGGCAAAAATGAAATGGCCCATGTTCTCAAGGAATTTACTTTCTATAAGAAAATATAAATATATAGTCAATACAAAATATATATCAAGTAAGTACAAAATAATTGATGAGAAGAGACACTAGTGCTTTGGGGGAATCAAGAAATTCTTCTTGGAGGAGGTGATCTATGAGGGAAACTTTGAAGGAAACTAAGGATTCTAATTGTTCAGAGATAAGGAGGAGTGTAAAGGAAGAGATTCAAGAGATTAGGAGCCTTGTGTGAGAAGGAAGAAATAGGTTGGTGTATTTAGAATATCAGATAAATGAAAGAAAATAATATGTACAATCCTGGAAATAATCTTTATAAAGTGCTTTGTAAAGTGTAAATGTGAATGGAAACTCCAATCCCAAATCCCTGGGAAGATACAATCTCAACAAATACTGAGCAGATTTGTAGCTTATATTAACAAGAATATCTGAAAGTTTCTCTTTCTCTTCCAAAGCCATTTTCTTTGGCACTCAGCAAGACACATAGATCAGGACAACTGGAGACATCCCAAAAGTGAGGCTGGTGACTTTGCACAGTCCTCCCTCACTTCAATCCAATTCACTTGCATGTCATGGCATCACCTCCCTGATTTCATGGTCCTCCTTGAGAAAGAAGGGCATATAACAGCAACAACCATGACCCTCAGCTTATCCAAGCTGTCTTCTAGGTCCTTTTTAAGTCAAGTCACAAAGAGAATTTTTGATCCAAGCTCCAGATGTGACTGGGTCATTGCTTTGTTCTCCCTCTCTGGGACACAGTTGGCAAAGCACAGCTGCTCCCGCCCTTCACTAGCAGGGCCTCTCTCTGATCACCTTGGCATTTTATTTTTATGTCAAGGATTCCTGTGTTTCCTTGGAGCCCACAAAAACACTGTGGGTACTCAATAGATTCAGGAACAATAATTTCTTCTTTTCATCCCTTAGTCGAGATGAAAGCAAATGGAGACAAACTCATCTCACAAAAAGAATTCATATGGCCTTGATCCACGTGATTATTATTACTAGACATTTTCCTGTGAGCTGATTATGTGCCAGGTCACATGTTATAGGGGAGGGGTTACAAAAAATAGGATAAAGTTGGACAAACTTTATCCCAGAGCATAAAGAGCCTTGAATGTCAGCCTAAAGAATTTATACTTTTTCTTTTGACATTGAGAAGTAATTGAAAAAATTTGAAAATTAATTTATAAGAGGCAAGAGATATTCCTTTCAAATTAGTCCCCTCGTTGTGTCCTATACTTATAGTTCTTTTATTGTTCGGATTTTTAATAATAAAATAGCTAAGGTTTACAAAGAGCTTAAAAGTTTCTTCAGTACATTGCATATAATATCTCATTTGATCCTCAAAAGTACCTGGGGATAAGTGTTATTATTGTCTGCATTTTGAAGATGAAGCTAATAGAAGATGTGATTTTCCCTAGTTGAATCACACAACTTTTAAGTATGAAATCAGCATTTGAACTCAGGTTTTCCTGGCTCTGCATTAAGCACATTATTGACAGCACCACCTGAGAAAAGAAGAAGCACTTAATGACTTTTGCTGAATTTGATTAGAAAGGATAACAAAGGTACTAAACACACCAAAGTTCCATTGCCTATTTCAGTTTTTCTTCTGCTCACCTTGCCCCCCAATAGTAAATAAACTAAATAATAACAGTTTCAGAAAAATCCCTTCCCAATCAAGACTCTGGATCCCTGGGAGAGAAATGAGTATAATGTTAGAGCATAATTTTTGATCCTGTCTAAGAATATATTCTCCAAGGTCTCTCTCAGCTATAAAATTCTATGATTTTGTTTGTATATTACCCAGAACAATATATTTGCTCAAGCATTTCTCTCCAAGTGTATTTCTACTCCCCTATCTCAAATTTTAAAAAGAAAAATATTGGGTTTCTATCTCTTCTATTTTACTCTGTTTGTAAAACAGCAACATGAACTTCTCAAGGCTTGGCAGAAATAGGTGAGAAGTAATGCCATTGTTTGCCATGCTCATTGTTGTGGAAAATCCATTGCTTCTCACCTATTTATGGTACCAAGAGCAATTCTCTCACTTCCAGAATGAAAAACTGAAGATTTTTGCTACATTAATTACTAAATTTCTTGCTTAATCATTGACCATAGTCACACAAAGTAGACTTGGCTAAAATTAGATCTGCTCTGTAACTCTTTCACTCGAATGATGATAGTCAACAAACATTTATCAAGCACTTATTCCATGCCAGAGACTGTGCTAAACACTGGGAATGCAAATAATAGGGAAAAAAAGACATTTCCTACTTTCAAGGAGCTTACATTCTAATGGAGGGAGAGAAAGGAAGTTTCCAGGGGAAGGTCATGGTGGTGACCTGGCAGCCTGGTGAGAAATGAACAGATAGCTCTCCTGGATAGACACAACTCATGGAGGAGCCATCTAATCAAGACATCTTTGTGATCCAGGGCTTAAATGATATAAATAGCTGTTGGACATCACATTCTGTTCAAAGTGGAGAAGTAGATAAATTATCATTTATGAAGTATCCACTAGGACTCAGACATTGTACAATGTCTGTATCATCTGTATGGACTAAGACAGGATACTTTCTTGAAGTCTCAATAACTTCCATTTTAAAGAGGGAGGATCAGGTCAGAAAGTCCCTAATGAATCTTATAGTTCTAACTGATCCCACGAACTCCTCGGTAAAGTGTACAAAAAAACCTGGGGAATCATAAACTATGCCTTCTTAGTATTTGTGAGAGATAAGGAAGGAAACATTGGATATAATTATTCTTGTCTATAAAAAAGTAACTATTTATCAAGAACCTACTATATGTGCTCCCAAGGCTTTAGGAAAGCAGATTTCAGAGATAGGCTAGATGAGATCCTATGGCTAGAGATTCTATAAGATAAGTTGACATGAGTGATGTGGTCCAATTGGTTGCAACAAGGAAGAAAAGGGAAGAAATAAGATTTCTATCAAATTGTATGTGAATGCATAATAAATTCATGGACAAATTTAATGTTTAAAAAGATATTTATAAGAGATGGAACGATATAAAAATACAAATATAAATGTGATAAAGTCCATAAGAAATAATGTCAGCAAAATGCTTAATAGGAACTAAGGTTTTCAATACTCTCTAAATGCAATTAATCTTGTTTGCTTGAATTTAGTATTATTGCCAGAAGTGTTACGGGGAAAAAAAGCTATAAATTTGTAGTCAGACACCGAATTTTGCAACCTGTATATAGTGGATAGAGTAGATGATCGCTGAGACCTGTTCTAAACATGCAATTATATGATTCCAGGACTATCTAACCAATCTATTTTTCCTGTTCATGTTGGAAGATTCTGAATGATAAGGAGGCTTCACTGAAGCCATTTAGTTGTTTCGGCTACAAATTCTATCTTCATTAGTACAAGTAGGCCTTTAATGATGGGATACAAGGTATCAGATTCAGCTCTCTGCTGTGACATCCACTCTAAACCCTGAACACAAGAACTAAAAGCTAAATAAAACTATTTATAAGCTGGAAGGAGAAGAGAATAAAAGCATTCAGCTTGTATTCTTAGCAAATGAAATCATAGTAATTGAACAGACCAGGAAATTATTTGGCCGGCATAATTATATAACAAATTACATATCACACAATTAAACAATTACATTTTGGCCACAAATGGAACTCCAAATATGCAATTTATGGCGAAGTGGAGAAATAATTTAGGAAGAGGAAAAGCAAAGTCACAGAAATAAAATGTATATATAATCCATTTTCATGAACCAACATTGAACAAAAACGATGAATGGAAATTAAATCAGCTTTTCTAGAGAAAAATACAAATGGGTTGGAAAAAAACTGCCAAATAACAATTATAGCAGTAATAGTAATGATGATGATGATAGTCTTGCATATATTTTCTCTGTTAAGTCTCACAATTCTGTAAGGTAAGAGCTCCCATGGCAGAGTTTGAAAAAGCCCTGATTCTGAGTGAGAAAACTTGGGTTCAAATACTGACTTACATGCTTATTTTCTGAATGACTTTGAGTGAATCATTTAAATTTTTTTGGAACTAAGGGCAAAATGAAAGTATGGGACTTGATGATCTCTGAGGTTCTTCCTCACTCTAAATCAGTGTTCCGTCATATTAGAGTAATATAGGACTGAGGACCTCACTTCTAGGAAGTAAGGAGAACAGGATATATTTTGAAATGATGTATGTATTGTATTGTGGAATGTTCATATTTCTACCCTAAATAGGTAACTGTGGCTGGGATAGGAATGGTAGGAACTCTTATGAGTTGGATAGGGATAGCAACCATTTTAACACTAAATTTATGATAGAGAAGACACAATCCCATTGAAACCCGTTGGTCTTAGATGTTGGGAGGGGCAGATTTCATTTTTTTAATTAAAGCTTTTTATTTTCAAAACATATGCATGAATAATTTTTCAATACGGACTCTTGCAAAACCCTCCTGTTTTAAAATTTCCTCTCCTCTCCCCTTCCCTCAGACAGCAAGTGATCCAGTATATGTTATACATGTTAAAATATATGTTAAATCCAATATATGTAAACATATTTATAAAATTATCTTGATGCACAAAAAAAATCCAATCAAAAAGGAAAAAAATGAGCAAGAAAACAAAATGCAAGCAAACAACAACAAAAAGAGTGAAAATGCTATATTGTGGTCCACACTCAGTTCCCACAGTCCTCCCTCTGAGTGTAGATGGCTCTCTTCATCACAAGATCATTGGAACTGGTCTCAATCATTTCACTGTTGGAAAGAGTTATGTCCATCAGAATTTATCATGTTATAATATTACTGTTGCCATGTTCAATGATCTCCTGGTTCTGCTCATTTTAATTAGCATCAGTTTACATAAATCGAGAGTGTGGATTTCAAAGCACTTAGAAGAAGGATAGAAAGCTATGTGGCAACTAAAATTCTAAGCACATCAGCTTTAAAAAGTTGGAAGTTTTTTATTTAATATTTTTATTTTTCACAGTTACACATAAAACAAAAATGGTTATAGATATACACTCATTTTTACATATTTCTTTATAAATCATGTTGAGAGAAAAAAATCAGAAAAAAAGGGGAAAACTACTACAACAACAGCAAAAAACAGAAGAAAAAAGAAAAGGTGAGCATAGTATGTAATGATTTATATTCAGTCTCCATAGCTCTCTCTTTGGATGTAGATGGTATTTTTCCATTCAGAGTTTATTGGGATTATCTTGGATCTCTGAACTACTGAGCAGAACCAAGTGAATCATAGTAGATCATCGCACAGTGTTGCTGTGTACAATGTTTTCCTGGTTCTGTTTGCTTCATTCAGGAATGAATTCCTAAATTCACTCAGGAAATTCAATATTTCCAGGCCTTTTTAGAATCAGCTTGTTCATCATTTTTATAGCACAGTAATATTTCATTGTTTTCATATACCATAACTTATTCAGCCATTTTCCAATATCTACTCATTTTCCAATTCTTTGCCATCACAAAAAAGCTGCTACAAACATTTCTGCACATGTGGGTCCTTTTCCCTCTTTGATGTTTTCTTTGGGATACAGACTCAGTAATATCCCTGCTGGATTAAAGAGTATGCACAGTTTGATAGCCCTTTAGGTGTAGTTAGTTGGAAAGTTTTTAAGACCGAAAATTCCAAATATACAACAAGAAATAAATTCAATGAGCAGGAAAAGAAGGAATACATAAAGGGATACATAAATGTGAACATATAGGAAACTCAAAATCCTTTAGATTTTTAAAAAAGACATGAACAGATGATGAAACAAGTATAGAGTCTGGATAGAAAAACAATTACATGGTCCTCAAAGAATAGCTATGGGAAGGCTAAATCAAAGGATAAGATGAAGAATAAAATTAAGGACAATAAAGGGAATTTTTAGTTTGGCTCCACTGGGAAAAGAGAAGGAGCTGAGAAGGAATAAGAGCAGGACTTAGGTTGAGTGGGACAGTGATCATGACTGTGAAGTTATGTTTTTGTTTCCTCTGTTGAGGATGGTCTTTGGACAGGAAGGGACAAAAATAGGATGATTAATGGTTTTTAAAAGTCAAGTTAAAAATTAAGACAACTCTGAGGTACCACTACTCACCACTCAGATTGGCTAAGATGACAGGAAAAGATAATGACAAATGGTGGAGAGGATGTGGGAAAACTGAGAGGAATACTAACTCATTGTTGGTGGAGTTATGAACTAACCCAACCATTTTGGAGAGCAATTTGAAACAAAAGGCTATGAAAATGTACATACCCTCTGATCTAAAAGTATTTCCATTAGGCTTATATCCCAAAGAAATCTTAAAGGAAGGAAAGGGACCCACATATGTTAAAATGTTTGTGGCAGCCCTTTTTGTAGTGTCAAGAAACTGGAAACTGAATGGATGCCCATCAATTGGAGAATGGCTAAATGAGTTATGGTATATGAATATTATGAAATATTATTGTTCTGTAAGAAATGATTAGAAGGATGATTTCAGAGAGGCTTGGAGAGACTTATAGGAACTGATGCTAAGTGAAATGAGCAGAACCAGGATATCATTGTACACAGCAATAGCAAGATTATACAATGATCAATTCTGATGGACGTAGCTCTTTTCAGCAATGAGATAATTCAGGCCAGTTCCAATGGTCTTCTGATAAAGAGAGCCATCTACTCTCAGAGACAGGAATGTAGGAACTAAGTGTGGATCACAATATAGCATTTTCTCTCTTTGTTGTTGTTTGCTTGCATTTTATTTTCTTTCTCATTTTTTTCCCTTTTTGTTCTGGTTTTTCTTGTGCAGCAAGATAATTATATAAATATGTATGCATATATTGGATTTAACATGTATATTTTACCATGTTTAACATATATTGGATTACTTGCCATTTGGGGGAGGGGATACGGGAAAGGGGAGGGAAATTGGAACTCAGGGTTTTGCAAGGGTCAATGTTGAAAAAATTATTCATGCATATGTTTTGAAAATAAAAAGCTTTAATTTAAAAAAAGTCAAGTTAAGTAGAGAAAAATAGTGAAGAAACTTCTTAGTTTGTTAACACACCCAGAAGAATCTTCTTTTCAGAAATGAAACAAAACAAAACAAATTTGGGGAACTTGAATTCTGTCACTTGGTCAGGAATTTACGAAGCACCTACTATATGCCAAGTATATGTGCTAAGAGCTGGGAATATAAAAAGAGGCAAAAGATGTTCCTATCCTTAAGAAGCTTATACCCTAATTGTGGAAGATGACAAGCAAATAGATATTTATAAACAAGTTATATATTGGATAAATAGGAACTGATGGAGAATGAAGTGAGCAGAATCAGGAAGAATAATTTATATAATAATGATCCTTTGAGGAAAAACAACTTTGAAAGACTTGAGGACTCTGATTAACCCAATGATCAACCAAAATTGAGGAGTATACTACTCACCTCCTGACCGAAAAGCAATAAATTGACTTGGTTAAGGATGATGTTTTTTTGATGGCTACAGGGAAAATGGTCAATGAGGGAATTGGTTGTTTGTTTATGCATATTTGCTATGTCTTTTTAATTTTTTTCTTTTTAATAGAAGAAAGAAGGAAGGAGATGTCATTTTTAAAAATTTTGTTTTCTGGTAGAAAAACACAAAAGATAAGAAAAAGTGAGATCATAGAAAATAGGAGAATGCTACAAGATAGTAAAAAGGTAAATGATATTATCTCATTTCACTATTTAGAGAATTAAGACTCAGAGGTGAAGTTACTTACCTTTGGTTATTGGCTTGAGCCCAGATCTGTCCTTGACTCCAAAGTCCATATTTGTTTCTGTTCTACCTTGCTTCCTTCCATACACAAGATGTAGCAATATACAATTTTCACCTCTCCAATATTTCTGTAATATGCTCACTTCTCTTGTCTCCCATTGCCACTACCTTATATCACTTCACACTTGTATTACTGCAATTATCTGCTGGTGGATTTACCTGACTCAAGTCTCTCACTTAAGGAAATGATAAATATACTTTTATTCTTGTTGAAAATCTTCAATATTTACATGTTTATTACAGGAAAATCCGGCTGAGGAAATAAATTTTCATTTAGTTAACAATAAAGGGCAAGTTGGCTTTCCCTGGGATTTCCTGATGACCAGAAAACTAATGAGAAATATTCAGAGGAAAGACAGTCAGTCAACAAGCATTTATTAACTGCACACTAGATATGACCACTATTCTAGGCATTTGGAATAAAAAGAAAGGCAAAAACATTGTTCCTTCAAGTTTAGATTCTTTTTTAAAATTAAAATCTCTATTTTTTTCTTTCTCCATTTCTCCCTGTTCCTCTTCTTTAAAACTGAAACACAAAATAGAAAGCAAAAAAAATTGCCACATATACAGCAGAACATAGGAAAGGATTCAAAATATAAAACAATAAATAAACAATGTTTGCATTTTATCAAATGCTACATACTAAATATTAAGCATTGTGTTCAGATCAGAACTGTGCATCTTTGCTTTTTGTAGGTTTTCTTAGGTTTTCTTTTATTCTTCATTGTGTACTTTTTACTTTATTCTTTTTCATCTTTTCCTCCTTCTCCCAAGGCTACATTTTTGCATATATACATATATTTATATGTACAAATATATACATATACAATACATATTTAAATTTTTAAAAAATCACTTATTCATTTAAAAGTTAAATAGAAAATGGAAAAAAGAAACATTGCCATATGCACACCAAAATATAAGATAGGATCAAAATATGAAACATTTTTATTTCAAGAAAGCCCATATAATAAATACTATAATGAGTTTGTATTCTGATGGAAGAGACATTTTAAAAAAATGTATATACAAGATATATTCAGTGTAAATAGAAAGTAGTCTCAAAGAGAAGGTACTGTGGAGGGATGGAAGTAGAAACCAGTAAAGACTTCCTGCAAATTCGGAATACTCAGTTGGAGGACCTCCTTTCTCTTCAATAATTAACATAAATGCCACTATCTTAAGAAATTCTGGCTAATTTCTAAAATAGTAGACTGTAACTTAGAGTGAATGAAATTTAATTAGATTATAAGGGTATAGTTTTGGAGGAGGCCATTTAGCCTATTCTGCTCATTTTAAAGATGAGGAAACTGAGGCCCAGGAGGATGTGACCAATACAATACAGGTAGTAAGAATAAGAGAAAAGATTTAAAACCTGTTTTTTGACTCTAAGATTTCAAAAAAAAACAAAAAAAAACAAGTAAAGCATTCTTTTTAATGCTTTACCACAATGCCTCCATATAAATTGCTTTGTTCACCAAAATTTTGACAAAACTTGTTTCAAAACTCAGGTATCTTTAATATAATATTGACTCTTTAGGAGAGAGTGATTGTCACCAATCTATTTTCATATAGAAGAATAGTCATCCCGGGGCCAGAGTGTTGGGGCCAGACACACAGTCTGCCTTCAGAGGTTACTTGAACTGAGATTATGTCACTTTCTGTGAGGCTCTTTTCTTTTTCTGTAGTTCTGAAGCCTGGAAGAAGAACATAAGCATAATTAAGGCAGACATGCTCTCTTGCTGGGCTGGGACCAAATCAAGGGGGATCACTGCTCTCTTCTAGTCTCTAGTTCTTGTTAATTTGTGTGGATTGGTGACAATGGTGGAGATGGAGGCAGGGGGTATTGTTTTTTGTTCCTCCTTCCCCAGTGATTTTTCCTTTGTACCCAGGATGTCTTCATCTTTGATCTATGTAGTGTGCCTTATGAAAAGATCACCTTATTAGGAAAGTTTATCCGACTCTGCCCCTTCCCCTCTACCACCCCCCCCCCACATTCCAGGTTTGTTTGTATTCAGAAGCCTGTCACCCTAATTGGCAAATGTGTCAGAGCTGTAGTTACCTGATTAATACATGTGAAAATCTGATTGGATCCTGGGAAGTGTGGATTTTCTGGGGAAACTTAATGAAGGAAGTTTCTCCACATGAGAGGGAGAGGAAAAAGCTCTAGCAAACCAGTTTGTGATAAAAGAAAAAAAAAAGAAAAAGAAAAAAGCCTCAGGGCCAAAGGGAAAATAAAAAGATAAAAAATATTGAACCTGGGCTTACCAATGTGGAGGAAGTGATGAGTGCTTTTTTGTGGCAAAGAGAATGAGGAGCAGGGGCATTAAGTTTTTGGAGGTGGATTAGTTGCTTTGGACCTTGGAAAGAGTTAATACACCTTGGAGAAGTAATCCTTTAGACTCCTTCCAACCAGGAGGATCAAACCCATATTTTGAAGAAAAAAAAAGGACAAAAAAGAGTAAGCAGCTGAGACTTTCTTAGAGTTTGTTAGCTGGAGGAGTGAGATTTGGAAGGCAAACTTCACAAGGCTTCAAGATTTGGTTCACTTCACATCAAAGCCCTGAACATAGAAATTTGAAAATCTTAAGAACCTCCTAGATATGCAAGATTTGTGTGTGTGTGTGTGTGTGTGTGTGTGTGTGTGTGAAACTCTCAGCTTTCCCACTTCCCAAAGAAATTAAAAAGGAAGAGGAGATGATTTCTCTTTCAAAACTCATCATTAAAACTCAGAGATTTGAGTTTGGGTTTGCTTTAGTTCTATTTTTAAAAACCATCATGGCAGATGATTTAATAACTCCAAACTAAACACTATAGAATACATTTTAGTAGTCAAATTTTAACTGTTCTTGCCACATCAAATTCAACTTTTCCAAAATGACTCATTATTATTCCCCTTAAACCTTTCCATCTTTGAATTTTCCCTATTTTTGTTGAGGACTTAACCTTTCTAGCTGAACAAATTTGCTTCCTAGGCGCCATGGTCAGTTCTCTATTTTCACTGCTTCCTTCCTATATAATCAATTGCTAAGTTTTATTAACTCTATTTATATAACTTCTCTGGTATCCATTTACTTTTCTTCATTCTATCACCATAATTCAAAATCTCATCATCTAATCTGTTCTATGGCAATTGTCTCCCCCCCCCCCCAATTTAACAGTATTTTGTTTTTTCCCATTACATGAAAAGATAGTTTTCAACATTCCCTAATATTTTGAATTCCAATTTTTTTCTCTCCCTCTTTTTATTCCCCCTTCCCCACGTATAATCATATTAAACATATTTCCATATTAGTCATGTGAAAGAAGAAGAACAAAAGGGAACCATGAGAATTTTTTTTAAGTGAAAATAATATGCCTCAATCTTCATTCACACTCCATAGTTCTTTCTCTGTGTGTGGATGGCGTTTTCTATTATGAGGCTTTGGGAACTGTCTTAGGTCATTGTATTGCCAAGAAGAGCTAAATCTATCACAGCTGATTATCACACAATGTTGCTGTTATTGTGTACAAAGTACAATGTTCTCCTAGTTCTGCTTGCTTCACTCAGCTTCAGTTTATGTAACTCTTTCCAGGTTTTTTCTGAAATTTGACTGACATTTTTTTTCTTCCTTCCTTCCTTCCCTCCCTCCCTCCTTCCCTCCCTTCCTTCCTTCCTTCCTTCCTTCCTTCCTTCCTTCCTTCCTTCCTTCCTTCCTTCCTTCCTTCCTTCCTTCTCTCCTTTCTTCCTTCCCTCCTTCCTTCCCTCCTTCCTTCCTTCCCTCCTTCCTTCCTTCTCTCCTTTCTTCCTTCCCTCCTTCCTTCCTTACCTCCTTCCTTCTTTCCTTCCTTTCCTTTCTTCCTTCCCTTCCTTCCTTCATTTCTTTCTTCCCTCCATCCCTCCTTCCTTCTTTTCCTCCTTCCATCCTTCCTTCCTCTCTCTCTCTTTCTCTCTTTCTTTCTTTCTCTTTATCCTTCCTTTCTCTTTTTTCCTTTCTTCTTCTTCTTTCTCTTTCTTTCTCTCTTTCTATTATTCTTCTTTCTTGCTGAAAGGTACCATTATTTTCAAGAAACGGTTACAGGTAACAGCAGTAAAATAGGCACCAGGAGTGGTAAATTGAAATAGATTTGGGAGAGCAACAGAGTTAGCAAGGAAATAGGGTTTGAAAGAAACCATTAAAGGGGAAGACCCTATGAGGAGAGAGAAAGTACCACATGTCAAACTTAATCCTGAAAAGGACTTAGTGTGCTCATCATTTCTTTTAGCACAATACTATTCCATAACCTTCATATACCACAATTTGTTCAGTAAGTTTTCAATTAATATGCATCCCCTCGATTTCCAGTTCTTTGCCATCATAAAAAGAGTTTCTATAAACATTTTTGTTCTTGTAGGTCTTTTTTTATTTTTATGATCTTTGGAATATTAGTGATATTTCTGGATAAAAAAGGTATGCACAGTTCCCTTCAGGTCCATTTTTGCCTTTTTTGAATTTTCTGGTTTTTAAGCTATATTGTAAGCTCGTAAGGCCTTTTATCCGTTTTCCCTCCTTCTTTTTCTTCCACATTTCCTCTTTTCCAAATTGGTTTCCTAACCTTCTCCACAGATTAAAAGAAACATTCTCAATGTCTTTTCTTTTTTTTCTCCCCCATAGATTCTTTTTTTAAAAAAGCTTTTAATTTTCAAAATATTTTCATTGATAGTTTTCAACATTTACCTTGCAAAATCTTGTGTTCCAAATTTTTCTCCCTCCATTCCTGCCACCCCCTGTAGAGGGCTGAAACTATTGAGTCAATGCACTGAGGTCAGGACTGCCCAGCACTTGAGGCTAACTACTGATTGGACAATACTCTATGGGCATATGCTTGGAAAATGGTCCTTCCCACTATCCTATGCTGGCTTAATGATTGGTGTATACAGAGGATTGTAGGAGGGACCAGGGGGTGGAGTAAGACTGGCCAGAGTCACACTTTGGCGATAGATGAGGGAGAAGGAGGTCGTGGAGATTCTGCTTCATCCTGTTCAATGCTGCATCTAAAGATCAAGAATAAAGACTAAGGACTTTTGCTTATCCTGACTCTGGCTGATTTTGAGGTATCCTGGGGTGTTAGTACAGTCATCACATCCCCTCCCTTAGAAGGCAAATAATCCTATATATGTTAAACATGTGCAATTCTTCTATACATATGTTTCCACAATCATCAAAGCATTCTCAATTTCAAGGGCTCACCCAAAACTGGACAAATTTATCAAGAATAGTTGGGGTTAATCGGGATATTCAGAACAATGGTTTCCATCCAATCAGATTGATAAAACTATAGGGTGAAGTCTTTTGTTGGGAAGGGCCTTCTCCCTTAAGTTGAGCATATCTTTGGCTTTGATGATACAGAAACAAAATCCTGGTCTCTTCCCATAACTGGAAGTTGTCTTGTGTCATTTGAATGACTAGTCACAATTAAGGTGATAAATATCAATCAGGCTATAAAGTAATGGGAATGGATCCATCTACTTTCTTTTGAGTCCTTTTCTTTTGGGACCCTGCCAGTATTTTCTATAAAAACAGGTATATTTATAAATATATGCACTTGTCTCTTTCATTAGAATGTAAACTCTTGTGGAATTTTTTCATTCTTTGTACTTATCTCCCTAGTGATGGATACATATCAGATGCCCACTTTCTCTCAGAGACTGAGGGAGCACAGGGAAGATTATGCCCCACAGTACTGGGGGGCAGTGTTTGGATTTTATTATTGCTATTATCTTCTAAGTAAATATTCCTTTCTAAAAAGTAATCAGTGTAAAGTAGATAGTAGAATTAAGATACTATTCACTGACAAAAAAATGGGGAAAACAGCTGATATAGCTCAAGTTGTTGTTTTTCCTTCTTTGAAGAGAATTATGATATTAATCCCCAATTGATAAATGCTCAAAAGATATGAGCAGACAATTTTCAGATGATGAAGTTAACGTCATCTATAGTCATATGAAAAAATGCTCTAAATTGCTACTGATTAGAGAAATTCATATTAAAACAACTCTGAGGTACCACCTCACACCTTTAGACTGGCTAAGATGACAGGAAAAGATCATGACAAATATTGAAGAGGATGTGGGAAAACTGGGACATTGATGCATTTGTTGTTGTAGTTGTGAAATGATCCATCCCTTCTGGAGAGCAATTTGGAATTATGCCCGAAGGGCTATAAAAGTGTACATATCCTTTGACTCAACAGTGCCACTACTGGATCTGTATCCCAAGGAAATAATAAATAAGGGGAAAGGACCCACATGTGCAAAAATGTTTGTAGCAGCTCTGTTGTGGTGGCAAAGAATTGGAAAATGGATAGATGCCCATCAATTGGAAAATGGTTAAATGAGTTATGGCATATAAAAGTTATGGAATATTATTGTTTTATAAAAATGATGAACAAGATGATTTTAGAAAGACATGGAAAGATTTACATGAACTGATGTTGAACAAAACAAACAGAACCAGGAATATATTGTATACAGTAATAGCAAGACTGTTGTGATGATCAAGTATGAAAGACTTGGTTCTTCTCAGTGGTTTGGTGATCCAAATTAATCACAATAAACTTTTGGATAGAAAATGCCATCTGCATCCAGAAAGAGAACTATAATAATTGACCATAAATCAACACATGCTATGTTTACTTTTTCCTGTTTTTTAATCTCTCCCATGGTTTTTCTGGTTTGTTCTGATTTTTCTCTCTCAACATAACTCATAAATAAATGTGTACTTCAAAAGTTAATATACATGTATAATATAGAAAAATAAAACAATTAGTAGAAAACGAATAAACACAACCTGAAAAAAAGAGAATTATGATATGAAGGTGATATCATGACATGCAACTGAATTGAATTGAAGTGATGGAGGGACTATGCAAGCTACCAGTTTCACTTTTTTCTCCAAAGCCTTCTAGGTCCAGTGGCCAGATACAGATCAGGATGAGTGGAAATGGTCCTAGATATAGTGGAGACCTTGACTTTTTTACTCTAAAATATCTAACAGGTCTCATTTTGATCAAGGAAACATCTTTTCACTGCAGCTCAAGTAGCACTTGAAGCAGAAAAGAGATACCTCACAAAATCTGTTAGGGTATTTTGGTTTCCTGAGTGGAAAATGTATCCTGCCTGAAGAGCTGGCCAGAGTATAGTTATTATATTTATGATTTTTTGCCCATATATAAGTTTATTATTAGCAAGTAGGATAAGTTCTCTTGGCTTGTTTACTTATCTGTAAAACGAAGTGACTGGACTCATTGATCCCTAGGATCTCTTTGCGCTCTAAATCTATGATCTTAAGATTTCATGATCTTATGGAAAGATGAAGTTGGGGCAGTGATAAAGGGAGTTTGGAATGAGAGTTAACAATTATGCTGGGAATATTGCGTTTGAATGTTGCAAGGACTTCAAGGAGTTAATCTGTGGCAAGTTTGAAGTTGTATGAGGTGGCCTAAGGAACAAATTAAATGATCAATGATAAACCAAGTGAAAGTACAGGATCAGTCAGTGTTTATTGTGCCCTGAGGCTTGGTAAAATTAACGATATATTACTATAGGGATGGAAGAGACATCAGAGGCCATTTAATCTATTTCTCATTTTACAGGCAAGAAAATTGAGGCACAGGGAAAAAATTCAACTGTCATTTTGCACATTTGTAGAAAGGATTCAATAAAAATGCTGTCTCATATAGCATGTTTGGAGCTTGTCTTCTGAGCTCCATCAAGTTATTTTTGTGGGAAGAGATTTTCATGGGAAAGGGGATGCAGGATGACCCAGAGCATAAGGAATTCACAGCAATTAGTTGAGAAATGATTTCCTTCTCATTGCCCCACTTTTCTTTTATAATGGGATATCATCCATCTTATTTCCCTCTTTTGCTGATCTTCTTGCCTAGCTAGATCTTACTTCAAACCAAGACTTCATTATATATCTTTATATTGCTATATATATATAGCAAATGTTCACAGGATCATAGATTCAAAGATCTCACGTTGATCATCCCTCTTTTTCAAAGAGGACCAATGACATTATGGATTGGAAAGCTGTAAGGAAACTTAGAGACAATGGGGTCCAATACTCTTATTTTATAGATGCAGAAACTGAGAATGAGAGACTAAATGTCTTTTCCATGGTCAACAGCTAGTGTCAGAAATAGGGTCTGAACTCTACTTCTTTTTTTTATTATAGCTTTTTATTGACAGAACATATGCATGGATAATTTTTCAACATTGACCCTTGCAAACACTTCTCTTCCAACTTTTCCTTTCTTTCCCTCCATCCTCTCCCCTAGATGACAGACGGTCTCATACATGTTAAACATGTTGAAGTATATCTTAAATACAATATATGTGTACATATTTATACAGTTTTCCTGTTGCACAAGAAAAATCTGATTTAGAAAGGTTAAAAATAACCTGGGAAGAGAAATAAAAATGCAAGCAGTCCATACTCATTTCCCAGTGTTCTTTTGCTGGATGTAGCTGGTTCTATTCATCACTGATCAAATGAAACTGAATTAGATCTTTTCATTGCCGAAGATAGCCACTTCCATCAGAATACATCCTCATACAGTATCGTTGTTGAAGTGTATAATGATCTCCTGGTTCTGCTCATTTCACTTAGCATCAGTTCATGTAAGTCTCTCCAAGCCTCTCTGTATTCATCCTGCTGGTCATTTATTACAGAACAAGATTATTCCATAACATTCATGTACCATAATTTACTCAGCTATTATGCAATGATGGGCATCCATTCAATTTCCAGTTTCTAGCCACTACAAAAAGGGATGCCACAAACATTTTTGCACATGTGGGTTTTTTTCCCTTCTTTAATATCCCTTTGGGGTATAATAAGCCCAGTAGTAACATTGCTGGATCAAAGGGGATGCACATTTTGGTAACTTTTTGAGCATAGTTTCAAACTGCTCTCCAGAAAGGTTGGATCTGTTCACAGTTCCACCAAGTATCAACGTCCCAGTTTTCCCACATCTCCTCCAACATTTGTCTTTATCTTTTCCTTTCATCTTAGCCAATCTGACAGGTGGGGTATCTCAGAGTTGTCTTAATTTGCATTTCTCTGATTAGTAGTGAATTGGAACACTTTTTCATATGAGTAGAAATAGTTTCAATTTCATCATCTGAAAGTTGTCTTGGACTCATTACTTCTTGATTCCAAAGTAAACACACTCCCCACTATGTTTTCTACTGATAGACATAGGAATTCTGGAAGTGACACCATCACTCAGCCCATCAATCTTACTTCTGGCCCAATCCTCAAAGCTACCATGTGAAGAAGCAACTCCTTTTGAAAAGAGGCCGCCACCATCACCAGCTGCCACCAATTGCCACATATAGGGCAGCCTAGTTAAGCAATAAGGCACCTTGTGGGGAAGACGAGAAGCACCATATGCCAGTTAAATCTAACTACCACCATCACTACCAGCTTGACCACCATTGACATTCAGATCTTGATAGAGAGCCCCAAACTCTGAGTCCAAGAAACTTGGAATTGGAAATGGTTCTAGTCCAGGGCCAACATCCTAGAAAGCCACTTCTAGGGAGGTACTGCTAGCCTAGGGACTGTTCCATCGGGTCCTGAGTTCCATCTTTTCTGATGACCCAGGAAAAAAAGTTCTTACAACCAAAATCTTTGGCCCTGAAAAAAAGGTTTAACACCAGAAACCACCATTTTATTAATGTAAATAATGTTAAGAGAAGTTTTTACCATATACTTTCTAATTGTGCCCTAAGACCACAGGATCTTTCTGTCTTGCAACTGAAATCTTCCATATATGTGGTCTGTTCCATTAGAATGTGAGCTCCTGGACAACAATCACTATCTGAATTTTCTATTTGTATCCATAGTAAATACTTTAAAATGCTTCATTCATTCGGCCATCTTGCCTTGCAATATATTTAAGAACACATGGAATTAACATGACCAGAACACCTTGTATTCCTTTTAATAGAAGCTCTTTGTTTATTTCCTCTTAGAATAATAAGAATTCTCTATTATCATAGTTACTTAAAAATTCTTTTGAGTTCTTGTACCTCTTGTGGCCTTTTTGAGTGATATTTGTGTTACCATCTTGCTCAATGTGTCATAACCATTTCAAAAAAGAAATTATATTAGATATTAATATCCAATAAAGGACTGTGGAACTTGAAAATGACATTCTGCAAGCTGGTTATAACTCTGGAAAGGGCTGTTTTATGGTTAAGTCAAAAACCATTTTTATAACTATATTTTTAGTAATTGTTTTTATGTATCTTTAATATTTATAGCTATCATTTGTTTTGATGTCACATTGGATCTCTCTTCCTCTCCCCATATTCATCTCTTTAAAAATTTATTTTAAAAAAGTACAATAGATAAGTGAAATGTGAAGAAAACACAGTCTCCCATTCCCTACACACCTCACACACACACACACACACACACACACACAAAGTCATTTCTCTGACCATTTCCACGATCAAAATGTAAATGGTTTATTGTGTTGCAATAGAATTTCATAGACGAGAAAAGCTATGAAACGGATGAAATGCCAAATCAATAGGCTACAGTCATGATGGATTTTTAGCGAGTTCTAGAGGGAAAGCTGCTTTCAAGGGCTAAAACCAAGACTCTCCAAAGCTCCCAAAGTGTTCTTGGTTTCAGCGCTAATGTACTGTGCAGAGCTAAACTAGCCATGCAAATTATTCATTGCCTGAAAAAATTGGGCCCCAAGTAAGCTAAAATTAGATCTGCAGGCCATAGCACTGGCAGGGAATCTGTTGAGAGAACAGTTGCTCGATGCCCAAAGGCATTCTGGGGAGAGGGCAGTGGAATATTTTGCAAGAGGCAACCATCTTTTTAGGATATTTCAGTTTGTTTTGGGAAGGCCTATTCACAAAGCTAAATTAAATCCTTTGTCCATCAGTTCTGCCCATTAAGGGATATCAACAATATGCTTCAAAAGGATTCAGAGTGTAACATAGTCTAACACATTCAGTCATGGAACTAGGTTTCTGTAGTTCATAGAGAGCTGAACTAAGAGGCAGGAAGAGCTAGATTCATGTTCCACCTCTGATACAAATCTGAGCAATTTCCTTAATTTTTCAGTCTCTCACATCATTTTTCTGTTGTTTTCTTTCTTTTGTTCCATCTTCCTTCCTATCTTTTTTGTTTCTTTCCTTTCTTATCTGAGTCAAAACAATTTCCCCAGAGTCATACAATTGGTATTGTCTGATGTCAAATTTGAACTCAGGTCCTCTGGTGCTCTATCCACTGTGTCACCTAGCTGCCTCTCCCACATTGTTTTCCAAGGCAAGCAGGCAACAAGCATTTAGTAAGTGCTTTCCATGTAGCAAAGGTTTTCATTATTTATTTTTTTTAAATAATAGCTTTTTATTTTCAAAATATATGCAAAGATAGTTTTCAATATTCACCTTTGAAAAACCTTGTGTTTCAAATATTTCTCTCTCTCTTCCACCACTCTCTCGCTTGGACACCAGGTAGTCCAATATAGATTAAACATGTGCAATTCTTTTATACATATTTCCACATTTATTATACTGCACAAGAAAAATAAGTTCAAAAGGGGAAAAATGAGAAAGAATAAAAAGCAAGCACACAACACAAAAGGTGAAAACACTATGTTGTGATTCATACTCAGTCCCCATAATTCTTTTGCTAGATGCAGATGGCTTTCTTCATCACAAGTCTATTGGAACTGCTCTGAATCACTTCATTGTTGAAAAGAGTCACATCCATCAGAATTCATCATTGCATAATCTTGTTGTTGCTGTGTATAACTCTTGGTTCTACTCACTTCATTTAGCATCAGTTCATGTAAGTCTCTCCAGGTCTCTCTGAAATCATCCTGCTGATTGCTTCTAATAGAACAATAATATTCCATTACATTCATATACCATAACTTATTCTGCCATTCTCCAACTGATGGGTTTCCACTTTCTTGCCACTACAAAAAGGGCTGCTACAAACATCTTTGCAAATGTGGGTCCTTTTCCCTTTTTTATGATCTCTTTGGGATACAGATCCAGTAGAGACACTGCTGGATCAAAGGGTATGCACAGTTTGACAGCTCTTTGGGTATAGCTTCAAATTGCTCTCCAGAATGGTTGGATCAGTTTACAACTCCAGCAACAATGTATCAGTGTCCCAGTTTTCCCACATCCCCTCCAACATTCATCATTATCTTTTCCTGTCATCTTAGTCAATCTGAGAGGTGTGTAGTGGTACCTCACAGTTGCCTTAATTTGCATTTCTCTGATCAATAGTGATTTAGAGCATTGTTTTCATATGACTAGAAATGGTTTTAATTTCTTCATCTGAAAAAAATGTCTGTTCATATCCTTTGACCATTTATCAATTGGAGAATGGCTTCCATTCTTATAAATTTGAGTCAATTTTCTATATATTTTAGAAATAAGTCCTTTATCAGAAGCTTTGGATGTAAAATCCTCTCCCCCAGTTTTCTGCTTTCCTCTTAATCTTGAGTGCATTGGCTTTGTTTGTACAAAAACTTTTAAAATTTAACACAATCAAAATTATCAATTTTGTATTTCATATTTTCTAGTTCTCTTTTAGCCATAAATTCCTTCTCTACAGATCTTAGAGGTAAGCTATCCCTTGCTCTCCTAATTTGCTTTATGTCTAAATCATGAACTCATTTTTACCTTATCTTAGTATTGGGTGTTAGTAGTTGATAAATGCCTAATTTTGTAGCAGAGTTTTTTAGTCAAGAATCCAAAAGGGGTCTGTGGGATGGGGGAAAAAATCTTCATTTTTACTATTTGCCGACTGAAATTTATTGTTTTCTTTCATTTTTAATGTAGGCAACAAACATTATTTGAATGAGTCCCTAAGTGCTACCAGATTACTAAAAGGGTACAGGATGCAAAAGGGTTAAGAATCCTTTCTGAAAAACAAGAATTTTCAGAACATATACAGTGTTGATAGATGGAATCCCTCAGTCTAAGATTCTTACATTGATGAAATCCCTGGACCAGTTTAAAAAAAATCACCAACTCAGATCCTTAAAGTTCTTTTTGATTTCTCCCAGCATGCATTCAATCAGGTGCTAAATTGTGCCCATTCATTTTTCTCTTGGCACACAGCCAGGAACTATCCTACTTCAGACCTTTACATACTTCTTACCTCAGCAAGTGCAATTGTCTCCTAACTGGTCTGTACTTCACATCTCTCCCAGTCTAAAGCATCCTCTATCTAGCTGACAATCATTTTTCCTAAAGTAAAAGTTTGATCATATCACTCTTTTGCTCAATAAACTTCAATGGCTCCCAAATACTTATATCTAGAGTCAAACACAAATTTCTCTCCTTCACCTAGTAACTCAAAAATACCCGTCATCGTCGTCGTCGTCGTCGTCATCTAATACTTATATAGCTCTTAATATGTGCTAGGTACTATGCTAAGTGCATTGGTTCTCATATTTGATCCTTATGACAATCCTGGGAAGTAGCTGCTATAATTATTTCCATTTTACAGATGAGAAAACTGAGGTGAAACAAGGTTAAGTAATCTGCAGAGTCATACATTTAATAAGTGTCTGAAGTCAGATTTGAACTCAGATTTTCCTGATTCCAGGTCCAATGTTTGATCTACTGCTCCACCTAGCTTCTATAGTTTGCATAACCCTAGTAATTATAAATTGCTTCAGTCACACATGGTATGGTTGTTCTATATTGGCCTTTTCCCTTCCTTTTTCTTTTTGTACACTTGTCATTTTATTAATTGCCTCCTCTCTTTTACATGGGCTCTCAGTTGAGAATCAATCAACCAGTGAGTCAATCATCCTTGTCTAGTATTAAGCTGGCTCCAGCATAGCATACGCTCTTTTTCTTTGTCTCCCTCCATCTCTCTCTCTGTCTTTCTCTGTCTCTCTCTCTCTCTCTCTCTCTCTCTCTCTCTCTCTCTCTCTCTGTCTCTCTCTTTCTCTCTCTCTCTTCACCTGCCTCCCTCTCTCCCTCCCTCCCTCCTTCCTCCCTCTCTCATTGTGCTAAGAGCCTTATATTAGTGCTTCCCTCCAAAAATATTGTGTGTATAGACATTTCACTTTTTTATTGGTCTTTCCTGACTTTCTGTAACCCAATTTTGGGTTGTATTGGCAAAGACACTGGAGTTCTTTGCCCTTTCCTTCTCTAGTTTATTTTATTGATAAGTAAACTGAGGCAATAGGTTAAAGTGATTTGCCCAGGGTCACATAGTTAATAAAGATCTGAGACCAGAATTGAACTCGGGAAGAAGTCTTTCTGATTCCAAGCCTAGTGTTCTATCCATTGTGCTACATATATACACACACACAATCCCTCCTTTAGACACACAAACACACATATACATACCGGTCGAATTACACAGGATATCTAAATGTACCCTTTTTGAATGCCAGAAAATGTTGCCTTCCCTCATACGAGGATCCTTGTTTTGTGATGTCAATTCATGGGTGTAACAGTGAAAACTCAAAGCTTCTGGGGGAAATGGAGTGGTATCCCTCCTGAGATGCAATTATAAAATCATTGTTATTCTCACAAAGACCTTGTGTCAACCTGCTGCCCACTGCTGACCCTCCCCAAGGCTGTCCATCTGTGTGTGTATATCTGCCTCTTGCCCATTCTCATCCTCCTGGGATGCTCCATGCACTGGTCCAAACTCCTCCTTTTACCTACCACAAATTCCTGAATTTCCTGGCTCTTCCCCCAGGCCTAGCCATTCTCCAACTCTGGTCACTATCCTTTGAATATTGCCTCATTTCCCACTGACCTTTGGTTTTGAGTTCATTTATCTGATCCATCACTCGACACATATTTATTTCCCATCTTGTACCATCAAGTTGACCAGCAGGAGCCTTGGATTCTCTGTTATGGCATCCAAGGAGAATGAAGGAAAATTTGGAAAAGGCTCCTGTGAGAGACTGCTGGGATTTTAATACCAGAATAAAGCCATCCCAGCTGGATCACAAGCAACCCCATCATTTCATGTCTGTCTGATCTTTGTGCGCAGCCCATTAGCGAAGTGCAGAGAGCAATTTAGCCCAAGTCTGGACATTCATAATTGTAAGGGAAATCACAATCTCTAACTGGAAAATTATGAGCTATGCCTTCATTGGGAGCCAGCATCATCATGTGAAAATTAATTCAGGAACAGAAGTGAAAAACAATTAGAACAGCATCAATTTTTATAAATAAAAGTGAGCATCTCTGGCCACCATCATCTGCTCCCCACACCCTGCCCTTTGCCAAAAATTGAGTCAAGAGCAAGCTTTCAAGGGTAGGGGGCAAGTATAAAAAGAGAGTTTTGACTTTTATCTTTTAATTTAGGCTTTATGAAATAAAGAGCCGAGTACAATGAAGAATCAAAACAATTCATTAAATATGCATGAGATATTGGTGTGAGATAGGATGTGATACAATGGAAAAAACAAACTTTGTATTCTGTGGATCATATATAGAAACACACCCCAAAGTCTACCAAGTCAAATCATCTCATTTTACAGAGGAGGAAACTGAGCTCATAGAGGTCAAGGTGACACAATGGATAGAATGCTGTGTTTATACTCAGAAAGATCTGTGTTCAAATCCTACCTGAAATGCTTGCTAGCTATGTGATCCTAGTCATATTATTTAATCTCCCTGGGCCCCAGTTTCCTTCTCTGAAGAGTGAAAAAGTTGGATTTTAAAATCTCTAAGGTCCCCTCCATCTGGTAATCTATCAGTCTATAATCTTTAAAGTCACATAGAAATAGAATTTTATCTTAAATCCTGAATGGCTCCCTATCACCTCAAAGTTCAAAAGTAAAATCCTTCACTTTACAGATGAGGAAACTGAGACCAAGAGAAGGGAGGTGGTGTTAAGTATTATTTATAGATAGCGTGGGGCAGAGACATGAGCTATATTCTGGTCTTTTGGCTTCAGCTCCAGTGCTCTGTCCACTATACCATGATGCTTCATTTATTTGAATCTACAGGTCAATAGTTCTTGAATGGATGGCCTCCAAAAAAAAAAAAGAGGAATTATAATCATTACTCACTGCCTTTATATTTTCCTTTGTTGATCTCAGTGGGATGCCAGAAGGCTTGGCCAAGGGTAGAGAGTCTGCCAAGAATCTTCCAGGCTCTCCTTCTACTACAGTCCCATCAGGATTCCCCAGGGAGTTTGCTTTCCTATTCCTGCTCCAGATTCCGTTGCCTTATTTCCACCAGAGGCTGATAGCCTGTTCCTGTCTGTTTGCTCACCTGTTCATCCCACTCCTAAGAATTCTATTCTTCCACTCTGACCTGGTGAACCACTATCCTCTTACTGCTGTCATTGGTCTAGGACATGGTATCTCATACCCCTTTGCTGAGCAGGGCATCACCAACTGCAATCCTTCAGGTAAGCTACCTACATCTTACCTTCTTCCTTGCTGCTTTATCTCAGGGAATTGTTATTTATTTTACCATTGCACTCTAAGAACTTCTGGAGTTCATTGTTCACCATGATGCTGCACCCCACTTGGGCCTTTTTTAGCTCTATTTGTAGCCTTTTGTATACATTACCTCCCCTATTAGAATATGAGTTCCTTCCTTCCCTCCTTCCCTCTTTCCTTTTTTCCTCTCTCCCTCCCTCCCTCTTTTCCTCCCTCCCTCCCTCTTTCTTCCTCCCTCTTTTCCTTCTTCCCTTCCTCCTTTCCTCCCTACTTCCCTCTCTCCCTCCCTTTGTCTTTCCATTGCTCCTCCTCCTTTCTTCCTTTCTTCCTCTCTCCCTCCTTTCTTCCTCCCTCCTTAACTCCCTTCCTTTCTTCCTCCCTCTTTTCCTTTCTTGCTTCCTTCCTCCCTCCCCCCTCTTTTCCTCCTTTCTTTCCTCCCTCCCTTCTTTCCTTCCATATTCCCTCCTTCATCTTTCCCCCTCTCTTCCTTCTTATTCCATTTTAAAAATTCTGAATTTAAGAGAAAAAGGGAACATGTTCATATATATAGTAGAACAGAAAAATGATTATATATAACACCACAAGTCTCTATTATTTATATTTAAAAATATAATAAATTCAATATATTACTTCCAAAGATGCCTTATCTTTTGCTTGTCTCTAATTCCCTCTTAATTTTTTTTTCTTTTCCATTCTTTATATTTTCAAAACTGTTTTAATAACCTTTTATTTAATTTTGGGGTGTGGCTCACTATTAGAGGTTTCCCTTCCCCCTAAGTCCCTTCCCCCAATATCAAGGAGAAAAAAAAAGAATCCTTGTAACAAATGAACATAGTCAAGCAGAAGAAATCCCCACACTTTCAACATCCTTAGAGGCTTGTCATGTTGTATATCCTGGATCTGACACTTTGTTAAAAGAACAAAGTACCTTGTCATCAGTCCCACTTGGTCATTGAATTTGTTCTTAAGTTCTCCAATCTATTTGTCTTTACAAGGTTGTTCTCATTCTCTACATTTTTCTCCTACTTCTGCTCATTTCACTCTGCATCAATTCATACAAGTCTTCCTAGGTTTCTATGATGCCATCTATTTAGTCATTTCTCACAGTTCCGTGATATTCCATTATATTTATGTAGCATCGTTTATCCAGTCATTCCCTAAATGATGGCAAAATGTCTTTTCCATTCTTTCAAATATTTGGTGCTTTCCTCTACTTAAAAATTATTTTGTATTTCCTATGTATTTGGTATGTAATAGACTGCATAAATAATAATAATATTTATAATAGGGCTTTAAGCTTTGCTAAGCACTTTACATGTATTATTTCATTTGATGAAGGTAACAATTCTTTGAGGAGAATGAGATTATTAACCCCTAAATGGGGTATAAAATTAAAATGTTGAGAGTGAGAGAGGTTAAATGACTTGTCCCGACTCACATAACTAGGAACAACTGAGATAAAGATTTGAACTCGGGTCCTCAGAATCTCCCCTATCCAGTGCTATTCACTACACTAGGCTGGTTTTCTTTAGCCTACTCCTCTGCTTGAGAGAAGATTTGTCCATAGGTATTAACACAGTTGCTGGTATCTCAATAAATGCTTATGAAATTGAGTCACTTAACCCTCAAGGGCTTCATGCAATTCACTAAGACTATATAAATTATACATTATGTTCCTATCTGCATCTGTGGAAGGAGTTTCCACACCAGGAACAAATGAATTAAAGGGAAAAAATCATTAAAATAAATATTTAAACTATTTAAACAATCTATTAAGATTAAATACTAAGTATGAGCTAATTCTTGTTCTGTGCTCTTGGGATACAAAGACACAAGTATACACACACAGATACAAGAATGGGAGAGAGACAGAGAAAGACAGAGATAGAGAAGGAGAGAGATTGAAACAGGGAAATAGAAACACACAGAGATTCAGAGAGTTTTTACCTTCAAGAAAATAACACTTGGGAAAATAGTGGTCAAGATAGGGAAGTTACAAAGCTGGACAGGGGATCCACAGGGCAAATCTATTGATACATACATTTTCCAGAAGTAATTATAGTATTAATTTGATCCTTGTACTTAAAATTAAAAAGGGGTAGAGGTCAACAGAAAGACAGAGACAAAGAGAAAGGGGTGGGAGAACTGTTAGCAAGGTGATTGAGGTGAACTGGAGAGTGCAATGGACTTGATGCATGTTCTATCTGGGACAATTCTAAACACGGTGAGTTGAGTGATTCCTGATCACTCCTTTGCCATTCAAAAATACATTAGCTCAATGGTAGGGACTGGAAAGTTATACTGATCAAATCCCCCCATGACCTGAGTTCTAGGTAAGTAGAGGGGAATGGTATAGAATTATAGATCTGAAATTAGGAGTGATCTTGTGAATCCATTGAGCTCATCTCTTCTTTTACAGATGAGAAAACTGAAGTACAGAAAATTTAAGTGACTTGTTCAAACTCCTACCCCCAATCACTATTTGAAATAAGCTTTGAACCAATATTCAGCTGACCATGCTGAACGGCTGTCCTCTACACCGAGGAACTCATCTATATAGAAAAGAAATACAAATGTAAAAACTGACACTCTAACTGGAGCAGTTTTCTTTTTTTTCCCCTTTCTTCATTTTTTGAGGTTGGCTTTTTGTGTCTTTTATTTGAGATCTCTGTTTTTTTTTTTTTTTTTTTTTTTTTTCATGATCATGGGCTCATTGAAGTATGGAGGGCACTGGGTCAGAGATTGTTTCCCCTTCAAACCTGCTAAGCTTCTTCTTGGGTTAAATCAAGTGGCACCTTTTCTATGATACAGACTTCTTTTATTTTTTATTCTTTAATACCTTGCCCCAATCCAATGCACTCTTAAAAAGAGCAACTCCAGCTGTCAATCTAAGTCAACTGATGCCTAATCCCATTAAGTCTCCAGGTCCTGGTCTGACTTGGTTTAGCAGTTTCAGACATGAACATTTCAAGACCTTTTAAGATCTTTTCAATTCAGTCCAAATGACCTTCAAACATGTTGCCCTTTCTCTAATGGGACAGTGGACCAGATTTTCATTTTGAGATCCACAAGGTTTTCCATTTTGATAATCATAAATAAAAAAAAATGGCTGTGATAAATCCCTTTGCATCTTAGTATAATTTCAGCTCCTATCAGATCCTATGCCAAATCTGTTTGGCACTCCATTCAGCCTGCTTCCCTTTCCCATGATAAAAATCCTATGCACCTGAGAACCAAATTTGCCTTTGTTTTTTTAGATAACCAAAGAGAATATTTCGTTTTCAGCTTTTCTCCCTTGAGGACAGTAGGGTCATTTGTATGAAACTTAAAATTCTACTAGGAGCAGAAGTTCTAAATAGAACCTGGAAAAAAGCAAGACAGAGACAAAGTGTGCTGTGTGCTGTTTTGAAAGCCAATTGTTAAATGTTCAGTGATAGCATTTACAACTCAGAAACTGGTGAAATAAAGATCATAACTTAATTGTTTTATTGATTGATTGTACAGACTTAAGAAAATTATGGAGGAAATATTCATAGTATAGCTCAAAGATCAGTATCCAGCACCAGCCTGGTTTTGTATGGCCCAAAAGATAAGAGGGTTTTTTACATTTTAAGATAAAGTTTTATTTTATTGAAATAGTGAAGTAAATAGATTAATTCTATTAGAAATTAGAAGAAATTAGAAAGATTAGAAATAATTAATTTCTAGCTCTATAGTTTCTGAAATACAGCTAATATGGAAATATATTTTGCACGATTCCATTTGTTTAATTGATATTTTGTTTGCCTTCTCAGTGGAAGAGAGGGAGAGTATTTGGAACTCACAATTTAAAAAGAAAAGAATATTTAAAATGAAAGGTGAAAAATATTCTTAGATCCCTGTCCCCCCCCCCCAAAATATTCTTAATCCCTGCCATAGATTGTTGAACTTTGACAGATTAAACTGAAAGGTATGTCCTTTGCTCATTATTTTCCAGTCAGAAAGCTGATTGTTAAAACACCAATACATCTCTGGACAATGCTGACTCTATGGAGACTCAGAACTCCTTTATTTAAATTATCGCCATCTTTTCAAGCATTAGAAAACATTCCTGGATGCATAAGATTTTTCATTATAGCCCCAAGCAGCACAAAAATGAAACTGTTAACTTTTCATCTCCAATATTTCTATCAATTTTTGAGGTCCACATGACTAAGAATGACTCCTTGCTGAGAAAATGATTTTGGTGAGTATTCCCATTCTTCATCTGGTTCCCACTGAGGGGATGTGGACTTCTTGGTGATGTTGAAATCAGTTGCTCAGAAATGATTTTAATATTTGAGTCAGGTAATTATAACCTCTCCTTTAAAAAAAGCAGTCAGGAAAAACAGATGAGAAATGATTTCTTCCCACATGTAACTATAAGCAATTTTAGTAGGGTTTGAAGACATGTTAATGATACCTGCCGGTAAATAGATTGGTAAAAGATTGAAACAGAAAATGTATTTTGCTTCCTCACTTCCCTGCCCCCAAGCTCAAGATGCTTTTGCAAAAAGATGAGGCTATGGCTATCTATTCCTATTAAGAAGGAAGAAGACAATAAACATTTATATCTGATAGATTCTGGTTGGGAAAATTTCTGAAAGGCTACTTCAATTTATGAGAGAGAACAGTGGTTCAGTATACTGAATATATGGGACCAGTCTTAGAGTCTTAAAAACAAGATGAAGCACTCCTTTTAAAAACACTCAATGAATGGAGCTGGATAGTTCTTTAGGCATGACATTAAAGCCACATGTTGCTCATGAGTTGCTGATCTCCACTGGTGAAGTAAGTTTACACCTCAAGATTTCCCAACTAAAATCCTAAAAAAAAAAAAAAAAAAAAAAAAAAGTCAGTTTATGTGCTCACTATTCAATAACCCTGGTTTCTTTTAAAGGACTGCTTTACTTTAAATAAGTTCAAAACAGAAATTATTTGAAGAAGAAGACAACTCTAGATTATTTTTATTAGTATACTTAATGGGCTCAGAGACAGAGATGGAAGAGACCTTATTGATTATCTAGCTTAATATCTATATGATACAGATTTGGAAACTGTGGCCCAGAGAGGTTTAGAGTGAAAGGATTTGGGTTCAGATTTGTTTGGCCATTCCAGACCTCAGTTTCCTCTGAAAGGGACTCTGTAGGAGAACCCTTTTGGTTCCATAGGTATGGTTTTAGGAGCCTCAATTTATCCATCTGTAATATGATGGGATTAGAGTAGATGAACATTAAATAGATAAAAAACTACTTAGACAAGAGCTCTAGATCTCTTCTTTCTTTACACAAACAGTAAAGACTTGAACTTGGGTTCCTTAGATTCCCACTCTCATTTTTTGAAGAATTTCAAAATATGCTAAACTGTGGTAATGAACATAAATGTAGGAAGGCAAATGATAGAACCCTATTGTTGGACAGTTCAAGAGGACTTGAATTAAAATCCCAGCCCTGAAGCTTACTATCTGTATGATCTTGGGTAAATCACTTAGCCTCCCTGTTTCCTCAACCCATTTTGTTGGGAGTCCCTTTTGTTTGTAAATATATGATTTCCTTGTAGATAGAGCTTCTTCATTTCTCTTTCATGTAGACATTTGAGTATTACTTTTTTTGTTGTTTTTCGCTTATTTCTGTAATGTATGACACTCTGTGATCCCATTTAGGGTTTTCTTGGCAAAGATTCTGGAGTGGTTTGCCGTTTCCTTCTCCAGTTCATTTTCTAGAAGAGGAAATCGAGACAAACAGGGTTAAATAACTTGCCTAGGGTCACCCAATTAGGAAGTGTCTGAGGCCAGGTTTGAACTGAGATAGAGATGAGTCTTCCCCACTCTAGGCTCAGAGTTCTATGAATTTAGCCCTCTAGTTTGAATTTAACAATAAGGAAAAGTATAAAGAAAATGTGTCATTATCAAAAGGTACCTTCACAATCTTAGGATATAAAATAGCAACCAGAAGTCTAAGAAATGTATCTGTGGTGAGTCTTACCATGAGGGAAGGGCTCCCTAGAAGTAGGAAGTTTTATATCAGGCACTTCTGTTTGCCATCCATCTGATTCAAGGTTTGGAATATACAAGGTGTTGAAGAAAAGACAGCATGAGAAAATTGAATGTAGACAACATCCCTGAATCTCAATTTACCCAATTGCTTCCAGATTCCTCCCTCACAAAACTTTCTTAACAGAACTACCGACGAGGAGCAAAATTGACTCACTCTAATTTAATCCATTTTTGTACACTGTCTACCTTCTGGTAGCACAGCTAATGGAAAGGGAAATGAGCCTATTTCAAGCAGCTTCTGGTAGAAAGACCTGAATAATAAAAGCCAATTGAACATTCCGAGGCAGCCAGCTTTGCTTGCTTTTTACTGATGGCCAAAAAAAATTGCATTGGTATAAGGGGAAGATAGTTGTGGGCAACTAGGTGGTGCCATAATGAATAGAGTACCAGATATGGAGTCAAGAAGATTCATCTTCTCAAGTTCAAATCTGATCTCAGACACTTATTAGCTGTGTGACCCTGGGCAAATCTAGGGTCACACAAAACCTAACCCTGTTTGCCTCAGTTTCCTCATCTGTAAAAGGAGCTAGGGAGGGAAATGGTAAACCACTTCAGTATCTTTGCCAACAAAACCTAAATGAGGTTATGGAGAATCAGATATCAATTGAAACAACAACTTAATAACAACAAGGTAAAGATAACTGGATTTAGATTCAGGTCCTGCTACCTACTACCATACCTGTGTGATGACAAGTGAAGCAATATAGCTAAGTATCAATTTCTACAACCATACTAGACTAATTAAGCCTCCAAGATTCTTTATAGCTCCTATAGATCCTATAATTCCTAAGATCCTATAATTAGTTTTTCTGTAAGAATTCTTTCAGCTTCAAATCCTATGATTCTAATCTGATACAATTTCAAGATCCATCACGTATCATTTCCTATAGGAAGTCCTTTCTAACTACTCTAATGTCCAATGATCTCATCCTTTTCTGAACTGCTCTTTTCTGGAGTAAATCACATGATTTACTTGTTCCATATGGTTTTTTGTTTGTTTGTTTTCCTGCTAGGTTTTAAACTTTTTGAGGGTGGGGACTGAATTTCTGGTATTTTTGTATCCATAATAGTGCTTACCATTCAGTGTTATATGTATACAGTAGTTGTCCAATAACCAGCAAATATTTATTTAGCACCTAGTATGTACCAAGCACTATGCTAGGAATTTTCTTGTTTAGTCATTTTAAGGCATGCCCAGTTCTTCATAACCTCATTTTAGCTTTTCTTGGCAAAAATACTTGAGTGGTTTGCCATTTCCTTCTCCAGCTCATTTTACAGATGAGGAAAAAAGGCAAATAAGATTAAGTGACTTGCCAAAGGTCACAGAGCTTATAAATATCTAAAGTCAAATTTGGACTTCATTTTCTTACCTCCAGACCCAGCATTCTATCCACTGAGTTACCCAGATGCTTAGGTGAGATACAAAGCTCATATTCTACCAAGTAAGACAAGGTAATAAGAGTCATGTAAATATACTGTTCTTTACAAAAGCACTTTCTTTACAACAGTCAAAGATCATAAATGTGCCATAGATATCCATATGAAAGTGTTTTGTTCAAAATCATCTGTATGGAGAATATCACTAGAGTCATTTCCAGAGCTAATGATGGAAAGTACACTGATAATGGAATTAAGAGACCAGGGTCTGAATCTCAACTTTTTCAATTATAAATTATTACAGTGGACACTGCATTCAGGGCTATCTCCATTTATCTAGATCTGTATCTGGGCCCTAGACTCAGATGACTCTGGAGGAGAAAGTGAAGTTAGTGACTTTGCTCAGCCCACTCTTACTTAAATCCAACTCACTTGCACAACCTGGCATCACTTCCCTGATGTCATGGTCCTCTTCAAAAATAAAGGACAAATAACAATTATATAAAACAAATTATTTTCTTAAGTCAACTCTGAATATCACTATATACCTCTCAGATTGGCTAAAATGACAGGAAAAGATAATGATGAATGTTGGAGAGGATGTGGAAAAACTGGGACACGAATACATTGTTGGTGGAATTGTGAACAGATCCACCATTCTGGAGAGCAATTTGGAACTATGCCCAAAAGGCTATCAAACTCTGCATATCCTTTGATCTAGCAGTGTCTCTACTGGATCTACACGCCAAAGAGGTCTTAAAGGAGGCAAAGGCACCCACATGTGCAAAAAATGTTTGTGGCAGCCCTTTTTGTAGTGGCAAGAAACTGGAAACTGAGTGGATGTTCATCAATTGGATAATGGCTGAATAAATTGTGGTATATGAGTGTTATGGAGCATTATTGTTCTCTAAGAAATGATCAAGAGGATGATTTTAGAAATGCCTGGAGAGACTTACATTAACTGATGCTAAGTGGAAGGAGTAAAACCAGGAGATCATTGTACACAGCAATAACAAGATTTCAGGATGATCAATTCTGATGGATGTGGCTCTTGTCAACAATGAGAAGATTCAGGGCTGTTCCAACAATCTTGTGATGATGGGAGCCATTTGCCCCCAGAAAGAGGATTGTGGGAACTGAGGGTGGATTACAATTCTTTTTGTTGTGGTTTGCTTGAATTTTATTTTCTTTCTCATTTTTTTTTTTTTTTACTTTTTGATCTGATTTTTCTTGTGCAGTAAGATAATGTATGGCATTTATTAAAGATAAATATGTACGGCAATTTTGGATTTAACATATATTTTCACCATGTTTAATATATATATATATATATATATATATATATATATATATATAATATTACTGGACATCTAGGAGAGGGAGTAGGGACAAGAGAGAGAAAAATGGAACACAAGGTTTTTCAAGAGTCAATGTTGAAAAATTATCCTTGCATATGTTCTGAAAAAAAAAAAACTTCAATAAAAAAGAAATAAAAAAAATTAATTCCAAATTCACCAAAAAAAAAATCCAACAAATTATTTTCCATTTCTGACCCTCAGTTTAACTGCAAAATCCAGTCAGCTATCTCAAACACTGAAATGGGTTGAATATTTGTTTGATTTGAATTCTATTATTTATCTTGCCTTCTGTTTTAAGTAAATATTTGTCTTTGGTATCATGTAATATATTCTGGCTTAGTTTGGAGAGATTCATGAGGAATGGATACTCATGAGCTGGTTCCCAAATCACTTGGCAAACCCTCTTAGGGCATGGAATCTACGTATCCCTTTTCCCTCCTTGTAGCAATTCCCAGAATGACATTGTAATTTTAAAGGATGTTAGTGATTTGCCTATTGATAAACTACTCCGCTCAAGGATTATAAAGTTGGTTGTTTCTTCATTGACAAACACAAAAGCATTGGAGAAATGCATGTTGCTTACTCTTTTGACCCACAATGGGGAGTCCTAACACCCCAGCTCAGATAGATACAACCTAGGAAATTATTTTCTGAGCCTGCTTATTCCCTCTCCCTCTCTCCCATTTTTTTCCTCCCCTTTCTTTTCTTCTCTCTGCTCCCCTCTCCTCTCGTTTTCTTTCAGTCTACTTTTCTTTTCTTAAAAAACTACTTTGTTGATGTTTTGTGGTTTTGACATCATGATCACTTCTCAAAAAAGCTCTTTCCATGTATCACCTTACTATGTTACAAAGGAAAATAGTTAAATAAAAAAAAAAAAACATACAACAGATACACCTTTGTACAGCCATAGTCTCTCATGTTTCTATTGTTAATATTTCATAATTGTCCCACACTAGTCAAAGCTATTTATTGCTTTTAAATATTTAATATTAATAATATATTAACAAATAATATCTATATTATAACATGATATATAATTATTATCTATATAATAATTATCTATATAATTTGCCAAAATTACAATAAGTGGTGTATTGATGCCATTAGCTAGAGTAGCTCCAAGGCAAGCTGTTAAGTGGAACCAAAACCTAAATGGTAGGACACATCACCTGGGAGAGTCCTGTATAGAGACTTAGGTAATCCATGTCAGACAGAGGAATTGATTCCTGCATATAAGCCAAGAATGGAAGACAATCAACATTTCAGGGACTGTCAGTGATTGCTCCCCTAGCTAAGATTTAAATGGAGTTTTCCTAGGGTGTTTGTAGGGCATTCTTCCAACCATAGGGATAGGACATTCCCTCTTAGCCTCTAAGTAAGGATGGACATTTCCTCCTAGATGTTAACTGAGGAAGGAATATTTCTTCTGAGCATCTAAGCAGTAGTAGGTTTTGTTTTACAGAAACAAGATAGGCGAAGGGCCGTCCAGTAGTCTAACCATGAATTATTTTGACAGTGTGGCCTTATGCCAAGAAGAAAAGTAAGGATGGTAGTTCATCAGACAGAATACATAGTGAGGAAAGGCCAACACATGGAAGATTCAGCAAGTTGGCCAATAAATTTACACAGCAAATTAAAACTTCATCATAAGTAAGAATTACTACAAGATTGGCCCCACATGACAAAGTGGAGTTTATAAAACATCAAAAGATCAAAAAAATTTTTCTACTACATTCTTATTATTTATGATCTAGGGCCTTTTCCATATGGTCTCTGCTTAATTGCATTTCTTTTGTTTTTGTTCTGTTACATTGATTACCATTCTATTAGAACACAGTCTTAGTCTTGTATAGTTGTCATAATTTCCTATATATTTTGAATAGCAGAGTTTTATCTAAGAGTTTTGATGCAGATAGTTTTCCTACTTAATTTTTTTTATTTTAGCTTTGTTCCAAAGATTTTTTTTTTAATTTCAAATTTCTGTCTTTTAACTGTTTGCTAGATATGAAATGTCCTCCACCTCAACCTATTATCCTGAAAGGCATCTTCTTTTTATTGCTTAAAAAAATAACTAGACTTTTTACATTTAATTTGAATATCCACTTATAGCTTGTTATTGTAGAAGAACTAAACTTAATTTCTATAAAACTGTTTTTCAGTTTTCTAGAAGTTTTTGTCAAGTAGGGAATCCTTTCCCCAGTAGTTTGTCATCTTGGATTTAGTGAACAATGAGCTCCTTTGTCTACTTGATTACTAGTCTTTCTTGCACAGTCTATTTCTCTGATCTACATTTTTATTTAAAAAAAAACCAATAGAAAAGAGTTTTGATGCTAATTTATAATGTAATTTGAGATCTAATAATACTAGCTTTCCCGTATCCCTTAATTCTTGTTAGTTTTACATCATTTCCCTTAAATTCTGGATATTTGATTCCTCCAAAGGAGGTAATTTGGTTCATTTTGTTTTATGTGTTTAGATGCCAATAAATTCATAACAACAACAGCTAACATTTATGTGGTGTTTACTATGTGTCAGGTCCTGTGCTAAGCTCTTTTACAATTATTATTCATTTGATTTTCACCAAAGCCATGGGGAGTAGATGTTGTTATTTATTATTCCTATTTTACAGTGGAAGAAACTGAGACAATAAGAAGTTAAATGACTTGTCAACAAGGAATGCTTGGAAATCATTAGTTCTATTAAAAGTCCATTCTCTCCACCTCATCCTCCCATAGAATTATCCTTAAGTTTGTCAAATTTGTTGTTTTTGAATGCAAATGATTGCCATGTATGTCTCAGTAAAAAAAAAAAAAAAATCTGACTTTTTTTTTTTTTTTTTTTTTTTTTTTTTTCTGGTTTTAATCCAGTGTCTTAATGATTTAGTCTGGAGTTCCTTAGTACATAATTTGTTTGCTTAGCTAAGCAGGACATTTCTGAGAATGCTAAACCTGCAGCTTCTCTTTGTTAATTCTACCTTTGTCCTCTGTTTATAATGCTTTTAGATAACTTTCTTTGATTACTTTTATAAGTGGTTATTAAAAAACCTTTTCTTATTCTAAAATTCTAGACTAAATTTCTTTTATCTTCTAATATCTCATCATTGTTTCAGCAATCTTCTGTGTTTGCTTCATCATTTTCCCTTAGGAGGGGAAGGACTGCCCTGTGGAAGTTAAAATATGAAAAATCTTTCTGTTGAAAGGTGGAAAGCCCTGATTGAATTGCTATAAAGGGTTGAATCCATCATGTATGACTGGTGATTGTCTATATGACCTGATATTATTTAAAATCTTCTTTTGATTTTATAAACACTGCAGTCATCAACAGACTGTATACACAGCCCTAAGGACTGGGAGTGAATATATATGTGGGGAGGGGACTTATGAATAGCGCAGAAAAGCAACAGAGCAGCTCTTTGCTATCATCACCTTTGGTTATCAAGAGGGAATTTCTTATCTTTGTTCTCTTTTGGCTGTGTATCTTTTACTTTATGTGGAGGCATTTCTTCCTATATTAGAGATTTCTGGAGGGTTGGATTTTATCAGTCGCTTTCACTTTGCTATTTTGACAGTATTCTTCCCTGTATGTGCTTTTCACAGTACTGATGAACTAAGGGTGGGGAGACTCATTACCAGTAGATTGGCCATGAGATGATTAATTCTTTTGTCATGACAATCCATCTCCCCTAGCACCTAGGACAGCATTCTGACCATTGTAAACAGTTAAACAGACTTAGTTAAATAAACGATAGAGGATAAAAATTTTGGTCTTTTCATCACTATTGGTACCAAATGCTTATAAAATCTTATTTATCCTGTAGGAAAGGATCTTGAATATTTTGTAGTTTTATAAAATACAGACAAATTGAAATTGACTCCCATAGTTGGGCTGGTCCCCCTTTCACATTACTACTGACAAGTACTCATTTATAACCCTCATGTCTTTTCAGGTATGTCATTACAAGCCAGGCAAAATGTGAATGGCATCAAATTAATACATCATTCAAGTTTTCCATATTTCTAAGGTAAACTGAAATATAATATATCATCTGATCAGTTCCAATTCAGGTCTTAAGTAGAATTTAGCTCTCAGTGAAAAAAGTCTGATATGAAAAATATGTAAATGTCTATTTAAAGATTCTATAAAAAGAAACCATATGTTCAATACCTAATTTCCCCTCCCCCCAAGCACAATTAAGTTAAGACTCTAATTTGTGAGCATAATACAAATTCAGAAATGCCAGCTTCACATGCATATTAGGTTTCTATTACTGTGGTATCATGTGTTTTTTTCCCTTTCTTTTGTGTATTTAAATACATACTTTCCCACATGGAAACATGTCATCAGTTACAATAAACATCATCTAGGTTTTCATAATCCAGAAATAAAAATAGCCTCAACCTTGCTCTCAAAGAGCTTACATTCTATTGGGAGGTATGTACATGGATAAATGTGCAGCAAGGTGGTGCAGAATATAGACTACTGAACTTGGGCAGTGAGGTGAGGCAGAGGGTAGAGCAGTGGTCTTAGAATCAGAAACACTCATCTGAGTGAGTTAAATTCTGGCCTCAGATACTTACCAGCTGTATGACCTTAAGTAGGTCACAACCCATTTTGCCTCAGTTGGGCATCTGTAAAATAAGCTGGAGAAGGAAATGGCAAATCACTCTAGTATCTTTGACAAGAAAACACTAAATGGAGTCACAAAGAGGCAGATATAACTGAAGTGACCAAATAACAACAACAGTAAAAATATAGGTAAATAGAGTTTTCCAAACTCTCAAAAGTCCTTTACACTCTTTGTTATTCTGTTTAGGTGGGCTATATCTATTTATATTTACCATATTTTAAATTAAAGCATACATTTATAATATATATATTATATATATGTATATAATTAAAAATAATAACAAACTCATTACATGTTAACCAAAATAATATATTTTTAAAGAATAATTTTATTTCCAAAAATGAAAAAAAATATTGAGAAAAATGATACTGGTTTTCATGCTTTTGTAGATCTCTTTAATGTGTAGTTTAGGAGGTGGAGCCAAGGTGGTGGAGTAAAGGTAGGAACTTGCCTAACCTCTCCCCCAAACTGCTCCAAATTCCTTTAAATAATGATTCTAAATAAATTTTAGAGTATTAGAACACACAAAAAGGACTTGAACATTTTCCAAGCAAAGGTAACTTAGGAGCTCAACAGAAAAGGTCTGTAGAACTAGAGGGGAAGTCCAGCACTCAATCCCAGCACAAGCCTGGTCCTGTCCCCAGCTTTGTGCCTTAACCCAGAATGAGCTAGGTAGGATGCCTGAAGGACAGTGGAATTGTGGCACTGGTTAGAAGTCTAGTATGTAGTCCCAGCTCAGCCCTAGTCATTGAAGCTTCAGTCCTGGCCAGAACACTAGATCTTTGAGCTAGGGATACACCTAACAGCTCCAGGACAGAAAAGAATGCTTGTGGTCAGATTCCTAGAAGGTTTCTGAAAACAGCTGTCCCAAACCCCTAAAACTTGGGACAGTACACCCTCCACCATGGAAACATAGCCCTACTTTAAGAGAAGTTAAAGCAGCATAATTAGCTGGGGAAATGATCAGAAAACAAACCCCCCCCAAAAAAATTACTGACCATTGAAAGTTATGGTGACAAGGAGTATAAAAATACACTCAGAAGATAACAAAGTCAAAGCTACTACATCCAAAGCCTCTAAGAAAAATTAAAATTGACTTCAGGTCATGGAAGAGCTCAGAAGGAACTTTGAAAATCAAGTAAGAAAGTTAGAGAAAAATTTAGGGAAAGAATTGAGAGAGATACAAAATAAAATACAAAAAGCTAATGAGAAGAAGAACGCTTTAAAAAGCAAAATTGGCCAATTGGGAAAGAAGGCACAGAAGCTCACTGAGGAAAATAATGCCTTAAAAATAGAATTGAACAAATGGAAGCTAATGACATTATGAGGAATCAAGATACAACAAAGCAAAACCAAAAAAAAAAAAAAAAAAAAAAAAAAAAAAAAAAAAAAAAAAAAAAAAAAAAAAAAAAAAAAAAAAAAAAAAAAGAGAGAGAGAGAGAAAAAAATGTGAAATATCTCATTGGAAAAACAATTGACCTGGAAAATGAATCCAGAAGAGATAATTTTAAAAATTATTGTTCTACCTGAAAGTCTTGATTAAAAAAAACTTTCAAGAAATTATCAAGGAAAACTGTCCTGTTAAAGGGTATAATAGAAATTGAAAAAATCCACCAATCACTTCCTGAAAGAGATCCCAAAATAAAAACTTCTAGGAACATTATATCCAAATTCCAGAACTCCCAGGAGTGCAAGTATCCAGAAAGAAACAATTCAAGTATAGTGAAGGCACAGTCAAGATAACAAAAGATTTAGCAACTTCTACATTAAAGAATCCTTTAAGGGTTTGAAATAGGATATTCTAGAGAGCATTGGAGCTAGAACTGCAACTAAGAATTATCTGTCCAGCAAAACTTAGTATAATTCTTCAGACGAAAAAGTGGTCATTCAATGAAACAGAGAGTTTTCAAGCATTCATTATGAAAAGACCAGAGCTGAATGGAACATTTGATTTTCAAATACAGCACTCTAGAAAAGCATAAAGGAGGTAATCAGGAAAGTGAAATCATAAGGAAGTTAAGGTTTATCTGTTTACATTCTTATATTGAAAGATGATACTTGTAACTCTTTAGGATGTTCTCATTATGGCAGTTAGAAGGAGTATATATGGACAGAGAGCATGAGTTTGAGTTGAATATGAAAGGATAGTGTCTTTAAAAAAAATGATGAAATTAAGGGGTGAAAGAAGAAGATACTGCAAGAAAGGGAAAGAAAAAAGTAGAATGGTGCAAATTATCTGCCATAAAATAGACAAGAAAAAGCTTTTGTAGTGGAGGGGAATGGGGGAGGAGAGTGAACCTTACTCTCATTACAATTGGCTCAAATAGGAAATAACATACATACTCAATAGGGATATAGAAATCTATCTTATCCCGAAGGAAAATAGGAGGAGAATGGGATGTGGGAAGGAGGATGTGATAAAAGAGAGAGCATATTGGAGGAGGGAGTGCTCAGTACTAAAACACTTATAAGGAGGGACAAGATGAAAGAAGAGAGAATGAATGGGATGGAAATACAATTAGTGGTAGTAATTATAAAAAAAAAAAATTGAAGCAAGTTCCTCTGATGGAATATTATTATTCTCTGGGAAATGATGAGCAGGATGCTCTCAGGAAAAAAAAAGTCCTTTGTGAACAAAGTGAAATATATTGTATGCAAAGTAATAGCAATGTTCTGTAATGACCAATTGGAGATGACTGTTTTTCTCAGTAGTGCAACCATCCACTACTACTTTGAAGAATTTAGGATAAAAAATCCTATCTATATCCCAAGAAAGATTTGATGGAGTCTGAATACAGATTGAAACATTCTCTATCTTTCTCTTTATTATTAACTTAATTTTTTCTGGAGAGTTTTTATTTTCAATAGGGTGGAAGATTTATGTTTGCTTTCATACTTTTATGGAAATTTTTTGTATAACTTCACATGTAGTTTCTTAATCATGAGTAGGGATAAGGGAGAGACTCTAGAACTCAAAAATCTTAAAAACAAATGTAAAAAAATTATTTTGAATGTAATTGGTAAAAATGTTAAATAAATAAGTTAATTAAAAATAATTTTATATGAGATGACTCAATGAGAGGGAAAAGAGGCATTCTGGAAAAAATGATGGTGCTGTAAAAAATTAATAAAAACAGTTAAAACAACCCCCAAAATCTAGTTTAATTGAAGACAGCTGGATTCGCATATTTGCTTCTATATTCAATCTGTTCTGATATATTGTTTTGATTGAGATATATGAAAAAAATTAAATGTCATATAGATATGTAGTTGAAAAAGGGAGGAACATTTTAAAAGACAAATAATGTCTTAATAATATTATAAAAATAAAGTTGATCTCATAGACCATCTGGAAAGTTCTCTAAAATCTCAAGAGTCTTCTGACCACATTTTGAGAAGCTGATGTAAAGGATTGAAGGGGGTAAAGATGAGATTCAGAGAAAATGAACTAGGAAAATTTGAATTGGGCAAATAAGAAAATATCTACTAATCTATGATTCCACCCATTTAAGGATGCTGATCTTTAAATAAGAAGCTGAATATGTTTTGAAGCAAACTGTAGAATTTATTAGTAATGTACAAATGATCAACAGTATGCACACACACATAAAACAAACATGACCCAAAGAAATACGGACTAATTGGCTTCCTTGTCATCTCAGGTTCTGAGAACTGGAGCAATATATGTTTTTCCAGAACTTTGGACTTAACCTATATGACCCAAGGTGATTAGGGTTATTACATTTTATACACATTAGGACCAAAGGATTCCTTTAAAAAAAAATCCATCAGTCTTGGGCATGGGGAACCTTGGAACAGTCATGGCAAATCAGATTGAGATGTGCAAGAAGTGGGTAAAATTCTTTTGGAACTGAATGTTAGTTAAAGGTTTGCATTCATTCTAGATATTTTTGTCATCGTGTACTGCCAACTAGACTTAGGGGAGATGCCCAATCTGACCAGTTTTTAACAGAAGATTGGGGGTTATAGCACTAGAGTGAGCCTTAAAGGATGGCAAATTGCCTTTTCAATAATATCTACTAGCATTTATATACTACCTCTTTCAAGATTTACAAAGCACTTTACATGTTATCTCTATTGATTTTCACAACTTTGTAAGGAAGATGGTATTATTATCTTCATTTTTTCCCCTGAGGCAATTGGGGTTAAGTGACTTGCCCAGGGTCACATAGCTAGGAACGTTAAGTATCTGAGACCAGATTTGAACTCAAGTCCTCCTGACTTCAACTGCTGCTCTATCCACTGTGCCACCTAGCTGCCCCTATTATCTCCATTTTACAAATAAGAAAACTGAAATTGAGAAAAGAGAAGGTATATTTAAAAAAAAAAAAAGATGATGGGCCATACAAATGTGCATTTGGATGATTATGGTCCAGTTTGCTTGGAACATTGATTCTAGATAAGAAAATAATGTGAAATAAAGATGAATCAGAGATATATCACTATGGTGGCATTTTTCTTCTAAAAGATTCTAATCTTCTTGGGAGCAGAAATCATTTCCTGCCTTGCTTTGGTATCCTCCATATATCCCTAGCACAGAGCTTAGCATATTGAAGGTACTCCATAAATGCCTCTTTATTGTTTGATCTATGAAAACACAGAATATAAACTGCTTGAGGAAAAGGGCACTTTCATTTTTATATTTACATTCTTAGTGACTAGAAATATAGTAGATACTTCATAAATCCTGTTTATTGATTGATTAGTAAATATGATCTTTAGCCATCTTGCAATTATTTGATTTGTTACTCTATAAGATATATTCCTTCACACCCTTGACTTTAGCTATGATAAGACTAAGGTTGCAAATCAGGTTCTTTTAGAGCTCAGATATCTTTTCACAATGAAAAAAAAAAAACATTTCACGGTCAAACTGTTGTTATTCAGTTGTTTCAGTCATGTTTGATTCTTTTTGACCCCATTTGAGTTTTTCTTGGCAAAGATACTGGAATGGTTTGCTATTCCCTTCTCCAGCTCATTTTTCAGATGAAGAAACTGAGGCAAACAGGGTTAAATGATTTGTCCAAGGTCACATGACTAGTAAGTGTGTGAGGCCATGTTTGAACTGGTAAAGATGAGTCTTCTTGACTCTAAACTTAATTCTCTATCCACTGCGCCCCTTAGCTGCTCAGATTGTGCCATTAAGTAAAATTGCATCGTTGTAAAGTGTGTGTCATGAGTCACGAGATAGGGAATCACAAATGCCATCATCAAAAGTCAATCCTTTCAATGGTAAAATAAATCAGCTCACATTCTTATAGGTTCTTCTTAATTTCCTATATGCCATATTAGATTAACTGGTAAATTAAAGATCCAATATACCTCCTAAAATGTATCCTACCGTGTACTTCAGTGCTTCCATATAAGATTCATGATCTCATCCACATGAATACTTTCTCCAGTACTGTAGAGTGCAATTCATCCACCCCTCTCCATCCTGTGTGATTTGAATCCATATGCAATTCATTTTTTGTATCTCTGGTCAATGGTCTCTAGAATTCAACCCATCCATACCTCCTTATCCTGCATGATCTGTATTGTAACCTCTCCTGATCCTTCAATGCAGTAGAATGTAACCCATCCATACCTCCACATTCTAGGTTACCTGAACCATACTCTAAATCCTCCCCAAGAGTTTTCCTCTAGCTATTCAGTTTCTTCAGTGCTTTGTTCACTGTTGGTCACATGTAGTGTACTAACAAGTTTGTATGACATAGGATAATAGATCTCAACTTGGAAGAGATATTAGAGATCATCTAGTCCAAATTTGTTTTACAAATAAGACTGAGGCACAGGGAGATGTAGGTGATTTTTTGAGAATCACATAATTCTCAGGAAGTGGGGGGTGGGAAGTAGTATTTTCTATTTATCCACCATGCCTCCTAACAGTTAAGCTAAAGTATAAATGGTTCTAGGTATAATATACTATAGAAAACAAGATATGATACCATATCACATATTTTAGTATGCAGCAGGGAATTTAGCTATCAATTTTATTATGTATACATTTTGGTGTTGTTTATTCATGTCTGACTTTTTGGGACTCCATTTGGGCTTTTCTTGGCAAAGATGCTTACCATTCTCCTCCAGCTCATTTAACTGATGGGGAAATGGAGGCAAACAGGGTTAAGTGAATTGCCCAGGATCACCCAGCTAGAAAGTATCTGAGGCCAGATTTGAGGTCTGATTCCAGACCTGGCACTTTATCCATTGAGCCACCTAGCTGCCTTTATGTATACATGCACATTTTAATATATGATAATAGAAATCTGTATACATATTTCTACATTTATATGTATATCATATAAATTTATCCTTATCTATATACATATTGTCTCCTCTAATAGAGAATAAGTTCCTTGATAGCAGTGATTTCTTCATTTGTATTTGTACAAATCCATATCACTTAGTATAATGCCTGATATATAGTAGCTGTTTAATAGATGCTTGTTGATTGATGGAGGGTCCTCAAACTGTTATTGTTGGCATCCCTGGCCCTTTTATCCTCTCCATTCTTCTACCATTATTGCAAACATAGAAGGGCAAATGCAAGAGACCACTTTACATTTTTCTTCATTTCATAGGTTATCCTTGGCTAAAGAATTCATAGTCAGTCAACTGGTGGAAAATATCTCCAAACCTATCTAGATTGGTCTTTGGAAAACTGCTAGAGTTGTGCTGGAAGCTTTTGGAAATGGTAGAATGTGTCAGGGTATTCTCTGCAGATTTTGCCTTCAAGGACATAAGAACTTTTTCATGTCATGATCAGGCATTAGTTTTTCTGAAGGCCTCCTATGTAACCTTGCTAATCCACAGAGTTTTTTATTTAGTCTTAGAACCTTACCTCAGCTATATCAATCTCAGTGAATCATCATAGGATATCTCTCTCCTATCTCTCTGTCTCTGTGTTTCTCTCCTTTTCCTCCTTCTCTTTCTCCTCATCCTCCCTTCTCCCTTCTCCTTCCCCATCCTTTTCATTGTCATCCCCTCCTCCTCTTCTCTAATTCTCCTCCTCCAATTCCTCCTTCTCTTCCTCCTCATTCTTCCTCTTCTTCCTTCTCTTTTTCTTATTCTTCCTCTTCTCCTCCTCCTCCTCTTCCTCATCCTCATCTTCTTCCTATTCCTCACCCTTCTTCTTCCTCTTCTTCTTTCCCCCCCCCTCCTCCTTCTCCTACCCTCCATCCTCCTCTTCCTCCTACTTTCCCTCCTCCTCTTCCTTTTCTATCTTTCTCTGTATTTCTTCTGTCTCTCTTTGTCTTTGTCTCTGTCTCCCTCTCTTCTCTTCTTCCCTCTCCCTCCTTCTCTCTCTCTCTCTCTCTCTCTCTCTCTCTCAATTAGCCACAAAAACCTCTGTCCCTCTCCCACTCATATATATATTCTTGCTCATTAACTATGACTGACAACTGAGCCACCAATGAATGTAACTTCTGCTTGGAAATGTTCAAAGGGAAGAAATATAAATGAGTCCACCACATGCCTAATTTCTTCATTATAGGATTCTTGGGGATGGAACTTCATCACAAATTTGAACAGTGGTGTTACAAAACAGACTGCCAAGGGTGTGAATCCAGATGAGGTGTCAAGCTGGAACCCTAAGCTGTTACATGTGAATTCATTCTTCCCGGTCCCTTTCTTTTTACTTTCTCTCCCCCCCCCCTTCCCCCTTCTGTATGCCTAGCATTCCTGCATATATATTTTCCTAAATGAATTTTTTTGTACTCAGGGATGACAGATTGTGAATGTAAGTCAGGTCGGATCTCCCTAAATTTTAAAAATGTAGTGTTATCACATTAGGGAACTAACAGAAGAAAGGAGAAGAAAAAGGGAAAACAAATATTTCAGGATCAAGCAGTACCTACTCAACAAGTCAGCCAGATGTTTGTAATCTTTTTGTGTGTGCCTTGGACCCTGTCAGCATACTAGTGAAGCCTTGGAGTTCCTTGTCAGACTCGTGTTTTTAAATGAATAAATAAAAATACATGTGATTATAAAAGAAACTAATTGTATTATAATAATTATCAAAAATATTTTTAAAAGTTTCAAGGACTTCAGATTAAGAACATTTCATAAAACATATTAGAGCTTACATGAATTCTATGAAATATCTATTTTAAAGAAATTTAAAAGGACCGTGAAGATGTCTTTTACTATGTATTCTTTCTTTTCCTTTTATTATATCTCTGATTCTTTTTCTTTTTTATTTTATAAATAAAGGTACTTTTCAAAGACCAACTCAGATAGGGATGGAGTCACTCTCCACCAACTGGCTAGCCAGGTGATGATTGATGAGTTCTTTGAGCAGGGCAACCTATGAAATGAAGAAAAATGCAAAGTGGCTTCAGTTCTGCATTGACCATTCTGGATCTGTAATGATGATGGAGGGATGGAGAAAAAAGAGCTAAGGATGCCAATATCAACAGTTTGGGCATTGTCTATCAAGGTCTGGGTTATTGCTTCCTTTCTTCTTGATTTGCAGCAGTAGTGGACTATGGATGTAGAAAATTGTATATACTGTCAAACTCAGCTAATATAATAGTTTTGCTAACCCCTCTCCCCTTTTTCCCCCATTTTCTTTCTGTGTCTCTGTCTCTATCTAGCTCTATCTCTGTCTTGTCTCTCTTTCTCTATGTTCACTACTTATTGGTTCTTTGCTATAGAGAATGCCCTCTGGACAGAAAAAGTAGAGGTATTTATGTGGAAATGAAGATGATATAAAGAACACATTCTATAAATATCTAAAAATTAAGAAAGGCTGATTCTCATGCATCATATATATGTGACATGAGTGAATTGGATCAGAAATATAGTTCAGCTGGTTAATTTTTAAAGGTTGACAGAGAGAAGCAGAGTCTGTCAGTCAGTAGACAGATATTTGTTAAGTGCTTAACATTTTCTAGGTGTTGACCAAGTCATCCCCCTACTTGGTAAACTTCAGTGGGAGGCCATAGTCATTCTCACTTTTGTCAAGACTCTGGAGCTGAGAATGAGGCTGATGACTTCACATAAGTCTCTCTTGCTCAAATCTAATTCACTTCTAAGCCAAGACATCATCTTTCCAATGTCTTTGGTCCTCTTCAAAAATGAAGGACAAACAACAATAAACTTAAGTGGTTCATTTTTAAGTCCAGGATCAAACAAAAGTGAATCTCTTGACAAGCTAACCTCTTCCTATTTTTCTATTCTTCTTCCATTTTACTACCCTTCCACACTCTATGATCAATCCACATTGATATACTTAAAATTTCTTGCACAGAACATTCCATATTCCATCTACTTTTTTCTGCGCTGGCCGTTTTGAAGTCATTTCTTTGTCCACGGTGAAATGGTTCAACCATTTCATTTTTGATGCTGTTGATTTGATATAATTCTTCCCTTTTTCTAATCAAATTAACCAAAGGTTTATCTATTTTATTGGTTTAAAAAAAAACAAACAACTTTTAGTTTTATTTATTAGTCAATAGTTTTCTTAGTTTCAGTTTTATCAATCTCTTTTTTGAGTTTCAGAATGTCTAATTTGATTTAATTGGGGGGTTTTAATTTGTTCTTTTTCTAGCCTTTTTAGTTGCATGCCCAATTTATTGATCTCTTTATTTTATTCTTGGCTGCATCCTATAGTATGTTATCTCATTATGGTCATTCTCTTGAATGAAATTATGGATTATTTCTGTGATTTGTTGTTTGACTCACTCATTTTTTAGAATTAGATTATTTAATTTCCAATTGATTTTTAGTCTATTTTTCCCTTGCACTTTATTGAATATAACTTTATTGCATTGTGGTCTGAAAAGGAAGCACCCTGCCCATTATTTTATCTCCTAACACCTCTCTCTTCTTTTAGTAATATTTTTTAAACCACTCCACCCACTACTTTATCTTCTATCACCCCTGCCTCCCCTTATCTTATCTTTTCCCCTAGGGTTTCTGCTCTCCTTTTTATCCTGCCCTTCCTTTTTCTTTCCTCTTTCTCCTCCTACTTCTTTATAGGTTGGGTAAATTTCTATACTCAACTGAAGGATTAAGTTATTTCCTCTTAGAGCCAAAACTGATGAGATCAAACTTCAGACAAGGCTCATACCCTCCCTTCTTTCTCTAGATTGTAATAGGTATTTTTTACTTCCTTAAGTGAACTAATTTTCCCATTATACCTCCCCTTTCCTCTTTTTCCAGTACAGACTTTTTTTACCCCTTAATGTTTTTTTCTTTGATGTCATCACATGAGAGTCCATTCACAACCACACCCTCAGTCCATGTGATGGTCCCCTCTGTCTATCCTAGTGACATATACAGTTCTCAAGAGTTACATATCTAGAATCATATCTAGAGATATAAACAATTCAACCTTTAACTAATATATATATTCCCCCATTCACCTTTCTGTGCTTCTCTTGTGTCCTGTGTTTGTAAATTACATTTTCTGTTTAGTTCTGGCTTTTTCAATAGAAATGTTTGGAAGTCTCTTACTTCATTCAAGCTGCATTGCCTCACCTGAAAGATGATGGTGAGTCCAGCTAGGTATTTAATTCTTGGTTGTAACTCTAGGTCCTTTGCCTTCTCAGATATGGTATTCAAGGCCCTCCCATCCTTTATTGTAGAAGCTGCCAGATCCTGGGTAATCTTCACTGCTGCTCCTTGATATTTGAATTGTTTTTGTCTGGCAGCTTGCAATATTTTTTCCTTGAAGTTGTAGTTCTGGTATTTTGCAACAATGTTCCTTGGGGCTTTCCTTGTAGAATCTCTTTCTGAAGGTGATCAATGGATTCTTTCTTCTAAAATATTGGGATAGTTTTGCTTAATGATCTCTTGAAGAATGCTGTCTGGGCTCTTTTTTTATGTCATGTAAGTAGGCCAATAATTTTTAAATTTTCTCTTCTGGATCTTTATATTTTTCCTGGTTGGTTGTTTTTCCACTGAGGAATTTCAATTTTCTTCCATTTTTTCATTCTTTTTAGTTGTTTGACTGATTCTTGCTGTCATACAGTCATTAGCTTTCATTTGCCCTATACTAGTTTTTAATGTATTATTTTCTTCAGTTAGCTTTTGTATCTCTTTTTCTGTTTGGTTAACACTAGTTTTTAAGAAGTTTTTTCTTCAGACAATTTTCTCCTTCCTTTTCCATGTTTTCTCTCATGCATACCTCTCATTTCCTTTCTCATTTTTTTCTTTCATCTGTCTTATTTGCTTTTTTAAAAGACTTTTATGAGAAGTTCCAAGAAGCCTCTTTTGGCTTGAGATCATTTCATATCACGTTTTGTTCTTCTGTACATACTTTGTCCTCTTCTGAGTTTATGTTTTGATCTGCTTTGTCACCAGGGTTCTTCTCTGTTTTTTGCTTATTTTCTTTCCTTTTCTTTTGTTATATCCTCTTTTTTCACTTTAATGGTTAAGCTTTGCTCCTGGGATAAAGGGGTCACTGTCCCAAGCTTCCTGTGCAGCTCTGAGCTTTGGCTTTGTGCACAGGGGCTCCTTGTGTTTGCAAAGGGTAGCTTTGCTTGTTCTTTTCAGGAAACAGTCTGGTCTCCCAGTGTTTGCTTTCTGACCTGGGAGTAGAAGCTGCCTCACTGATTAGCTGCACTACTGAGCCAGGATTGAGGATCTTAGTTCCTGATTTGCTGTGATTAAGACTATCTCACCTGCTTTTCCAGAGTCTATTTGAGCTGGCCCAAACACCCTTTTTGCCCTAGTGAGATTAACCTTTCTTGAAATTTTTCCAGTCTATCTTGAGCAAGAGAATGACTTCATTCTATCAGATTCTGTTCAGAGGCTTGGCTTCATGTGCTTTTTTAGGGAAAGTTTTATTCTTCCATCTTGGGTCTACCTCCTGGAAAGGGGATCAATGATGATAAAATAGATCTCACAGATGACCAGTTTTCTTACAAAATTATTAGTGTAAAGGGCACTTTCATAGCTCAAAAAGTCAGGTTATTATTTATTTATTTTTTTAGATTTTAATAAAGTCCCTCTAAAAGTCCCTTTCCAGTCTTATATCTCTGATACTATTAATGCCTGACCTTTGTAACGGATATTCATTTAAGTCAAATCATAAACTTCCTTCCCTCCTTTTCCTGCTTTCCCCCTGAAAATTGACCTTAATTTCCATGCTAAATCCTGGATGATATTTCATTTCCATAATAAACATTCATTTCAATTTCCTTAACTTTATTCAACTGGTATTTTTTAAAACACTTGAGATCCATCTGGGTCCTAAATATACTCCTTAACAATTCATGTTGAAGAGGATTAGTTGCTTCCCTGCAAGTCTTTATAAGAGTCTAAGAACTTGAGGAGAAAGCTGATTTTCTTGCTGAGGCTACCTATGAGGGATTAAGAGCTGAAAAGATGACTTCCATTTTAAAGAAGATCAAAGTAATGATATAATAGAACTCACCGATGACTGGGTCTCCTAAAAAATTAATAATAGAGGAGGCACTGCCATAACTCAAAAAGAAAGGTTATTCTTGACATTTTTTTGACATCTTTTGTTTTTTCAAGATATTCATTTCCATACATATTCTTCCCCCTCCCTTATCCCCAAAACTATGGCAAGAAAGAAAAAGAAAAAGCAGTTCAGAAAATTAACATCAACCAAATTTGACAGTATGTAAATTGGTCCATACCTATAGCTCCCCAATTTCTCAAAGAAAGGAATGAATGGCATCTTTTCAGTTCCCCCAAGACAAGCTTGGTCATTATAATTACATAGTTTTCAGTTTGCAATTTATCTTTTCCCCCCATTTATAATGTTATACCAATTGTGTGTATTTGGGGGGTTCTTTTTAACTTCTTTGAATTATTTCATATAAGTCTTCTGATGTTTTCTGAATATTTTATATTCTCTCCTTTTTCTTCTCTTTCTTCTCATCCTCCCCTCCCCCTACTCCTTCTTACAGTGCAATTCTACTTGCATTCATATGCCACAATTTATTTAGCTATTTTTATGAATTATGAACATATGCTTGGACTCCAGTTCTTTTTCCACTTCTAAAAAATACTGTTATGAATATTTTATGGTATATGGAGCTTTTACTTACCTCTAACTATTTACTTGCCTATCTACCCACCTACTTACCAACCTTCCAACCTTCTGTGACTGAATACCAACTTCCTCAAAGAGAGGAAGTATCCCCAATATGTAGCCAGGTTCCTGGCTCATGGAAGACCCTTAAAGTACTTACAGGTGAATTGTTTAAATGCCTAGTGAGGGAATCCCAGGGTAAAAACATGGGCTAATTGTAGAGTGTGAAAGGGCAATAAAATGGAAGAAGAGTAGAAGTGGAAGAAGAGTATAAAGGTAGGAAGAGGTCAGATTGTGAAAGGCTATAAAATCCAAATAGAAGACTTATTTGATCCTGGAGTTAAAAAACAAACAAACAAACAAAAACCCCAAGTCACTGAAGTTAATTATTGTTTGTCCTTCATTCTTGAAGATGCAGTGAAGTGATATTCCATTCCATTAACATTCCACAATTTGTTTAGCTATTTCCCCCTCTTGGGATTTACTTTGTTTTCAGTTCTTCACTACCTTAAAAAGTGCTGCTATAAATATTTTGATGTATTTGGGACCTTTCTTTATGTCTTGTTTTGTTCAAAATGTGCCACTCTTCATCCTCCCCCCAAATTATCTCAAATCTATTTTGCATATACATATAAGTATGCTGTTTTTCTGATAGAATGCCTTGAGGGCAGGGACTATTTTATTTTTATGTTTGCATTCTCAGCACCTAATATACTGCCTGGCATATAGTAGACAATAAATGGTCGTTGATTACTTGTTTTTGAAAGATGTGATAATAACGTAATAGATGGTTTTTCATCTACCCATCCATCCATCAATTCATTCAGAAAGCAGTGAACATTTTACTTACTTCATTAATTAATTTCAAATTTTTTTTTCAGAATTATACTAGTTCACAGCTCCAATAACAGAATATTTGTGTTTCTGTTTTTCCATAGTTTGACAGAATCTTTTCAATAAGAAAAACTGTCAAACTCCCTGTAATTAATGGAGATTTAAATCACCTTTTCTTCTCCACAGAGAAAGTTTTAAATTAGCAAGAGGTGTCAGAGAAAAATGGCGGCATGTCTAGAGTGCTAAAAATCAGCAACAGCTTGGGGAAAAGACATTTTGTTGACTAGGGATGTAAATTCTCTGCTGGGTATATCTTCTATTCAATTTCAAAAAAAAAAAATTAAAAATAAAGTGTCTAGATGTCAAATTCTTTGGAAAAGGAAAAAAAAAAAATAAAGGTTTCAGCTGAAATGTCCAGTGTCTCTACCCTGATGAGTTACCTCTGGCAGGTTGACATCGTTGATTGATCATAGCAACAGTGCTTCCGCCCACTTGTCTGGAAATTTAACCTTTGGATTTCGAGCAGCGATGAAGATTGACTTCCCCATCCACACTCTCATTCGATGGAAGAGCACTGTGAATCTCACCCCATCACTCCAGGAAACAAACTCATTCTGAAACCTGTTTTTAGAGAGCAATTTTTACTATATTATGGCCCACAATTGAACATTCATTTTGGGGAAAAAAGATGAAATTCAATCCCTTTATCAAATGACAAAAAGAGGTCTCATTGCTCACACTACTGAAACACACATATAGTTACCCTCAAAATATACTGTGGAGTATATTGACAAATAAAATCAGTCACAGAAGGATGTATTTGGAAAGGAACTGAAGGGCTGGATTTATTGGGGCTTCTCTATGTCTTTAGAGAAGGTTATTCTTACAAGCTTCACCCTTAGAATTTTTTTAAATATTAAAGAATAACTTAAAATTATCCTTGAGAAAAATTTAACTTTTTCTTTTGACCATAGAATCATGGGATCAGATCATATATTTAGGACTGAAAGGGACCTCAGAGATCATTTAGTCCAATCGCTTCATTTTGCTCATGAGGAAACTAAAGCTCCAAGAGAGCATATCATTGTGTATCTCTCTCTCTCCTTCCCTCCCTCCCCCACTTCCTCCCTTTCTCTTTATTTCAAGAAATAACACATACATATATACACTACATATATATATATATATATATATATATATATACACTATATAAATACATATGCAATGGTGTAATGTATATATGTATATACATGGAAAAGATTATATATACATATATAATATATAAACACACAATGATGTGGTACATATATATGTATAGATACATATATATGCATATACATACATATGTATATACATAATACAATGATTGATGTTATAAATATGTGCATGTATGCATGGAAGAAGCCACATAAATCATCTTCTACACTATTGCCTCCATTTCACAGATGAATGAAGAGTTGCCTAACTTGCCTAACTAGTAATTGGCACAGATGGGATTTGACTCCATGTTCTGTGACTTCAGCTTTAGTCTACATTGCCTACTATACCATGAAGAAGTAGTAAAAATAAGAGAGTTACTTATACAGCATTTTAAGGAAACCTTTTATATATGTTACAATGATATGTGATATGTGATGATATGTGATTCCTTGGCAATCACAAAAATCTGGGCAGATAGGTGCTAGGTTATCCTTATTTTATTGATGTGGAAATTGAGGTTAGATGGGGAGGATTCTGGGAAGATGGTGGAATACATTGATAAATTTCAAGCTCTCCAGATTTCCCCCACAAAAAGAACAAATTTTCACCTCAGGGAGAATGTGGGTTGGTGAAAAATCAAGAGGACTTGGGACAGAACAAGGGTTCTCCAGATAGCATCTAAGAAGATCTGAAGAAGGAACTGGGGTTGGAGATTAATCTGTCTGAGGTTCTGGTATCTCTGGACTAGCTCTGCTGAGACATATAATGAGACCCTTCAGGCTAGCTGGGTGTGGCTGGAGTCTCAGCAGGGGCCAGGGAGACTTTTACCTCCCCAATTATTTGTGGACTCAGGGTCTGAGTCCAGGAAGACTAAATAAACCTTGGCTGATTGGGAATACCAGGACCAGCTATGCTGCTGGGGTTCAGCCTTGGGTGAGAGGGAACCAGTGATCCTGGGTGCAGAATCAGTGAGGCAGAGAAGTTATGGGCTGTGGGCACTTGTTGGAAGGTGGTACTTATGGTTTGGGTTTCCTGGTTGGAATGGGGAGCTGAGGGGGAGCTAGAGGTACCATCCCCCACCCCATGATTAAAGGTACATTAATACCGCTTAGTTAAAAAAATATAATCAGCAAAGAAGAACCCCATCATTGGAACACATTATGGAAATAGGGAAGACCAGGATTAACCTTCAGAGGAGGATATTTTATTTTTAAAAAAGCTTCTACTCCAAAGAGTAACATGAAACAGTTTTTCACCCAGAGAGAATTTATAGAAGAATTCAAAAAAGAATTTAAAAATCAAATGATAGACATTGAGGAAAAACTAAAAAAAAAATCCAATAAAAACAAGATTATGATGAAAAAAAAAAGTTAGCCAACTAGAAAAGGAGGCCAAGAGTCTCAAAAAAATAATTCTTTGACAATTAGAATTGGGCAGGGGGAAGGCAGTGAAGCTGAGACACCAAGAAATAACAAAACATTATAAACAATGACAAAATAGAGCAGAATGGAAAACATAAGAAAAATGACAGTTCTGGACAAGAGATTAAGAAGAGAAAATATAACAAAATCAGGTTGCCAGAAAGTTGTAACCAAAAAGAGAACCTTGACATAATAATGCAGGAAATAATCCAAGAAAATTGTTCTGGAGTGGTGGAACATAAAGGGAAAGTAAGAAAAAAAAATCCACTGATCATCACCTCAACAAGATTCTTTGTGGAAAACCCAAAGGAATATTATTGCCAAATTTTGAAACCTTCAGATCAAAGAGAAAATTTTGCAAGAAACAAGAATAAACCAATTCAAATACATTGGTGCTACAATTAGAATTGTATAAGTTATCAGCAACTACAATAAAAGACTGCAGGTCTTGGAGTCATATCTAGCAGCACTCAAAAGAATTAGGCCTGTGGCCAAAAATATCATATCCAGCAAAATTATCTGTATTTTTGTGTGTGTGTGTGTGCTGAGGCAATTGGAATTAAGTGACTTGCCCAAAGTTGCACAGCTAGGAAGTGTTGAGTGTCTCAGGTGAGATTTGAACTCAGGTCCTCTTGACTTGAGTGCTGGTGCTCTGTCCACTGCACCAGCTAGTTGCCCCAATTATCTGTAATTTTGAATGGGAAAAAAAGGACCTTCAATAGACTTGCAGATTTTCAGGACTTTTTATCAACCAAACCCAAACTTAGAAAATTTAACATATAACTGGGACATTGATGCATTGTTGGTGGAGTTGTGAACGAATCCAACCATTTTGGAAAGTAGTTTGGAACTATGCTCAAAAAGTTATTAAACTGTGCATACCCTTTGATCCAGCAGTGTTACTACTGGGATTATATCCCAAAGAGATTATAAAGAAGGGAAAGGGACCTGTATGTGCATGAATGTTTGTGGCAGCCCTTTTTGGAGTGGCTAAAAACTGGAAACTGAATGGATGTCCATCAGTTGGAGAATGGCTGAATAAATTGTGGTATATGAATATTATGGAATATTACTGTTCTGTAAGAAATGACCAACAGGATGATTTCAGAAAGACCTGGAGAGACTTACATGAACTGATGCTGAGTGAAATGAGCAGGACCAGGAGATCATTATATATTTCAACAACAATACTATATGATGACCAGTTCTGATGGACCTGGCCATCCTCAGCAATGAGATCAACCAAATCATTTCCAATGGAGCAGTAATGAACTGAACCAGCTACACCCAGAGAAAGAACTCTGGGAGATGACTAAAAACCATTACATTGAATTCCCAATCCCTATATTTATGCCCACCTGCATTTTTGATTTCCTTCACAAGCTAATTGTACAATATTTCAGAGTCTGATTCTTTTTGTACAGCAAAATAACGTTTTGGTCATGTATACTTATTGTGTATCTAACTTATATTTTAATATATTTAACATCTACTGGTCATCCTGCCATCTAGGGGAGGGGGTGGGGGGGTAAGAGGTAAAAAATTGGAACAAGAGGTTTGGCAATTGTTAATGCTGTAAAGTTACCCATGCATATATCCTGTAAATAAAAGGCTATTAAATTAAAAAAAAAAAGAAAATTTAACATATAAGAGCCAATATCAAAGGTCATTTTTAAGGAACTTAACATGGACAAAGTGTTTGAATATGGACAAATTGTTTATTTTTTTTACATGGGAAAGGTATACTTTACATTTAAGATTTACATCAACAATAGGGTAAACTCAAAAGAAAGATGAGCAGAGTTAAAATAAAAATAGTAATCATATTACACAAATGAGGTGCAAAGGAAGAATAGACACAAAGGCATTAAATGGGGAGGAGGGCTCATAGTTCTGAAAACCTACTCACATTGGAAATGGGTTCAATAGGCAATATTTTTTATATATGCCATAAAGGGTTTAGCACCCTCCAAAATTTATAAAGAAATAATAAGGAGAGGGATGGGTGGATGAGGAAGGAAAGAGTGAGGGAAAAAAACAAGGAAGGAATTCTTGGGTGGGGGCAGGTTACATAATAGCAAGGCAAATTATGGAGCAGAATTTAATTAAAGAATCAGCAGGGATAGGGAAGACATGTATTATATGTGTTGTTTGTGTGTATATATATATATATCTATACATTTATACATAAATATATCTTTTTTTAATTATAGCTTGCTTGGAGGGGGGGGGGGGGTGAAAAGGGGAAAAAAGATGAAGATAAATAAGGTGTGCAATAAAGAACCAAAGAATTTACAAGGGAGTAAAGAAAAAATGGACATTCACAAATATAATTTTTTCTACTAATATATATTAGAAAAATATATATACATAATCTAATATATTAGAAAAATCTATATCTATATCTATCTATCTATATAACCACAATAGAATCTGTGGTTATATATATCTTGAATCCTCCCTGATGTTCATCTGGGAACATGACAATGCTCTCTTTTGTTTTGCTTTATTTTATTTTGTATTCCTTTTTTGTTTTTTTGTTTCTGTTTTTCTTACTTTGTTTTTTCAAATAAAATAAATTTAACAAAACAACGATAGAGATTAGGTGACATATTCTAGTTCACACGGATGGTATCTGAGGCAGGATTTAAACTCAGGTCCTGATAACTCCAGTTCTAACACTCCCATGCTATTTCCCTGTCCCACAAGTCCAATTTGATCACCACTGTCACACTACAGGACTACATGTTATACGGACTTCAGTTAAAACACAATTTCTTTTTGTTTATCCTCAGTGGAGATTATTTTACTTTCCTTGTCACAGTAAATCCCCTTGACTGGAAGACAGCTATGAATTTAGCTTTCACTCTCTTGCTCCTCAAAATAGGCAGACTTGAAGTCTCTGAGGTCCAATTCTTCCAGCATTCCTTAGGTCTGCCATTTCCTATGTCTTCTATATTTTTTCTGTATTTTCTTTATCTTGGACCTCCTTGGGCCCCCTGAAGACACAACAGGACCAATCCAAGTAGAAATTTGCTGGGTAAGACAAACTATTTGGGTAAAAAGATCAGTGGTTCCTTTCTAGGGCATCCCAAGAGAGTTTGGAGTCATTAGATGAATGGTTTGTACTTAATTGTTCCTGGGACACAGCAGCCTCCTGGGAGGAACAAGGCTACCTCCTATTCATGCCTACTAACAAAGCAAGCTTCTCTACTTTCCTAGTTCCCTTAACAACATGACCAACTTAACTGACTTGTTAGAGAATAGGAACTAGAATTTCCTTGGTTTTTATTGATATTTCCAGACTCTCTTTTCAATAACAATATTTAACTACTTCTTTTGTTTTGGAGTTTAAACAAACCAAATCCAAATTCAACAGTTCTCCAGGGCATATTCTCTTTTTTTTTCCAATGAATTTAGTATTCTTCTCCAATCCCATCCTCTTCTCTTTTTCTAAAAGATTTCAACACATATGCTGATGATTACTCAACTTAACTTTCTAATCTGTCAGCCTCTTAATGACAAATCTTTACATCCAGGATTCTCTCCTATTTAGGTTTTTAATGATACTGCTTTTTCTGGATTTTGCTCCAACCTTGATGATAGTTGCTTCTCAGTCTCCTCTGCTGGTTTTTCATCTGAGTTGTGCTCTCTAACTGTGGGTGCCCCCCAAGGCTTTGTCCTAGGCTCTCTTCAATTTTTTCTTTATATATTATTTAGTGATATTATCAGCTTTCATGTACTCAATTATGAACTTTGTACAGATGCTTCTCAGATCTATATATTCAGTCATACTCTCTCTGCTGAGCTATAGATATATATCTTCAATGGTTTCTCAGACATTTCTAGTTGTATTTCTTATGAATATTCCGAACTCAACATTTTCAAAGCCAGAATTTACTACCTTTCCCCTGCTAATAACTTCTTTTCTGAATATTCCTAAAACTATGATGAACTCTACCATCTTTCCACATTCACTCAGGTTCACACAGGTGTTTTTCTTGATTCTAGTTTTTCTCTCACTTCACAAATCAAATTATTTGCTAAATCTAATTTCTGCTACAACATCTATGATAAATGTCCTTGTGCCTTCACTCAAATAATCCTCATTTTAGTTCAGATCCTCATCCTCTCATCAGAAGTATTACAATAATTTCTAATTGGCCTTTATGCCTTAAGACTTCTTGTTCTAACCCATCCTTCACATTATGCCAAAGTGTTTTAGCACTAGCCATGATACTTGCATCCCTAACTCATTCAACTCCACTGGCTATCCATTATCTCCAAGATCAGATATAAAGTCCTTTGGCATTTAAAGGTGTTTATAACCTCCATCCTTTCAGCCTTCCTCATCTTTTTACATTTTATTTCTTCCACATACTTTATAATCCAGTTATAGTGACATCTTCCTATCCTATCTTCCTTTGCATTGTCTCTTCCCCAAGCTTGGAATAATCTTTCTCTCTCCCAACCTTTGACTCTTAGAGACTCTGGCTTCATTTAAGATCCAACTAAAGCCTTTCTTCCTCTGGGAAGCCTTTCTTGGTTCCTTCAGCAGCCAGTGACAGTTCTTTTAAGATTACTTTCTTTTGACTCTGTATTTATCTAATATGTTTGGATTCATATATATTGGCTGCCCCATTGAAGGAGCCAGAAAAGTTAGAGTGAGATAGTGAAGAAATTTAAAAGTTAGAATTTATATTTTTCCCAAGAGGCAAAAAAAATTGTTCTAGTGGGGGAGTGATGTAGTTATATCCACACTTAGAGGCAACTACTTTGGCTACAGTGTATAGAATGATGGATTGGTATGATGAGAGACCTGAGGCAAAGAACTCATTTAGGGAGCTGTTGCAATAATCCAGGGGAGAGGTAACGAGGACATGAACAAAGGTGGTAGTTGTGTGAGTAGAGAGTGCTTGAGTGAAAGATGTTATGATGGTAAAAAGGAAAAGATTTGACTGTTGGTTGAATGCATGGGGTCAGGGAGAATGAGAAGTTCAGGATAATATCAAGGTTATAAATCCTGAATACTGGGAGGATGGTTGTTCTCTTGACAAAAATTGAGACATTTAGAATAAGACAGTGTTTGGGGACAAGTTAGTTATTTTAGTTTTAAATAAGATGGCTTCAAGATGTTTCTGGGACATCTATTTTGAAATGTCCACTAGAAAATTAATGATCTAGGACTGATGCTCAGGGGGAATATGGGTTATATATGTTTGTGAATTGCCTGCATTGAGATGATAGTTAAACTCATGTGATCTGATAAAGTTGCTAAGAGAAAGTGTATAGAAAAAGAGAAAAGGGCCTAGGATAGATCTTTGGGGAACATTCACAGTTATAAACCATGATTTATATGATGAGCTAGGGAAGAAAGCTTAGGAGTCATCAGACAGGGAGAAGAACGTAGAGAGAGTAATATTTTGAAGATGCAGAAGACAGATTATCCAAGAGAGGGCAATTAACAGTGCCAAATGTAGTTGGTTGGTAGAGAAGGAGGAGAACTGAGGAATGACCCTCAGATTGGGAGATTCAATGATATTGGTAATTTTAGAAAGAGCAGTTTCAGCTGAGGGATTTAGTCATAAATTATATATAAAAGGTGGAGGAGTTAAAGAAGAGGAATGGATGTGGAAGTAGGGAGTGAAGCAGTGTGTTTATCTGAGGAAAGGAGAGACATAGGACAATAGTCTGAGTGGATGTTAAGATCTTAAAAAAAACTTTGAAAGTGTTTGAAAGCAGAAAGGAAGGAAACAGTTGACAAAGATAGGTTGAAGATTCAAGGGAGAGGAGGGAATGATTGAAGATTCAATGGAGAGAAGGGAATGATTGAAGATTCAATCTGCTGGAGATGAAGAAGGATAGGATCAAGGTCATATGGAAAGAGGCTGTCTTTGGCTAGGAGAAGGATCTTTGGAGTGGCCTAGGGGAAAGGAGAACAGTGGGAAATAACAGCATGAAATTTTGAGATGAGACTACAAAAGAGGATTTACATCAATTAACCTCATTTTTTAGTCAAATGAGAGAAGAATTCTTCTATTGGGGAAGTTGCAGGGCTTGTGGAGAAAAGAGAAAATTGAGAATAGCTTCTGTAAGACAGAGATTTCGAGAAAGGTAATTCTCCTCCCTCCGCCTTTCCCCCTCCCCATGAAGATTGGAACCTCATATAGAATTGAAATCTTAGAAGACTGCCTGGAACACTTAGAAGATAAATGGGTTTGCTCATGGTCATATAACTTAGTATATATCACAGACTGAACTTGACTCCATGTGGGCTCATGGAAGATTGACAGTTCTTAGCATTCAACTGCAAAAATAATAGAAACTACTTTTAGTCAACTGAAAAAGATGGGATGAGAGAGGGAAGGAGGGAGGAAAAGAGAGACAGACAGAGACAGAGACAGAGAGAGGGTGAGTGTGTAGGGTTCATTAACCTACCTTCTTCAATCCATCCTCCACACAGATGCTATAATAATTTTTCTAAATCAAAGGTCATTATAATATAATGGATAGATGTCCAACTCTGCAGTCAAGAAAACATACTATCCTTTGTTTTGCTTTGGGCAGATTATTGTGGAAATTACATGAAGAATGACTTGGTGAAGGGAGAAATGAAGCAGGAGGCTACTGTAATAGTACAAATGACAAACGAGAGTCTGAGCTCAAGGGATAGCTGTGTGAGTGGGGAGAAAGGGACAGTAATAAAAGTCTTGGCAACCAATTGGCAGTTGGGGGAAAAAGAAGAGACCAAGATGACTCTGAAGTTATACATCTGGTTAACTAGAAAGATGCCCTTCACAGAAACGGGTAAGTTTGGAAGAGGATTCAATCAACTAATCAATGAGAAATTATCATCATCATCATTGTTCTTGTACATTTATATAACAATTTAATTTGCCAAATTATTTTATAGTACTTTATTTTTCCCAGTCAAAGATAGTTTTCAATGTTCACCTTTGCAAAATCTTGTATTCCCAATTTTTCTCCCTGATCCCCACTTCCCCCTTCTCAAGATCAAAGCAATCTGATGTAGGTTAAATATGTACAACTCTTCTAAATATATTTAATTTGCCAAATTATTTACAAATGTTTTGTCATTTGAGCCTCACAACAACTTTGAGACGAAGATACTTATTATTGTCACAGAAAGCACTTGCCTAGGATCACATAGGTAATAAATTGGATGCTCATGGCTCTACTGTTGGGATAGTGGTGGTGGTATATCCTATGTTCTCAAGGAGAACCACAAATGTCATAAGGGTGATGTCTTAATTGTTGATAAATTGGATCTGAGTGGGGCAGAACTGTAGTCAGCCTTATTCTCTCCTTCAAAGTCAGTAGCAAGACAAAGACCAAGAAACACAGGATATAGTGAGTGACTTTGACTAAATCCTAAATTAGGATATTTCAGAAGCGGGACTTCAGCTCATGTCTTCTTGCCCATAAGGATGGCACTCTATCCACTATACCATATTGACCTCTGCTTTCACAACATAACCTGTGTCACAAAGTCCCTTGGTATGGGACTTTCTCTTATGGATAGAAATCAATTCCTGTAAGAAGAATGGGTAGAGTTGTTGATAAGCTGAAAAACTTTGTAAGGATGGTTTGGATAGGGGAGCCTACTTGAATGTCACAATGTTACCCTTTTCTGATTGCTTTTCAGTAGTTTAGATCATTTTGCGGTTGCATGTTGAATCTGTGAAGAAGGTTTTCTAATCTTTTGTCACAGTACTAAAATCATGTATTAATTTCTTAAAGATCATAATAGTGAGAGATCAGAAGGACCTTAGGCCATATGATCAAAGAACTAGAACTCAGATCAAATATTCAACTCCTTCTAAGTTCAGTATATATTATCTACTCTGTTTGAAGCACTATAATTTGAATGTTTAAATTTCTGATGGAAACTATCAATACTAACCCACCAAAAGTAACAATGTTAGCTGTAAGGGGGACACGTTAACTCATTTTTACTTATTGCTTTCCATTTGATTTTTCAGCTCTGGGAAGAAAGCCATGTCCTGGGTGGAGATGGATGGAAGGCAGGACAGAAAAGTCCTGGAATTTAGGAAGGTACTAAGCTAGTTTGGGTTGATATAGGCAGCTCAGTAGTCAGATGGATACATTGCAGCTTTAGAGTCAGGAAAATCTGAATTCAAATTCAGCCTCAGATACTTGCTTGGAGCCACTTACCTATCCTCCCATATGTTCTCCCATAATTAATGTGAGGATAATGATGAGATAATATTTGCAAAACACTTTGCACATCTTAGAATTCTATGTAAATGCTCTTATCAGTAGAAGATAGAATGTCAGGAAGAATTAGTGAGCAGTGGACAACCAGATATAAAGTTGGGAATGCCCTGAAAGGGAGAAGATTGTCCCAACTAGAGAAGACAGTAGTATCAAAGGTAAATTTCTACTTCATGGGTCTGGGTGGGCGTTTATCAACATTTGGTATAATTGTGGGTGGCTTCTAAAAACTCTTTTATTTTTCTTTATGGAATACAAATTGTCTAAAAGTTCACACTAATTTATCCAAATTACCTTTAGTGCTTACAGATTCTATACCTTTGTGAAAAAAGAATCACATTTTCTAAAGTGATGCTATATTTTTTTTTCTTCGAGTTAGTGAGATTAAAAAAAATATCTCAGCAGAAGCATGGTTATTTCTTTACTAAGTCTTTCAGGGAATATGTAGAAAAGTGAGAATTATTTTTCCCTTTAAATTCTAAGTCTTGTTTGGTTCCAAAGAGTTCATCTGTTATAGTGATTCTAACTAACCTCAGGTTGCTGAATGTGCTTTCAGGGAGGGCTCAAGAAGAGGGCTTCTTCCTCTGATAGCTAGGAAGATGATTTGCAGTCCAAATTTATGATCCCCCTGAGACACAAAAAAGGCATTCTGACATAATCTGCTTATGTTTCCAGGCTGGAAATGAGCTCAGGTGTGTTAAATACAAATTAATTAAACATCTTTGGGGTCTTGCTCCTAGCTATCTTCCAAAGTCAAGATAGTGATGAATATGGAATCTTACTTCCAATTATACTAAAGTAATATTACTGAATTGTTTTTTAAATCAGTTCTGTGATTTTTTTAAGCGTAGAAAGCTTTGATGAGGAACTGTCTGTATCACTCCAAATATGTTGTGTGACTTGTTCTTAGGGGGTTTTCTGGAGCCACTCGGATGTGAAATATTAGTTATACAGCCCAGAGTCAAACAAGTGGGACATGTTAGAGGCTCTGCTTGAATCATGTCTTTTAGATTACAAGACCAACTCTCTCTTCATGATAGGATATATGTTCTCATTAGTGTGTATGTGTGTGTGTGTGTATATGATAATGCATCTATGCTTATATAACATACATATACGTGTACACATGCATATATAGTATATATATCATCATATATTTGATAATAAGTTATATTGATATATATGTTGTTAATATTCGTTTATAGGCATTGTATATGTATAAATAAAAACAGATGTTTACAAACATAAATATAAATATATATACATATACATACAAACACAGAAATAGGCATACTTATATAGAAACATACATACAAATATATATATTTATGTGTATAATATACTTTCTCTAACCACATTACACACGTGTGTATTGGTGATGTCCTGCATGGTGTGTTGGACAGAGAGAAACTAAAGAATTGATTTCTGAGGCAAGCAGAGAGAATACACCGATAGAGACACAGGCACATTTTTAATATATAATAAATTAATGTGTGTATATGTTCACAACATACACGCGTAAAATGAACATGCATGTACACAAATAAGAATATCCAAAGATCAGAGCAATTTGCATAGGTACATGTGTGTGGTATTTACATGTGTTTGCATGTATACATATTACTCACACACCTAGTTACAAGCACATACACGTCTATACTTCCACCTGTACATGAATACAAAGCCAGGAAGACGACAGAGTGTTCCTTGATCTCCCACACATAACTTCTTTCTGAATCCCCCTTCTTATCCAGCACCTTCTCTCTATTAATTATCCTCTTTTTACCTTGTGTACATCTATTTGTTTGCAAGATGTCTCCTCCATTTAAACTCACTCCTTAAGAACATGGGCTGTCTTTTGCCTTTTTTTTTCTCCTCAGTGCTTTTCACAGTGTCTGGCACACAGTAAATGTTTAATAAATGAATGTTGTCTATACTACAAATCACTTTTAAGTCACGTCTATACCACTTCCCCCATTTCATCCTAGCTCACTATTCTACTTTTGCTTTTGTTGTCTTACAGGAGTTTCAAACATATTTTTATCTGTAGGGTGGGAATTAGCTTCCTGATTCCCCCCACCATTGTAGGCTTAATTTCATAAGAGTTTTAAGATTGAGGGAGATTATAACAACCTGAGGTCATAGTTTTGTGGATTTCAAGCTGAAAAGGGACCTCAGAAGTCATCTCATGTAGACCCACTTTACAGATGTGGTTAATAGATGAATAGGGAGTTTAAGTGACTTAGTCACATATCTAATTAAGGGTCTGAGGCTAGATTTGAACTCAAGTCCTCTGACTAAAGCCAGTGGTTTTTTCCATCTTTCCAAGTTGTTTCTTTATAGATACTCAACATTTAAAAATGCTTGTTGATTCAGTGATGGACCTTCATTATTTTGTGCACAAAGCATCTGAGAATCCAAGATGTGATTTTAGTTCACACTATCATTGATTTAGAGTTGGAGGAAACTTTCTGGATCATCTTATCTGATGCCTCATTTTACAGAGGAGGACACTGAGGCAGAAATAGGGGAAATGACTTGTCCAAGGTCACTTAGACATCCTGAGGTACCATTCAAACCCAGGTCTTCCTGATTCCATATTTGGTGTCCTTTTCACTGAATAATATTCCCCCTTTGTTTACCTATAAGTTTAGGGATATTTCTTTTGTTTTTATATCACCTTAACTGCTAAATATATCCCTCTCCCTACCCAGTGAGTCATCCCTTACAAAAATAAAATTAAAAAGAAAGAAAAAAAAAGAAAGAATGAAGGACAGTAATCCCAACCTACTTGAGAAGCTGACACATTATGCCAATTCCTAATATTGTAGTTCTTCATCTCTCCTAAGAAGGGAGGGAATCACATTTTCTCATCTTTTCTTTGGGATGTTTGCTCACTAAGCATTTATTACTAATAAAAATTCAAATATCAGGTTTCTTGGGTGGGTCAAGGAAGCTTAAATACAGACCAACTTGGTAAGCTCCCCTAGTCAATTTGACAAAATTACACAGTATTGGCTTTAGCAGAAAAATAGGCAGCAACTCCCCATGGAATGAAGACAAATGGCAGTAGAGAGGGTTCTGGGATTGGAGTTAGGAAGACCAAAATTCCTATCTGGTTTCAATGATTGAGTGGCTATATGACCCTGAGCAAGTCAATAACCTCTGTCTACATTTGCTTCATCTCAAAAATGGGAATAATAAATAGTACCCACTTGACAGGACTGTTGTCAGGATTAAATGGGATAGTATGTCAAAAACATGTAGGAAGCTTTAAAGTGCCGCTCTATTTATTTAAAGAGCCTATTATAAAAGATATATTTAAAGAACATATTCTCCCCCAGATGAATCAGGAACTCATTGATTTATAATTTACAGTTCCCCTAAGTCATCTCATTTTTCTTCCTCCTCTTTTCTCTTCTCTCTCTCTCTCTCTCTCTTTCTTCTCTCCCTCTTCTCTCTCTCTCTGTCTCTCTGTCTGTCTTTCTCTTTCATCTCTCTCTTTTCTTTTTTTCTTTTTCTTTGACTTTCTGTCTTTTTCTGTCGGTCTCTATTTCTGTCTTTCTTTTTCTTCCATTCTCTCAAATACTCCAATGGATTTATGATCACATTGACTCACTCAGAATTGTACTTCAATTTTGCCATTGCAACCAATCCATTCCTGTCCATCCTGTGCAGAAATGTCCTTTCAAATGCTTGCCACAGAAGGTGCATGCAAGGTGCCAGAAGACTTCCTGAATTTCTCCCAATATTCAGATAGATATCTTAATTCTTTATTGTTGATGAATTCAGTTTGAAAAACATCACATTGCAATAGCTAAGGTATACAACTACCAATAGATCCTCCTTTTACTGTCACCACATTCTTGAAGAGGATTTCAGAGTACTTTATACAGAAGAAATCAGTTAAAAGAAGAAAAATATTCTTGTTTGTTGGGAGAAGAATGCATACAAAGTTGAAGATTTTGTGAAAAGACCATAAAGTCAGAAGGACCTTTTTTCACATGAGGTCTTGGCCATGGTGTCCATGTCTATGATGTTTCTTTATTGAAGGGGACCAATGACATCAGGAGACTGATGTCTTAACTTAAATGTGAATTGGATTTTAGTGAGGCAGATATGTGCAAAATCATCAGCCTCATTCTCTCCTCCAAAGTCATTGGACTTAAGTGACAAGATTGAGGTCCAGTGGATTGGTAGATGGCCAGAGATGCAGTAGGAGATTTTGGCTTTTATAAGCTAAGGTCTTTCCCAAGCCTCAGTTTGCCTGAAGCAATGTCTACTCCTTGATTGAGATCTAGGTAAGAAATGAGACAAGAGATGACCTACTTTGACTTCACCAAGGGAGGGGAAGATTATCAGAGTTTCTGGCTAGAAGAGAAAAACAATTACTATTTATACTTTGAGATATCAAAACCCAGAGAGTGAGATCAAGAGAGGCTTCAGTTGGAACCTATTATTGGTCATTCAATGAAAGCCAGAATGATTTGGATTTAAAGGTATAATCTTGTAGCTCCATTTGAATCCCAATGGGTTTTTTGAAAGCCTCTTTTTTTCAGAGATATATTTCATAAATGAAAACTATATAAACAAAGTTAATTATCCCAGCTTTCTTGGTAGAGCTCTTCACATCTTAGTTTTTTCACTTATAAAATTGGGGAAAGCAAGACCTTCACTATCTCCCTCACAAGGTGGTTAGGAGGACCGAATGAGGGAGTGCATACAAAGTTTTTTGTAAAACCCAAATGGCTCTATAAATGTCAGTGACGATTAATATTGTTATGAATCACAATATATTTCTCTGTCAGTTTAAAATTTCTATTTACATTTTCCAATTTTTATTTCATGAACTTAAACAAGTTCTAGCCTCCAGGATGACATCTGTGTTTGCATAAGACAACAAACCATTCTTTGAATACATTAATATGAAACATTTTACACCTAGTAGCAACTCAAAGAACCAATATAGTAAGCAGATGGGGAAATAGCATAAATAATATGTCTCTGAATGGCATTTAAATATTTTTTTTCTCATCCAGAAACTGTAAAGTAAATAGGCAAATGGACCTTTTTATAGTTTGACTCTGGGAGAGCTTTTCTATACTTCTTTTTATTGCTGGTTCATTTTTAATATATCTGACAGATTAGCTCATCAGGTGACCTGTATTTTATGGAGTGGATAGTTTATTTCATTGCTGGGAAGAAACAAAAATGGACCTTATCTGTAAGAGTGTTCAATTGAAAATAAAAGCCAGACGTGTTCTGTGGAATGAAATAAATATTAGTTAAGGCATCTAAAGCATTTCAAGTTAAGTTTTACTTTCTGATCTAAGTGTGTCTACCAACTGGAAGAAGATCTGTGAGAAGAGATTCAGGGAATTGTAGTTTTTCTGCTAGAAAGAGAAAAAAGTTGGGTGGGGATTTCATGAAATCTTCAATTAAACAAAATTTTGTGCCACAAAAGATACTGATTAGTTTTCTCTCCCCATTCAATGGAAAAATAAAAGATTTAGGACAACTATCAAAGGAATAAGTTTCTGTTGATAAGAGTTGCTAAAAACTAGGAGAGAATTTTGGTGAAAAGATTATAAATCATAAATATAAATTATATATTATAAAATATAAAACTTCTGAAGTTCTTTCACAATTGGTAGTGTTCTGGTCGTCTCAAATAGTGATAGTCAGAGAGGGCTGAATTTGGAATCAGGGTACTGTGTTTGAATCTGCACATAAAAACTGTCACGGGGCTTCATTTCTCTTGATCTCAGTTTCTTCATTAAAATTAAGGGACTGGACAAGATGGGCCTATAAATCTAGTGGTAGCAGCTAGATAGTAGAGTGGATATAATGTTAGACTTGCTATCAGGAAGTATTGAGTTCGAATGCTGTCCTTAGTCCCTTATCAGTGGTCTGACCCTGGGGAACTAACCTCAAACTCAAATTGCCTCATCAGTAATAGCACCCCCTTCAAAGCATTGTTTAAAAAATCTAATGGATAATGTGTATAAAACACTTTAGAGAACATTTTATAAGTGTTATCTATTTTTAGAATGTTCTGATGTGATTCTTTGTGCTCAACTTTTGTTTGTCAAGGCATAATAGCATTCAAAAAAAGTGATTTCGGAAATGATGGTGGGAAGGCCAGATGGGCAATAATGTCTCCTAATTTTTATGTCCATCACAGTTGGTAGAAGCACTTGACTCTCTCCGCCCATCACCTTCAAACTTCATTGAAATCTGACAGAAACCAAATAACCATTGTGCGGAAGGGCTCTCTTTATTGGATGCTCATCATTACACATATTTCAGCTTTTAAAAGATGTATCTCATAGTGATGTGGCAGCTGTCTAGATGTCCCTGGTCTTATAAGTTTTTTTTTGTTGTTGTTGTTCTCAGTCTTTCCAAAAGACAAAGTGTTACCCTGGGTAACATTTTGTAAAAATTGTTGACACTTTGTAGAGAGAAAGGTCTAGACTGAAATAAAAGGATAATCTGGTTTCATATGGGTTCATTTCATACATTCCATTTATAGGGCAATGATTGATGATTTCATTTTTATGATCGTGTCCCTAGTGCCCTGAACAATGCCTGGCATGTAGGAAGTACTTTATAAATGCTCTTTGGGAATTTAATTAAGAGCCTCTAATTCATGCAAGATTTCTTGTTCTGGACGATGAATCCCTGGAAATTCAGAAGTCTAGTGAAGAGTGATACCTATTCTTCTTTCTCGGAAGGCATGAGCTAACTAGACTGGATTCCATGCAGATCTCTGTATTTGGAGAATTCATGAGATTTTGAAGGGTTTGCTAGCATCTTCTGATATAAACTCACTTGTTTTTCAAAACACAGGATGGGGGCCTGCTCCTCTCCTCCAAATGTGGGGAGAAGTTCCAGGACTTCAATCTACTTGCACCATTGTTGGGGGAAGAGGGAGAGAAGAGAACAAATGGCCTAAACAGGACAAGTCCATTTTATCATAGTAACTCATCAGATCCAAACTAATTAAAAATCCATTCATATGCTTAATTAACTGGTGGAAGATTTCATTTCGGGTTTGGCTCCAACATCAATGAAAAATGAATTATATTGGGAGAAGTTTCCAATTCCTAATCAAGTTTCATTAAAAATAGGAATCACGTCCTCCTTTCTTGTGAAGATTGATTTAAGTTGCTTCCGGTTTTAGGAAAAATATGAAATGTTAACCACTGACATTTACATGGCATTGTAAAATTTCAAAGCATGTTATGTGGACTATCTCTCTTGAACTTCAAAACAAACTTGGGAGGGAAGTACCAGAATTAATATTCCATTTTCACAGAAGAAGCATGGTAAATAGAAAATTGGCCTCATAGGAAATGTTTTAATCATTTTTCAATTGTGTCTGACTCTCTGTGACCCTATTTGGGATTTTTTTTTGTTGCAAAAATAATGAAGTGGTTTACCATTTTCTTCTCCAGTTCAATTTTACAGATGAGGAAAAGGAGGCAAGCTGGATTAACTGATTTACTCAGGGCCAAGCAGCTAGTAAGTATCTAAAGTCAGATTTGAACTCAGGAAGATGAGTTTTCCTGACTTCAAACCCATCACTCTATTCCCTGTGCTGTGTGGGTGCCCAATAGAAAGAAAGACTTGGCTTCAAATCCTGATTCTGCCATATAGTGGCCCTCTGGTCACTACAGAGGTGCCAATCTGCATTGGCAAGTGGGCTTTCCTCCCTGGGACTTGGCTATGTTAATGAAATGAAATGTCCAGGTCACAAATAATAGCAATAATAATACCATATGTACCACCTATCTTGTGCTACTGTTGTGCATAAAGCACAATCTAATAGACATGATTAATAATGATCTGTTGAGTTTAAGACCTTGGTTGGCAAACCTTACAGAAGGAAGAGAGCTGGATACTGAATAAGAATGTTTGAGCTCAAATTTCAGCTATGCCATTTACTAGCTGTGTGACCCTGAACTTCTCTGTAAACTGAGGGGGTAGAAGTAAAGATCCCTTTCAGCTCCAAATGTATACTTCATTATTCCAATGTCTAGTACAGTGCATGGTATATAATAAATTTTTAGTTGATTCAGGTATACTGAGTTCTGCATAGGTTGTAGAGGTCGCTTACTCTTTTGTGTTTTTTTTTTTTTGTTTGTTTTTGTCAAGGTTCAAACTAAAGATTTAAGGATGTAATTCACATTCTGCAAGAAGTATTCCAGCCTTGAAAAAATGTGCCATTCAAAACTCATCAGCAGGGAACTATATATTAATTCACAGAACTGTCAAATCTTTGAATCTTATTGTTTTCCAAAAATCAGTGAGCAGTTAGGTGGCACACTAGATAGAGTGTAGGGATTGGAATCTGGAAGACTTCTCTTCCTGAATTCAAATCTGGCCTCAGACACTTAATAGCTACGTGACTCTGGGTGAGTCACTTTACCCTAATTGCCTCAGTTTTCTCATCTATATAAAATGAGTTGGAGAAGGAAATTGACAAATTTCTCCAATATTTTTTCCCAGAAAACCCGAACAAAGAGTTGGATGTGACTGAACTGATCGAATAACAACTTCCTAACTCTTGGTCTGGCACTTTATTCAATATGTGACATAATGAGATCAAAAAAGAAAAAAAAAGCTCTCCTGTGAATTTATCCAACATTCTGGAAAACTATTTGGAAATAGAATCAAAAGTCACCAATCTGTGCATAACCTTTGACCCAAATGATAACTCTCATAGGCCCATATTCAAAGAAATAAAAGACGAAGAGAAAGGACCCATGAGAATGAAACAATTTATAGCAGTTACTTTTATTATAGTAAAGAATTATAAACCAAAAAAAAAAAAAATGCTTGCTAAGTGGAAAATGACATTGCAAATTGTGGTATACAAATGTAATGGATTATCATTGAAATGTAAGAAATGATGAAAGGGACAGGTTCAGAAAAATCTAAAATTTCAATAAATGGTTAGAGTGAATTGAACACAATCAGAATAGCTTATACAATGACTATGATAACTGAAGGAAAAACACCTTGAACATCTTATAAACTCTGATCAGTGAAATGAATAACCAAATCATGACTTCAAAAGGCCAATGAGAAATCATGCTCTACTAATATAAGGTAAAGAGGTGGTGGTCTATAGGTGCAAAATGAGATATACACTTTCATGAACAACAGATATGCAAATTTTTTTAGCTTGATTAAGCTTTTTTGTTACAAGGAAGGTCTTTTCTTTGGGGGAATAGATTAAGTTTTCAAGGAAGGAAATGTTTTCTTTGAAATGTAAATATTTGAGGTAGTATGAGCTATCTTAGGAATTAGTCATTCCCTATTGGTGGTCTTCCGATTCACATTGATAATAACTGCACATTGAATAGGAGGTCCATTTTTTTTGAAGGGGTATGAGTTGGATCAGATGGCTTCTGAAGTCTTGTCCAACTTTGAAATTTTGTTGGTATTAAGCAGCGATGGTTTTTGTTCAGCTAGTTGTTGGGCTCACTATGGAAAGTCATTGGCTTTGGAGTAAAAAAGACATGAGGGTCAAATCTTGCCTTTGATGTTTATTACCAAGGGAAATCCCTTTGCCTCTCTGGGCCTCTGTTTACTCAACTGTAAAATGAGGTTATTGGACTAACTGACCTCAAAATTCCCTCCTATTGCTAAATCTATGATCCTTTATTATGAAAGATGCCCTTGGAAATCCCTTTTGATCCGGCACCAGTAGTGTTTAGCTAAAATGAACAAACTCTTCTTCCCTTGAGTGCAAAGAGTTAAAACAAAAGTTTTTGTTTTGTGTGTGTGTTTTTTCCTCTTAGACACTTGTTTGTAAATGTAGGACTCCGCTACCCCTGCTGTCAGTTGCTGCCTTTGTACTGTGACTTGGGCTGGGCTAGGCTTTATTTAGAATCATAGCGAATCAAAGGAAATTAGATGTTCATGCTTTTCTCTGCTTCCTGGGGTTTACCCTTCCTCTTGTAGGCATCTTTCCTGGCTCTCGCAGTGAAAGCTATGCCTCCATGCACCCCCAATGTGCTCTATTCTACCCTATCCTTGTAGCCAAATCCAAACACCTTTGCTTTGTCTCTCGATGGCCTCCCCACTTTGGCCCCCTTTTAGAGTCCCATGCAAATTTGATGTTCCTGCCTATGTTGAATTTAATGTACTTTCCAACTGTTCACCCTTTTCCACTGTGCAATCACAGACACCATGTACCCACTCCCTGAGAGCTGAGCCAACTTGCTTCCCAATTAGATTTCACACCTGTAGACTCTAATTGGCACAGAAACACTTGCTAACTTTGGGATTGGCTTAGATTTGATCTTCTTGAGCAAACCTGATTCAACTCCACTTCAAAAGCTAGATTTTGGAGTTTGAGAGAGTGAGTGGACAAATGGCATATGCTAATCTCTGTACCCCCAAATAGCAGACACATCAGGAGACTCACCCACATTGTTGATGGCACATTTAAGAATAAGTGGTCTGTTCAATGTTTAGTGCCAAGGAAGCAGCTTGTACCAATGGAAAAAAAACCCAGTAGATTAGGAGCAAAAAGACCTAAATACTAGACTCCATCAGCTTAGGTTAATGCTTTGCTCTGTAATTTAGGATGGTCCATTTAGCTGGTTTCTTGATTTTCTGATTTTGACTTGCTCATTTCTCGGGAAGTATTGTAGGATCATAAGATCATAGAGAATCAGCTAAAAGGGACCTCAGAAGCAATTTAGTTCCAGGATTCTTAACCTCTTCCATGCCATGGATTCTTTGGGCAGTTTGGTGAAGGCAAAGAGCCCCTTCTCAGCATAGTTTTTAACATACCTAAAAGAAAAACATAGGATTACAAAGAAAACCAAATATATTAAAATATGAAATAGTTCAAAGGTGATGAGTACTTAATAAATGCTTGTCAACTTTGTTGTAATTCTTCAATGGGTCTATGATATCACCAATGGGGGTATTTCCTATAGAAGTATAAAGTATAACTCATCCATCCATGGCTAACTGCCTGAATGTCTCATAAATATTCTTTTGTACATTCTCCATGCAATTGTGTATATATGTGTATGTGTATCTATTCAGTGTACTGGGGGATATATTGTGTATTACACACACAGAGAAAAAATGTATATACATTTTTAGGGACCAGATATGTTATTTCACTGACAAAGTGAACTCCCAATGAGAAAAATTCTTCTATCAATGAAGATCAACATTTGTTTTGAAACTTATAGGTTTAGAACACCAAGAAGTTAAGTAATTTATCCAGAATGATGCAACCAGGATGTGTCAGAGATGGGACTTGAACCTAGTCTTCTAGACTTGAAGCCATCTCCACTCTCTATATTTTATGACACATTGCTATACTTTCCCCCAATCCTGCCCCTGCCTTCCCAATTCTTCCACTTTTTCCTTTTTTTTCCTCTCCCTCAGCTCTCTCTGTCTCTCTTTCTCTGTCTGTCTCTCTTCTGTTTCTTTCCCTCTGTCTCTTTGTCTCTGTCTCTCCCTCCCTCCCTGCCTCCCTGCTTCCCTTCCTCCTTCTCTCTCTCTTTCCCTTTCCTTTTTCCTCTCCCTCTCCTTTTCCCTCTCTCCTCTATAGCCTTAGAGATTTGTCTAGGCAATGAGAGCTTAAGAAATTTATCTAGGATCACACCACTAGTATGTGAGACATGGGACTTGGATCTAAGTCTTCCTAGCTTTGTGGACGCTATATCAGAAATTGGAATTGGAAATTCCAATTGGAATTCCAAATGAGAAGAAAAGGAAAGAGTAAAAATATTTGTCTATTCAAAACATTTAGAGATGATGGTACTCCAGATGTGAAATGTTGCATGTACTTTCAGATGAAGCAACTGTATTATCGGTTTTACCTGTGTATTTTTCTTGCAAGGCTCCTCTCACAACATGGGAATAATCTGAAAATCTTGTAATGTAGAAATAAAGCATTATGAGGGAACAAATTCTATCTGCCAGGAAGGTTTGTGTAGCCATTTAAATAACACTTTGTGGGCAATGGACTTTCCCACTGTGGTGTCTAAATGATTTTTAGATCTGACAGTGATGGCTTAGAACAGTGAGTTGCTATAAAAGATGATACCTTTTCCAGTGGTTTTGCTTCATCCTTAGCTGCTTCAATTTAGTTCAGCCAGGGCTGCTCTGCATGGAAGTCTCTTCTTGACTTTCATCAACCTTTTGTGATTGTTAATAGAGCCTTGATTCAGGTACCTAAGACACTTAATCTTTGCTTTCTGCTTTATAGCTTGGTTTCCTTCCTTATCCTTCTTTCCCTTAGACCATGATATCGTTTGAAAGATGGGGTGAAAGTGTTAAAGACTTTAGTGGGAATTTTTTTTTCTACTAGTCCTTTATGGTTGACTTAGAGAAAACTAGGAAGCACAGCTTTTTAAATGACTCACTTCTATTGATGGTGGGGGATTGGGGATAAATAGCTTAGGTTAAATTCTTCCATCTGCCATGCAAATGTGGAAGGAGTACACTGTAACAGAGGGCACAATTTGGCTGGAGATTAAATTTGCAATTGATATTCTAGGAGGTGTTGCCAATATATGAGAAATAAGCAGAAAGACCTCTGGAAAGCAGAATGTCTGGGTAGAATACAGGAGTCAAAATCAAAAGTGACATTCAAGTGAAAAAATAGGGCAATTGACTCTAACCAGTAGCATCAATATCCTGCTAAGAAGTAGCTGAATGTTACGGAATTGAAGATTTCTTGGGCTTTTTGTCTTTCCTGGACTCATTAAAGACTCCCCATATGACCTGAATATAACAGCATCAAAAATTACAGAATTTAAACCTGAAAAGTAAATCAGAGGCTAGTTTTATATATTCATTCTACATTTTAAAAACCTGAAGCTTGGAGAGGTGAAGTGACTTCAAATCAACAGTTGAGGACTGGAAGGAAAATTTAGAGATCATCTATTTTAACTTCATTTTACAGATGAGGAAACTGAGATGTAGATTAAATGATTTGCCCCATGATACTAAAGCTAATATCAAATTTTAGGTCTAGAATTTGAACCCAGATCCTTTGATACTAAATGATGGGCTCTTTCCCATCTGTTTCCATTGGCAGTAGCATTAGATCTGTAATAATTATTAAAAGTATTTAAAATTTAAAATAAAATTTATTAAATTTTTTTCTCTAACTTCTAAATGCATAAGAAATGCTTAACAGACTCCAGGCCAGTTCTCTGAATGTGAGTCTAGCATTCTGGTTTGCCCATTGGGATAATCATGATTTCACATTATTACACAAGCCTTAATATGAAAGCATGAGAATGAATCCATTTTCTGTAGGGTTGATGGGAGTTGGAAAGAATTGGGAAATTGATGTGAGCTACTCAGGGGTCAGGTTCTATTGAGAGGAGACCTCCCTGAGAGGGTCAGATTAAACAGGTCCTGATAAAAGCCCAAACAGTTTAGCTGGATTGGGACCAGAGTAATTCAGCAAACTGAACAGATGTTCATCTTGCCACAGTTAGCTCACTGAGCCACCCCTGCTGCCTACATAGTCTATTCATTTGGTAAGAAAAGAACAATAGGCCACAAGGTGGGAAGTAAAGACTCAATGAGATTTGTATTGGTCATACTGGCCCTATAGGAAGAATGAAATCCAATTGCTTTGGGAGATAAATAGGGAGGTAACTAAGTTAGGGCAAAAAATGAGGAAATGTTTTTCTGGAACATGATGGTGAAGCTGTACCTGAAATTGTAGTCTTTAGCACTTTGTCACACACAAAAATGACTTGAATTCAAAGAGATAGAAAGATTAAGGGATTGGAAGGGTTTCTATCTGAGGTAAGATTAAAAGAACTAAATACCTTATGTATAATTTGGTGAATCAGGACAAAAGAGGTCATTTTAATCATCTGCAAATATTTGAAGGGCGTAAGAACAGGAAAGGCTGGGGAAATATTGAACAGAGAGAAGCATACTGATGTAGGCTAATGAGATTCAAGGTTTTTATATTTTGTTTAAAAGATAGATCTGATATCAGCAAAATTCTTAGTTGACTAAGGTTTAATAGACACAGGTAAAGTGCCGAGGCCCAATTCTTTTAGACTAGACTCTGGAGACTTCCTCCTAATAGACTGAAAGTGTAGAAATGAGTTTTACATCAGTACGATGGAAATGTATGTCTCTGAGCGAGATAATGAAAATTGTCCCTCTGGGAAGATTGTTGACAATTTCAGAAAAAGCAAAGTTAATATGGGTGTCAAAATCATTTATTCTCCCAACTAAAGGCATCATTTTTATATGAGAAAACTTTTATATTCTACTTTAGATCTTTAAGAAATGTAGTGAGGTAGAGAGAAAAGAGTGAAGTGAAAAGAACTCAGTTTGAAATCCAGCTCACCTGCTCAATACTTCCCAAATCCTGGAATATTACTTATTCTCTCTGGGCCTTTCATAATCATGTGTAAAATGCAGATTACTTGGGTGGTTTCTTCTGAATTTATAAGAAATATATATTCCAAAATATTAATATAGTTTTAAGCTTTTAAAACTTAAAAGTTTCATGGAGACTTTTGGGATACCCTATATATATATTTTTTGTGTATATATATATATATATATATGTATGTATGTGTGAGTGTATGTGTATATATATATACACATACACTCACACATACATATACATATATATGTACACACACACTCACACAGACATATACATATATATGTATACACACTTACACATACATATACATATATGTCCAGGTATAGAGATCTATAAAGATCTATCTATACATCCATGTATACTATATATGTATGTATGCATAGGTAAAAAAATATGCATATGCACATGTTCAATGTAACACATACACCCATACACACGCACACACTGTGCACATATATGTAACATATGTAACACATACAACATAACACACATGTTCTTCTTCATTCTCCAAGAGGACCAAAAATGACATCACTATGTTAGAGTCGAGTCGCAGTGTGTCTGACTGGGGCTGATCAGACCAATATGAGCTTGGAAAGCTCTGCTACAGATTGGACACAAATAATCTATATGAACATTTGGGGGCCTTCTCTAATTTTGAACATCTCACGTTTCTTTTGGGCTAATTCCATTCTGCTTTGCTCATGTTAGCACTTTCTCTGATGAAGGCACACCATGCCCGGTGGTCCTGTGCCAGTGACTCCCATTTCATACACTTGATTTTAATGTTCTTAAGAGAATATCCTTATATCACTTTTTCTGACACCTTTGTGAGTGCTCACATGGGCTAACACACACATATATGTTTATATTTTATATTCACATAGTATTCATGCATGTGTGTGCACATATGTGTGTGCATACATATGGTATTGGGTAATAGTTTTTAAATTGTGTCTGAATCTGTGACCCCATTTGGAGTTTTCTTTTCTTTTTTTTTTTTCTGAAGCAATTGGGGTTAAGTGACTTGCCCAGGGTCATATGCATCTAGGAAGTGTTAAGTGTCTGAGGCCAGATTTGGCCTAAAAAAAAAATCTTTCTGACTCCGGGCTCAGGACTCTTATCTACTGCACCACTTAAAATGGTGTCACAGAGAGTAAGACTGGACTGAAATGACCAAACAATAATAACAAAATTAGAATATAAACTACTTGAGGGTAGGGACTGTCTTTACTTTGCTTATTTTTGTATTCCTAGCACTTAGCTCTGGGAATGTGCTCAGCACATAAGTTCTTAATAAATGTTTGTTGATTTATAGCCTTAGTTAGTTAACCTCGGGGAAATGAGAGTTTAATCACAAATAGTCATTCAGTTGGTTTGCATCAGTCAGGACTTGCATCCTATCTTTGAGAATCGTCATCTTTCCACTGAGTTTTATTGCCTTTTTAGTGACAGGACAAAGAAAAAGTAAATTTGGAAAAGCTTTACATGGAAAGCAGCAATACTGTAACACAAAGATCCCTGGCTGGGTATCAGGAGATCTGGATTCTAATTCTGATTGTGATATTAACTGGCTGGAAAAATTACTTAACCTCCAATGCCTCATCTTTAAAAGAGGCAGATTGGATTTAATTATCTCTAAGGTCATAGAATAATAGAATAAATAAAATCTTAGAAAGGACTGTGCTGGTTGTTTGGTCCACTCTCTTGGACAATGTTTGAATTAATCCTCTCTAATATATAGCCAACAAATAGTTTGCCTTCTTCTTTTAAATTTAATTCAGCTCAATAGACATTTCTTAAGTATCTTCTATGAGCAAGGGACTTTACAGGGCCCTGAGAACACAGAGCCAAAGCCCAAAACATTTGTCCCTCTCCTCAGGGAGCTTGCCTTCCCTTGGATGAAAAATATATTATAATTTAGAGGGAGAGAGACTGAGACCAAGAGATAGAGACACAAAGAGATATATATGGGGAGAGAGAAATACAGAGATACAGAGACACAGGGACTCCCAGAAGGACAGAAAGACAGTTAAAGAGAGAAACAGAAGAAATGAGACAAAATAGCAGAGAGGCAGATAGGCACAAATACAGAGATAATGAGACTGTCAGAGAAACAGACACTGAGATGCATAGAGTGATAGTAAGATGGAATCAGGCAAAATAAACAGAGAGAAGAAAGACTGAAAGACTTAGAGAGAAAGACAGAGACAGAGAAAATTGAGAAACAGAGATTTAGAGAGACAGAGACAGAGAGAGAGACACAGAGAAAGACAGAGAGACTGACAGAGACAGAGCTAGACACACAGAGAGAGCAGAGAAAGAGACAAAGAGAGGCAGAGACACAGAGACCAAAAGACAAATAGAATGACAATAATAAAGGAGGTCAAGAAAAGTTTCCTGTAGAAAATAGCATTGCTGAGTGGAGATTTTGTCAACATTTACAGTGATGGAGAGTGCAGAAGTTAGCTCATTCATTTTTTGGCTAGCAATTTCTTCTCTTTTACTGAGTAAAATTCATAGGATTTTGTAGCTAGATGTACAAATCAATAAATCAGCAAGATGTCATTAAGCCCCCTACTCCATGCCTATAAGCTTTCTAAGCACTGGAGATACCAAGAAAAAAAGTTAAATGATTCTTGCTCTCAGGGAACTTACATTCTTCTGTACAGGATACAAATTCATAGATAAGTAAGTGCAAGGTATATTAATAATGTATATAACTGATTTCTGAGCTGAGATTGAGGGAGCACTAACCACTTGCAGAAATCAGGAAAAGTCCCTTAAAGAAGACAAAGCCTGTGAAATAAATATTTGTGCCTTTATTTGTTTAAACATTAGACCACAGTTTGGTACTGTTCATTTATTTCACTCATATTTGGCTTTGTTTATTTATTTATATTTATTTTTAGCACACTTTGCTTTATGAGTCATGTTGGGAGAGAAAAATAAGAGCAAAAGGGAAAAACCATGGGAGAGATAATACAAACAGAAAAAAAGAAGTGAACATAGCATGTGTTGATTTTATATTCAGTCTCCTCAGTTCTTTTTCTGGATGCAGATGGCATTTTCTGTTTAAAGTCTATTGGGATTGTTTTACACATATCTGACTCTTTGTAAGAACTCATTCGGGATTTTCTTGGCAAATAGACTAGCGTGCTTTGTCATTTGAGAGATGAGGAAACTGAGGCAAACAAGGTTAAGTGACTTGCCCAGAGTCACTCAGTTCTTAAGTGTCTGAAGCTGGATTTGAACTCAAAAACATGAGTCTTTCTGACTCGAAGCCCAATGTGCTATCCACTGTGGCACCACCTAGTGTTCTAAACTGGTTTAATTAGTCTTCATTTGGGCCTTCTTGATAGTCAATGGATTCTTTTCACCTCACTCCTCTCTAGTAGAAAAAAAAATAACTTGAGTCGTTAGTCCCTCTTTCCTGCTTGCTGTGTCATGCTCATGAAAGGATTGCCACAGCCCACACATGGAGCCCACATCACTTCTGTTACAAAGATGCACAAACAGGTACGTGCATATAGGTATGGCATTATACAGGTGGCCAATTCATGCAAGTCTACATCAGCCTCTTCCTGACTCTTACCTCAATTTCTGGGATATAACTTTTTCTCCTTGTAACTGATCATTACCATAGATTTTGGACACAGCAATAGTCTGTGGTGGGAAGTTCTTTCCTGTCTTCCTCTCTTTGCACATGTGCAGAGGATCCCATTCCTTTACCTTCTCACTTTTGTATTAACTGTTGATATTCCATGTTCACTCCTTCCTTTGTGTCTTTTTGACCATGCCGCAGGCAAGCACCCAGTTTCTAACCAATAAGCATACAGTATTTGTCTACTGTCTTTGATATAATTCCCATTAAACCCATATTACCTATCTCTTGGTTCATATGATATCCAATGAGTAAAGTCTTTGGACACGAGTGAATGAATAGAAGAAGGCAGCAGTGGCAAAGCAGGAGGAATACTGGGTTTGAAGAAGGAATAGCTGGGTTCGAATCCTAGCCATATCAGAAATTGTTGTTCATCCTTCATACTTAAAGAGGACTGATAATGTAACAGTATCAGGGTTAAGGTGCAGTGTATCCAACTGTGGCACTTCTGTTCACTATGAGCTCAGAGGGTGTTACCATGGGTTGGGCATAAATAGTCCATATGATGTCTCTAAATTTGCAGAGTTCATCTTTCTTGTAAGTGACTATAATTCTGTTTTGCTTATAGAGCACAGTGCCTTCTTTTATGCCATGCTGAGCATCTCCTATGTCTCAAAATCAATACTAAACTTCTTCAGAGAGACCTTGTATCTTTCCCTTTGATCTCTAAATGAGTGCTTCCCTTATGTAAGTTCTGTGTAACATAATCTTTAGTGCTAGACAGCTACGTGAGAAAGCTCAGGACACAAGAGTCATAAAAACCTGAGTATGAAATCCTGTTTCAGATGGTTTTGTGATACTTTATTCAAGTTGCTTAATGTCAGTTTTTACATCTGTAAAATGGGAGTAACTAGCACTTACTACTTTCCAAGGTTCTTAGAAGGATAAAGTGAATCCACATAATCAGGAACTCTCAGTGAGAAAATAACTAATAGTTTCCACACTACTTTCTATAATAGAGTTTTGATGTCATACTATTAGGAAATTTAGTGGTCATCTAGTTCAATCACTGTCATTTCACCAACAAAGAAGAAAAATCAGAGAGGTGAAGCAATTTAAACAGGGTTATACAATCAGGATTTAAATCTTTCTTTCTGGTTCCAAGTCCTGTTTTTTCTCCTCTATGACTCAGCTTCTTAAACTGTGGGTTGCAATCTCATATGGGATCTCATAACTGAATGTGAAGATCACAAAATTATGATTTATTATCAGTGAGTGTTTGAATTGTATGCTTATTTCACATACTCATATACCTGAGGCCAAGTAAAAATTTCCCAGGCATAAAGGGGTCATTCATAGAAAAAGTTTAAGAAGCCCTGTTCTATACTACAATCCTGTTTTGGAGGCTTATTAAAACTCCCATATTCTTCTAGAATATTTTAGAATTCAGCTGATACCACTGACTCATAAATCCCCCAGGATCCCCTAGAAATGTCATAAGGTAGAAATAAAATAGAGCCAATGCTATTCTTTTGCTTTGCAGATTCAAAATTAGGGTAACAAAGTAGTCAAATTTGTGGTGTATGTGTTAAAAGATGAAAAATGGATTGATTTGCTCTACTCTCTTTCTTTGTGATATCAGAGACACTTATCTCCAGGGCTGGTACATTCTGTTATCCAGCCAGAACCAAAGTAGATTTGTTGCTTAAAAAAATCCCTCAATCAAATCATTTTGTATCACATTTATATTGGGAAGTTTCATTTTCTAATACATAAGGCTGACTGAGTATTCACTAGAAATACTGAAGTTATCTTCCTTTTAAAAACATTGTTGGTTGTTGTTGCTCAATTATTTTTTTGATCATTTCTGACTCTTCGTGACTCCGTTTGGGATTTTCTTAGAATGATATATCTCCACCTCCAGATCATTTTGAAGATTTTAAAATTGAGCAAACAGGGTGAAGTGATTTGCCCAGGGTCACATAGCTAGTAAGTGTTCACCTCCAGTTCTGGTACTCTGCGTAGTATAGAGCTAGCTAGTTGCTCATTCTATTCTTAAATTATAGTGGCCATCATCCATTCATAGTCTCAATTCCATGGTAAAATTTTGCAAAGGGAGGAAGGAGCTTCCTCTCAAAGCCACCAGTCTTAGAAAAGTCCTAAAGATAGCCAAGTACTTTCAGGTCCACTTGGTGCAAAGTACTAATCAGCTTAACCCACTGCTACAAATCTAACCTCTGGCATTCAGCTTATATTAAGAATAAATGGGTTTGAGTAGATAGTCAAATGACCTGGAGATGAAAGAGACTTTAAAAGTCATTTCCTTCTCTTATTCACTTTACAGATAAGGAAACTGAGGCAAACAGAGTTGTGGCTTTTCTGGGGCCAGTCAAGAAAGTATAAGGTAAATTGGGGAAGAAGAGAGCATAGATTATTGAGGAATCAGAAAAACTTTCCCATAGGATGAAGCATCTAAATAAACAGTAACCACAACAAAATCTTACTCTTCAGCTCATTAAAGTCTAGTGGCCTCTAGGATAAAGTGTGAATATTGCTCTGGCTTTTAAAGCCTTTCATGATCTGTCTCGAGTCTCCCTTTTCCAAACTGACTTTCCATTACTCTTTTCATGCACTCTACATTCTATCCAAATGGACTTCCTTGTTCCCTATTTCCATCCCTTGTTCATATCACCTGTGACTTGCACAGGCTGTTCCCCATCCCAGTAATGCCCTCCCTTTCTCCTTCTGTATATCAAAAATCTAGCTTCCTACCAGACTTAGTTCAAGTATCACCTACAGGAAGCTTTTCAAAAGCTCCAAATTGTCAGAGACCCTCTCATTCTTATAAAAAGCTGACCTTGGAGTCAAAGAAATCTGAATTCAAACAAAGCCTCAGGCACTTACTAGTTGTGTGATCTTGGGCAAGTCATTTTACCATTGTCTACTTGAGATTCCTCATCTGTAAAACAGGGATAAAATCTCTTAGGATTGTTTTGAGATTAAATGAAATAATACTTTTAAAGTGCTTAGCACAGTGCCTGACACATAGTAGGTGATATATAAATTTTTTTGTCTTCCCTTTTTCATCATAATTGTTTTGCATTTACTTGTCTATGAATGTGTTGTTTCTCAATAGTAAAAACATAAGTTTCTTGAGGGGATTCTTTTTTTTGCATCTCCAGAGAAAGAGAGTGAAAGAGCAATGCTTGGCACATTAAAAAAATAAATTTGTGAGTTCATTGGCTTGGGAAACTACCAGTAAACAAATTTCTTCTCTTATTGTAGATGGGAAAATTTTTTGCTACTTAAAGTCTTGAAGCACTGCCTGAGATACTGAGAGGTTATGATATTTGTTCATGGTCCCATGATGTGTATCTGTCAGGAGGGTGTTAGATTTGAATTTAGGTCTTACTGACTGTGAAGTTGTCTCTTTCCTCAATGTCTGGCACAAAGTAGCAGCTTAATAAATGCTGGCTAAATGAATGAATGAAAGAACAAGTGAATGAATGAATGAAGTGAATGACTTAGACAGCAATCATTGTAGAATACGCCTGTCACCAAGGCCCAATTGTGTAATGTATTTTAAAAATGCGATTTTGAGATGGATGTCTATAGGCTTTGTTGGAGTGCCAAAAGGTTATATTTAAGAACATTAGCACTTGACTTGAGTCCTAGAACCCAAGTTCTTCGTTTAGTCTCTGCCCCTCCTTTTTTGTATCACTTTGGGCAAGTAACTTTTCTTCATTTGAAAAATGAGAGTTTTGGATTAGATGGTTTCAAAAGTACTTCCTGGTCTAAAACTTTGAATTTATGCTAAGCTCCATTTATGACCAGCTACCTTCAAAGGGTATAGTTAAGCATTATACAACCAAGTATCTTTAAATGATACATTTCCACTTGAATCTGATGCTTTGCAATCCCATTTCAGGTTTTTGTGGCAAAGATATTGACATGATTTGCCTTCTCCAGTGAATTTTTCTGATGAGAAAACTGAGGCAAACAGAGTTAAATGACTTACCCAGAGTCACACAACTAGTAAGTGTCTGAGGGCAGATTTGAACTAATGAAGATGACTCTTCCTAATTACAAACTCAGTGCTCTATAAACTATATCACGTCGCTGCCCCCAAATCAACATTATTTATAATATTTAACATAATTTCCTTGCTTTCTAATAGTCTGGGCATGTACCGTACCATCTCTAGCAAGACTAAAAGTTCCTGCAGACCAGGAACCACATTTTGTATTTGTTTGTCTTTTCTACAATGGGTAGCATATATTCAGTAAATATGTTAATGAAAATATGAACCTCTTGGAAATAATTGAATTTTGAGCTTGAAGGGAATTTCAAGATTGACTCCAACCTATTGATCTTACAAATGAAAAAATTGAGGACCAGAAAAGTTAAGTAACTTATTCAGAGTAATACATCTAGTAAGTCACACAGATGATATTCATTCTACAGCACCATCATTTCCCTAGTCCATTTTTGGGCCCATAACTAAGAGGGAACAATCAGGGCTTTGCTTTAAAATTTAGAGATGGTAAAAATGTGACACATGAGCACAAGCACCCCTTCAGCATCATAAGGTGTGTGATATCTATATCTATTCCAATATAACTGATTTCCTTTATAACTATGAATTTCATTGTATGTATTTAAAAATGTTATTCTGACAAAGGGGTCTATCGGCTTTACCGACTGCAATAGGGATGCAAAAAAAAAAGTTTAGGAACCTTTGCTCTGTTATAACTTATTCCCCATCCTGTTCCACTTGACTGTGCCTTAATTATTTCTTGAAGTAGTTTTACATCATGAATAATAAAGTTGGTTTACAGGCATATAATTTTTGCTGTGTGCCCCAAGCATCAGAACTGCTCGTTACAGATCTAAATATCCTTATCCTTCTTCTTACCTCTCCCCCCAACAAACATACCTTCCACTTATTAGATTTTTTAAAAATAGAAGTCAGCTCATTCTTTTTTAAAAATAGTTTACAAGATTTATTACTTAACATCCAATATTTAAGATTATTTTTGAATTGTAATGAGAGAAATAAAATTCACGGGGGCTTTGAAATATTCATTAATAAGTCATAGCCTGGAAGGATTGAAGGTTAATTGTTCAGGGTCTAAGTGTATGCATATATGTGTACTTAATATAAAGTTCTAGGTTTTCTTGCCATCAAAAGGGAAGAAATCCCTCTTCCAAAAGGGACTCATCCACAAAAGTAATGGGATGGTAGGATATAAAATAATTTTACTGCTGGCTGTAAATCTTTGTGGAATAGAATCCTAATCTTTTTATGAAAACATGGGGCATACTTCTAGCTGCTGATTAGCTGCATGTAGAAACTACAGAGAATGGTAAGTATTCTAGTCATCTATTCTAATTAAAATTTAAATTGAAATCTGGGTTCTAATGAAGAGAAGCTTAGTGTGGGTCCTCTGGGAACTGTTCAGAGGGCAAGGGGAAAAAAGCACAAAGGCAAAAAGAGATTTCACTCAGACATTTTCTCCATGTGCATTATATTTGAACATAAAATATATATTTCATATGTACATATATATGTTAAGAGAAGTAAATGCTTTCTTTTTCTAAAATGGGAAGAGACCCATATGAAACATATTCTATACCCACAAGCAGATGCAAATGGAGCAAAATAATAGGATTGTGTATGGTTGGACATTATTACAATATTACAATATGATGCATCTTGGAATTAACAGGCAGCTTATTTGAAATTAAGGGGGGATTTCTTTGTTTTCAAATCAGATTCATTACCATTCATCTTGGTCACAGGATCTAGTTGAGGCAGATGGCAGATCTTTCAATGTTAAAGGTTACTGCTGCTGTGAAAAACCCAAATGTATTGAAGAGTTTAAGGAGTGGCTAAAACAAATTTCTCTTTACAGACTTTGTTGGCCATTGACGAAAAAGTAGCTTTGACAAATTATGGGTTGTTGTGTTTTTGTTTGTTTTGTTTTGTTTTGGTTTGGTTTTTTTGAGAAGTGATAAAGAATGATCTGGATCTGATACTTTACACTGTAGATTCCTTTCGGTAAAATCCCTTTCACCAAATCAATATTTGCCTAAAACTTAGACATGAAACATGGATAGGACAGGTAACTTGCTTAAGGTCTCACAACTGATCTGATCTAAATCTTCATAATTTGAGAATTCAGTTTCTAGCCCCATTTCATGTTGTCTTTCTAAATTGTACCTCTTTAGTATTTCATATGTAAAAATAATCTTTAAAACAAAAGATAAGATCAAAGAAATCATTTAGTCAATGTGTTGGGAACATTTTACTGTGTAAAATGGAAAAAAATGCAAAAGAAAAGCGATCATTTCAAATGTGCAGCATTTTGATTCTGTTATTGAGAAAGGAGGGCTAGATGTGGAATTTCAGAATCTGACTTCAAAATCTGTTGCTTTTTACTTGTGGCTCCTTAAGCAAGTGAGTTAGACTCTTGGAGTCTCAGTTTCCCCATAGATAAAATGATGGGTGTGAGCTATATATCCACTAAAGTCCCTTCTGTTCTCAAATCTATAAGCTTATGAACACAAGAAAGTAGTGTATATAGAAAAGTAAAAAAAAAATTCCTTTTATAAATATTTTTAAAGGCTTGTATCCTAGCCATTTTAAGAAGGAACCTTTGGAAGAAAAAAAAAACTGAATCAAATTCACTGTGTATTTTTGCTTTTAATAGGTTCTCTATTTCCTGATTCAAGTAAAGACACCACGAAAGATCATAGGATTATTGATTTCGAGTTGCAAAGGAACCTTAAAAGTCATTTAGGACAATGTCTTCAATTTTCAGGTGCCAGCAGCGAACATTTTGTTTTCCTTTGGATCCCCAAGGCTTAACATAATGCCTGATACATATTAAGTGCTTAATAAATGCTTGCTGATTGGTTAGTTGATGAATTGATTAAAATAATTTACCCAAGGTCACATAGATTTGATGAGGACTGAAACTAGTTTTGACACCAAACCCAGCACTCTTTTCCATTGCTTATTACCTATCATATTGTTTATGTCTGTGTCATGTCTCTGCCCTTCTCTTTCTTATTCTGTTCCTCTTTCTGTCTCCTTCTATTTGTCCATTTCTGTCCTTATCTCTGTCTCTATCTCTCTGTGTTTCTTTGTCTCTTCCCCCCTGTCTCCTTTCCTTCTGACAATCTCTCTCCTGCTGCATTTCCCCATATGGACTTTCTTGGGTTAATTGGGGAAAGTGAAATTAATTATCTGCTCCAGATTTCTTCTCCACAAAGAACAAAGACATTTCATCTGCTGGAGAATATCTGAAGTCTTCTTGCCTCCAGAGGAAAGTAATGAACCCAGCATTAGGACAGCCTTCTCCTGACTGTGAGCTCTCCCTTAGATGAAAGTTGACTCTTCTTTCCCAGACATTATGAGTGGCAGGTCATAGGCTACTGAGAGAGCTCTCACAGAGAAATCTACCAGGAAGGAAAATTCAGTATTGCTTCACAAACCTCCCTCTGTCACTGCAGAGATGGCTACCCATATCTACAATATTTCCCCAGTAGTGTTTGCAGGAGTGAATGGGGAGAGGGGGGGAAAATACCATCAGCAACAGCAAGGACCAGTCTCACATCGACTACCAGTTGAGTTTGATTAAAATGTACTAAAACCATAATTTTTTTCTTCCCCCATTTTTAATGGTGAGCCTCTGTCAATGTTACTTAATGTCGATGTCGTTAATGAAATTGTCAGACGTGCCACTTTTGCTGAATACCAACTTTTGTTAAAACTAGTCCTCCAATTACTGCTGGCTCTATATGATTAAGTCCATCAAAGTGAGACCAGGTTTCAGACAACTCTGGGTCTTTGAAGAATTTCTCTGTACTTTTTTGTTGAGCTCATCAGAATAGTACAAGACTTAAAAAAAATTTTTTTAAAGCTTAAACTAAAGCGTTCAGAATTTTCCCTTGCTGTTTTCCTTTATAATTTTGATTTTCCAACTGGATCCCAGATTTTATTGTGGGAAGTAGTAGAAACTGTCTCATGATGCAAATGGGTGAATTGTGACTCAGGGAGATAAATAATGTAGTGCAAACAAGAAGACCTGTGTTTGAATCCTATCTTAAAGTAGTTATTTATGTTAATTTGGGCAAGTCATGTACCCTTTATTTACCTCAATTTCTTTCGCTGGATGATGATAGAACGTAGTTGAGAGGAGTGAGGATTCATTGAGACAACATTTAAAGCTTTTTAACAGCCAACATATATTAATAAATATATAAATACTCCAAATAATATCTAATATAGCATATGTAACATGTAATATAATATAAAACATTATATAAAATATATTGACTTATGACCTTAGAAACTAGATTGGAGCACTGAAAGATTAAAAGATTTTAAAAATAAATCTCAATAATTTTTCCCCAATTATATGTAACGATAGTTTTCAACTTTCATTTTTGCAAGATTCTGAGTTACAAATGTTTTTCTTCCTTCCTCCCTTACTTTCCCCATCCCTAAGACTGCAAGCAAATAAATGTATCTGAGATCACACAGCTAGTATGTGACAAGGTAAGACTTGAATTTAGATATTCCCTCCTCCAAGTCTGATTTTCTATCCACTGTCATACTTCCTATTGCTTTAAATATCATTTTGGGGAGTAGAGAAAAGGCAGGGACTTACCTGAACTCTCCTGAATTCCCCTCTAAACAATTTAATCTGAATTTTGAAGCAATGAAATGCACAAAAAGTGGGAGGGAGCTATGAAACAATTTTGCATCCCAAACCAATTTGAAGGTGGACAAGATAGGTCTGTTAAACTTGGGTAAGAGTGAAGCACAATTCAATGCAAGTTTCACTCAAGTAAACAAGGAGCTGGTTTTGGGGGTGACTTGGTGCTGTGACTGCTTCCAGAGGTCTCAGCTCACAGAAGGTAAGGGGGGGTTCATAAAATTGGCCAGAGGGAGATTATAGAAGACCCTTTGATGGCACTTGGGACAGCCCTGGGTTACATTGTCTATACATCATTCCAGTGTTCCAGGTCTTGGACTTCAGTCCGAGGGAGAGGAGGCTGTACACCAGAACTTCTAGCCACAGCAGAGTGGAGACCCTGGTCACAGTTCAAGGTGGGAAAGAGTGCTTGTCATTCAAGACCACAGCATTGGCTGGGAGAGCAGTGACCATACCTCTCCTCACATAATACCACCATGGAACAACTGAAAACTTATTAGAGACACCAAAAACTAGCTCGGAAGCAGCAGCAAGAAAGGCCTGAAGTTTGGGGGCAGTGTCCTCTCCTCCCTGTGGAGAGAATCTGACTTTAACATAGAATCAAAAGTCAAGAAAGAAGGTGAAAAAATGAGTAAACACCAATAACAATAATAAAATGATTATAGAGAGTTATTATGGTGACTGGGAAGATCAAAACACAAACTCAGAAGAAAGCAAAGTTAAAACTGGTGCATTTGGGGGCAGCTAAGTGGTGCAGTGGATAAAGTACCAGCCCTGAAGTCAGGAGGACCGGAGTTCAAATCTGGTCTCAGACACTTAACACTTCCTAGCTGTGTGACACTCGGCAAGTCACTTAACCCTAATTGCCTCAGCCAAAACCAAACCAAAGAAAACTGTTACATCTAAAGCCACCCAAAATCCAAGAAATCCAAAGTCAGAAGCATTAAGAATCCAAGCATTTAGAACGAAACAACTCAAACATCATGGAGCCACAGTCAGGATAATACAAGACATAGATCCTTTTACATTAAAGGATTAGAGGGCTTGGAATATAGTATCTGAAGGGCAAAGGAGCTAAAATTACATCAAAGAATAATTTATCCAGCAAAACCAAGTATAATCCCTTCAGGGGAAAAATGAATATTCAACAAAATAGAGAACTTTCAAGCATTCTGATGAAAAAACCAGAAGTGAATAGAAAATTTGACATTCACGTAAAAGACTTAAGAAGCATAAAAAGGTAAATAAGACTATTTACATTCCTATAAGGGAAGATAAAACTTAGAACTCCTAAGAATTTTCTCATTATTAGGACCATGAAAAGGAGTATACAAACAGAAAACAGGTGTGACATGAGTATGACAGATTATATATAAAAAATAAAATTAAGGGTGAGAAAGAGGAATGCACTAGGAGAGGGGAAAAGGGAGAGATCAGAAAAGAGGTGGGAAAGAGATTTCACAATGAAGGGGAAGATGGAGGAAGTGGTGGGGTGAAGAAGTGAACCTTACTCTCATTAGAATTGGCTCAAATTGGGAATAACATACATACTCAATTGGGTATAGGAAACTATCTTACCCTACCTAAGTAGGAGGATAAAGGCATAAAAGAAAAGGGAGTATTGCTAGAAGGAAGAGCCAGTTGAAGAATGCAATAATCAGAAGCAAAATACTCTTGAGGATGGAGAGAGTGAAAGGAGAGAGAGGGAGAAAGAGAAGGATAAATAAGGAAAATAAGATTCAGGGAAATATACAATTAGTAATCACCACAAATTTTACAATGAGTTTCACTGATAAAAGCTTCATTTCTCAAATATATAGAGAATTAAGTCAAATTTATAGAAATAAGAGCCACTCTTCAATTGATCAAATGATATGAATAGGCAGTTTTTTCAGATGAAGTAATCAAAGCTACCTATAGTCATATGAAAAAAAAATGCTGTAAATCACTAGTGATTACAGGAACCCAAATTGAAATAACTTTGAAGTATTATCCAATATATATCAGATTGGCTTATATGACAAGAAGGGAACATGACAAATGTTAGAGGGATGTGAAAAAATGGAGACACTAATGCATTATTGGTGGAGTTATGAATTGATTCAATTATTTCTGGGAAGCAAATTGAAACTATCCCCAAAGACTATAAAATCATGCATACACTTTGACCTAGCAATACTGCTACTAGTCTGTATCCCAAAGTAAAAGAACCTATATTTACAAAAATATTTATAGCAGATATTTTAGTCATGACAAAAATTTATAAATTGAGGGGATACCCATCAATTAGAAAATGGTTGAATAAGCTGTAGCATATAACAGTTATGGAATACTATTCTACTATAATAAATTATGAATAGGATGCGCTAAGAAAAACCTGGAAAAACTTATATGAACTGATACAAAATGAAATGAACAGAACCAGGAAAACAATGTATATAGTATACAGCAATTTTGTATAACTGTGAATGACAGCAATTCTCAGCAAAGTAATGATCCAAGACACTTGAAAGATTTAGGATAAAAAATGCTATCCACTTCCAGAGAAAGAACTGATAGAAACTGAATGCAAATTGAAGCATATTTTTAAAAAAAATTTTTCCTTGGGATTTTTTGGTCTGTTTTCTTTCACAGAATTCTAAGCAAATAATGTTTCTGTTAATGGGAGGGGATTGTGACTAAACTAAGGCAGTTGAACTTGACTCCTAAGATCCTGTTCATCTCTAATCCTGTATATCCTATGGGTGTTTCACAACTTTACTGGAGTTTGATTATTGATTCATTTTATTGTGACAGACAAGCTTTTCTCATACGTTCACATAAATGATGAGAGACTTTATGACCTGTGTGACTCTCCAGTTGAGATTAAATGACTTTCCCAGGATCACAGCTAGGAAATGTTAAGTGTCTGGCGCCAGATTTGAACTCAGATCCTCCTGATTTCAGGGCTGGTGTTCCATCCCCTGCACCACTTTGGTGCCCCATATGTAACTCTTTTGTTACAAAACCTGTGTTTTTCCATTGCTCTATGGACCCGATTTTAATTCTTCAATTCATTTCAGGTAAAGGAATTTCTATTATGTTAACCATGTGTATGTGCTTTGGTATGGGCTGGGAAGTGGTGGGGTAATGGTTGTGCATGAACATAATCATTTAAAAATACATTATTAAATTTTTACTATGTGTTAAGCACTATGCTAAGTTCTGAGATAAAAATACAAAATCAAGATAATTCATGACCACAGAGAGCTTATCTTCTAATAAAAGTGGAGATAATATATATAAGATGTTCAACTGCAATGTGTATGGCAAGGCTTTGAGGGGTTGTTGGAGTACAGTAGCAGAATAGATAGTAAAATTCAATGGTCTGGAAATATTTGAAGCAGGGGAGTTGGCAAAGTACTGGCAAACTCTGTCCTATGTTGCAATGTAAATAAAGTACAACAGGCAAATGTTTGCTATCTTTATATTTGACAGGAATCTGAAACTGAGAAATTCTGGCCATATAAAACTATTTGGTATTGTGTATAGTCACAACATATTCATTTGTGATATAAAACCTGTAATATTTCATTCCACTTTGCATCTGCATCTTTGTTTTCAACTTTTTCATAAAAGATTCCCCTCCTGAGCTAAGCTTTTAATTTTTAATTTCATCACCAAACTCCTAACTCAAGCCTAGATACCATCTCTCTCAGCCTTCTCTCCCCTTTCTTGGAGAGCTGATGGATAGAATATCAAATTCTTCCCAAAACTTTCCTTTAAAGAGAGAAAAAAACTGGACTCTAAGATGACTCCACTTTTTGGTTTCAACTCCACGGAATAAGACGTCCCCCCTTTAGTAATCAGCTCTCACTTCTAAGTTTTCTTTTGAATAGTATTTCTTCATTAGATTATAAATTCATTGAGGGCAGGAACTACAAAGGCATAGCAATAGGAAATGGAAGCATCCAGTTTCCTGGATCTCAGGTGGGGCTGGTTGATATCAGCACCATCAAAGATCAGACCAAATTGGGGCACAATGTCTAACTATTAATGCCTATAGGCACATGGTTATATGATACACACACACACACACACACACATATTGGCTATAACTTTCCTTACCTTTTTACTTTTCTGACTTTGGATCCACAATTAAAATTTCTTCGTATCCTGAGGATAGTAAGATTCTTCTAGGTCATTTGAATATAAAGGATAGGTATAGGATTTGACTGTGTAGGATTTGACTCTCTTATATATCAAGGAATTTATGTACTTTCCATTGTATGGTGTGGAAATCAGAGTAGGAAATTTCCACTCTTTATTAAATTATTGGCCAACTAAATTGGGTAAAGTATCTGAGTTAATATATTAATTGATGTAAATAAGAGTAATTTGGCTGACCAAATTATTGACTATATTGCCTTTTCTTGGAGGTAGAGCTCTCAGTTTTGGTCATTCTTTTCCACATGATATTTTGGGTACTTTTATTCAGTAAGTCAATAAATGAACACTATATAGTGTCAATCTAGACTTCATTCCGGAGGATGTAAGCATCTTGAGGCAAGGACTTGTTCCCTTTAATCTTTGCACTTCAGTGCCTTGAAAATGCCTGGAAATTTAAACAAACCGGACATTATTATTGTTGTTTGCTCTTTGTTCTTGAAGAGGACCATGACATCAGGTAGGTGATGCCATGAGATGCAAGTTAAATCGATTGAAATGAGAGAGGGCTGTGCAAAGTTACCAGCCTCACTTTCCAATGGCAAGACATAGATCAGGATGGCCAGAAATGGCACTGGATGCAATAGGAGACTTTGGTCTATTTTTTTTCCTTTTGTATTTTTTTCATTACTTAAAAGTATTTTATTATTTCCAATTATATGTAAAGATATTCTTCATCATTCAACATTTTTGTAAGATTTTAAACTCCAATTTTTTCTCCCTTCTCTTTTTCCTCCCCTTTTCCCAAACAGTAAGCAATTTGATATAGGTTATACATGTACAATCATTTTAAAGATAATTATACATCAGTAATGCTATGAAAGAAGACTCAGTACAAAAGGGAAAAAACTTCAAGAAAGAAAACAAATGAAAAAAATAACAAAAAAGTGAAAATAGTATTCTTTGAGCTACATTTATATTCCATAGTTCTTTTTCTAGATGTGGATAGTATTTTCTGTCATGAGTCCCTTGGAATCATCTTGGAACATTGCATTGCTGGGAAGAGCTACATCTTTCATCATTGATCACTGCACAATATTGCTGTTAACTGTGCACAATATGTCCTGGTCCTTCTTACTTCATTTGGGCTGTAGAGAATTAGAAAAAAGGAAAGGCAGGATGATGAATTTAGTTTGGATCTATTCACTTAATCACTACTCAGCCAATCAGCAAGAATTTATAGCTACAAAAATAGTCTTTGCACATAAGAACTTTTTCTACTGGACCTATACATTTCCAAATAAGTAATCATAAAATAGACAAAAAATAAATATAAGGTGCTTTGAGGAAAGGGATACTGACAATTGGGAGAATCAAGAAAGGCTTCTTGGAGGATGTGACCTCAAATGAAATTTAGGGATTCAAAGATATAGAGGTGATGAGGGAGAGCATTCATAGCATGGGGAACAACCTGTACAAAATCATGGAGGTAAGAAAGAAAATATCATTTATGAGGGAAGGGTAGATATGAGGGAAGGCAGAGCATTCAGGTGAAGATGTTCTTTACCAAGCTAGATATCTAGACCCAGAACTTACAACAAAGATGTTGGTGATACAAATTTGTAGTATGAATGTAAGTAGTAAGAATGTTGTAATAGAATGAAAAAAAAATCAACTTTGTAATAGATCAGGGTTTTTAGCCCCTATATCTGACTTTGGGCAATTAACTTAATATACCTGGACCTCAGTTTCCTCATTTGTTAAATGAATACATTGAACCAGATGGTCTCTTCTAGTTTTAGATCCATTATTTTAGGTTCCTATTATTTGTGTGAATTTAGGCAAATTACATTTTCCTTCTGGCTTCTCGGTTTCTTCTTCTGCAAAATGAAGGATTGGACTAGATGGCCTCTGAAGTTCTTTCTATTTTTTAAATAAATGATTCTATCATTTCATTTGTATTAATGAGTAGGGAAGCAGTAAAAGCAAAACCCTAGACTGAAAAGTTAACATGGATAATCTTGTAAAGATCGTGGGTTTTCTCTGATTCCTCATATCTATTTGTATTAGATACCCTTTTGAACAGCAGATAATGCAGAGGAGAAAAAATCTTCTATTTTCAAAGTTTGACAATGGAAATTGGCCATTGAACTCCTTCCTTATTTCAGTCTTGTCCTCAACAGGCATTTCTATTTTCAAATTTAACATAGCAGGCTGGCTAATCTTACCAAAGAATAGCTTTAAGTACATCGAAGGCATACAAATAAATTTCCCATCATTCTCTACAAGGGCACATATCTGTCCCATCTCGATCAGCAGCATGTGTACAAAACATAGTTTGTTCTCTTTATTACCATTTAGTTGAAGCTTGCTTATCTTATCCCCAAAATAATTGGCTGCAGCTACATAATATGTAAAGTAGAATCTTTCCAAATAACATTACACTCTTTGATTAAGTATAGGTATGCTCTATTTTTCACCCCACAATTTCTCCCCTAGTTTCGAATGCCCACCCATTGCCCTCCCACCCCTTCCAGAGCAGCAACTCCAAAAACAGCCTCACTCATCTCAGCTTGGAGAACAGCTGGATTTCCTTTTAGACCTTATTGCTGGTGAGTAACTGTGCTGATTCTGGTGACTCACAAACTTATAATTAGGTGCACACAGGGAATTGACATCCTGAATTTATTTTTTTCACCTCCTGGAGTGTTTAAAACATGATGGGAGGGAGCTTCTTCTCCGCTTTCCCCCCGAAAAAGCACTCCTTCTTTCTAGTACTCAATCAGTCAGCTTCCCTATATAACTTAACCATGGTCTTTTGTGGGTTTCTGGGGTTTTTTGTTGTTGTTAACCTTTTCTGTGGGTCCATCTGCCTGTCTTCCAAGGCTTAACCATAGGACTCCCAACTGAGCCTTTAAAAGAGAAAGGTTTCCAGCTTGTGTATACTATATTAATAAATGAAACCCAACCTTTTAAAAATCACACTGTCAGAAAAACCCATTAGGCTGTAAAAGAGTTGAAGTAAACATGAGATTTTAATATCTACGGCTGCTTAGATTTTTCTGAACTGAAAATCCCTAGTGAGCACTTAAAACTTCATTACCCCACTGAAAGGTTGTGAAAGGCTATTTAAAGGTTTTCAATTTTGTTGAAGTCTAGAGGTTATTACAGCTGGAAAGAATACAAACCCTAATATTACATGGAATGAAAGGAATCCAATTTATGTTCACGTCTTTCCTGAGGTTTAATCCGGGTCTATTAGATTCATCGGGAAAATTAGGGCAGGTTGAAACTTTTTCAGAGATTTGATGAAAAGTAATATTTGGACATTGTAAAAAAAAAAGTATTGCTGCCTATTACCACAGTCAAAGGAAAGCTTTATGGCCCACTTTTATCCTCATAAGTTTTCCCCATTATCAACTTTCACTCAAAGGCTTTCAGGTTGGTATCCATATATCCAACCAAAACAAAAACAACCCCACCTCCTGTACCCTACCTCAGAAGCCCCTGATGAAAGGTGTATTTCCTTTTTCAAATATAACATTACAAAAACCTTGGCAGTTACGATTTCTTCCAGCAAAGAACATAATAATAGAGCTCTCACTGATATGGTGCCTTACAGTTTAAAAGATTCTTTACCAAAAAAATCATTTTTGATTTCGTCAATATCCCCGTGCAGAATGAGAGGATTGGAAAATCTGATCTCCAAGAGCCCTTCTCCCTCTCAATCCTATGCACCTCTGAAGCTAGGGTGCCCTGTAATTTTTATTTATCCTTATTTTATATATGTGAGATTTACTAGGTTGTACATTTGTGAAGACAGTGACATGTTGAAACAAAACACCACAGTTGGACTCAGAGGGTCTAGGTTCAAATCACGTCCCTGCTACTTATTACTTTGTGCAAGTCCCATGGCATCAGCTTAATTATTTAATTATGTTATGGGCCATAGTAGATAGAACACTAGATTTGGAGTCAGGAAGAAATAAAATCAAATGCTGTGGCAGAAATTGACTAGCTGTGATCCTTGATCAATATTTAACCTTTATCTTCATTTTCCTCATTAGCAAAATGGGATTAATATTAATAGCAACTACTATTCAAAACCTGCCTCAGACATTTACTAGCTATGTGAGCCAAGATAAATCAGTTAATCTGTAGAACCCTCTCTTTTCTTATCTGCAAAATGATGATGATGATGGTGATGATATAAACTAGTCTTGGATATTGAGTAGCTCTATGTGCTTGGGTGTTTCTTTATTTTCTGAGGATCAGTTTCCTTATCTTTAAAATGAGGGCAATAATAGCTACACCTACCCTACAGGGTTGTTTTAAGGATCAAAGAAAATAACATATAAAACATTTAGCAAATTTCTAAGTACTTATTTAAATGTTAGCTTTTGTAGGAAACTTGTAACTTCTCTTAATTCTAGAGCCTTTTCTCTCTTATTTTGTTTTTGTCCTATAGACAGCTTGCTTAAACATATTTGCTTATGGTCAGTTAGGTGGCCCTATGGTGGAGCTCCCAGACTTGGGGTCAACTAAGTCATCTTCCTCAGTTCAATTAAGGCTTCAGATATTTGCTAGCGATGTGATCCCTGAGCAAGTCACTTAACCCTTTGAGCCTCAGTTTCCTTGTCTGTAAAATGAGAAGGAAAGTATATCTGCCAAGAAAACTCTAAATGGCAACACGAAGAGTGGGGCACAACTGAACAACAACAATATATTTGTTTGCTTGCTATTTCCTCCGTTAGAGTATAAGATCTTTATGGGCAGGAACTATTTCTCTTTTTGCATCCCCAGCATTTAGCATAATGTTTGGACTATAGTAGATCCTTAATAAATGTTCATTGGCAGAATGATTAACAATTACTATTTTTTTTAATTTTCATTTTCCCCAGTTACACTGAAAACAAATGTACATTCATTTTTTTACATATTTCCTTATGAATCATGTTGGGAGAGAAAACTCAGAACAAAAGAGAAAAATCATGAGAGAAAAAAACAGAAGAAAAAGAAAAGAAAAATGAACAGAGCATGTATTTATTTGATAGTTACTATTATTGTTATTTCTAAAATGATAGAGTTGGACCAGATGACTTCTAAGATTCCTTCCAACTCTAAACTCATGATGGTCTGGACCTGTTTCCCCATCTGTAAAATGATTTAATGAGATGATTTTTAAGTTTCCTTCCAGTTCCAAAATGACTATCTGTTCTTCATCCTTGTATGAAACCCATAACAGTCTTCTCCATATTTGTTTTATGAATTGAAGAAACATAGATTCAGTTCAGATAAAGTGATGCGGTAAAAGTCACATAGATATTAAGGAGCAGATAAAAATTTTGAAGCTATTATTCTGAATCTTTTATCCTTCTACCATCTCTATCCATGTTGTTGACATTTTTTACTTAAAGTAGGGAGGAATATGTATAAGATGAATTTTAATGTATTTTGTTGTTGTTGTTCAGTTACTATTAGTAGTACTTGACTCTTTGTGATCCCATATGAGGTTTTCTTGGCAAAGTTACTGAAGTGGTTTGTCATTTCCTTCTCCAGATCATTTTACAGATGAAGAAATTAAGACAAAAAGGGTTAAATGACTTATCCAGTGTTACACACTAGTATGTGTTTGTGGCCAGATTCAAACTCAGGAAGATAAGTCTTCCTGACTTTAGCCCCAACACTATCCACTGCTCCACCTAACTGGCCCACTTACGTATTTTACATTATACCTTATCCAGGCTGGATCAGTGCTACAATGAAATTCTCCATAACAAGGTGCAATCTAGATGATAGCCCATTTATATGGACTCAGAAAAAGTTGACTGATTACACCCAAAGAGTCATAACTAAGATTTTTGTATTATTGAAGGGAAGTCTCTAAGGAAGTCTTTGTCCTTGGTCCCATTCTGTTCAAATTTTTAAAATGAGTGACATGAATGAAGACCTAGATAGCAGGCTTGTAAAATTTGCTGATGGTATAAAGTTTGGAGGGATAGCTAACATACTGGATGACAGAAGTGAAATCCAGAATGATCTCAATAGGGTAAAATAGGGACTTAAATCTAATAACATGAAACTAACAGAGAAAAGACCTTTTTTTTGGACCTTATGGAATTTCATTGCAATAGGGAACTACTAGAAGAGAACTACCTTTATCAATGCTAATTAGTATCTGCTGTGCAATTTATAGTTTAGGAGAGTTATCTGGAACACTGGGGAGCTCAGTAAGTTATTTAGGATCACATAGGTAGTATGTGTCAAAGGCCAGACTTGAACCTGGTATGTTCTGACTCCAAGGTCAATTCTACCCACAATGCCAGTCTATGTTCTTCTATATTAAGATGAAATTTAGTAGATAAATGTTAAGTCCTACACTTTGGGTAAAAAAATCAACTTTAAAACTACAAAAGATAGACTTGTCAGCAACTGGTATCAAAAAAAGATCATAAGGGTTTAAGAGACAAGCTCTACATGAGTCAATTATGTAACATGGCAGCCAAAAATGCTGATATGGTCTTTGGTTGTATTAATAGGACTGTAGAATATAAAAAGAGGGAGATAATATTTCCATCATATTATGCCTTGGTCAGCCCACAATTGGAACAATATATTGAGTTCTAGACAGTACATTTTAGGAAAAACCTTAAATAAAAGACCTGCATAAAAATGTGCATACCCTTTGATCCAGCAATATTTCTACTGGGCTTATATCCCAAAGAGATTTTAGAGGAGGGAAAGGGACCCAAATGTGCAAAAAATGTTTATAGCAGCCCCTTTTTGTAGAGGCAAGGAACTGGAAACTGAATGGATGCCCATCAATTGGAGAATGGCTGAATAAGTTATGGTATACGAATGTTATAGAACATTATTCTATAAGAAATGATTGGTAGGATGATTTTAGAAAGGCCTGGGAGACTTATATGAATTGATACTGAGTGAAATGAGCAGAACCAGGAGATCATTATATACAGCCACAGCAAGATTATATAATGATCAGTTCTGGTGGATGTGGCTCTTCTCAACAATGATATGATTCAGAACAATTCCAATGATCTTATGATGATAAGAGCCATCTACACCCAGAGAGAGGTCTGTGGGAACTGAATGTGAATCACAACATAGCATTTTCACTTTTTTGTAGTTGTTGGGTTGAGTTTTATTTTCTTTATTATTTTTTCTCTTTTTGACCTGATTTTTCTTGTGCAGCAAGATAATTATATAAATATGTATGCCTATATTCGATTTATAAGTATATATATAATATATATATATACACATATATATCTTTTTTACCATGTTTAATATATATTGGATTGCTTGCCATCTGAGAGAGGGGATTGGGGGAAGGAGGAAATTGGAACACAAAGTTTTGCAAGAGTCAATGGTGAAGGACTTGCATATGCTTTGAAAATAAAAAGCTTCAATAAAAATGGAAGCCTGTTCATAGAAAGGAAATCCATGGGGTGGAAAGTATTGAAGATCATGTCAGGTGAGAATTAGAATTTAAGATTCTTTACCTAGAGAAAAGAACACTTGGATGGTGTGTATATGTAGGAGATATTGAGGGAAGTGGTATAAAATGCTAGTTGTCTGAAGTATTTGAGTGGCTCCCACATGTGAAGGGAATCTTATATCTTTTCTTAGATCTATAAGGGACCAGAGGGACTATTTAGTCTATTTCTCTCATTTTACAGATTAAGAAACTGAGGTCCATGGAGGTTCATTGATTTTTCCCAAAGGTCACACAACTTTTAGTATTGATACGTGAATCACAATTTCAGACTCTAGAGTCAATGATCTTTCTTTGGTAGCATGCTGCTCTTCAGGTATTATATTTCTTTTCTTTGTCTCCCTTCTCCCCCACCGAGTACAAAAAAACAGAGGGAAATGTTTAGAAATTGCAGTAATTTTTAATCACTTGCCTAAAATCAGAATTGTCTGCCTTAGTAGATGATGAATTCCTTAGAAACAGAGGTTTTTAAGTGGAGACTAGGTGTGGTGATCTATAGAAGGATATCATCTTTGGTCATGGGCTTGCCTAGTTAGCCTGTGATATCCCTTCCAGTGGCAAATTCTGTGATTCTGTTTCTCCAACTAAGAGCCATTAGGAAGTAGTGAATACAGTGCTGAGCTTAAGGTCAGGAAGAGCTAGGTTCAACTCCTACTTCTAATATTTTTTCGCTTGAAGCAAGTTTGTTAACTTTTCTGGGTCTCACTTTCCTGATATGTAAAATGAGAAGAATGGACGAAATGATTTCTGAGCTTCCTTCAGAATCGAAATCTTTGATCTTATAACAAGCTTTGTGTTCTTAGGTAAGGTATTTAATCTCTCTGAGCCTCAGTTTCCTCATTTTTAGTGAAAAGTTGGGAATTGATAACTTCTAGGGCCCTCTCCACCTCTAAATCTAATATACCATGTGCATTAAGAGGAGGATGTTCAGAGGTCTTGATGGTCTGCACAGCTTCTCCTGCCTCCCTACATTATGATGTATTTATTATAATGCTTCTTTACACTTCTCCTGTTTCCAATCCTATGCTGCTCAAGAGCAGCTCTGGCTTTCATTCTAGACATTTCCAGTATTTCTGTCATGCTTTGTAACCATTGGAAATTTCTCTTGTTTCTTGAGTAGTTTAAAATGATAAAAACTCAGCTTTTTATTGGTCTTAGGGATCATTGGGAAAATTATAGTGCAGAAAAAGTTGGGGAAGTATTGGATGGACTAAACTCATCATTATATTTTGGCTTACAACACTTAAGAGTCGGAACACATTAAGTTCCTAGGATGATATTGAACCATATGGTCAATACCAATACTGAGCAATACTGCACAAGCTGGGCTTTATTTGTACAAGCTTTGAGCTGAATCTATAATTTAATTAGAGATAGATGAAGATATAAAATATATTGTAAAGTCCAGTTTTCTTTTGATGTCTGGAGTCTCATGTGAGGACTCTTAAGTCATTCAATAACAGATCAGTAAATACTTATTATTTATAAGGCATTGTGATAAATGTTAAGGATATCATAATAAGAAGCAAATACAAAAATATTATAAATATCATTTAAACATTGATATTTATGGGAAAAGATAGGGGAAGATATCCAATTCACAATGACATGAGAAGTTCAAAGGTAAGTACATGTTCTTAGACTTACTTATGTATGGAATATCCTTCCTTTGTTTTACTCATTGAGCTCTTATTCATTCTCCAAACACATATTAAATGGTAACCCTTCCAGAAATCTTTGGTAATGATATTCCTACTTAGGGTTCATAAGTTACTTTGGGTTAAGCTATGTGGGATTCTTGGGGGAAACAGAGATTCATATGTTTGAAAAATGTTAAGACTCTTTTTGACAAGGATCAAAAGAGGATTATTCTTGCCTAGAGAAAAGAATTGTAGATGTGCTACATTTTTCTTTTGATCCTTATCTCTATCCTTATCATTACTTCTCAAACATATCAAACTCTTCCTGCCTATAATTACACAAACTTTTGTTTTCCTTTTTGTCATGTAATAGGTATCTACTAAATGCTCAGTTGACTTATTGATTGATTTAGACATTTATATAATCCTATGTGACAATAAATCTTTTCTCTTTCCCTTAGAGATGGATACAGAGAATTTATAGCAGCATCCTAAATAATCTCTATGCTCCCAAGATCATCCTACCCATACCTTTGCTATATTTTGATGCCAGGCTAATTTTATGGCAGAGGAAAACCTCAATAAAACTTCAGGAAAACTTTTCAACAATGAGATGATTCAGACCAGTTTCAATGGTCTTGTGATGAGGAAAGTCACTAGAGAGAGGACTGTGGGAACTGAGTGTAGATCACAATATAGCATTTTCACTCTTTTTGTTGTCTGCTGACATTTTGTTTTCTTTCTCATTTTTCCCCCTTTTTGATCTGATTTTCTTGTGCAGCAAGATAATTGTATAAACGTGTATACATATATTGGATTTAACATATATTTTAACATGTTTAATATATATTGGATTGCTTGCCATCTAGGGGAGAAGGGGAAAAGGGGGAATTTGAAACACAAAGTATGGCAAAGATCAATGTTGAAAATAAACTAAAGGTATAAAAGCCCAACTGAGCCAACTGTCCACTGGAGAAACTATACTTTGCAAAGTTTTAGGCCTTCAAAGAGCCAGCTCAGCTGAAGGAAGCAATGATTGGTAGTGAAATTTTTGGAAAGGTAGAGGACCCTGATGTTCTACAGTACCTGAACTGTGAGTTGCCTTGGCTACATATGCCCCCTCCATGTGTTCTCACATCTATTGGACTTCAAATTCATGCCTATTCTTTCTCATTCATGGACTCGAGGTGTATTTGTGGGTGCATGTGATCCAAATAGTTTGGGGGAAATACTTTATGATTACCATTCTTATCATAATATTTGAGGGAATGTCTTTGCTTAAAAACAAAGGCATCACTCTATTGGCTCATTAAGGGAATTGTGAGTGAAGGAGGATAGTCACTAGCAGTGTTAAATCAAACCGTGAGATTATTAACAGTCACCACTTTGGTCTGGTAATAACCAGTGATAGTAGGAGGTAGGCAAATAAAGTCTGAGAAGGTTGCTATCTTTATTAACATACAACTTAGTCTGTATTACTCTCTTCCTATAAAAATTTCAGTGGCTTCCTATGGTTTAATGGATTTAAATCCAAAATTCCAAATCTCAATTATCTGGCCCCAATATTCTTCTGGCCCCAATATTCTCTTTCAGCTATATCCCCCAGTATTACATAGCAGTAAGTATACATCCTAACCTAAGTTATAAACTGAGACTTCAGGTTTTAGGAAATAGCTAATAACTAATGAAAACATCATACAATTTTTAAAATGCTAATTACATTCATATTTTCCTCTGATTCACTTCTAGAGAATAAATTGTCTATACATTGAAATGAAATCATTGTCCATACCATCTGCAAAGTACAGACAGACTGAGAGAAGAGCACTTAATTTTGTTATATATGTCCTACAGCCTTAGCAAAATGAGCCATGTTCTGAATATTTATGTGAAATTCCTTTAGAAATCTGTTAGATATGCAGAATTTATTTTTTTCAAGTAAAGTAATATTTTTATTCCTATTGAAAACAGAAAATATTTTCAGATTGTGAGACCAGATTGGCTTCCCAAGAATATACCCCATCTTGAAAACTATCAGGTTGTGCATACCCTTTGATCCAGCAGTGTTACTACTGGGCTTATATCCCAAAGAGATCATAAAGAAAGAAAAGGGACCTGTATGTGCACGAATGTTTGTGGCAGCCACTACTTTTTGTAGTGGCTAGAAACTGGAAATGAGTGGATGCCCATCAGTTGGAGAATGGCTGAATAAATTGTGGTATATGAATATTATGGAATATTATTGTTCTGTAAGAAATGACCATTAGGATGATTTCAGAAAGGCCTGGAGAGACTTACACGAACTGATGCTGAGTGAAACAAGCAGGACCAGGAGATCATTATATACTTCAACAACAATACTATATGATGACCAGTTCTGATGGTCCTGGCTATCCTCAGCAATGAGATCAACCAAATCATTTCCAATGGAGCAGTAATGAACTGAACCAGCTATGCCCAGAGAAAGAACTCTGGGAGATGACTAAAAACCATTACATTGAATTCCCAATCCCTGTATTATATAAATGCCCACCTACATTTTTTATTTCCTTCACAAGATAATTGTACAATATTTCAGAGTCTGATTCTTTTTGTACAGCAAAATAACAGTTTGGTCATGTATACTTATAGTGTATCCAATTTATATTTTAATATATTTAACATCTACTGGTCATCCTGCCATCTAGGGGAGAGGGTGGGGGTAAGAGGTGAAAAATTGGAACAAGAGGTTTGGCAATTGTTAATGCTGTAAAGTTACCCATACATATAACCTGTAAATAAAAGGCTATTAAATAAAAATTTAAAAAAAAAGAAGATTGTGTGATTAAAGAAGTACTGAACCTTGGCCATCGGTGATGATGAAAGCTAAGGCTAGTTCAGCACTGAGATTATGGACAGCACCAACTGAAGTTTTCAGATAAAGAGTCATAAAGAGAGTAAGAAACAATTGAACCTCTGAGGCATAGGAGGAGAATTACTGTGTGGTCTGGCTTTTCCAAGAAGATTCATTGATGTGGATATTAATGTCTCTTTGCTATTGCACTTTCCTGAGCAGAACATGTATCTCTGTGTTCTTCCCAACAGTGATTCATGTTTTGTGGTAGTGTGTGGCTTTATCTGTTCATGGTGGAAGAATGAAGGGCTCCATAAAGGAGGAGTTTGTAATAAGGAGTTTTTTTGGAGGCAGCATTAACCTGAGCTCAAAAGTTCTGATCTGATGTTGGTGCTGAAACTCTGATTCATTCTCCCTAAATGTATGTTATGATAGCCTGACTATAACAGGAAGACATCTAAAAAGGGAATCAGTAAATATTTATTGTATAAGTTCTGAATAGTTATCTCCCTAATGCATGAGAAGAAGACTGAGATTTAAATAGGGCTGGGAGAAATGCTTCTTATGAGGATACATTAATCCTTATTGGGTTATATTCATCTATATAGTACAGTGATAAACTGTCTCTTTAAATGTTATTTTAATGATATGCAGTTTATCTTACAGTTCTTATACCAAGTTTCTGCCCTTGACTCTCAACTACTTATTTCCTTCTCCTCCATTCCTTTCTCTCTAACAATTTCCCTAGGTTTCAACTCTAATTTGTATAGATTTTATTCTGAAAATACATTTCTCCAGGCCAGGCCTCTCTTTCACATATCAAGTTTAAATTTTCTGAAGTCATTTAAGCATATCTACTTGGATATTAATTCAACAAGCATTTTATAAAGAGGCTATTATGTTCCAGACACTGTGCTAGGCACTGGGGAGAAAAGTAAACAATCTTTGTTCTTAAGGATCTCATATTCTTTTGGAGACAACTGGGGACAATATGTACATGGAAAGTTAAAGATGTAATACACACAAAGTCATTTACAGTGAGAGGGCATGGATTTAATATGAAGGGAAGTTTCTTAATAGTAAAACAGAGGATCCAGAGAATATGATGGCAGGGTCTGGTTGAGTTGGAAAGGGACAATGCAGGAAGAGAATGAATGTGGGTGGGTAATGGGCTATTAGGGAAAGGAACTTTATTGGAATTCTTAGTGGAGTCACAGGTTGTTATGAATTCCAACTCTTCAGGCTTTCTTCTCATCAACAAACACCATTTATTTTGATGATGCAACCATGCTTGTAGATACTCATGCTCACAATGTCAGAGTCACTTTATCTTTTCTATCTCCCTGGTTTGACATATGCTTACAATTAATTACTAAGTCCTATCAATTCTTCATCCAAATACCTTGCTCATTCCTCACCTTCATTACCATCAGTCTATTTCAAGCCTTTATCATTATCTAAATGGAGATTTCACAAGCCTACAAACACATCTCTCACCTCCAAATCTTTCCCATCTTTAATAGTCTTCCACCCTATTACCAGATGAATCTTCATAATGCACAGTTTTATTGTGTCAGTTCATTGCTCAGAAACCTTCAGTGACTTCTTATTGACTATAAAATAAATTTTACCCAGCTGTTTAGAACAGAAAATTCTCACAATCTGACTCCAACTTGACCATCTCATCATACACTAGCCCTTGTGATATCTTTTATGTTCCGACCAATCTGGGCTTATCACTGCCCCCTCAAATGACCCATAAATTCTCATCCTGTGTGATTTGTTTTTGCATTTCCTATTCTTAGTGTGTCATTCTCCCCATTTCTGTTAATATTTTAAATATTTTCAAGTCCAAGTCAAATAATACCTCCCTAGTTACCCTCAGCAGAAATTAATCAGTCTTTTCTCTGATCATGTAGGTCTGTGGAGTACTTTAATATACATGTGGTTTTTTTGTTATTTATGGAAATGTTTAGTCATATGTGCTAGAACAAAAACTTTGAAGAACAGAGAACTTTATTTATATTTTTATCTTCCCCATTATTTAGTGATTTTCAGAAAGTAGGCACTTAAAACATGCATGTTGAATGAAATATTTTGAATGAAAAATGTGAAAAGTAACTGGAAATGTAATGGAGTATGTAAAGTGCCCATACATAGATAAAGTAGTAAGATATAAAATATAAATCTGGCCTACTTCACAACTTTATTAAAGGTAACTCCAATCTTGTGAAAAAGTCAAGAATGATGCTAGCCTATGGGCTTAGTGTAAAATTGTAGTATACCATGAGACCACTGTGGAATGGGGTTAAGTGATCATAGGTGATTTCCATGCAGTAGCCCTAAATTAATTTCCTGGCCAATACTCCAACAATAGAGAGAAAGGACAGCTGTGTAAATTGCCAGGAAATTGAGAAAAGAGGGAGGGGACTATGTTTAATAAAGCATTAGAGAAAAAGACATAACAAGAGAACAGATGGGCTGGATAGGGAGAGAAAGAAATGTGGATATGTGAGATTCATTAGTTCTGTGAATGAATCCTGCTCATTACTGGAAATCAGCAAAATGATAGAAGAATTTCACTAGAAATCGCCAAAAATTATAGAATTATCTGTGCAAAATGGCACATGATATTTCTTAGTGTGACTTGGTGTGAGACATGACTTACAGGATAATAATAATAGATAGTTATAGAGATTTAAGACTTGCAAAGGGATTCATATGCATTATTGTCACTTGATTCTCACAATCATCTTTAAGTTAAATACTTTGTGTGATTTTATGCTCATTTTACAGATAAAAAATTCCATCTAATGAAAAAATAAGTATAGTTAAACAAAGCATATCAACGTATTGGCTATGTCTGAAACCATATTTTAATTCTACTCTTTTGGTGCAGTACCTTTTTGCTATGAATTCTTCTCCATTTGTCTTCTGTGATCACCACGCTGATCAGATACCTGAGATATTTCCTGGGTAATGTCAGAATTATGGCCTTAGAGGGAAGATCAGTTGGATTTCCATTTATGAGATATGAATGAATTTCACACATGTGTCTAGAAAGGGGCCTGAGAGCCATAATATGTGTGGCACAAATGGCAACTTGATATACCATGTTTTGAATGATGGCAGATATTGCTACTAATCTTGCTTTTTGAATACTCAAATCTTTTTTGACATGTCTTTAGCTGACAGGCAGAAGCAATGTTTGCATCTCTTTTCCTGTGATTCACTTGTTTCCCATACAACTCAAAAATACAGAAGCTGATATAGATTGTAGAGCACAATAAAAGCACTCTATGTAGTCCTACAAGGGCAGGCAGACTTTATTTTTGCAATAGTAACCTATTTGTATTCATTTCAGTTCCTAGCTAGAATTAATTCTGGGTTATATCACTGATGGGGAAGAAAAATAAAGCTCACAGATATGTTCAGAATTTCATCTCCTCGGTCAGGAACCATTTTCTTATTCCATGCCCAATTCTAGTCACATATTCATTTTCCTTCTCCATTATACGTGATACTGTATCAACATTTCATTCTGTGTCCTAGGAACACACAAGAGTGCAGGTTTAGAACTGAAAGTGACCCTAGAGACCAGCTATTCCAACAAACCCATTTTGAAGATGAAGAAACTGGAAGTCAGATAGATTAAGTGACTAGACTTCAAAGGGCACAAGGTAGAAACTGGCTGAATTGGGATTTTACTCCAAATTTTTTAATGTAAAACAAGTGTTCTTCAGTAAAACCATACTTATGAAGTATGGGGATTGCAGAGGAAGACTTGGCGATGAATTCAAAAGCTGGATTCAAATGCACCAATTTACTGGTAACTCTGAACTTAAGGTCTCTTCCTCTCCTCCCTCCCCCTCGTCCCCCACCAATTCCCTTTGGCAGCTCTCAAAATCTGTTATTGTAGATGGTTTGCTGATGCTATGGAGTGAGCTTCTACTCCTGGAGGATCCCAAATTAATAAAAATAACACATCAGGACTTAGAAAAAATGAAATATGAAACAGATTCACAGAGCAAAGGATAAGGAGAAGAAGCACCTTCTCTATTTAATTTGTCACTTTCAATTGATAGTTAGAAACAACTTAATATTTGCTAATTTAGGTCTTTAGGATGATGGTATTTTTGAGTTCAAAGGGATTCTAGGGGTCATTTGATTTAACCCTTTTGTATTAATATTCATCAAGGACTGTCTGCTCAAAGAGTTCATATCTGACTTTTACCTAAGAATACCTTCTCTTGGAGTGCAGGTAATAAAGTTCATGGACTTTTTCTTTAATTAATCAGAGTTCTTTGTGCATAGCTTATTCCCAAGCATGGATCCACATAAACTATGGATCGTATAGATTTATATTTTCTTTCTTTCAGCCTCACATGTCAATCAATCTGTTCTCCCCAGTGAAACCTCCCTTGTTATAAAGAGAAACCATCAAGCAAAGTGAACTGAAATGGCATAAGAAAGATTTGAGTTCCTATCTGGCTGCAGTCACTAGCTGTGACTCTGGGCAAATTATTTAATCTACTTCAGCCTTGTTTTTGTTATCTGTAAAACAAAACAAGGAAAATAATAGCACCTACATCTCAAGGTCATTATAAGGAGCAAATGAGATAATATTTGTAAAGTACAAAATTTAAAGCACTTGAGGATGAAGATGATGATGATGATGATGGTAATTTTGTATCTGGAGTCTACTACCTCTCTTTCAAGAGGAACAAAAATTTTTCTTTATCCAGTTTTTGAAATTAATATTGGTCCTTACATTAGATTGAGTACTGATGTATTTTAGTATTGTTTTCTTTTATGTTCAGATTATCATAGTCAATAATTTGGTAAATGATATGGTCGATATTTTTCTTTTTTTCCTTATCCTTTGTACTAGTACTGATGCAAGTATCAGTTTATACAAGTTTCTGCAAAATTTTCTGACTTCCTCAGAATTCTCATTTACCGTAAAACAATATTCTCTTATATTCAAATCCTACCATCTAGTCAGTCAGTCCTAGTTTGACAAGTGCCCATTTTGTTTCCAGATTTTTGGGACCATTGAAGTATTGCTTTAAATATTTTTGCATATACAAGAACTTTCCCTCTGTCTCAGTTCTCCTGGGGAGATAGGCTCAGTGGTGGGGTTAGTACTGGGCCAAAGGCCATGAATATTTTAATCCTTTTCTCATGTAATTCCAAATTATCTTCAAGAATAAGTAAACCATCTGGACAGTTGGATTGCACTGAAAAATCAACATCATCTTGGGAGGGGGTCTGCCTTCCCCCATCTCCAAAATACCAATAATTTTTATATTTTTATATGCTGATGAAAGTTGTAATGGATATTAATAATGGAGAATATTTTTCTCTTCAAGTAGATTTATTCCTGAAAAAGGAATATCTGATTTTCAATACTTCGTAAAGCCCATAATAAGAAAAACAGCTGAATTGGCCTATTTTACAAAAGGAATAGGTAGCACATCTAGGTGATGGATGAGGAGTCACAAAGATTTAGATTTGAATTCTGCCTCATTGCTAGTTGTATGATCCTGAGTGGGTTACTTCTCTTCAGCCTCAGTTTTTCATTTATAAAATAGAGATAACAATAGCACTTACATCAAAGGGATGCCATAAGAATCAAATAAGTCAATATATGTAGAGCTTTCTGCAAACCTTAAAGAGCTATGTAAATTCTAACTCTTAACATATTTATACCCTTTGATTAGAGATCCTGTTACTATAAATATACCTCAAGGAGGTCAATGACAAAGATAAAGTAATTATAGACACCAAATTATTCATAGTAGCACTTTTTTGTTTTTTTTTCAAAGAACTAGAAATCAAATAATTATTTATTGATTAGTAACAACTAAACAAGCTGTATTACAAAGAGTTAATGGAGCAGTATTTGTGCCACAAGAAATATAAATATCACAAATGTAGAGAAACATTGGAAAAGATAGGAACCGATTCAAGTAAACAATGATTATAACAAAATCAAAATTGAATGCTGTGAAATTATAATAACCAAGTTAGGTCCAAAGATAGATTATAACAATGCAACTTCTTTCATTCTCTGCAGAGATGAGGGACTATGAATGTTGTACATTTAGAACATGATGGTAGAATTTATCAATGTGTTAATAGCTGAACTATGTTTCTCCTCTTTTATTTTCTCTCTTCTCTTTTCTCTTTTCATTTTCTCTTTTTTCTTGTCTTCTTCTCTCTTCCTCTCTTTTTTCCTCTTCTTCTCTCTTTTACCCTCCATTTTCTCTTTTCTTGCCCTCCATTTCTCTTTTTCTCTCTTCTGATTTGCTCTCCCTGTATCTTTTTCTTCCTGTTTCATTACAAGGAATAGCTCTTGGTGAGGAAGGGGAAGAGAAGAAAATATTTTAGAAATATGGGTGACTTAAGAACAACACTATTAAAATATTTTTAAAAATTAAAAGTAAATTCAAAACTAAAAGTGTAGCACAAGATTCTCTTGAATAACCTACTCCCCCTGTGCACTTAAAGCATGGCTCAATTTATAAAATGTGAATTTATACACAATTTCCTAATCACTGCCATGAAGCCAGATTAAATTGCTTTTCAAAAACCTTGTTTTAATTTTGTGGAGAATTTTCTGTGGGAAGAGAAAAACCTTTTTAGAAAAGTTTCTGGAATGGTTTTAATTTAGAAGCAGTGTGTGAGCTCAAATCTTTGCTAGTAGCAAAAGTCTTCAGGGAAGTCAGCAAATAATCACATGGAAATTGAAATTACGTCCAACTCCAGGTAAAGATGCAAAGAAGAGAAAAAAGGAACCATTTAACTCTTTTAAAATGAATAAAGTGAGAAGTCATATGAATTATATCTGATTGGGCGAAGTATAGTTATGGGGCTTTTTATGCATCCTTCTTAAATGCCCTTCATGGGTGCCTAATTGACTCTTTCTCTTTTTGCTAGTATAATGTAAAAGAGAGGACACAGGGTAATCAGAGAAGAAGGCATGGACTTCCAGTTAATCAGAAGAGATAGAAAGGAAAACTAAGGTCTTCCCTTTAATTGGCTCTAACAATATAATCAAAGTGAAAAGGCTGTTTGGAGTGGGGATTGAGAGAAGACTCCAAGAGCTAGGGAAAGCAACATCTTGAGACCACGTTAGCCTGAAACTTCAAGAGCCAGCAATCAAGTAAATTCTGACTCAAAAAAAAAAAAAAAGAATCCAGGCTTAGAACATTCTAATAAAAGTCTGTATCTATGATTAGATTGGAAGTTGATAAAAGTTGAAGATTATTGAAGAAGATGCTGTAATTTTTGTACCTAGCTATTCATTTCCTTAAATCCAGTCTCTGATGATTTCAGAAAACTGATGATGAAGCCTCTTACCAGGGTGTGCTGGAACCAATTCCTATGGCTTATGATAGCTGATGGTTCAATTTCTTATGTGAACATTTATACCTTCAGAAATTTATAAACATTGCAATTTAGATCTTGATATATTGCTTTGTTGACACTAGATCTAACAAAGTGATGGAGAACATATTAATAATGAGAATTTAACTTAAAATGCATTATCCATATTCCTCACTTCCCCTGCTCTACTAAGATCTAGCTTACCAGTTCATCACCACATGCTACCAACCTCTTGGCTGAATGATAATGAACTCAGAATGAAGAATGCAGAAAACATACATTTATTTTGGGTCATAGCCATTGTAGGAATTTATGTTGCTTCACTGCATATTTTTATAAGGATTTTCTTTTTCTTTTCCAATAGGTTAGATGGGAGAGAGAAATTGAATCATTTTTTTTCATAATTGAATCTCATTTTTTTAAAAAAATGCCCTCCTTTATTAAAATTATCTACATTGCTCACTTTTTTATCAAGCTATTTTAACAAAGCTGTTTTTTTAAAAATATTTTTTTACTTTGTGAACCTCACCTTTAGAATACACTTTATAATTAGTACTATATGGTCATGGCTAAGACATCACTGCTACCACCTGGACCAATCATTACTGGTAACACACACTAATTATAAGGATAATTTCTGAGGAGAAAAACTGATAAGCAAAAACCCCAGACATCTCACCTCCTTTTTAATTAAAAAAATATTAATCTTAAAACTCTTGAGCTTGTCTTGAAGCTAGAACATCAGACCAAACATGAAAATGACATTAGTCAGATAAGGCCCAATCAATCTATCTATATAGGATGCCTGACAGTATAGAAATTCCCTCACATCCAATATTATTGGTAGACAGTGTCTGGTTTCTATGTGGAATCTATGTCATTGTAGTAAAAAATTATTCACAATTTAAAAAGGCTATCATATATATGAAATTTTTGCAAATTATATTTTTGTCAGCAATATATTTGGATTAGAATCAATCATTGCCAAAATGATTTTCTTAAAATGTAAATGTGTTACTATTTCCCTACTCAATTCCATTTTAGTGTGAATTTAAGGCCATTCACAACCTAACATTCCAAGCATTATTAATTTCTTCCCTTCATTTATTCTTTGGTATCAACAAGCTATCTTTCTTGTTCCACCACATGACATTCCATTTCCCATCTCCTTATTTTTGTGTGGGCTGTCCATTATGCCTTTAAAACAGCTCTTTATCATTCTAGATTCAGAGCTTGAAGGGACCTCAGAGTCAATCAGATCTAATTCCCTCATTTTACATTTGTGGAAACTTAGGTCCATAGGGCTAAGTGACATATCCAAAATCTTACTACATGTTTTCTCCAAAGCTTGGCTCAAATGCCATCTTTGATAAGAGACTCTTCCTTATACCTTATCTCCAGTTGCAAGGATCTACATAAAACATTAGTATTTTAAAAAAAAAATTAAATTTGCTAGTAGGAATGTGTTGTGACAATTAGAGATAAGATAATTCCAAGCACAATGAGAGCCCTATTGAGTTTAGATTGTATGGATTGCAGTGGATCCAATCAGCACTGCCTGATAAGTTGACAAAATGAGTGCTAATTTATGGATTGGACAATGAGTTCTCTTCTCTTCTCTCCCTTCTCTGCCTTATTAAACTGGTGGCATCATATTAGGAAATCTTAAATGAAGTTCTTTAACATATAGTAAGACCCCTTACAACATGGTTCTTTGTTATTTTTACAGTCTTATTAAACTTTATTCCCTTGCACAAACGACAATCCAACTATACTGACCTCTTTGAAGCATGTTACTTCATCTCCTGACTCCAAAATTTGGTGCTGATTGTCTTCCATTCCAGGAATAGTCTCCTTTCTCAGCTTTGCCTTTTGGTTTCCCTGGCTTCCTTAAGACAGCTCATATCCCATCTTCTCCTCTCCTTATTCCTTCTCAGATCAACTCCCAAATATACTATATTTTATAGATCTAGATATAGCTATAATTTGTATATTTCTATTAGAATGTAAGTTTATGAGAGTAGGAACACTTTCTATCTTTGTACCCATAATGCTCAAAACATTTCTTGGCACATAATCTGTAATGAATAAAGGCTTGTTGATTGACTGTCTGCTCATTAAGACCTCAGGCCCACTTTTTCTGTAAAACCCAAAAGTTGAATTTTTTTGTTTACCTCTCTGTTATCAGAAAAATTATCTCAAGATCCCATCTATCCTTAGCACATTATTTCTTCGGACTTCTCTTTTTAATACTGCTTAAAATATATTTTGTCCCCCTTTATTTTTTTATTTATTCCTTAAAAATGAATTATTTTCTGATACACACCCTATACTTTTTCATAAGAAGAACAAAGTCATGTGAAGGGCTAATCTTTCAGCCCTCTAATTTATATCTGAAAGCATCTCTGTATCTTTAATCTTCTTCCAATATTGTTCCATCTACAGACTATCCCCTTCCAAGTTTTTTTTTATTTCTCCCCTTTGCTTTCCCAAACCAATCCCACTTGCAAAATCTTTAAAAATCACTCTTCTCCAGTCCCTCTGCCACCATTCTCTTCCAAGTCTTCTAACTTTTATCCTATCTCAATGTCCTTGTTAAAAAAAAAAAAAAAAAAAAAAAAACATTCTGCAAAACTTGCTGATATGCAGTAATCCATAGCTTTGGTCTCCTGCCTCTCTCCTAGGGGAAGAATGTGTGTTTCATCCTCTGTTCTCTGAAGTCATGGTTTCTCCTTTCAATAAATTGTTTCCATATTAAATAGATGAAAGTTTCTTCAATGGTCTCTTTGCACAATTTCTATAATGACTATAGGATATTCATTTATATTTAATGTGGTCACTGGCTTATAAAGTGCCTAATCTTAAGGGTTTTAGTATGCTATAATTTTCCCTTCCCATTGTGTTAAACAGGGCATTAACAATATTCTTTTCCTGTTCAAATAGTGGAGCTTGGTGAGCTTTCTTCCAATTGTGAGTAATTCAAAGTCTGGTTCTGTAGTGAGAATCTCCTAACTAGCTGATGACCCTGAACTGAGGGTGAATATGAAAAAATTTGAATGGAAAGTTTCTTGATCTTTCCCCTGGAAATTTTGGGGGAAGAAAGAGCTGCTGGGTAGAAAAGGGCAAGCAAGACTGACTTATCTTCCACCTGGTTACCACGTATCTAGTAAGGCATGGACTTTTTTTTTTTTCTCTTTTCTTTTCCGGTTCAAGATTGCTAAATATCTGGACAATGAATTGAACAGGCTGCTGTCATGTGAGCTTCAAAAAGTCAGAAGGATAATCAATACTTTCTTCAATAGCCAGAGTTAGCAGCAGATTCCTTTGAAGCTAGTAACAAATGTAGATGAGTCTAGTGTGTATTTATTCTTGAAGATTGAATTGTATGATGTACTCTAAAGTTGGATTGATGAATTGAGATTACAAGAATAAGCCTGTCCATCAGTGACATTGTGGTAAAAATAAACTTGATGAGGGCAGCTAGGTGGCGCAGCGGATAGAACACCTGAAGTCAGGAGGACATGAGTTCAAATGTGAACTCAGACACTTAACACTTCCTAGCTGTGTGACCCTGGGCAAGTCACTTAATCCCAATTGCCTCAGTAATAATAATAATAATAATAATAATAATAATAATAATAAATTAACTTGACAGAGATTCTAAAAATGTAGAATTGTATTTCAAAGTAGTGATGAGTGACTCATTTGCTTCCTGGGTATATCTTATACACGAATCCCATCCTTTGCATTTGTTCTAGACAGGCAACCACACCAAAAATGAAGTCAACCTCACATGTCCAATAGGGATCTTTATATGAGACCTAACTATATTTGCCTGAGAGTTTCAACCCCTCAGGGTTATTCTACCTTGAACCTTAGAAGGTAGGTGTTATTATCTCTATTTTACAGATGAGGAAACTGAAGCAGGCAGAGATATAAATGACTTGTCCAGAGTCATGTAGCTAGTAAGTTTCCAAGGCTGATTTGAACTCAAGATTTCCTAAGTCTAAGTCTGACCCCTATGCACTTTTCCACCTAGTTGTTTCTATTTAATAGTATATAAAAACATATATATATATAATATTTATATAATGTGCCTACTATTAATGGTAATAAGTTTTTCTTAGCTTTTTATAGCTTGTAAAGTACTTTATATTATCTCATTCAATCTTATACAATAATCCTATGAGGTATGTGCTACTATTTTCTCTATTTTATCCGTGAAAAAAATGAATTTTAAAAGTTACATACTCTGAGTCATATAGGCAATTAGATTTGGGATAGGATTTGCTCCCAGGTTTTCCTGAGTACATCAGGCATGTTCAGATATACTTCCTGTGTATATCAGGAAATGATTGATATTTAAAAAATTAAAGGAAGGAAGAGAAGGCAAGAAAGAGGGTCAAGGGAAAGGAGTCAATGGAAAAGGAAAGGGAAAGAGGAAAAAAGGAAAAAAAGAAGAGAAAAGGAGATGAAGGAGCAAGGAGCTTCTTTTTCCTTCTTTTTTAGAATTACTTTTAGATATTACTTCTTTCCTTTCTTATTTTTTCAAACATCTTCCCCCTCCATCTTCAAGTAGAAATATTTTGGGTATGTTGTAAGAGTTAAAATATAATATTGAATTCTTAATTTAAAGCAGCAAGTGAAGGTGGACTAAGGAGAAGGCAGAATATTGAATGAGAAAATTGATTACTTGAGTTGAGGAAAGATGCTGAAAAATGGGGAGAAAATTGCTAAAAAGAGACAATGTGGTGAAGTGAATATGATCCTGGATCAAATATCTAGGATAGATCTGAAATCTGAGATCATGATATTGGGGTTCCAATCTCAGCTCAGATCCACTTATTATTCATTATATTGGCAATCACTTCCCTTCTTCAATATTCTCAACCACAAAATGGAAATCACATTTTTCTCATTTTGTCCACAAAATGATTTTTAGAATAGAACTTAGTAAATGTGAAAAGGAACTTGGGGAGACAAAAGACAAATTGTATCTTCTTCATAATCTTTCTGGTGGTTCTACTTTGCCAGATGAAATCCCATCCAATCTTGAAGACCCATACCCAAAACTGCTTCCTTCATGAAATCTTTCTGGAAACTAATGATCCCCCTCCCTCACTCCTATCCAAGAGTAAACAATTTCTTCCATGTACTTTATTTGAACCTCCATTTAATTGTCTTTTATATCTTAGGAAGTCTCTAGTTGAGTGACCCAGAGATTTCTGTGAACCACTTGCTGTGTAGCATTTTTATTAACATCTTGAACACAGCAGATGACAAGAGTCAGGGTTCAGAAAGATCTAAATAGATTAGAATATTGGGCACAACCTAAAATAATTTATATTTAATAGGAGAACTGTATAGGACCTCTGCATGGGTACAAACATCTCCTTGAATTCACTGATATAATATGAGAAAGATTTGGCTTTTCCTAAAGCAGTTTGTTTAAAAACAATTATCTAGTGTTTTCAGTAAGTTGTAAACTCAAGAGAAGTCTGCAGTGTTAGGTGGTCAAGAAATTGAGTGTTTCTTAGATTTCATTAAGAGAATCCTAGTGTTCTGGGGGAAAGGAGGTGAAAAGTCCTATTCCTTTCTACTCTACCCATACCATAGCACAGGTCCTGGGTTCAGTCCTATATGTCACATTGGAGAAATACTTTGCTTGAGAATGTCCCAAGGAAAGCAAGAAGGCTGGTGAAGAATATGTAATTCATGCCCAATAACTTTCAGTTGCATAAAGGAGCTCAGGATGTTTATCTTGGAGGTCAGATTTCTTAAAAGAGATGTTTTGGAATATCATGACCAGTTTTTAGTATTTGAAAAGCCGTCATTTTACAAGAGGGATTAGATTAATTTTACTAGGTCCCAGTATCAAGAAATAGGTGAAAAAGGTAGGAGTGAGAGAGAGAGAGAGGCAAATTTGGACTTGAAATAGGAAAAATAAGAATGAATCAAATGGGAATACACTCATTAAGAGGTTCTTCTACTCTTAGGCAAAATCTGATTTATCATTTGTCAGATGTATCCAAAGAAGAATCTTTTTTTTTCTTTTTTTTTTCCTTTTCACTTAATAGTATTTTATTTTCTCCAATTTTATAGTCTTCTACATTCATTTTGTAGGATGTTCTTATGCCTAATTTTCCTCCTTTTTCCTTTATCTCCTTCCTCCCCAAGACAATAAGCAATCTAATAGAGGTTATATATTTACATTCATTTTGAACAGATTTTTCATTTTGGTCATGTTGTAAAAGAAAAATCAAAACAAAAGGAGAAAGGCATGAGAAAAAAAGCAACCAAAAAAGTGAAAAAAGTATGCCTCAAGCCTCATTCATTGTCATTCTTTCTCTGAATGCAAATAACATTTTCTATCCCAAGTCTATTGGAATTGTCTTGAATCACTGCATTGCTAAGAAGAATCAAGTTTACCATATTTGTTCTGTCTTTTTTTTTTTTTTCCTGAGGCAATTGAGGTTAAGTGACTTGCCCAGGTCACACAGCTAGGAAGTGTTAAGTGTCTGAGGCCAGATTTGAACTCAGGTCTTCCTGACTTCAGGGTTGGTGCTCTATCCACTGCACTACCTAGCTCACACTTCAGTGAGCATTATTAGTTCATGTAAATATTTTCAGACTTTTCTAAAATCAGCCTGCTCATCATTTTTTTTATTTAATAGCCTTTTATTTACAGGTTATATGTATGGGTAACTTTACAGCATTAACAATTGCCAAACCTCTTGTTCCAATTTTTCACCTGTTATTCCCCCACCCCCTCCCCCAGATGGCAGGATGACCAGTAGATGTTAAATATATTAAAATATAAATTAGATACACAATAAGTATACATGACCAAACTGTTATTTTGCTGTACAAAAAGAATCAGATTCTGAAATATTGTACAATTAGCTTGTGAAGGAAATCAAAAATGTAGGTGAGCATAAATATAGGGATTGGGAATTCAATGTAATGGTTTTTAGTCATCTCCCAGAGTTCTTTCTCTGGGTGTAGCTGGTTCAGTTCATTACTGCTCCATTGGAAATGATTTGGTTGATCTCATTGCTGAGGATGGCCAGGTCCATCAGAACTGGTCATCATATAGTATTGTTGTTGAAGTATATAATGATCTCCTGGTCCTGCTCATTTCACTCAGCATCAGTTCGTGTAAGTCTCTCCAAGCCTTTCTGAAATCATCCTGTTGGTCATTTCTTACAGAACAATAATATTCCATAAAATTCATATACCACAATTTATTCAGCCATTCTCCAACTGATGGGCATCCACTCAGTTTCCAGTTTCTAGCCACTACAAAGAGGGCTGCCACAAACATTCGTGCACATACAGGTCCCTTTCCCTTCTTTATGATCTCTTTGGGATATAAGCACAGTAGTAATACTGCTGGATCAAAGGGTATGCACAGTTTGATAACTTTTTGCTGCTCATCATTTCTTATAAAACAAAAGTATACCATTTCATTCATATACTATAACTTATTTAGCCATTTTCAATATGCACAGTTTTATAGCCTTTTGGGCATAGTTCCAAATTGCTGTCCAGAGTGGTTGGCTTAGTTCACAACTCCACCAACAATGTATTAGTATCCCAGTTTCCCACAACCTCTCCAACATTTATCATTATCATTTCCTGTCATCTGAGCCAATCTGAGATGTGTGAAATGTTACCTCAGAGTTGTCTTAATTTGCATTTCTCTAATCAATAGTGATTTACAGCATTTCTTCATTTGACCAGAAGTGGCTTTAATTTCTTCACCTGAAAATTGTCTGCTCAGCTCCTTTGACCATTTATCAATTGGAGAATGGCTTCATTTCTTATAAATTTGAATCAATTCTCTCTATATTTTAGAAATGAGGTCTTTATCAAAAATCTTGATGTAAAATTTTAAATCAGTTTTCTGCTTTCCTTCTAATCTTAGCTATATTGATTTGTTTGTACAAAAATTCTTCAATTTAATGTAATCAAAATGATCCATTTTGCATTTTATAATGTTCTCTAGTATTTCTTTGGACATAAATTCTTCCCTTTTCCAAAGATCTGACAGTTAACTATCCCTAGCTGTTCTAATTTGCATATAATATCATGTCTAAATCATGAACATATTTTAACTTATCTTGAAGGGTTGAGATGCAGATCTATGGCTACTTTCTGCCATACTATTTTCCAGTTTTCCCAACAATTTCTGTCAAATAATTAGTTCTTATCCCAGAAGCTGGAGTCTTTGGATTTATCAAACACTAGATTGCTATAGTCATTGATTATTGTGTCTTGTGTACCTAATCTGTTCCACTGATCCACCACTCTATTTCTTAGGCAGTACAAATGGTTTTGATGACTGCCACTTTAAAATAGTTTTAGGTTTGGTACAGCTAGGTCATCTTCTTTGCATTTTTTGTTAATTTCCTTGATACTCTTATTCTTCAAGATGAATTTTGTTATTATCTTTTAGCGCTATAAGATCATTTTTGGCAGTTTGCTATTGCACTGAATGAGTAGCTTAATTAGGCAGCAATGTTATTTTTATTATACTAGCTCAACTTACCCATGAACAACTGATATTTTTTCCAGTTGTTTAGATCTGACTTTATTTGTGTTAAAAGTATTTTGTAATTGTGTTCACATAATTTCTGGCTTTGTTTTTAGCAGGTAGACTCCCAAATATTTTATATTGTCTACAGTTATTTTAAATGGAATTTTTCTATCTCTTGCTGTTGTACTTCACTGGTAATATATTGAAATGTCAATGATTCATATGGGTTTATTTTATATTCTGCAACTTTCCTAAAATTACTACTTGTTTCAAATAGTTTTTTAGTTGATTCTCTAGAATTCTCAAAGTATACCATCATTTGGTCTACTAAAAGTGATAGTTTTGTTTCCTCGTTGTCTAGTCTAATTCATTCAATTCCTTTTTCTTCTCTTACTGCTAAAGCTAACATTTTAGTACAATATTGAATGCGATAACAAGTGAGGAATCCCTTTTCACTTATGGATTAGCCCCAATCTATTTCTTCTAGGTCCTTAACTTGTGGTTCATGAATTTGTCATATATCTCTTACCTATATGTCATACTTTTTCTGTGTCTCTGTCTGTCTCTGTCTCTGTCTATCCCTCTTGTTTCTGTCTCTATCTGCCTGTCTTTCTCTTTTTCTCTCTCTATACTTCAATCTCTCTAGACCTCAGTTTCCTAATCTATAAAGTGAAGAAGTTAGACTAGCTTTTGAGAGTTATTGTTATATTACTCTATTAAATGTCACCTCAAACGTCTCCCAAAGTGCTGCATGCATACATGAACATATATGTACACACATGCATGGTTGTTAATAGATAGTTATTGAGTTAAATTGAATATTTAGACAGCACTGTGATTATTTTCTTAACAGCAGTCAACTCTTTTCTTATCAATGCTTCTGGACCTCAGCTTTCTCACCTACAAATTGAAGATAATGGCCTGGATGATCCCTAAATATCTACTTCCAGATCTATGAACCTAGGAATTCAGAGATGATGTTGTCAAATCTTCCATGCTCCTACAAGCTTGTTCCCCACCCCCATATTCAGTGTTGTTCCATTTATGATACCAAGCTTGTTGTTTTGACAGCTTCTAACAAAGGATGATTGTGCCTCAGCTGCCAGCTATCAGAATTCCAATTATAAATTGCCCCTTTTATAATACAATGTCTTGGCCATACACAAATTACATCGTTTCTGGGGATATTGTTATAATGAGACTAGCAACTGTAGGGTATTGTTGCTGTGCATTTGTCCTGTATACACAATGACCTTGAGGACACTGTTCAGATGTGTGGTAGAGGTAACTTCTCCCTGGACGGATTTCAGAGATTTTAATTTGTCACGCATAAGTACTCCCATCCAAGGTAGGTTGCTTTTCCCAGAAAGCAAGATTTGCAGATTGGAGTTTCCCCAGTATATCTCAATGCTCAGGGGATTTACATGTTGGAAGGATCACCCCATCCTCTCTCTGTGACTATGGGACCTGAACCAGTTACCGAAAGCATCTGCCAAAGTTTAACATATTTTCTCCCTAAAAATCATGTGTAGTGGGTGGAGCACTGAACTTAGAATCAGAAAAACTAAGGTTCACTTCCACCTCAGATGATTAATGTGTGATGTGAGAAAGCAACTTAAGCTTCCAGACCTCAGACCTCAGTTTTCCTGTCTGTAAACTGAAAAAGATGGGCTCCCTGGCTTCTAGTGTTCTTTTAAATCTAAATTTGTGATTTATATAGAAAGGAAATGCTTGATCCTGAGATCTGCAAAGCATGATTGTTCATATTTTTGCATGGGTTATTAACCTGGGAACCATGAACATTTTTTGATATTTCCATAACTATATTTCAAAACGATTGCTTTCCTTTTATAATCCGATGTATTTTTTATGCCTTTAAAAACAATTCTGAGAACTGGTCCATAGGTTTTACCAGTTATTGCCGAGGAGGTCTATGATGCACAAAAGGGTAGAGAAACTCTGTTTTACTGCTATTTAATGAGAAGTGTAAAATTGAGGCCTCTAATAGGCAGATGCTCTGAGGCTACTGGATGAAGATTGCAAATAAGAAATAAACAATCCCAATGGTGTTAAGTAACCAACTTAGGACTTACAAAGTCAGTGGAGTCTGACACCATAGCACTGAGTAGGAGGATGGCATTGTTGTATAACAGTGGGAAACTAACTTTGTGGCTAACACTGTCAGAAAAGGCTTCTCTTCAGTAGCCACTCTCGTTGGAAGCAATTCTTCTAAAATATAATTTGGCAAATATTTATTATGTAACTACTTTGTGAAGAGTGTCATAGTAGACTCTTAAGAAAGTCAAAGTTGTCTTCAAAGAGCTTAGTATACAGTATGGGATAAAAGCATAAATGAAGATTATTTTAACAGACTAGATTGGTTTTTCCCCCAAATTTCTTTTATTAAAAAAAACAATAAAAAAGAAAAATAGAAAAGGAAACAAAACAAAGCAAGACAAAACAAAACATTGTCACATGTCCAGAAGAACATTAGAGAGGATTCAAAATATAAAACAACAAATTACCAGTTCAAGAAAGGATATATAATAGTAGAAGAAATTATATTCTTAACTGTCTTTGTGGGTTATTCTTTTGTCCTCTGCTACCCATATTTTTTACTTTATTCTTTTCCCCTTTTACTCTGCCAAACAGGTTATAGTTAAGCAAGGATATATTTAGTATACATATAGTGATGTAGATATACACAGATATATACCCCTCACATACATACACATATTTTTTTAAATCTCTGCTAGTTATTTTCTTTAATTCTGTTCCTTAACTTACCTTGTTATTACTTAACCTCTCCCACCCAAGAATCCCTCTCTTGTGTTCTTCCTCCATCCTTTGCTTCCCTCTCTATTCACTCCTCTCCATTATTTCTTGATAGTTTTTGGAGGGAGTAGGTTTTCAGAATGAGGAACTCTCCTCCCTCGATAGGCTAGATCTTAACCAGCATCTGAGGTATCCCTGAAGCTGGTAGTTTGATATCATTTTCTTTTTTTAGGTCTTGATCTAATTTCATAGGTAGGATTCTTATGCATTTGAATTTATTCTTCATTAGTGGGGATTTTTCTTGAAATTGGCCTATTGTGAACTTTAAAAAAAATTTCCACTGGGGATATGCTAATAAGAATTAACACTTTTTACCATTCTTCTACAGAGGTGGGGGCCTTGAAGAGAAAGAGGAGGAAGACAAAGAAACAAAGAAGAGAGACAGAGACAGAGGGACAGAGAAAAGAGAGACAGAGACAGGGAGACAGAGAGAATCTTGTAACACTAAAACTCTAAGAATCTTGGAATCACAATTACATGGAACAAAACTTGCACTTTCTCTGTCAGATCTCTTCCTGAGTCTGGAATACCTTCCTTGCTCTCACATCTAGTCCTCATTGACCCATGATGCTTTCTTCCTTACAAACTCATTTCTTTCTTTAGAGTAGTCTTTGATTATACTTCAAAGACCAATGGACTTTAGCTTTTTATAGAAAGGATAGGTGTGTAAAAACATAGAGGTTAATTATGTTAGGGATACCTATACTTCAGTATAAGTTACCATTAAGAGTTGAACAGCTGCTCTGAATGAGAATAAAAAGAGGAACATTTAACTGGGGAAAAAAAGCCATAGAGTATGTAATTCAGCATAGTACACCTCATCACCTAGATATGCCTTTTATTCCCTCCCCTTTCTAGGGTATAAAGTTAGTTCTCTTTGATAGAATCTAGTTCTTGGGTACAGGATACAACTAAATTCAAATCTAGTCTCAGACAATTACTAGACTGTTACCATGGGCAAGTCACTTAACTTGTCTGTCTGTTTCTTCATCCATCAAGTAGAAACAATAATAAAATATTCTTTTTAGATTAATATTTTTTTTATTTTTAAATAGTATTTTATCTTTCCAAACACATGCAAAGATTGTTTTCAACATTCATCTTTGCAAAATCTTATGTTCCAAAGTTTTTTTCCTCTCCTCCCCCTTCTCTGCTTCCCAAGATAGCAAACTGATATAAACATGTGCAGTTCTTCTAAACATACTTTCATATATGTCATGCAGAACAAGAAAAATCAGATCAAAAGAAAAAAAAACATGAGAAAGAAAAACGAAGCAAACAAACAAACAACAACGACGAAATTGAAAATATTGTGCTTTGATCCTCATTCAGTCTCCAAAGTTCTCTCTCTGGGTACAAATGACATTTTCCATCCCAAGTCTCTTATAAATTGCCTTGAATCACTGCATTGTTGAAAAGAGCTAAGTCTATCACAGTTGATCATCACACAATTTTCTTGTTATTGTATATAACGTTCTCTTGGTTTTGCTCACTTTACTTAGCACCAGTTCATGTAAGTCTTTCCAGGCTTTTCTGAAATCAGCTTGCTTATCATTTCTTATAAAACAATAGTATTCCATTACATTCATATACCAATAGCAACTTCTTTATGCAATTGTTGTGTTACTAATAAGTAGCAGGGTTTGAATATGGGTCTTCTGAGTCAAGATCCAGTATCTTTCCTGTTTGTACTTCATTTACTTAGTATTTCCCAACACGTTTTTCCATATTTCTCTGAATCGCTCACATTTTTTATATTTCAATGTTCTGTTATATTTATACATCCTAGTTTCTGGGTATTCGTTTTGTTATTGCTAAATTCATTATTATGAATATATTAACACATATAGAACTTTTCCTTCTATTTTTGATCTCTGATATGCTTGGCAGTTAGCAGAATAGAAAAAGCTAATTTTGACCTTGGTGCAGATTTTATCTCTTGTTATTTCTACTTCAGGCAAATAATTTTATCTCTCTGGGTCTCAGTTTTTTCTAAGTTGAAAATAAATAAATTGGCCTAGATGGCCTTCAAAGTCTTCTGTAGCTCTAAATCTATGTTCCTATTTTTATGCCACAATATAGCCCTGGATTGTCTTGACTGGATTGTCTTGACATAGTGTTGGGAAGAAAGTATTATTAAGACTTTGAAGTATTGAGTTCCATTGCTTGCCTCCTATCAATACCATTCCATTTGAAAAAATGTGTGTAGATGACCATTTTATGAAAGTGAGCAATTCTGATGAATGGTGAGATTAGAGGATGAAGGGAGGGGATAATGGCTGATAAAGAGTTTTTAAAAGAGATGATAAGGGAGAATCTAGTTTAATTCCATGATTTCAAGACAATCTCCTTGGACAAATTACATTCTTTAGTAATAGCTGGTGAATGGAATTGCTGAGCTGCTATTAATGATCTTCGAAAGATGTATGTGAGTGGTAGAGGTATTAGAGAACTTCCTTCTGCTAAATGTCAGTGAAGGAAATCTGCACCAATTGGGTTCCAACTGGGTCTGCCATAAACTAATATTATTGAACCTCTATTGAGTTCTTAGTATCACAGGGAAATCCTTATGTTGTTGTATGACCTCTTTATTTATTTTTAAGATCTGGACTTGTGGTTTCATTGCTATAGGGAATTTTCAGTGAGGAAGCTCCATCTCTGAATGCAGAGCAGCCCCTGCTCTTTAACTTAGGGAGTATTAGAGAGTTACCTGAAGTGTCTAATGGCTTTCCCAGGGTCACAGAGCCAGTGCATGTCAGAGACAAGCCTTCATTCAAAGTCCTACTGATTCTGAGGTCAATTATCTAAGTCACTGTCTGTTTCCCTATTCATTGAATGAATGAATGAAAAAATAGAAAATAAGTTGTTAAGTGATTACCAAATCTGGTACTCTATTAGGCTGGTGGGGATACAAATATAAAATAGACATATATCCCTTATTCAAAGAACTTGTATTAGGATAGAATAAAATAACTCACATAAGTGACTAGGGAAAAGACTTAGTCTGGACAGAGAAATGCTGAATACAGGATACTGATCGGAACACAGTGAATATATGTCAGAAGTAGGCCTTGAACAGATCTTCATGGTTGAGGCAAACTCTCTATCTGTCCTACTCTCCTATCTGTCACATATGCAGAAACCAAGATCGGTGAGAAGGAAGCAAAGAATGAAAATGAAGGAGATTCAGAATTGCTGCCTTTAGATCAGTAGTATTAAACTCAAATAAAAAAGAGTGGGCCATATAAGGCCATAGAATGATTTAGTTTTAAAATGTAATATGATTTATGTTTTATTTTATTATATTTTATTGCATCATTTTTATATTTTATAACATAATATTGTTATTAATATTTTATTATATCTTTATGTTGGTATTCATTTTAATTTGTTTTGGTTGCATTTGGGGATGCTGTGAACCACCTCTGCTGAAAGAGATGCCCCTGTTTCATAAAGGGAGCTAAGGATTTCTACTCTCAAGGAGTTTACTATCTAGTGAAGTTTCGAGATAAATGTAGATTGATGAACTGTGGGTAAATTGGAGAAGAGAGGAGAAGGGAAAGAAAGAGGGGAGAGGGAGGGAGAGGCGGGGAGAGAGAGATAGATAAAAAGAAAGAGAGAGACAGAGACAAAGACAAAGACACAGAGAAACACAGAGAGAGACAAATACAGAAAGAGGGAGGGAGAAAGAAAGGAAGGGAGAGACAGAGACAGTAAGACACTGAGACACAAAGAGACAGAGACACACATACAGACACATAAAGAGACAGATAGAGACCGAGAAAGAGAGGGGGGGGTGATCTACAAAGAGCAGGGAGGGGGAGATGAGACCAGGTAAAGAAAAAGAGAGACTGTAACAAGTATGGGGGAAAGCTGTGATAAAAGTGTTCAGGTGGAGATGGAATACCAAGTTTGAGGAGCAGTGAAGTGAGTAAGCCATTTTAGGTGGAATGTAAAGGTCATATAATTGAATGATGTGAAATTAGCTTATGAGATATGATGTCAAAAGCAGAACCTATATCTTCTGATTCTTCTTTTCAAATCTTAAAAGGATTGCATTCTTATTGTTCTCTGTTGCCAACTTTTTCCCACTCTGACCTGCCACTAGAAAGATAAAAGGATTGAATGATGAGTATCAGTCATTCATGGGGTGCTTTAAATCCCAGCTTCTTAACCTGTGCTTCTTGACTCCATATGGGGTCTCATAACTGAATGTGGGGGTTGTAAAATTATGATTTATTATCAATAAATATTTAATTTATACTTAATAAAGCTATATACCAGAGTCATGTAAAAAAAAAATCTTATGTAAAAAAGGGGCTGTGAGTGGAAAAAAAGTTCAAGAAGCTCTAATTTAAATGAAAAGTGATTATTGTTTCTCCTGAACTTTGAGAAATACTACCTCAGATCTGAGATTTTACCCTATTTGGGAAGTTTTTCCTCTTTCTATTCTCCATTCCTCACATTTCCCAAATAGCATGGTAAATTGTATAATCATCATCATCATCATCATCATCAAGATTAGCTATTAGTGAGTATCTAAAAATTTGCAAACTGCTTTACAAATGTGATTTCATGAGTAGAACCAGGAGATCATTATATACCTCAACAACAATACTGTATGAGGATGTATTCTGATGGAAGTGAATTTCTTCGACAAAGAGAAGATCTAACTCACTTTCAATTGATCAAGGATGGACAGAAGCAGCTACACCCAAAGAAAGAACACTGGGAAATGAATGTAAACTATTTGTATTTTTGTTTTTCTTCCTGGGTTATTTATACCTTCTGAATCCAATTCTCCCTGAGCAACAAGAGAACTGTTCAGTTCTGCACACATATATTGTATCTAAGATATACTGTAACATATTTAACATGTATAGGACTGCTTGCCATCTGGGGGAGGGGGTGGAGGGAGGGAGGGGAAAAATCAGAACAGAAGTGAGTGCAAGGGATAATGTTGTAAAAAATTACCCTGGCATAGATTCTATCAATAAAAAGTTATTTAAAATAACAAAACAAAACAAAACAAAAATGTGATTTCATTAGATGTATCAAGTGCTCTATTAGGTGGATGCTATTATTATCCCTGATTGAATAGAACCCAAGAAGGATTGTGGGTGGGTAGGGTACACATCATAAGATGTGGATACCAAAGAGAAGACTGATATATTTAGAACTTGAAAGGAGTCCTTCAGGGGGTCCTCTACTCTCTTTTGCCTCACTTCACAGATGGAGTGAAGCCCAGAGAGTTTAAAAGTCTAACCCAAGATTTATATAGGTAGGTCAGAAACAGGATATGGATTTGGAATTCAAGTTCTGTGCCTCCAAATTTAGTTTTCTTTCCTGGATACTATATTGCCTCCTATACTATGTTCTATCCATGTCATTGTCACCCATCAGTAAACAGCTGAAGAAAAGGGGGATTGAGTAAAAGGTGCTGAGTGGAGTAGGGGAAAAAAGAGGTTTTTTTTAAAGCCTTCTTCTAGAGGCTTGGTCTTGGAGATTAGGAGAGCATGGCCAGTTCTGATAACAGATGCATCTAGGAGAAAGTGTCAACATATTAGAGCTAGATAGAAATGGAGGAAAAAATAACATGTTGTCAGCTCAAGTAGAAGCCTCAGTGCTTGGGAACCACTGCAAATTAAATCCCCTCCCTACTTCCCCCCATTTTTTTTTTTTTTTTTTTTGCTGTTGTTGAATAATGCATCTGCAAACTGGGAAACTGCAGCTCCACTTGATTTACCAGCACCAATGCCCATTTGCTCATTCACAGAGCTGTTTGCAAGCAAATTTTGTTCCCATGCAAAACAAATGTAAATTTGGCATTAAGCAAGTGCCAATTATTTCCCAAATGAGGCAAAGGGAGGAAGCAGTGAGTTAGCAAAGAGAGGCACTGGACTGGGAAGCCGGAGATGGCGCATTCCCACTCCCAACTGCTGTTTGGGGCTGTTCCGTCACCCGGGAAAATGTCTAATCTGCTTAATTGGATGGGCCACTCTCTGCTGCTGATCTGGGGAGAGAACACTAGAGGAGCTCGTGGATTTCCATTGATAATGGTTGTGAGACCTTTAGGGTTATCTTCTTTGCTTGTCTTGATCTCAATCACCAAGTGTGAAAATAAGAAGAATCTTTTCCCCCTTGTCTTTATGTACTTTGCTTAGATGAGGGAGGAAAAGAGTTAACTGTATTTATTGATATTGTTTTTCAGGTGTGTCTAACTTTTGTGACCCCATTTGGGGTTTTCTTGGCAAAGATGCTGGAGTGATTTGCCATTTACTTCTTCAGCTAGTATTACAGATGAGGATACTGAGTCAAACAGAGTCAAGTGATTTGCCCAGGGCCACACAGCTAGGAAGTGTCTGAGACTAGATTGGAACTCAGGAAGTCTTCCTGATTCAGCTCAGTGCTATATTAACTGCGCCACCTAGCTTCCCTACAGTGTATAAATTTAATAATTGGTTAATTTTAAATTTAATTATTGATTTGTTTGGTTGCACCAGATGAGATTTCATTGAATTACAGAAGATATTCATTCCACCAAACTTGAACTATACTTGAATTATAGGTTGGAGTGCTAGGCAGTTGCCTGAGACATTCAGAGATTATGAATTGCTTAGGGTCATAAAATCAAATTCAGAGGCAAGACATTGAACTCTTACCAACTGTACCACACTGCCTTGTGATTTATGCTAATTGGGTTCTGTCAGTCCACTGTAGTCTTTTGCTGTTGCATCATCATGGCTTAGATGCAATATTGATATCTGTTAATAAATACCTGGTCCTTCCAATTGGTAAAAGACTCAAGAAGACTCGGCAAAAGATCCCATCTGGAGTTTGAACTAAGTGAGGGAAATTCATTGTAGGGTGTTCAAGTTTTTGCCCACAGAAACTCTGAAGGTTCTCTCTTAAGAGGAAGAGGGATCATAGGGTAATTGGATGATACATAGATCTAGAACTGCATGCAGTTTATTTGTATACACTTGTTTGCATGTAGTCTCCTCCATTAGTCTGGGAATATCCTTGAAGAGTGTCTTTTGCCTTTCTTCATATATACATTCTCCAACACAATGTCTGACACATTGTAGGCACTTAATAAATGTTTATTGACCAACTGTTGGTTATCTCCAATGTATCTTCTTTGTATCTTATTAATACATTGTTGCCTATGATTTGGCTCCCCCATAAACTCTTTGAGAGTAGGGACTCTCTTTTGCCTTTCTTTGTATTCCCACTGCTTACTACAGTGAAACAAAGTAGGTGCATAATAATTACTTACTAACTTCATAGATGTTGACTAAACAAGTTCTTCCAATTGGGAAAAGTCTCAGGAACAGACCTGGTAAAAGATTTCCTATCTGAAGTTTGACCTAAGTAAGAGAAATTCATTGTTAGTTGTTTAAATTTTTGCCCATAGAAACTCTGAAAGTTCTCTATTAAGATGGAGAGGGATCACAGGGTATTTGATCTTACATAGATCTAGAAAGGACTTCAATGGCCCTAACGTTCAACCTCTTCTTTTCTACTCATTTCTAAAATATACATAGAATTAACTCAAATTTATAAGAATTCAAGCCATTCTCCAATTAACATATAGTCAAAGGACATGAACAGACAATTTTCAGATGAAGAAATTAAAACCATTTCTAGTCATATGAAAAGATGCTCTAAATCACTATTGATCATAGAAATGCACATTAAGACAACTCCAAGGTACCCATTACATACTTCTAAGATTGGCCAAAATGAGAGGGAAACATAATGAGGAATGCTGGAGGGGATGTGGGAAAGCTGGGACACTGATACATTATTGGTGGAGTTGTGAATGAATTCAGCCATTCTGGAGAGCAGTTTGGAACTATGCTCAAAAAGTTATCAAACTGTGTATACCCTTTGACCCAGCAGTGTTACTACTGGGCTTATATCCCAAAGAGATCTTAAAGGAGGGAAAGGAACCCACATGTTCATAAATGTTTGTGGCAGACCTTTTTGTTGTGGTGAAGAACTGGAAACTTAGTGGATGTCATCAGTTGGGGAATGGTTGAATAAATTATAGTATATGAATATTATTGAATATTATTGTTCTGTAAGAAATGACCTGTAGGATGAATACAGAGAGGCTTGGAGAGATTTACATGAACTGATGCTGAGTGAAATGAGCAGAACCAAGAAATCATTGTATACAGCAACAAGAAGATTATATGATGATCAATTCTGATGGACTTGGCTCTTTTTACTAGCAAGGTGAGGCCAGTTCTAATGATCTTTTGATGGAGAGAGTCATCTACACCCAGAGAAAGGACTGTGGGAACTAAGTATGGATCACAGCATAGCATTCTCACTCTATTTGTTGTTGTTGGCTCGCATTTTGTTTTGTTTTTCAATTTTTTCCTTTTTGATCTGATTTTTCTTGTGCAGCACAATAATTGTGAAAATATGTATAGAAGAATTATACATCTTTAATGTGTATTAGATTGCTTGCTGTCTGGGGCAGGGAATGGAGGAAGGGAGAGAAAAAACATTGGAACATAAGATTTTGCAAGGGTGAATGTTGAAAATTAGCCATGCATATGTTTTGAAAATAAAAAGCTTTAATAAAAATATTTTTAAAAAAAGAAATTGAAGTCTAGAAGGTTTAAATGATTTGACAGTAGTCATATTCTGATTTCCCTTGAAAGACTGGTTCAAATACTGCCTTTGACAAGCAGCCTTTCCTTATCCCTCTACTAACCACCATTAGTATTTCTTTATCCTAGCAATTATTTTCTCTATGTTTCATTTAGATATAAATGTTGGAAAATGTAAACTCCATGACAATTGTATTTTTGTCTTTCTCAATACACAGCTTAATAAACTTCTTAAAACATAATGGGTTTAATTAATGCTTGTTCCCTTATTGGTCAACTGAACTGTGGAAGTCACAGTGAAAGGGAAAGAAGAAATATTTCCTAACTTAGGGCCTTAAATGTGCTTGAAGAAATAAAACATGTCTGCCAATAATGATGTCACAATCTAGTTTTATAAGTATGTGGAAACATCTTTGGGTAACAAAATCACAGAACTGGAGCTGGCAAAGACCTCGAAAACCATCTAGTCCAAACCCCATGTTTTATGTATGAGGAAGAAGAGGTCATTAGAAGTAAAATGACTTAAGCAAGTTTCCACAGGCAGCAAGCACTAGGCATGGAAGAGGGAGGAAGGTAGAGTTTCAAGTGGTTACTTTGAATCCCAGTCTTGGTACTCTTTATATTAGCAATTTACATTGATATCAGAAGCACCTACATTGATGAAACTACAATTCACAGAGAATTAAAGAGAATTATTATTAAAGTGAGTATCATTCGTCATTAGTCCAGGTTAAAAGATATTACTTAAAAGTCCAAGTTGAAAGAAAATAGTCCAAGTTATAGTATTCAAATAAAATTTCTGGTCATGGTGTTTATTAATTTCTAATGATAACAAAATAACTTCAAATCTGGTATCAAACTAATAATTTAAATTCAAGGTATTATTATTATTATTAATGATCATTATTAATTTTAATAATACTTCCAGAAATGGGACTACAGGCAACAGATGAGTGGTGGCTTGTGAGAAGTCTGAAGAGTGAAATAAATCTTGGCTGAAGCCTGGGTACAAGATGATATATGTAAATGTATTAATGGTGACATCACCCCATGATATCATTGTTCCTCTTCAAAATAAAGAACGAATAACAGTTGTGACGAAACAAAGATTCTGGATAGTAAAGGGGTTCTTAAACCTGGAACTCATGAACTTAGTTTTCAAATAAATTTTATAAATATTTCAATTGATCAATTTCTTTTGTAATCTTATATATTTTATTTAATGTGTTTAAAAATATTTTTCTAAAACAGTGTCCATAGACTTCTCCAGATTAGCCAGTGGGTCCATCACAAATACACACATGTGTATTCACACACCCAAATTAAGAACCTATATATGAGAATTTAATTTAAAGGATCTTTGTAATTCATATTTCCCATTAATTCCAATCGATCTTCTGTCCAATTGCCCCAAATCTGTAATTTCTTCAGTATAGAGAATTTTCAATGTGAAAGCCAATACTGACCGACAATTCATCTGCTTGTGACACCAATGGATTAAGCAACTCGCCTGGACCAAACCAGAATGTGTTTGAGACAGAACTCAGCTCTAGGTCTTCTCTTCTAAGGGTGACTCTATTTACTCTCCCACCCTGCTTCTCTCTGCCCAATTACTCTCAATGCATGAAATTTCTCAGCCTAAAGATCTCCCATTGCCAACATCTCAAGACGCCCGTCACTGCCTCCTCTTGCTAACACTTGTTGCTGGGTCATCTTTCTCCTGCCATGTTGCCCTGGCATGGGAAAGGATATTTAATCTGTTCCATTCATGGACACTCACTACTGCTGATCAGTGACATGGTACATGCTATTTGCCTTCTGCCAGGCACCAGCTGCTGCCTTCCTGGGCAAATGAGAGCTCACAAATTCTTGGCTGAAGCTTTGGTTACTCCATAGCACCGACCTCACAGCCTGTTATCTCCATTTCTCTCCTGCTTGTATGCCTATGCACGGTAATATGCATGTTGTTTCTATTACCTTTTTGAAATCTCTATTTTTAATGAGTGCCTCCTTCTTTGTCTTCAGCCAAATGCTAATTCCATTGAAATCAATATGCTCAGTTCAAGATTGGATCCATGATGCACCAAATCATGTCCTGACATCATCTGGAATGGAAATAGGTATGATTTCCCAAGATTAACCTTGTCAAACTTTATGAAATTCTCGAGTGGTTTCGTGGACGTTTGACCATTTTTGTTGACTTAAAAACCTCAGCAAACTTTGAGCCTATAATCTGAGTTTTAAAGGTCATAAAGAGATGCGACAAAGTGTTCTAAATGCTAGTCTTGGAGTCAGGAAAACATGCTTGTGGCTAATAAGGTGAAGGAGAGGAGGAGGAAGAAGAGAAGAAACTATTGAAAATCTATTATATGCCAGGTAATGTTTTATAAATAGTATTTATTATTTATATATTTATTATTATTGGCCCTTATTTGGCCCTCACAACAAACCTGGGGGCTAAGTGTTATTATAATCCTTTTTTTATAATTGAGGAAATTGAGGCAAACAGAAATGAAGTTAATTGTTCAGGATCACATATATAGCACATATAAAAAAAGATATTTGAATGGTCAAAATTATTCTAATTAAACTCAGAAGCTTTCTATTCTTCATAAACAAATGCAGCTTCTTCCCAGTATAAATATAAATGCCAAAATGTTCAAAAATTAGGATTTAACCAACAAACAACTATTAAGAAATATCATTGCAGAAAGAATAGTTACTCACAATCTCGCAGATATACCATTGATAAAAAGAAATTAATTAATATGATACAATGGAGAAATCCCTGAGACTAGAGTTAGGAAGACCTGAGTTCAAATCCTGCATCTGACACTTATTAACTGTGTGTCTCTAGGAAAGTCACTCAATCTTAATTTTCCTCAGGTTCTTCATTTGAAAAAATGGAGTTCATAATAGTATCTCCCTCATAAGGCTGTTGTGAAGATCAAGTGAAATTATAAATATATATAAAACGCTTGACCAACCCTAAAGGACTATGTAAATGTTAGCTTTTTATTACCAAATAGTCATAACCTCCAAACTCCATGAAATGAAAAGATCTTAAAACATACTTTTCATGGAAATCCAAAATATGTGGATATAGGATGAGAAACATATCCTCTGCATCATTCTGTCTGCCACTAGAGTTTTCCCAGTGACATTTTCAATGAGGACAGAGACAATAAGGTAATGTCCCAACACACAACAAATTGCAAAAATCGACTATTTTATTCACTTGTGTAGCAGTTCCCTAGATACCTAACATGAAAAAATAATAGGAGAGTTAATTTATCTAAGGGTAGTATCTTATCTGAGCCCCATCTAAGATCTATAGAAGTAGAATGAAAAATAAAGATGATGATGAAGTAAAAGATTTATAGTCCAATTTTTTGAGGGGGGTTACTTCCAGTGAGTGGACTCAGTTCTGATATTATATGTAAATATAATCCCAATGAGGGTTATTATGCTTCCACATAGGAGTCCTCATGAAAATGTCTTTAGGTTTAGATTTGGCTTTGTCTAGGTTCTGCTCAAAAGTGATTAACAGGATATCTCCAAGAAAAGTACTCTATGTGTACAGTAGAAAGCTCTAAGGATCTTATTTATTTTCTCAGGTACAATAGAAAGGCTTAAAACACAAAAAGCTTCATTAACACATATTGACATATGCTCAAAAAATTATATGGTGACCTATCACTCAGGTTGCATTTTCTTGGGAAGTTGATTGTGAAAACATTATACTATGAAGCACATTGGTAGGATTGCAAATAAGCACTTCATCTTCAACTTGGCCTTTCACTGAGCATTTCACTCAAATTCCATGACTGGGGTTTACCCTTCCTGTCAGGATCATTTTTTTCCAAGAATATCTGGATGGCCAACCAGTATTCAAGCCTAGAGTTCCTGACATCTTAGACTTATAAAGTTGCCACCAAGGCAGGAAACATCCATTTCATGAAGACTTTTCAATCATCTATACTCAGAGAAAGAAGTATAAGCAGAAGAAGATGACCAAGACATTGAGATTTCAACAGGTCCAAGTTATAATCTTGTCCAGGTAGATTTATAAACTCACTGTAGCTGCCACTGTGTGAGTGTATGTGTGTATGTATGTGACAGAGAAAGACACAGAAAGACATACACATAGAGACATACAGAAAGACAGAGAGACACACAGCAAAAGACAGATACATAGAGACTGAGAGATACAAGAGAGACACACAGAAAGAGGATGAAAAGGAAGAAGATGAAGAGAAGAAGGAGAAGGAGAAGAAGGAGGAGAATGAGGAGGAGAGAAGGAGGAGGTGGACAAAGTAAAATAAAAATCCAAAGAAATAAGAAAGGGAATAAAAGGAAGGATGGAAAGAAGGAAAAAAGAAGAGAGACAGAGCCAGAGAGGAAGAAAGGGAAAAAAGGAAGGAAATAAAGAAGAAAAAGGATAGAAGAAAGAAAGAAGAAACTAAAGTAAGGGTGGAGGGGAAAAAATAAAGGAAGAAAGAAAAAAGAAAGACACATTTTTCTTGTTAGGTGACCAGTGTTTTTGGCTAAGGTCACCAAGTGTTATGAATGGAAGAGTCAGGAATAACCTCCAGGGCTCCTGACTCCCAGTCCGAACTGAGGACTAGTATATTATGCTGCTGAAATTCATGCAGAATGGAGAGCTGGAACATTCTGCTCTCCAAGGTCCTGAGCACTCAGCACTGTGCATCAAACCACAGGATCTTGGAACTGGAAGGGATCCTACAAATGTATGCCCTTGTCATTTTTTACAGTTAAGGTATTTACTCAATCTCAACAAAGCCAGGTTTGGAAACTCAGGCTTTCTAAAAAGTTAGATTCCAAGTTAATATCCTTTCCACTGTTACATTTGACTATCTTCATCTCATATGTTTCTTATATCACACTTTCTAGATCTCCTCCCCCCCCCACCCCATTTATTTATTATAAATGTGGATTTAGTTCTACTAGACCAGGATGGAGAAGCTGAAGGATCTTGGTTTTATGAGGCAATTCTGACCAATATGGAAAAATTCAACAATTTTTAAAAAGTATTATTTTTTATTCTCTTAGAGCAAAGTGAACTTGGCCTAGTAAAGACCATGAGTTATAAAACTTTTGAACACTCAGCAAAGAAGCACTTAAAGTCCTTGATCATGCCATAGAGAACATCATTTGGGTTTGAGATGTTACAAAGCCTTCTTTTGGAGATCAGAGAATAAGTTAAACAAGATGACAGAGGGCTGACATGTGTCTGGAACTAATTTTTCAACAGTTGTCTTGATTAATGAGTCCTTTCATTTGCACAGTCACTATGAAAATGGGGGGGAAGGGTGTCCAGTGGGAGAGAAGCTGATTTCTTCATACAGCCAACTTTCAAAGGCACTGACTCCTCATTATGAGTAATCATATACCACTTGGCATAATGGGCAGACTTGAAATAACTAAATCTTCAATTTTTCAAATTCCCAGCATTCAAGTGGTAAGTAAAATATTCTTTAAAAAAATCTCATGCTATAATCCCACTTACCCAATTTCCCAGTATAGAAAAGTGAAATTTTCTCTTTGTATCTTTTTATTTGTGAATATTCTTCTTCATTTCTTTGTTACTTTAAATGTCTTGACCTGTGATTTTATCAGAATGGGAAGCTCCTGATGATTGAGAACTCTGCCCACTGAAGCAGTACAGTGAAATTTAAAGTCTTAGAGAGTCACTGTGGAGCAATGAGAAGTCAAGTTACCTGCCCATGGTCACACAGTCAGTATAAGGCAGAGGCAAGCATTATGTACATTCTGAGTGACTTCAATATTGTCCTTTTGTCCCCTGTGCTAAGCCACTTCCCCACTAGTTTATAGAGTCTATGACCATTTAACTGTATTTTATTTTATTATTCTCTATTCAGAGTCATAAAGATCAGGGTTTTGTTATTGTTCATATGTTCAATTATGTCTGACTCTTCATGATCCTATGAGCCATAGCATGCCAGACCATTTAAAATTTTATTTTATTTTTTAAAAAATTATTCCCTAGACATATGTAAAAAAACAACATTTTTGTTTAGATTTCTTTTTTATATTCCTTTTTAAAATATATTTTCTTATGAATTATGTTAGGAGAGACATCAGAACATCAGAACAATCAGAACAAAGAGAAAAAAAACAGAAGAAGGAAAAATGTGAACATAGCATATTCTGATTTACATTCAGTTTCTCTCTCTGGATGTGGATGTTTTCTAACCAAAGTTTATTGAGATTGCCTTGGATTACTGAACTGATGAGAAGAACCAAGTCTGTCATAGTTGATCATTGTACAAACTTGGTGTAGCTGTGTACAATATATTCCTGGTTCTTGTTTCAATCAGCATCAGTTCATGTAAATCTTTCCAGGCCTTTCTAAAATCAGACTGTTCATAATTTTTAATTGAACAATAATATTCAATTACTTTTATGTACCATAACTTATTCAGCTATTCCTCGATTGATAGGCATCTATTCATTTTCCAGTTCTTTGCTGCCACTAAAAGAGCTGCTATAAACATTTTTGTACATGGGGCCCTTTTTTCTCTTTTATGATTTGTCTGGTATACAGATCCTGCATGCCAGGCCTTTTTATCTTCCATTATCTCTCCAAATCTGTCCAAACTTGTGTTCACTGCTTCTATGACACTATTTACCCATATCATCCTCTGCCAATCCTTTCTTTAGCCTTTAATCTTTCTCAACATCAGAGATTTTTTCTCTAATGAGTTCTGTCTTCTCACTATGTGGCCAAAGTACTATTTCTTTTTGTTTCATGGAACTACAGAGTTTTTGAGTTAAAAGCGATCTCATTGCATATTTAATTCAATGACAGAGACATGAACGCCTTCTAATTCTAGTGAGATTTTAAATCCCTTGAGGCAACAGATTACATTTGATATTATTTGGTTGTCATTCATTGTTGCTATTGGGAGTTTGTAGGAAAGGAGAATAACAAATTTCTGCTAGAGAGACATAAAGAGTTGGGGGATGTTTGAAGGAAATTCTTTTCTAGGGTTGAGGGGAAAAAAGGGATGGCAAGCATAATTCAAACAATCAGTCTAGACCAGAATACTGAAATCCATGGAACAGATAGGGAAAAAATGGAGTAAATATGTTTCCCCTTTTGATAGAGAGGTAGGGTACTATGAATGCTGGATGTTGCATCTACTGTTAATTTCATTTGATTTATCTACTGGTTTACTCAATTTTTTTCAGGGTCAATTCAAAAAGTCACAGTAGATGGGAAATTAAAGTGATTGTAAACAATATAATTGTTTTAAAAAACATAAATGCAAATTATTAATTGGGGGAAAGTCAAAGGGCTGAAATGAATGGATGTTACAATTGTCAATTAGAGAGTTCAGAGCCAAGGGAGTTCACAGGATAGTAGAACTTGGATCAAAATGCAGACAGTGCCAGAGAAATGATACTGAGATTGATTCAACATTGTCTTGCTATGGTGTACTGGAAAGGACGATGACTTTGGAGGAGAAGGGAGTCATTGTTGTGCAGTGGAAAAAGCACAATGTCAGGCCACGAGAACTGAGGTCAAATATCTACTCTTCCACTTACTCCCTTTGTGACCATAGGCAAGGCATTTAGTCTCTCTCAGCCTCAGTTTCCTCATCTATAAAGTGACAGGCTTTAACTAGCTGATCTCCTAGTTCCCCTCTAGGTCTAGTTTCATGATCAAGTCCCTTAGGAATTCCAATTTTGGTCCTATCACCAATCCAACCATCCTTGAATCAAAAATATTAATTAAACTAGTAAAGTTCAGATGTTGGCAATACAAATGCAAAAAAAGGAAACAATCCCTATTTTCAAGGGGCTTAAAAGGCAAGGCACTTAATTTTTTTTCAGCTTTAATTTCTTCTTTAATTTTCTTCAGCTATTAAAATTAGGAGTTTGAATTTGATATCTAAGGTTACTTCTAGCTATAAATCTTATGATGTCAAATCTTAAGTACTCTTTAAAAAAAAATCAGAAGGATTTGTGTAACCGCCATCACTTAGTGCCATTTCTTATGTCATTATTAAACAAAAAATTCACATCCCTTTCTGATATAACCCCTGCCTCCTCCCAACATGTGCCCATACACAAAAATTTCCCTCACACACTGCCTTGTATAGTTCTATACATGCAATAAATACTGTCATTAACATTGGCTCAGACAGAACATTTATGATCAACAAAACACACCCACATTAAAAAACAAACAAACAAGTACTCATATTAGAAAGTGACTCACTAGAAAGTGACATATCAAATCACTAGAATATAATGGGCATCAGTCCAGAGGGGATCATTGCCTTCAGTAGAATGTAGTTTTCTTTGCTAGGAAGCAAGCCTCCTGGGGGCAGAAGCCAGTTAGTTTTTATCTTTGCATTACCAGTGCTTAATATAGTCTCCAATGTGCAGTATGTATTTAATAAATAATTATTGAAGAAATTAAATTGAATTAAAATAGAATAATGACTTCATGTGCCACTTTTTAAATCTCCCAAAAAACTAGGGCTCTGGATTTATTAACATTTGGTAGATACTGACAATATGCTTAGCACAGAACAGACATCAAATGACATGGACTTCCTCCTAGAAGTTTGCCATCTACATCCAAACAAACAGAAAATACGCCATCTGAGAAATTCGGCACCATATGCAGTGTGTTAGGACAAATTGATATTTGACATTTTTAAAAAAGAACCACTTATCTACATGTTTTCATTATTTTTCTTCCTATTTCATCTTTCTGTTTGATCTGTGTTCCTTTACTTTCTCTCTCTCTTCCTTCTCCTTTTCCTTCCCCTTTTTCTTCTTTACTTCTTTCTCCTCTTCCTCCTTCTTATTCCCATCCTCCTCCTTTTTCCTTGTCTTTTTTCTCCTTTTTTCTTTCTCTTCCTTCTTCTCCTCCTCCTCTTTTTCCTCTTTTTTCTTCTTTACTTTCTTCTGCTGCTAATCCTTTTTTCCCTCTTCCTCTTTCTTTTCCCTCTCTTCTTTTTGTGTCTCCTTTTCTTATTCATTTCTTTCCTCCACTTACCTCCACTTATCCTCCCTTTTTTTCACTCAGAATATAAGATCTTAGGTTCAAATCCAACTTCTCACTTGATCTTTGTGACTATGGGCACATCCACCATTTTAGACCTCAATTTCCTAATCCCAAAATGAGGAATTGGACCACATGGTCAAGAAGGTCTTTTTCATATCCAAATCTATAATCAATGATCTGTTATAATCAATGATATTCTTTCTGACTGAAAGCTTAGAAAATGTGCTCAAATCCTGGCTGCACCACTAATTGTCTTTGGGTAAATTATTTAATTGAGGGCTCCTCTTGTCCCTTATCCTCCCCCCCCCCACTCTTTTTCATTGTATAAAATGAGTATGATAAGACTTGCTCTACCTATATCACAGAATGGTTGGGAAGAAACTACTCTAGACGATCAGAGTTATCAGTCCTCCAGATAACTATCTCAAATCTTGGCTTTGGTGAGCTTAGAAAACTTGGCCCTAAAATGCCATTTGGTAATCCAGGCAGCTAAAAGGCACATTGGATACAATGCTGAGCCTGGAGTCAGGAAGATTCATCTTTCTGAATTTAAATCTGGCCTCAAACACTTACTAGCTGTGTGGCCTTGGGCAAGTCACTTAACTCTATTTGCATCAGTTTCCTCATTTATCAAATGAGCTGGAGAAGAAAATGGCAAACCAGTCCAGTGTCTTTGCCAAGAGCACTGCAAATGGAGTGATTCTTACAAAGAGTTAGACATGACTGAAAATAACTGAACAAAAACAAAAATCCAGACGTCAGCTCTTGAAACTGTAATTCATGCCAAATACCTCATTGTGACATCTAATGGCTTGTTTCAGGGGATAAATTTTATTTAAAATGGTTGCTTTCTTGCAAAAAAAAAAATCGCAATAAATAGAAAACATGGACTTTTAAAGGCATTTTTCAAGAGTCAGGTTGGATAAATGTAAACCAATCATATAATGAGCCTGTATGAGATACATTGCTTAGAGGTAAGCAGTGGTCCAAGAATAACAGGTTGCATGATGGTCATCCGGTTTTCTGGCATGTTTACAAATCTGGCTATAGGCTTACAATCACCCGGTACTTGAGATCATTGTTGGCCCTTTATGAATAATGATGTGCAAGAGATAGGAGGCAGAGAAATGTTCCACCTAATTTAGTGCTATATGTCGCAGCAAGCAGCCCTCCTAATTTTCAGCCCTCTTTTCTATTTGCTTTAGAGTAATTTGATTTGCAGAATTTCATGAATGAATGGATATTTTATTAATCAATCATAACACACCTCAGCAAGGCAAGTCCATTTACATGCAATCCCTAGTGCCATGTTTTCAATTCAGCTGAGATTAACTCAGAGTAAACCTATCTCTTTGGAGATGGCTAGGAAACAGATTTCAAGAAAATATTGGAATCAGTTTATGCAATCTGTCCTTGTACCTGTCTTTGCTTTGAAGGTACCCAGCATTTACCAGAGTGGCCGGCCATGGTAAGTAATGCATTAGAGTGTGTTGTAATGGTATTGGAGAATAAAGAGAGATAGATGGATTAGAATTGATTGTATGATATGGGAGACACTGCACAGGACCATCCAGGATGGCATGCCCTCATTAGAGAAGGTACCCTGTTCTATGAGGAAAACAGAATTGAATTAGTTCAGAAGAAACATGAGATGTATAGTTAAAAAGTCTGCTCCAAATGTTCATAGGGACTATTTGTGTCCAACCTGTGGCCAAGCATTCTGAGCTCATATTGGTCTGATCAGCCATAGATGGACACACTATAACTGGACTCTAACATAGTGATGTCATTGAAGGAAAACAACTAACTATAGAATAAAGATAGATAGATACATGACAGAGATAGATAACAGAGCATTGTTAAGCATTTACTATTTATCAGGTATAATGCTGAGATAAGGATACAAGTACAGGTGAGCAAGACAGTCCTTGCCTTCAGGGAGATTAAATGGCAGCCACTTTGTCCAATGGTAGAGTATTAGATGATCAACATTCAAATTCTGTTTCAGATGTCAAGTTACTTGGGCCTCAGTTTCCTTGTCTGTAAAATGGAAATAATAATAGCACTTTTTCCATAGGAACATTGTGAGAATCAAAAATAAAGGATTTTGTAAAAATTAAAGCATTCAATGGTAATAATAACAATGATTATTATTAATGGTGGTAGACTATCTTATAATCTTTGCTACTGAGGGGACTTGAAGCTGATGGATCATGTGAACTCAGGAGTTTTGAGCTGTAGTAAGGTAAAAATCTATTGAGTTGAGTAAATCCGGTACCAGTTGGTGAGTTCTCCAGGTGCAGAGGACCATCAGCCTGCCTAAGGTGTGTGTGTGTGTGTGTGTGCATTATTACATTGTAAATAAAGAAAACAACACATAAAGGAGAGATAGTAATGGGTAGCTAGGTGAAAGGAGGAAGGAGGAAATATCACCCTTCAGGGAACTTAGCTAAGAGACACCTGTAAATATCATGAAGTCCTGGGCCCTGGCAAGAGTAAATGAACACTGGCAAAGCCTAATAGAGACTCAATGGTAGATTCTCAGTTTCCAGGAGAGGAACAGAAGAGGGAAGGACACAAGCATGACACAACATCCTGAAATGAGGATATTATTATAATTCCCATTTTAAAGTTAGGAAATTGAGGCAGAAATTGCTACACACACAGGTAGTATGTATCTGAATCTGAAATTAAAGTCAGGTCTTCTTCTATATTGCCTGCCTAGCAGCCAAGGGAAAGCATGGGAGAATGAAAAGGATTCTGATTTCAAGCAGGAGACCTGGATTTGAATCTTAGCTCTGTCACAATCTATGAGACTATGGGGAAATGATGCCTTAGTTTCCTTAGCCGTTGAGTAGGCAGGGAACCTCTGTGCATTTCCTGTTATTTGTAAAATTTATACTCCAAAGCCCCCAATCTGGTGTTTTCTATCCTCTTTTTTTCATGATTGTATGAAAAAGCACTCAATGTTTACTAGGTACCAATAGCTGTACAAAGAATTGTGAAATGAAGTTCCTTCCTCCAATAGATGGAGACAACAAATACAGGATTCTGATGCAGGAATAATAAAAGGGCTCTGTAGCTTTGAGTTTGGCAACATCTTCTTCCTCCAACTTTATAGGATCTTAAAGTTGGACCTGAAATCAGACTAATCCTGCCTTCAACATTTATTGTGTGATCTTGAACAAATCCCTTAACACTCAGAGGACTTAGTATTCTTACCTGTACAATGGAGAGATGGGTAGATTTAATGATATTTAAAGTCTCTTTGAATTCAAGATCTATGATTCCATTCTCTCTCTGAACCATAGTTTCTCTGTCCGTAAAAGAGAGGTTAGACTAGATGCCTCTATGGTATGTTCCAATTTTAAGTACAATCCCTTCTGAGACATTTTATCCTTTTGAATTTGCATGTTCTAGTCATAGGCTCCTTTTTTTTATTTTTAAATCACAGTTTGAGATAATCCAAAGAGGAGGGAATTTGCTTGGAAGGCAAACAAAGATTCAGACACAAAGTTAGATCTGAAGTTGGAAATAAGTGATTATATACCGTATACCCCAAGTATTGGGAAATGTAATTAACTGTTTTCTTCAGAAAAACAAAATTAATTAGAGAACTGAAAGCTTCCCTAACCACAGGGTTCAAGAAACTAATTATCAAAAGAAAACAAAACATTATATTAATGTTAATGATAGCCATTTAACGAAGGTATCCTTTTAAAATGACACGCACTGTAATTACACTAATTAAAACTAGTGTCAGGTTTCTTTCTGAATTTTATTGCCCTCCTCAGCTGAAACTTTTTCTTTCTTTGTGTATGTTTATTAACTATTTTTTTCCACCTGTTTTGAGAGAAGGGCTGGCTTATCTTTGAATCACAGGGATTATGAGGCTGGGTTGAGCAATAGATGGTGGGGTAGAATAAGTAACTTGGAAAGTCTGGAAAAGGCAGCATAGGGAGAAAGAGATCTGAGGCAGGAGCGAATGGGGCAAGAAGCAGGAAAAGTAAGAAGTCAGGATTGGCTTTGCTTTCTGTGGCCATAGAGAAGTCTTCAGAGAAAAACTCCACAGGAACTGAGAAATTGGGGGTGTAGAGCAAGAAATACCAGCAGGAATTTGGGTTGGGGGGGAGGGAGAGAGAGAGAGAGAGAAGAAAGAGAAGAGAAGAGAAGAGAGAGAGAGAGAGAGAGAGAGAGAGAGAGAGAGAGAGAGAGAGAAAGGAAAGAGAGGAGGGAGGAAGGGAGGAAAGGAAGGAGAGAGAAAGAGAGACAGACAGACAGAAGACAGACAGACAGAAACTGAGACAGAGAGAGAAGAAAAGGGAGAGAAAAGAAAGAGGGAGAGGGAGATGAAGAGGAAGAGAGGGAAAGGAAAGGAGAGAAGAGAGACACAGACACACACACAGAGAGACAGAGACAGAGACACAGAGTGGGAGAAAAGGAAGGGGACAAGGACAAGAGAGGAAAAAAGAAAATGAGAAGAATCGGGAGGAGTAAAAGTAGGAGATATGAAGACAAAAGAGAAGAGAAGCAGGAAAGAAAGAGGAGAAGGAAGAAGGAAAAAGAAAGAGATAGAGAATGACGGAACTAGAGAAGGAAGAGAATGGAGAGGAAGAAAGGTAAGGGGAAAAGGAAAAAAGGGAGAAGATGGAAGAAGTGGAAAGAGTTGGAAAAAGGGGAGGAAGGAAAAAGGGAAGACAAAGAGAATGAAATGTAGGAATGAATGTTTTGTATGTGTAGTGTGTGTGTGTGTGTGTGTGTGTGTGTGTGTGTGATTTGAAGATTTCTGCAATTTACCTCCTTTTAAAGGAATATTTCCCTGAATCATCATGTTCCAGTATTCAGGAAATCACTCTCATCACATATGAAAATCATGTATAAGTTCCTCAGGTTTCCTGGGTGTAGGGATAAAGTAAGAAAGCCAGAAAATCTTTTGAAGTGGACCCAGGATCCTTGATGTCTTGCATCTGGGAAAGTCTTTCTACAACTGCCCTTAAAATACTGCAGTCATATTGATGCTAACTTTCATGCTATTTTCACCTATTTTCCTGCAGTGGCCAAAGAACCTTGTTCTTAATAAGTATTTGTAAAATCTGTTTGTTCAAACTAATCAAGTAAACCTGTCCATCTGATGTGGTAAAATGAGGCCTGAGAGAAAGAAAAGCTATCACTTAGCTTAGTGAATTGTCCTTAAGGTCAAGAAGATGAGCTTTGAAGACATGTCGCTGACATTTATGGCTCTATGTCCCTGGTAAGTCATTTGACTTCCAACTGATTCAAGTAACGAAGATGAGAAAATCATCAGTGAAGGGCATCTTCTTACCAGAAAGTTTCTTATATCAGTGAAATCAGAGTTGCAGCCCACAAACAGAAAATGAACCCCTAATGATGCTAAGAATGAAACTATATATCTTCAATGCTTATGAAATCACAAACAAAAAGTTGATTCTGTGCTTATCTTTCTGTCTGTCTGTCTATCTATCTTCATGTCTCTCTATTTCTATTCATCTATCTGTCTGTCTCTGTCTGCCTATCTGCCTATCTATCTATCTATCTATCTATCTGTATCTGTCTTACTATCTCCATATCTCTCTATTTCTATTCATCTGTCTAGCTGTGTGTCTAACCATTTCCTATTATTGCCATGAAGGAAAACATCTGAAATAACTTATTGTCTCCATCTACATACAATCTTTCTTGAGAAATATCTGAATTTGATAAATTTAAATTCCTGAAAAGTTAAAGACAATATATGTCTAATAAATGTCACCAAAGAATAATGTGTTTTACTAATTGAGCATCTAAATTATTGAAGAAAGACATATTCATAATGTAACATATATAATATCTACATCACATTTTTGCATGTACATATTCATGCATATGTGTGCAAGTGCATGTGTATGTATTCTCTTCTTCAAAGAGAATTCCTTGTGACAGGAATGTAACAGTCTAAGCACAATATACTTAATAGATTCATGCTCTCTTACATGTTATGAAGGAATTATATTTTCCAATAAATTGACTTGGATGTCATGACACTGTAGATTTAGAGCTGGAAGAAACCTTAGGGGTCATTTAATCCAGCCCTCTCATTTTTACAGAGGAGGAGACTGTGACCCAGATCAGTGAACTGACTTGCCCAGGATTACTTAGGTTGTAAGTTGCAGAACCAGGATATGACTCAGTTGTCCATGCCTCAAACATAGCACTCTAAATTTAGTGTTTCATCTGCTGCATGGAGATTGCTTTTTGTCCTGGCCATTAGGAAAGGATCACTCAGGAAAGGGTTATTGTTATTATAACTGCAGTCCCAAACATAGGAATCAATTCTTTAAACCCATGGAAAGTTATAGAGTGAGTCAAAGACATTATGGCATTTTATCCAGAGTCATTCAGTAAGATTTCATAATAACCCCAAAATGAAATCTTTAGAGAGAAAATCTGGTTTTTAAAATGATGGGGTTTTTTCCCCTCAGGAACTGAGAGTCAAGTAATTTGCATTGTTGTTCAGTTGTTTTTCAGTTACATACTGTTTGACTCAGTTTCCTCATCTGTAAAATGAACTAGAGAAGGAAATGGCAAACCACTCCAGCATCTCTGCCAAGAAAACCCTAAATGTCATTACTAAGAGTTGGACATAACTGAAAACAATTGAACAATTGCAGAAATGGAAAGGGGTCTTAGAAAGAACATAACTACTAGGTGGGTCTAGCATACTCCTGGGTAGATGGTGTTACCATTGTGTGAAGTACAGAAGGGAAATAAGCTTACAGTGAGAAGAAGTTTCTGAGCTATAATAATAAAAAATTAGAAAAAAATTGTGTCATGGCAGAGAAAGCCTACAGAGTCATGAGTATAACCATTAGCATGGCATGGCTATGTTACTTCTCCCTCCTGAAGTAGAATCTTCCACATCAGGAATAACAATAATACTAATTATTAGTTTGAGTCAACTATAATTGATAATAATTAAATTAATTAATTACAATAGACAATAATTTTATTGCTAGTTGATGGAATCAATCATAATTTGTAATCATTATTGATAATAAAGGATTGAATTTATTACAATTGATAATTTAAATAGCTAACATTTCTATAACCCCTACTATGCTCCAGATAGCTGCTAAGTGGCATAGTGGATAGAATACTGAGACTGGAGTCAGGAAGACTCATCTTTCTGAGTTCAAATCCAGCCTCAGGTACTTACTAGATGTCTGACCCTGGGGAAACCATGTAGTCCTGCTTGCTTCAGTTTTCTCCTCTATAAAATGAGCTAGAGAAGGAAATGGAAAACCAATCCTGTATCTTTGCCAAAAAAATTCAAAACCAGAAGTTGGACATGACTGAAAATGATTGAAGCTATACTATAATATAGAGACATTAATATATATACATATATATATACATACATACATACATAGAGACACTATATATATATATATATATATATATATATATATATATATACGATAGAGACACTATATTAAGTACTCTATAATTATTATCACATTTGATCCTCATGCCAATCCTGGGAGATACGTGCTACTATTATCCACTTTTTATAGAGGAGGAAACTGAGGCAAAGAGAAGTTAAGTGATTTGTTTCGAGTCACCAAGGTAGTAAACGTATGAGGTTGGATTTGAACTCCATGCCTGACTCTAGACCTGATGCTCTATTCACCGTGTTACTAACTAGCTCACTAAGAGGTCAGTGTTCAAGCCTCCCTGGGATATTTGCAATAAGGATGTTCCTTGCTAGCTTACTTCCTTTCCACTGTACTGCCCAATCAATACCAACTAGGCTCTTTATTTTATTTTTTCTCCATCTGGGTGACTACTATATTAGAAAATGCTTCTGTTGCTGTTGTTATTGCCACTGAAACTGTTCCAGGAATTAAGACCCCATGGCTCTGGTGCCTTGGAAGGGAGAAGAAAAATCAGCTGCTTTATAGTATTCTCACAAGGGCTCATCCCAAAGCAGAGAAGACACAACCAGGAGGTGAGCCCATCCCAGACATTACCTTGCCTCTGGGCTCATGAGCTTATGGTTTTTGACTTGATAGGAAGAAAATAGCTCCTGCTCCATCCTCTTTCAGAAGTCAGAGACTCATCTTTATAAGTTGAAAATGGCAGTAAGAACCTTGAGGGGGTGGAGATTGTGCCTTTGGTAAGCCCACAGAGCTCTGGTTTAGCTGCCAATTAATAAAAGAGAACTGTTGGACAGTTGGAAACAGTCAGAAATAACCTGTCCTGCTTTGATAAGAGCGGGGAAAAGTCTGTCCTATTACACATTCTCAAGTGAACCTTGCCAGAGGGGACAGCCTGGACAAATGTGTGGAGGTGGAAGATGAACGCTGACTTGGAGAAAGGCTGGCGGTCCAGTTTGGATAGAACATGGAGCAAATGAAGAACTAAGGAGGAGGAATTAGCATTTCATCCTAGATGCAAGAAAAAGAGTTAGTAAAGAATCACAGACCTTTCCATCTAGAGCTGGGAGGGATAGCATAAGCTGTCCTCATTTAGCAGAAGATGAAATTGAGTCTAAACATGACTAATGATTCACTAAGTGGCAAAACTGGACTTCAAATTCAGGAATAATGACTCAAAATCCAGGGTTCTAAGTTTGTCCTGTTTTTATTGCCCTCTTTGAGCAGAGGAGCTACATGGTTTGACTGGTCTGTGCCTCCAAGAGAGGATATTGGCAACTGGGAAGAGTGTGAATTGGAGATGGGAGGATAGTGCTAGAAGTTTAAAGAGAGAGAAAAGGATCCTGCATGGAGAACTAGAAAGAACTCAGGAGTCAGGTAGTCCAACTCCTTTATTCTACAGATTAGGAAACAGAGACCTAGAAAAGGAATGTCATAGCCTGGTCTTAAAATCTCTTGCTCCCAAAGCCCTTTTCCTGCTATCATCCTGTCTCAAAATCTGGGGCCTAAGTAAAATCCTGCAGGTTCAGTTTTAGAATGTAGGTACCTTTTCTCCTCTCCCCCCTCTTTTCCACCATCACCACCACCTCCACTACCAATACTTTGTCCTCCCTCCTCCTCTTCCTCTTCCTCCTCTACTACCAATATCTTTATCATCGACATTACCTCTTCTTCCTCCTCTTTTTGTATCTTCTCCTCTTCCTCCCTCCTCCTTCTCTCCCTTTTTCTCTTCTACTAGCACTTTCATCTACACTATTACCAATTCCTCCTCTTGTTCTTGTACCTTCTCCTTCTCTTCTTAAACTTCTTTCACCAGCACCAGTACTACCACCACCTCCTTTTCCTCCTCCTCTTCCTCCTTCCCATCTCTTTCTCTTTCTCTACCATCATCTTTACCATCACCACTACCAATTCTTCCTCACTTCTTCTCATTCCTCTTTCCCCCTCATCCAGCCCTTCTACCAATACCACCATTACTGCTACTACTACCATTGTCTCTTCCTCCTGTGCTTGTACCTCCTGCTTGTTATTCTTGTACCTCCTCCTCCTCTTATCATATCTCTTCCTCCATTACCATTACCACTTCTTTCTTGTGTTTGTACCTCCTCCTATTTTGTACTTCCATTTCCTCCTATTCTTGTACTTCTCCTCCTCTTCTTCATCCCCACCTTCTTCTCTTTCTCTATCATCACCACCTTTACCTTCACCACCACCAAATCCTCCTCTCCTCTTCTTCTCCCATCTCCTTCTCCTCTTCTTATACCTCTTCCATTCCCCCTCCTCCAACTCTTCTACCAACACCACCATTACTGCTACTACTACCATTGTCTCTTCCTCCTGTGGCTGTACCTCCTATTATTCCTGTAGCTCCTCATTCTCATCTTATAATACCCCCTCCATCAGCACCACCATCACTACTACCATTAAAAGCTCTTCCTCTTCCACCTCTCCTTCCTTCTCCTGTGCTTGTATCTCCTTCCATTCTTGTACTTCCTTCTCCTCCTCTTCCTCCTCCTCCTCCCCACCCCTCATCCTTCACAACCACCACCAGGATCTCTTCTTCTTTTTCCTTCTTCTCCTCCCCTGTGCACAGTACCAACACAAATAGGACCAAGATAGGTGTGTGTGTCTGTGTATGTATATGAATGATTTTCCTTTAGTCTATTCATTCTCTACTGAATATAAAATCAAAATCACAAAGAATTAGGGCAGGGGAAAGATCTTCTCTATATGTGTGAAATGAACATTTCAAGAGCCTTCAAGAGTCTTCAGACTTTGAAGCATTCTGACAATGGTCACATTTGAAAGTAAGGTTTGCTGAATCCACCCGGCTAACATATGCTGCCTGGAATGTTTTTCACATATTTTCACCAGGAGGCCAGTCTCCCTCGATGACAAAAATAGATGCATCCATTCTGATAACTTTTGGCTCTTCTACCAGCCTGAAACTAAAGTATTCACTGAAGCACTGGTGATGCAAATTAGTTTTGCTTTGGACAATGGAAATATATTGACCTAAATTGATGGTGTTAATCCATTGTAATGCTCCCTTTCCTGTAGCTCACATAAACCATTATGAGGGAGAACAAAATGTTTTGTTTTTAAAAGAATGTTGGATATACATGCCTTCCCTTGTTTTAAATAGAGCCAGAGCTAGGTGGGACTTTACAAGTCATTTACTCCAGTTTCCTCATCTCAGAGATGAGGAAATTGAGGCTCGGAGTGTGCCTACAGATTTAGAGCCAGAACAACTTTATTGTTGTTCAATCATTTAGTTGTGGACATACTGTCCACTGGGTTTTCTTGGCAAAGATACTGGAGTGATTTGCCATTTTCTTTTCCAGTAGATTTAAGCAAATACTCAACGTTACACAGCTAGTAAATTTCTGAGGCTGGATTTGAACTCCATTCTTTCTGACTCCAGGCTCAGTATTTATCCCCTATACCATCCAGCTGCCTCAGAAGGCACTTTAGGGACCATTTAATCTAATCTTCTCATTTTACAGATAAGGAAATTGGGTTTAGAACATTTAAATGATTTGCCTGAATCATAGAGATAGTAAGTATCTGGCTGAGATACAATTTGAATCCAGATCTGCTGATCTCAAATCCAATTTTTCTTTCCATTAAGTAATAGTGCCTCTGGCACAAAATATATTTTTGTTGATAACAATTTTACCTTTGATAAAATGACTGTCAAATTCTATGTTTACTATATATTTTAATAATTATGGTGATAAGGAATTATGTAAGAGAATTGGTATGAAGGAGAAATAGATGACTGGGGAAAAAAAGGTTAATGGTAGAAAAAGCTTCTATGGTAACATCCATTGGCATGTTAGAGAACAAAACTTATTGATATTCCTCAATTTCTCATGGCCTCTCAATGTGGCAGCTTCCTTTGTCACAACCAGCCAGATTGACTGCTTTTTGTGCTGATGAGCAATTTGTGATGTTCACTTGATTAAAATATGTTGAAAACCTACTACTTTGAAGCTATGCTCTCATCAATGTGGGTATTTCCTCAAATGATGCAGTTTGCAACCTGTTTTTACCTCCTCTGGGACTCTTGTCCATGTTTGAAACATTTTTGTTTACACCCAAAAAATCACACATACAAACACACACACAGTCATTCACCCTTCAAATTGAGAAGCTAAGACTTTTCCCCCAAACTAATAAAATTACTTATTAGGATGTTTTCCATCAGATGTGGTATTTCATTGATATAGAAAATTTCAGATTAGTCACTCAAAAATATTTCTTAAGTACCTATTATATGCCAGACACTGTGTTAAGGATGCAGGGTACAAATGCAAACAAAAAAACCCAAAGCAAAACAAACAAAAAAAATTACCAGCCTTTGCTCTCAAGCAGCTTATAATTAATGGGAGAAGAAAACACAAAGAAGGAAACTGAAAAGGGAGGAAAGGCTTTCTTCCCATCATCAACATTTGCCTTCCAAATTATAGTTTTAATGAGCTTATTTAGTGTGGGGTACAAATAGGTTAAGTGACTTGCCCAGGATCATACAGTATTTGTCAGAGATGGGACTTGAACCTATGCCTTCTGAGTTAGCTCACTATCTGCTGGCACATCCATAGTGGGTTATTACTTTAGGATTATCTGAATAAAAAAGGAAAAGTCCTTATGCATATGCAATGTAGGCAAATTTTAGTGTTCGGTTTCAAAAGGAAGAGGTCTTAAAGAGAACATAATTCTATGTTGAACCAAGTCTTTATTAATATAACCCCATTAACTAATTATACTGTGTTCTGAAACATATCATTGAAGTCTATTCTGTGTAATAAAACTACTTACATAATAAAATACTGGGGTTGGAAATATAATTTCTCTGTACTACACTGAGTTAATTGTTAAAAACATTATCCTTTGCATACATACACAGTGTGAGCAATTCATGTTTTTGCTCAGATCTAAGTGTGACTGGGAGGGACCATTCTGCCCATACTTAACTCTGGCAATCTTGAGCCCACTGGCTCTAGGCAAATAAACCACATCTGATGGATAATTTCAGCAGCCTTGTTTATGAGATATATCCCCAGATAGAGCTCAGCATGACCGATAACATGGGCTTTGCCAATCTTGCTGTTCACTCTTGCTCAAGATAATCTGCTTCTTGTGGCTGGTTCTTCATGGGTGCTGACCTTGTTACTATTTCCATTTTGCAGTTGAGCAAAGTGAGGAGGAAGAAGAGTTCACCTCATTTGAAGTCTTCAAGTTATTATTGTTATGTGTTATAGCTGCCAACATGATGTGAGGCTATAGATCCTAGACTAGGGATACTCTCTCTCCTGGTCACATCACATCTTGAATTCTGGGTTCAGTTTTGGCCTCTGTATTGTATATTCCAGAGAAAGGTGAAGAGCTTTATGCTCTCATTATGTTACGATTTATTGAAGGAATTGTGGGTGTTTAGCATTTGAAAAAGAAGACTTGGGGGAAAGGGAAAAAGACATAATTCAGTTCAGCTCAGTTATTTTTCATTCGTGTCTGACTCTTCATTACCCCATTTGGGGTTTTCTTGGCAGAGATAATGGAGTGGTTTGCCATTTCCTTCTGCAGTTTATTTTACAGATGAGGAAACTGAGGTAAGTACAGTTAGGTGATTTGTCCAGGATCACACATCTAGTAAGTGTCTGAGGTCAGATTTGCATTCAGAAAGAGGATATTCCTGACTTTCAGCCTAGGACTCTATCCATTGCAGTGTCCCCTTAGCTTCCCAGAGATATCATAGCTGTCTTCTATACATGAAGAACTTTTATGTAGAAGGAGGTTTACACTCCTTCTGCTTGATCTTTCAGAGCAGAAATAGAATAATATGTTGAAATGATAAAGCAAGAAGTGTTTAATATCAGGACAAAAACACTTTTTAACAGTGTGAACAATTTAATAGTAGAATGGATGTCCATTGGGAAGAGGACGTCTTACAACAACCCTAGAAGATAGACACTATTACAATTTCCATTTTACAGTTGAGCAAAGTGAAGAAGGAGAAGAGTTCATCTCACTTGAAGTGTTCAAGCCATATAATGCTTAATTTCTTGGATGGCATATTATAAGGGAATCTCCTTTTCAGGTATAGTCTGGACCAATAAACTGAGATCCTTCCCAACTCTAGGAGTCTGAGAGTTATGATATTACCATCTTTATCTTTTACAGGCTCCATTCCTGACTCTTCAGCCTTTCTCTACTAATTCCAGAAGCCTCTTCACTTTGAAAACTCACCTTACCACTGGACTACTCACATTGATGATATTTTCTGACCCTATGGCCCCTTCCTCTGAAGGGTTCCTCACAGGATTCTTATTTTACAGAATGTACTTGGACCAACTAGGTCTTCATCCTTTTCAGGTCATTCCTGACCTTTTCCACAATGCCCCTGGTTACTTCTCTCCCTTTCCCTTAATTTTTAGCACTTTTTAAGGTGTTGTCTTCCCTCATTAGAATGCAAGTTCATTTTGGCCAGGGATTGTCTTTCTTTCTACTTATATTTATATTTCCAGGGCTTAGAACAATATCTAGCATATGGCAAATGCTTAAGTGTTTGTTGACCAAAATTGCTATGCTACTAAAATCTGATTATATGAAAACATAAAGGGTCTGTGCTTTGGTTATGATGGAGATTCCTTCATCAATGGAGATTAAGGACCATCTGTCCCATACTAAGTAAGTTGTAGGGAGTTTCCTGATAAAATGACCTACCCTGTGTCAGAGGTAAGATCCGAATCCAAGTTTTCATGGGTCTAAGCCAAGCTCTCTATCTAATATACTGCACTGCCACCAAAACCTAATTATTGGTGAGAGAAGCCACTTTATCCTTTATAGAAAAGCTATCTTTTCTATCTTAGGAAAAGCTTTTACCTGGCACATGCTCAGGGCCTGTCTTAATCAGCTTGATCATTTGGCTTGTACTGACAGTCTAATTTAATCAGCACTACAGTCAATCAGGAAAAGTGATTATCAAAGTGACCTGAGATTTTTTTTTTTTTTTTAAATACTGGATTCAGTACACAAACATAATTCTGATTCTGGGAATAAGATATATCAGGGGTCATGAAGGCATCACAGAATAAGAGTAAGATAGGAATATTGAAGTAGAGATTTTAAGACTGGAAAGATTTAGAGATTAGCGTTTGAAGAGATCTTGAAAACCTTCTTATCCAATCCCTTTATTTTACAAATAAGGAAACTGAGCCCTATTCAGGCTAAGTGAGGTTACATAGAAGATAAGAATTAAAAGCATTTGGGATACTTCTCTAACTTTGCACATCTGGTGTTTCTTCTGAACTAATTCAATTCTGCTTTGCTCATAAGAACACAGAACCTTCGCTGATGAGGGTGTGTCATGCTTGATGGTCCTGTTCCCTTGTCTCTGGAGTCAGACAATCAATTCTAAAGTTATTGAGAGAGACCTTGAGAAAGTCCTTGTATAGCTTTTTTCTGACCATCTTGTGAATGCTTGCCCTGTGTGTAAGTTATCCATGATATAATCAAAAACATTATTTTATGATCATTTATATAAATTTTTGACAAGCGTACATTTGGCATTCTGAACCCACACAAACACAAAAACAGAAACATATCCGGATTTCCTAGAACTTGCATTTGTCTGGAGAAAATAATACATTCCTATATGTAGTTGCAAGTATATAGCAAAATTGGGTCCTCTGACTCCAAAGAGAGTTTTATTTCTCCCTTTACCACATAGTCCAAATTACTTTAAGCCATTGTGACCATGTCTGGAGAAAGAAATAAGGGTCACCTCCCAACGCTATGTAAAACTCTTTGATGGTTTATTTCTAACCATTAATTTCCTTGGCAGCTCTTTTCAAAATCTTAATATGTTCTTATTTTTCCTGTTTGAGATGGTTTCCAGTTGCTCTCCTCTCCCCTTCAGTTTTTTAAAAACAGATTTAAAAAGAGCATAACAGTGTTTTTTTTAAAAATAGAAATATAAAGGGATTCTTCAGGGAAAAATGAGTGTTCATATATTGGCTACTCTCTTATCATACAATTGTTTTATTTTGATTAAAACAGTTTCATCTTAAAATCTCTATTATTATACTTTCTCCTTTCAATCCAATGGAACATCATGGAATGTCCTTCAACTACAGTTTCCAGCTGTCAACTTCAAGATGCTTATTTAACAGCTTCTTCTTGAGTGAGTCTCCATATTAATATAATTGCCCATACACCAACCTATGCTATAAACTTCATTTGGTGGACAGCTTCTTGACTTTGGCTTGGGATGCAAAGATTTTAGGAATAATTGTATTATTGAAACTGTGTTGTATTTAATTCCAGTGGAGTTTGAAATTTGGAGATAAAGAGGGCTAGAAAATTCTATCATCGATAACAGTAACAAGCATCATTATTGAGAGCTACACCATATTCCCTGTTCCAAAAATGACTCATATGCCACAGTACATAATGTTTCTGTTTGATAATGAAATATCACATCTTCTCAACAGTATGTGAGACATAGTGATTTAAGTGGCTGAATTTAAAAATAGCTTCCAAGCAGCAGCACTAAATGAACATATTGTACAATAAGAACTAAGTGAAATGTTTGGTTTCATGTTAAAATTATTTGTACCAAGTATAACCTGTTTTTATGATGGGAAGAACACTTATATTATTATCATATATATTTTTTTAAGTTTTACTGGGGAAAACCTCAGGGCATATTGTCAATGTTTGTTTCTTTCTGAAGAAAAAAAGAATGATGTTTGTACAGCATATATTTATACATATATATACATATTTTGTAGATATAAGAAGATCATTATAAAGTATGTTAATACAGAGCCATCCATAATTTTTCTACATTCATAGTAACGATGGATGAGAACAACCTATTTTAAAATTTTGAATCTATGTGGAGGGGAAGTGTCATCATCAAAGGATGAGCTCATAAGAAAATAGTAGATAAAGCTTTGCATCTCTTCCCAGGACTGCCCCTCCCCCTCCGAGCCCCACTAATTAGTTCCTCCCAGTTCCCTTTGATTCTTTGAGAAGCAGCTCTAGACAATTTACATACTATAGACCAGCTACCTTGGAGAAAGATAAAAAAGAAAAAGAAAAATGGAAAGGGAACATGAATGCTTCTCTGAAAACCGAAAAGATTTTGGAAGGGTCCTGATATACAAGAACAAGAAGTTCACTGTTTGGTCTTTGGTGGAAGTAAGAAAAATACTATACATTCACCCTAACCCAGCTAGAAATGAGAAAAGAATGAATGTGAATTGTTTTCATAGTCACCTGAACATAGATTTGGTATGTAGTATGGAATTCTGGGACACTAATATAAAAAATACCAAGTCTTATTTATCTTGAATGAATTATTTATAAAAGAGCCAAGAAACTATAAGCTTAAGCTAAACCCATTACTCCTATATAATTAAATCAACGGGCCTGTTTCTGAGAACCTAGCACCAAATGCCTAAAGTGGAGAGTAATAAAAATGAACAGGAAAGACTAGAGGCTCTTACTGAGAATGGAGGACATTGATCTTGGAGCAATAGACATTTGCTGTAAGTAACGAGAGTTGGAGCTACATGGCAGGGAGGACTCCCTGATAGACCTGGCCTTCAGCAATGGGGAAAAGCAAACCTTCCTTACTGGAACTTCATCCAGGGTGGTTCTGTGAGTCTCAAGGATATCTAGAAGTAGGAAAATGTATGATTTGTTGTTTTTTTTTTTTTTTCTGGCCCACAGTGTGAATCTTTTCTGTATTCTTTAGTGTGCAAAAAAACCATATTATGTCTGATACCTTCTAAGATTGAATTTTATAGGGGAGCTGATTCTACCTTGTAGCAAATTTTAGATATTACATTTCCCCCTGGATATTGAGAAAAGTTGGATACATATATACATATATATATATAATGCATATATATACGTACACACACACACACACACACACACACACACACACATATATATATATACCACCTTCTGTCAGGTGTTAGCCTCTGAAACAAGCATTAGATTCCTACTACAATTCAATTCCATTGAATTCAATGGCCATTTATTAAGCACCTGTGCTAGTTGCTAAAGGCACCATGGCAAAAATAAAACTACTCATGCTCAAGAAGCTTACATCCCACCAGAGAGATTTAATATGTTTACAAGTGAAAAAAAATGAAAAAAATCAGAAGGGATCTCAGGAAGATTTTACAAAGGAGGCATTACTTGAATTGAGCCTTGAAAGAAGCTCAAAATTCTGAGAGATTGAGGGAAAGGGAGCCTATTAAAGATGTGAGGAGAATTGGCAAGTGAAGCAAGAAGTGATCATTTGTGATCATCTAGTCCAACTGTTTTATTTTGCAAATAAGGAAACTGAGACCTAGCAAGATAAAGTGATGCTAAATTTGCCAACTAGTGTTCTCTAGGTTCCAAGAATGGGTGAAAGAAAAAGCCCTTGTATCTCCCAACAGTAGCCAATTAACTGAGCACCTACTATGTGCTCAAAACTTAGGTGATTACCAGTGAAAAAGAGATTGTGGTCGCTGCTCACAGAGATCTCATAGATGGAAAGAAAAGATCAAGCTGTATAAAATATGAAAACAAGACAACACTGTAGAGTATGAGACTTAAATATTTCAAGAGTCTCAGGACTAAATTGGATAGGAAATTGTCCTGCCTATTCTAACAATGGTTCCCTAAAGCCTTTAGCAAATATTTCATACCCAGTTACACTGATGGGTTTGCCTTTTGTTTTACACTCTCCAATCTCATCCTGTCCTTCTCTCCCTCTTGGCCCAGGTGCCTCTGATTCTGTGGAGCTCCAAGGGACCTTAGACATCATTGGATGCCATTCATTTTGACAGTGGAGAAACTGAGGTCTAGAGAGAATAAGTGATCCAGTCCAGATCACACAGGGCAAAACATCAGAAGCAGGATTAGAACTCAGGTTTTTTGACTGTGATTTCTTTTAAGTGTAGTTTCCTCCAATTAGACTGTGAATTCCTTGAGGATAAAGAATGGTTTTGATTTTTTTTTTTCTGTTTATTACTGTATTTTAGCACAGTGCTTGGCACACAGCACTTAATAATTATTCTTTTCATTCATTTTTTTATTCATTACATACTGTCACATCTCAAACTCAGAGAGCCTAAGGGCCCTGCCTAAGTTGCAGAATCGAAACCCAAACCCTAACTTTCTAAGTCTTTCATCTCAAGCTCATTCCACCATAGCTTTTTTGACTTCTGAGAAACTACTGATCAAGAAAGGCATTATTGAGTTTGCCTCTTCTCCAAAAAGTAAAAAGGAAATTTGCCACTACAAGCTTACAAAATTGAAGATACCTAAAAGCATGGACCAAGAAAGCCTTTGGATACATTTTCAATTTTGTTTAATGCTTAAAATAGAGCATATGCTAATTTACCCAGAAGGCAAACGAATTGACAAATGGGTTGGTGCTCCACTGCTCTTTGTTTTAGGAATTAGGGGGAAATTTTTTAATGTATGAGTCATTCACAATAGTTCTGATTTTTAACTTTCATGGAGGGGGGAAGATTAAGTTTAGTGGTCTGGAATTGGAAGACTTAATAGTTGTTCAGTGAGAAAATCATGTCTGGTGATTGTCAAGTGTATGATTTCACTGTGCTAAAAGCCTTCTGAATTGGGTCCATTTTTGAATAAAGCCGTCAACGCCTTTTTCCAAACATCTCTGCCCTGCTGGATATCTGGTCCTTAAGTATATTTCTACCCCCTGCTCTTTTTAGATTTCTGCTACATTCAGTTCTTAAATTAACCCTTCTTTTTTTGGAGGTCAAGGAGATAGCATGCTAGCTTGCAATACTAACAACTGGTTTCAGTCATATAAGGGTGATGGTAGAACATGGGCATCCAAAAAAAAAAAAAAAAACCAACTGGGTAGCTTCATTTTTTTTTTTTTCTGGAAAGGTTCAATCATTTTATTTCAACAAAAATTGATTGTGCTTAATACATAGGGGAAGAAGAGGCATCCTAGAATAATGGTGGCAGTGTGTTACAGTGGGGAGACTATTGGTTCCAAAATCAGGTGGACTGGATACAAAATCCAGTTTTGAAACTTCCTATCTTTGTTACTTTGGGAAAATAATTTAATAGGATCAAATGAGGTGTGGGTGGGAAGTGGCACTGGAGCCAACTTAAGGGAAGTAGGAATTCTAAAGGGGCAAAAACTAAGGCGGATGTGATGCAGACATCAAGAATTGTCTGTACAAAAGCATGGAGGTAGAAGATTAAACAACATATATTGGAAATAGAAATTGAATGTAGAGTTTGTGAAGAGTTTTAACATGCAATAAACCTAAAAGAGTATGCTTCTCAAGGACAGTTTTTAATTTTTAAAAAATAGCCTCAATACAGAAAGATTGTGTGTGTGTGTGTGTGTGTGTGTGTGTGTGTGTGTATGTGTGTGTGTGTCCCCTGTACTCTTTTTGCAGTCTGGTGAAACCTATGGACCCCTTTTCAGGATATTTCCTAATACATAAAATAAAATTCATAGGATTGGAAAGGAAACCAATTATGAACAAATAAAATTATCAACATATTTTTTAAAAAATACCAAGTTCATTGACTTTAGAGAAAACCTATGTGCGTATAATTATGTTTCTGTATTCATGGGGAAGGGGATTGTATCTAGAGTATTCATCACGAAAGTCTAGACAGGGATAAATACATAAATACTTGGAGCCTAGTTGCTCCCATACTGGTTAAATCAGATCTGGATGTGATAATGGTGAAAATGATGACTGTATACATATTCAGTTTATTTGATAGGCTCATAAAGTTAAACATTAAAGAAATCAAGTCACATCCAAGAATAAATGACTTGTCTAAAATCATACAATAGGAAGTGGCTGAGCCAAGATTTGAATTCAGATCCTTTGACATGAAATCCAACACTCTTTCAATTGTACTATTCTTCTTCCTCTGTATCACTAAATCCAACAATCATGTATTAATTGACTGCTGGGTGCCTTGCTCTGAGTTAGCAGCTAAAAATACAGGGGCAAAAAGGAAAAAAAAAATCCTTTTTTCAAGATGCATAAATATTCATAGCAATTCATGGACCCTTTGCAACCCATCATATTCTTGCCCCCTCCAATCCCAGCTGTCCAAGGACTGTGGTCTCATTGGTCATGATCTTTATTTAAGGGAAAACAACAAAACTATAAACTTGGCAGAGCTGGTACCTTTACATTAAAAGGGTAAAAATCTTATTAAATCCTGTTCTTTTTTTACCATCAATATTGCATTCCCTATTATATCATAATCACATCAACACAAAGCATTTCGGGGCCCAATGCCATAACGGATTTTTCCTCTGGCTGTAAAATTGCTGAGATTTTGCTAATGAGGAATTAAGAGGAACTGGTGTCCAAATATCTCTCAAGAGTTTGAAATAAGTGCTTCCTTACCATAGAAAGCTATTTGATGACAACTAGACAATTCTCCCTCTGGGAGTTTTCTTCCTTCCTAGTCTCTTCTCTTTCCATCAGTTTCTCCAATTCCTATTCTCCTTAAAAGTATATGTTGTTGTTGTTTTAATCATGAACTTACGGGGAGAAAAGGCCTTAAAAACACAAAACCAAGGAAGTCGCTTTTTATTTGTATAAACATAGCAGGCAAGAATGGCAGTTGTGGAAGTGACAAGCAATTTTCTCTGCTGGCATATAAGAAATCGAAAGGTCGGGGGTTAGGAGGGATTACTCAGGGCTTATGAATCAAGAACACCCTTCCACCATGAAGCCCCTTATCTTGAACAAGATACTTCTTTCTTTCATAAGCCTACGGGGTACAGCTTATGCTTCCAAGGTGCTACGAGCAGGCAGCTGGCCTGTACACTAGTCTTGGTTTATCATCAGGCGACATCTTTGAAATGCCAAACTTTATTTATTGATCTTCCAATTCTATGCTATCTCCAACCAGCCATGGGGAAAAGTAATACATTTTGTATGGATTAATCCTTGTAATTCGACACAACATACACTCAGAGATAACTCAAACTCACTTTGTCTTCTCATTATCTAAACAGACGTGTCTTTCTTTAAGCCATCAACGGAGGTCATCACACCAGTGCCCTTGTGGGATATTCATTAATCAAATAACTAATTTGAAATGGATCTTCAAAGCATTATTCATTTCCCCATCATTCTCCCAACATCAGTTTAAATGCTTTGTGGGTATAATGATTAGGCTGATGTTTAATTAATTGTGAAATTGTGAATTAAAGCTACGGTTACGAGATAAATCATTCTTTAGAACACACACACAAAGCTTAGCTCCATGGACTTTAGCTGGTAATTCTTAGCAAGTTTCTTCCCATTCACAGGAAAAGGTTGACAGGATCTAAGAGCAGTGTTAACCTCCGTGATAACAAGGTCTGTTTGGGGCTTCTGGCTTCCTTTCTGCCATGATGGGAGACACATCTAGAGATCAGGATAGGTGATCACTGAAATATGCAGATCTGTGTTCAAAGCGCTCAGGGAAATGAAAGGCAGAGTGACTTGATTAGAAACAGAATGTTAAGAGTCAGATATTGAGGCCACTGTCTGCCTTGTCATAGTGGGTGATGTCTACATGAAGTTACATGTTGAGGGACAGGAAGTCTGTTTACCTCTGAGCTCAAGCTGAAAACAAATAGAGCTAGAGTTAAGGAATGGTGCTGCTGGTGATTCTCAGAGACCTTAACTTCCTGATTAAAAAAAAAAAATTAGATCCTATTGTACTGTATTCTATTCAGGCTGGGGATAAATCTGGGATTAATGATCCCATTATTATCACAAATTCTTTGCTGATGAAATTCTCTCTGCTTCTTTATGCCAAAATTTCCTCTTCATCTCATAGTCTTATGAACAATAATTCTCAAAGTATGATCCAGGGAATCCTGGGGAGAGGGGGGGTGAGTCTTTGAAATACTTCCAGAGTCTACAAATTCAAAATTAGTTTTTATTTCTAATATGGTAAATATCTATAAATATAATTCACATAAACAAAAACTCTTTGCACAGATCCTCAATAATAGTATATAGATACTGAGAACAAAAATTTGACCTAAAATATTGAGAGAAGTTATTTCCCTATGGTCAAACAGGCAATATATTTTAGAAATATACCTAGGTGGCGCAGTGGATAGAGCGCCAGTCTTGAAGTCAGGAGGACCTGAGTTCAAATATAGCCTCAGACACTTAACACTTCCTATCTGTGTGATCCTGGGCAAGTCACTTAATCCCAATTGCCTCAGGGAAGAAAAAAAGAAATATGCCTTGAACTCAGGTTTGAATTTAATTTTCTATGTACTGTGTCATACTATGTAATATAGTAGGATGTGATATTAATATTATTACATGTTACATTTTAACACTTATGTTACATTTTAAAATATGATATATTGTATAGTATTATATATTATTAGAGCAGCTAAGTAGTGGGGAAGGCTGTGACATGGTCAGATTGTATTGTAGGAAAGACATTTTGATAACACAATGAATAGTGACTGAAATGGGGAGAGACTTGAAGAAGGAAGGCTTTCAATTAACAGGCTTTTGCAACAGTCTAAGGGTGAAATTATGAGGTTCTGCATCCAGATGGTGGCTATATACAGGACATATCAAGGAGATGTTATGATGATAGTCTCTGGGGGATGACTACCTCAGTTTCCTCAACCATAAAACAGTGATAGGAATCCTTGAATACTCTAAGCTCTAGTGCAGAACATGTACCAAGCTACATTGATAGAGGGAATCTTCATTTTTCTAAAAGTCTCAATACCAATTAAGTCATAGATCTAGGCCCCATTCCCCAATTTCTATCAAAAAAAATTAACTTTTTTTTTGCCTACATTAAACTACTGCTTATGAAGAAATCACTTTATAAACTGAAAAACTGCATAAAAAATGAGCTCTTTTTAAAAGGTGTTTTTGTCGGGACAACTGATTTGATGATGTCAGAATCTCCTGATATAGAAGTCACTGAAGATGGGCAGAGAGTTAATTGCCTCGGGTCCTTAAAAGAGAAATTATTTTCCCAGAGTCATGGAGCTTGTGTAAGAAACAGGACTTGAATTCAGATTTTTCTGACCTCAGGACCAGTTGGTTCTTTATCACTAATACATGTACTGCTTCTAATGACTGTTATTATTAAGGCAATTAAAAGGACTGAAGGACTAATTTCTTCCTAAAGAGGATTCTGTGGGAGGAGAATAAGGGTGAAAGAAGGTGTGGATTTGAGCATAGTACAGAGACAGGGGTAGTAAATGAATTGGAGATCCTTAAGAGGAAATAGAAAATTTTTCAATATAGGGTGTCATTTCCAAATAAACACCAGAAAGCTAGTGAGATTAAAAACCACTCTTCTCTGTACCACAAAGGCCTAGTGAATGAAGGCATGCTTTCATTTTCCTCTCTGGTCTTTTCTGTCTTTTTTACCTGACGACAGTATGTGTCAAAAACATATTAATATTCTGAGTCATTTACTGGCGTATAAAAGTACCTTTACACTGTGGTCTCTCTCTGTACAGACTGAAGTAGAAAGACTCATTAGGTTACTTCTGTGTTAAGAAACAAGAAAGAAAGAAACATTACTTTTTCCCTTCTTTCTCAGAAGAGGGAAGTTTAACTCCTTCAGAGTTTAGGACAGCTTTCTATGAGGCTGTTTTGGTGTCCCTAATTTGATGCAGGAGCAGCAGTCTGGGATTTAATTTCCTACCCATATTCAAGTTTTGATCAGGGTCACACTATTCCAAAAGATCACAGAATTCAAGAGCTAAAAGTGACTCATCTAGTCCAATCCACATTCATTCTTTCTCTCTCTCTCTCTCTCTCTGTCTCTCTCTCTCTCTCTCTTTTTTTCTCTTTTCATATTCGTTATGTTTGCAAGAAAAATCAATTTAAAGCCATGAGAAAGGAAAATAAAAAACAAGCAAGCAAACAAACACAACAATAAAAAGTGAAAATACTATGCTTTGATCCACATTCAGTCTCCATAGGTCTCTCTCTGGATATGTATGACATTTTCTATTCCAAGTCTATTGGAATTTCCTTGAATCACCTCATTATTGAAAAGAACCAGGTCCATCACAATTAATCATTATATAATCTTGTTATGGTATACAATGTTCTCTTGATTCTGCTCATTTCACTTAGCATCAGTTCATGTAAGTCTTTCCAGGCTTTTATGAAATCAGTCTACTCATCATTTCTTATACAACAATAATACTTCCTTACATTCATATCATAACTTATTTAGCCATTCCCCAACTGAAGGGCATCCACTCAATTGCCATTTCCTTGTTATTACAATATGACAAGTTGATATTTCATCTGAGAATGTGAAGTTGATATTTCATGACCGAATGAAAGACTTTTCATTTATTTTTTCTGAATTATATCTTATTAGATTCAATCCAATGCTCTAGTCTTAGATAGGAGAGCCCCAACATTTAGAGCTGGTACATAAAATGAGAACATAGAAATCACTGGCACATATTATGGGATCATAGAATCCTAGATTTAGAATTATGAGGGACCTGATAGGTTATGCAGTATAACCACATAATTTTATAGATGAGAAGAACTGAGGTCCAGAATGATGAAATTACTTTCACAAGGTCACAAAGATATTAGATAAGCTCAAAGGCACTTAGATTTAGAAGAGAAGGGACCTCTCTATTTTATATTCTGTTGTCCTTTCCTTATTTATAATATTTCATATTTATATTATCCATATCCACATAAAATATCCATATTTATAATATTCTATCTAGTTCACTCAAATGATTAATTGAGGATGAAAGAAGTAAAATTTGTTCCCCAACGTTATATAATTAGTAAGCATCAGAAGCAGGGTTTAAACTTAAGTCTTCTGACTGTAGGAACAGAGATCTTTCCACTAAATAATATCTCTAGAAATAAAAATTAAATCATAGGATTATAGATTTAGAACTGAAGGGAACCTTAGGGATCATCTAATTTAACCCCCTTGTTTTATAGATGAGAAAAATTGAGGTGTGGGGGGGATATTTAGTTAATTGTTCAAGGTTACACAGGAAGCAGATGACACATCTGAGATTTGAACTCAAGACTGATGATTCTGGGCTCTATCAAATGCCCAGATCTATCTATCTGCACCACACTGTTTCTATAAACAAACAAAGGAAAAGAACGAAAATCAGAATCAAATCCCTAGATATATTCTGAAACATTTCCAGGCTAATTTTCCTTTCTAGGAAAGTTCACTAAATGTTTTTAGATGAATTCAGGAGCTTTTGGCTGAGATGTTTTGAATATCACATATTTATGTCAATCAATTGATTAATTGGAGTAAGATCAAAAGCAGAAAATATAGAATTCACAAGCTTTAATTAGGTTTGGTTTCCACTTCTGTACAATTAGACCCTCAGCAATCAGTATTGGTTAACTGCCCTTCTAATTCTTGTGGGAAGTACTTTTATACATTGTAAAGGGATGCTAGAGTGCAGAGTTTTTTTTTTTTTTGTACTAAGGTTAACCTATTAATATCCATTTCCTCTGTTACCTATGGTTTCCTTTCTGTGATTACATCAACCCTCTGTAAATCAGGAATTGTTCTTGATCTTCAAACACTTTCAGCAACAGCCTGGTGGTATGGAATTCAGATTACAAGAAGTCAAGGAAAGGGCAAGCAGGTGGTGAAAAAAAAATATGGAAGAATGGGATGTAAACTAATCTTTTTTTGCAAAAATTTGGCAGTAAAAATAGGATGTAAAAAGAAAACTCTTTTAGAATCAGGGTACCCGAGTTTGTAGGCAAGTGAGAAGAAGGCAGCCAAAAAGGAGAAAGTGAGCATACATAAGGGAGAAGCAATAGTCCCCAGGTCTTGGAGGAGTTTGGAGAGAGTAACTGACCTTCAGGAGAGTGTCCTTGTGGCTTTTGATCAAGAAGATGGAAAAAGAAACGATGATACCAGGAAGTTTTATAGCTTGGATTTCAGTTTGTAAATCCCCAATCTTCTCACAATAAAATAGGAAGCTAAGCTATTTATTGTAATTTTGGAAGGCCAAGACTGTGGTTAGTGATTTCAGGAAAGCAGAAATGGGAATAGACACTGTGGGGAATGAGATAGGGAGTCAGTAAGAATAGAAAACTTCCTTGCCTCCTGTTGATATTAAGATTTCTTTCCTTTTAGCAGCTTCCTCCCCACAGTAATTCTTTTATTGCCTGGCAGGGATTGGATTTCTCTCTTTGATGAAGTGTGGTGGGTACAATGTGTTTTTTTGAGGGACAGCTGCTGGGTAAGACCGTGCCTGGATAACATTGTGAAGTAAGTGGAGATTGTGTCTTCAATTTCTTATATCCTTTTCTGATGACTTTTTCACTTCCCCCTTTCTTCCAAGATCTCAATGCTCTCTTTAATTCTTACCTTCTTAGAGCCCCAGCTGTATCTTATCTCATACCTGACCTGTGACTAGGGCCCATGTTCAGAAATCCTCTTCCTCTCCTGCTGCTTGACCGATTCCATCAGGACAATTTCTCTCAATTAGTACTCAGGAAAAAAGCCTCTTTTTAAGTTAATTCCCACTGCTATTATCCACCAGAATAACAATATCTTAGTTAATAGATGCTCTTTGGCTTCATATTTATAATGTAAAAAGGTAGATCCAAAGAAATCCATCCACAATGATAGAATTTCAAGGAGATCTTTTGATGGCAGGAAATCATCCCTTGTGTCCCTTAAATTAGGTTTTTTAGTCAACCACATACTCTGCCCTGCCAATGGGCATCCTATACTGGTAGAGGGGGCTAATTCTTCTTTTGAACCTCATGGCCAGACCCCCAGAAGTGTGGTCAAGGATAGAAACATGGAGGCAAAATAATGTTTATTGAAACACCTTTTCATGATAATAGAACCCATTTCTGCAAATGAAAGAATCTGCTCACTAAATCTCCCCAAGATAATGAATAAAATCACTGCAGCTCCTAAGTTAAGAATTTTATTTCAGCAGCAAAACCAAATTCCAGTCCATATTCATTGATTTAGAACAGAAAAGAACCCTGGAATCCATAATCTCTTTAGTGTATAGATGGGGAAATAAGGCTAATAAGGAGTTGATCTAAATCATCTGTGAGATATATTCTCCACTCTAAATCTGTGATCCGGTGTGGTATACGTGTGTGTCTGTGTGTGTATATGTATTCATATGTATGTACATATACATATACACATATGAAACTACATACACAAGTATATATATTATGATAAGAGGACATGGATATGTAACATGGTTGTATATATACATATATAGACACATGTATGTGTGTGTGTGTGTGTGTGTGTGTGACCTGTTGTAGAAGCAAAAATTCTAATTTGGATTCAGATCACTTACTTACTTATGAGTGATCTTGGGCAATCATTTAACTTCCATGGGCTGCAGGTTTATTATATTTAATGTACTGGATGATCTCTGAAATTCCTTCTAATTTTATATCAGAGGACTTAGAAATATTGTACTTAGTCACCCTATAGGAGATTAGACTTAATAATGAAAAGGTCTATGATTAGAATTGGGTGTCCAGATTATCCCAAGGTAACAAAATTTAAAAGACACAACAACTGTGCTTCTGAAAAAAAAAAAGTGGAAATAATTCAATTTAACAATGAATTAGCAAGAACAATTTGAAAAGGAAGATGGACTATGGGAGTGGAGCTTCCAAGCAAGCAGAACCAGCTCCACTTTTCTTCCTCCCCTAGCTATGACTTCCCAACCACTATGGCCTCCTAGTGTCTGAGTCTCTTCCTTCTCTATGACTGTACCTCCCACCCTCCAGCCCCCCATACATGAAACCTGATATTCATGGTCCCTGCATATGCTTAATTGAATTTTTTTTTTTTTAATAAAACCAGACAATGGTTTGCAGTTAACTTAGAGACCTGCAAACTGAAATCCAAATGGAAGTTTTCCATGAGCAAAGGATGGGGAAGGAAAAGCATTTATTAAATACCTTCTAAGTTCCAGTCATCATGCTCAGTACTCTGTACTTGTGGAGCAGGATTAAATCAGATAAGAACCTTAATATGTCATCCATTCTTTAAGACATACATCTGACTTTATATACGACTTAAAGCTGGGAGGATAATGGTGATAATTCACATTGTATCTTTAACACATCCTTGCTTCAAGTTTGTGGTGGCCCTTGGTCTAAAGTCAATAGCTTATAGCTATTTTGAAAAATTCTTCTAGCACATTGATGTTAAATTAAATTAATTCTGTTCTTTGGGTCATCTCCCAGATTATAAAATCTGAATGCCTCATTAATGATGAAAACCAGGGCAATAAGCATATTAGAACAGGCTGAACATGTTAAAGACCTTGAAATGTGGTTAGTGCTAAACAAATCCAAGTCCAAACTTAACCAATTAATGGTTGAGTCTGACCATGTAAATGCACAGCTTGATTGGAATTGGTAAAGAATTGATGGTTTCCTCCCTTCCTCGTTATCTCTTTTCTACTCTTTGCTACTGTTTCTTTTCTTTCTGACATTTTCATCCTTCATGGAAAGGTTGGAGCTTTTTAAGGCACTTATATCTTGTCTCCACCTACTTTCTCTGCTTGGATGCCCCCAGTCAAATTTCAATTCAATTTAGTTCAATTCTGTTCACCAACAATGACCACAATGTTCAAGGAACTGTTGGAGAACTGTTCAAGGATTGTAGGGGATATAAAAGCAAAAAAAAAAAAAAAAAAAAAGGAAATGACCCGTGTGCTCCAAGGACTTGTATTCATGAAGGCTGAAGAAATACTATATGCACTGATAAGTATAGACAGGGGAGAGAGAGAGAGAGACATAGACAGAGAGAGACAGAGACAGAGACAGACAGAGACAGAGACAGAGACAGAGAGAAGGCAAGGGAGAGAGAGAGAGCACATGGAGTATGGATTTAAATCAAGAATTGAGATGAAAATCAGAGAGCACCAAACCCTAAATTTGTTATGTGATGATTAACTGATGGACTTGTTTCTTTTCAAAATGTGGTGATTCAAGGTAATTCCAATAGACTTGTGATAAAAAAATGCCATCCACATCCAGAGAGAGAGATAATTGTGGAGAATGAATAGGGATCAAAGTATAGTAGTTGTATCTTTTTTTGTGTGCAGCATGATGAACATGGAAATATGTTTACAAGAATTGCACATGTTTAACCTATATTGGATTGCTTGCTGTCTTAGGGAGGGGGGGAGGAGAGGTAGAAAAATTTGGAACACAAGGTTTTGCCAAGATAAATGTTGAAAACTATCTTTGCATGTATTTGGAAAAATAAAAAATATTTAAAAAAAATTTTTTTTGAGGCAATTGAGATTAAGTGACTTGCCCAGGGTCATACAGCTAGGAAGTATTAAGTGACTGAGACGAGATTTGAACTCAGGTTCTCCTGACTTCAGGGCTGGTGCTCTATTCACTGCATGACCTAGCTGCCCCTATAAAATAATATTAAAAAAAAAAACTTACAAGCCGTTAAGATCAGCTCCTTCCCCCATTTTGCAGATGAGGAAATTAGGTGCAGAGAACTCATTATTTCTTCTGAGTCTGAATCAACTCAGTCTTGTTCCTGAAACATAATGAAACACTCATAGAATGAAAAATGCAGTAAAATAATTTTATTTATAATAATATAAATATGGATATAATAACCATAAAGCTAATATAAATATGGATATAATAACCATAGAGCTATCACCCCTTCTAGACTTTAATTAATAAGGCAGCAAGACTAGGTCAGAAAGACATCTGGAAGGCAGTGGGAACTCTTCTAGACCTGAAGAAGCCAACTACCCATAGGTAGGAGGTTTTACCCTACTATTCCTTTGAATCAATTCCATCCTGAGGCTTGAATTAGACTCAGGCCTAATGTTCTTACCATTTCTTCATTTAGTGCCACTAGAGGGAACAGAATTTAATCAGGTGGGGATTCCAATGGAAAGTTGGAAATAGAAATGGAAAAGGAAATAAAATTTTAATTCCTTGTCTCCTATTTCAGACTATGTAAAATGAATGTTTCTAATATAGCATCTAAAACAATTTGAATGCAGATCTTGGAATGCAAGAATGAATAAAAGAACAAAAGAATGAATAAATGAAAATGTATTCATTAAGCTGGCACACTACATATGTACACATTAAGTACATACACTATAATAAGCTCTAGAATTTTTGTTTGTCCTTTGTTCTTAAAGAGGACCATGATATCAGGGATGTTATGAGGTGAGGTGTAAGTAAATTGGATTTAAGTAAGGGAGGGCTATGCAAAGTAAGCAGCCTTATTCTTTTCTCCAGTCATCTGGGTCCAGTGGCAAGATAGAGATAAATCTGAGAAAGGAAGACCCTCAGGATGTGGGGCCAAAATAGAAACAAATGGTGTCTACATTTATTCAGAGCCAATCAGGGTTCTAACTATGACCAAGTTGGGCTTGGCCTGGAACCTATTATTAGTCAATCAACCAGAGCCAGAATAATTAGAGTTTAAGGCAAGTTTCTTAAGAAAGAAATCTAACCTGTAAACCCCAAGATATTTTGAAGTTTCAACAATCAAAGTTTATATTTCTTTACGCTGAGCACTTGTAGGTAAGTGTATAAGGACTGAGGGAAGGAAAAGGAAAGAAGAGAAGAAGAGAGTTTTGTCTAACTGGTTCCTATTGGGGCAACCCCTCATTCACAGAGGTTATTATTTGTATTTTCAAAGAGGACCATGACATCAGGGAGGTGAACAGGAATCTTCTGTCCTGATCTATATCTTGCCTATAGACCTAGATGGCTCCAGGGGATAGTGAGACTGATGATTCTGCACAGCCCTCCCTTACTTAAATCCAATTAAGCCTAAACACTTAAATATGAAAAGGTAATATAAGCTCTGATCTGTAATTTTAATAGGAAGATTTAACACATTTACTATGGATGAGTTAGAAAGAAATTTAAATATATAGCATCACTGGGAAAGTGATTAATCCATAGTGTAATCCATTGACACACCCATTTCTCTGAGTCATTGTTAGTATTGATTGGATTACAGAGCACGGATCAATAAATGGAAAGATTGTGCATGTTTGGGGTGGGGGGAAAGTCTTTGTTGGGTGACATAACAGGTGACAAAATGGCCTGAGTGGACAGAATGTGAAGCATGAAGTGAGAGGTGCCTCTAGATAAAATGAGTTAGTTAAACTTCTACTCACTTATATACAAATCAAGAGAGCCTAGCTGCAGGATGGGAATTCAAGAACTGAATGGCTAAATTTCACCAGTAACTTGGGATAGAGAGTATTTGGGATGTTGGTCCAGGTTAAAAAAAAAATCAGGGCAAAAGTAACAACAATCTTCCAGCTCTCCATTTTTCAGATGAGAAAAATGGGTTTCAGAGAAGTTAAGTGACTTACTAACCGTTTATGATTTCGCTGTCATTTTCCCTGGTAGACTCAGATTAAAAAATAGGACTACATTGTCCGTAAGTTGAGTTACATCTCTGTACAATGTGAACTATAAAATCCAATATTAAGATTTTTCAGATTGGGTTTTGAGGCAGACATTTAACTCAATGTGACACAAAAAGGTAAAATTATTTTAGATTCATTTTTAGCTTTCTTCCTTAGCCCCATTACCCATCATGTCTGTGAAATATCCTTATATGTCTCAATTGTTCTTCCCATTCTTGTTACTGTTAATTATATACAATTTTTCTTCTTAAAATTTTTACTTGCAAATGTTATTAAAAATCATTAAGAGATTTTTTTCTTTTTGTTTTCACCAAAATAACTATGGTATATTCCTTCCACTGTCCAATTTCAATCAGGACTGATATATTATAATATTTTTTCCTCCTTCTGTAGCCAGATATTGGATGTTTTTCCTAAAGTCAAATCAGTAGACTGACCTGCAGGGGAGGATACACAGTGATAGCATAGGCTATCTTTCTTTCTTCCAGGAGTGATAAATCCTTCTGTTGATCAGGTGGTTGTATGAACATGCTTAAATTCATAACCCTGCTTTTATTGATCCTGAAGCTGGCAGGTAACAACAAAGACAAATTTGATTTGTATTTACAATCTTTCACAATCAGGGCCAACCTATCTTTTCAGGCTTTTTGTCCATTACTCCCCTTTACACATGCTTCATTCCAACCAAAATGGCTTTCTTGTTGTTATATGTATCTAATTTTCCATCTTCTATCTTTTGCCCAGACTGTCTCAAATATTTGTGTAGCATCATTAGGGATGCATGATAGGTCTTTTCCCTTGACTTGAAAATGGACACAGATATTTCCTATTTTCTGATAGATATGGGGAATCTTTTAATTTGCTGCTGAATAATAATTCTTTGGATATTATAAGAAGAGACCTCTGTTCTCCAAGTCTTTTCAGGAATTCCTGTCAGCTTTGAGATCTGAGTTCTGGAGAATTAATGGGAGAAATGCCCTATCCCCAACCATGTCTAGAGTTGTGAACTGTTGATCTCTTGGGCAATCCTGTGTTTAGGATGGGATCGCCTCTATCTGTCCCTTTTTTCCTTTGGTAGAGATACTTGTGAAATCTTAAAAGGAAAGTAAAATCTTTTGCTTTCCTGGTTACTTGAACAGCAGGATAATAGCTACAGAAGTCATTGCAACAGAAATAGCAATGGACCAAAAGAAAAGGAAAGATTTTCCCACATAGAGAAAAAGCATCAAAAGAAAGATATCTTATCGATTGGTCTGTATTCAGTTGAGCAGAAATGTAGCTAATGAATAAGCCTCTTGCAAATGTCCCAATAAGCCTTGCAGAGTAAGTAGTCTTTCTAATAATAGAACATTATATAAATATGATGTGTGTGTGCATATATATTTATATAGAAAATTCATTTTATTCTTTTTTTCCTTTCTTTTTCCTTTTGGTATGGGGATAAAATTATTGGTTCCATACTTGATATTTGTTTGATCTTTATCCTCTAGGTGTTTTAAAAAATTCTTTCTTCCTCCTAATCTCTACTGTGGAAAATTGTTTAGATTAGAGCTAAAAAGGTAGTTGTTCCTTCTTAAGAATTTGAAATAAAGGTGGAATTAAAATTCTGCATTTCCTTATTAAAGAGTTAGGCAACTCCAGAACAATGAAACCAGTAGATATCAATCCAATCATCTGAATAAAAAGTAGCTCACAGAATGGTGGAGAAAACATCCTAAAAGATGACTTCACCTGACCAACAGATTTCCCAGAAGCTCCACAGGGAAGTAGCAAGTGTCAGAGAAATGTTCTAGCTGGACAAAAAACAAAAAACAAACAAAAAAAAAATACCACTAGGGATATAAATTGTCCTTATTAAAGTGTGTATCCTTTTCTACATATTCTTCCTGACCATATACAATTCCCTAAATTTATGGTGGTAGGTAAGTCTATCAGAAAGTATACCTCAATAGATATGATGAAAATCTTATTTTTTACTTTACTAATTATATATTCACTAAATACCTTTTACTTTGAACTCATTTGTCCTCTGGTTTGGTTTAATAAAAGAGAAATATCAGTAAGGGTTTATAATCTCTGGTTTTGAGTAGTTACTGACACAAAATGTGCCTTGACTCTGGGTGCACCTGTCAGGGACTCATGCTTAAAGTGGAAAGAGGAGAGAGAGAAAGCTGCTATATAATTATTGAACTATACCATTATGTCATTGTGATGAAATTTTTAAACATCTCCCTTTCATTACTAGCTGTAATATCCTCTTTGGTTTTTTAGTGTTTTTACCTAAAAAAACAAAGAGCTTGAACTACATGATTTTTACCCATCTTGGAAGATAGTTTAAAAAATATCATAAATCTAGAAGAGACCTTAAAGGACATCTACTTCAAGCACTTCATTTGATACACAAGAAATCTGAATGTAAGAGAGATTAAGTAAGATGAGTTATGTGACTTGAGTTCCGATGCCTACCTACACAATGGTTATTAAGCTAAATGCCCATCAGCAATAGTATTATATTGTGTTTTACACTTGGCAAAGGGTTCTTGTATACCCATTTGCCAGATGAGGAAATTAAAGTTTAAAGAGGTTGTGACTCACTTAGAGTCAAGGAGAAGAAAAACCAAATCTAGATAATGTGTCCACAAATTCAAGGTTCTTTACACATCATTAAGTTACTATCCTTGCCCCCTCCACAGTATTCTCAACCCTACAATGGAACCAGTAGTATTTATGCTGTTGGACATATGATATGAACCTATTTTGAAAAGCATAAGTCACTGGCCAAATGTGTGAGATGATCTCCATTTTCCTCAGCCTGCTACATCAGATGTTCTTAAGCTTTTTGGTGTCATGATAGGCTAATGAAGCCTTTTGCCCCTTCTTGAAGTTTGTAGAATCATAATTTTAAAGACATAAAATAAAATATGTGAATTATGTTGAAAACTAATTATACTGAAATGCAGTTATCAAAATATTTTTTAAAAGTCAGGTTCATGGATATCAAGTTAAGAATCCCTGTGAAGATCTGACAAAAACCAAATCCAGCTCAAATAAGCCTAACCCCAGCACTACCTGCAGGGCAAATCATTATTTAAGGTCTACAGAAGGAGATCTAGTCAGGATTTATTTGAAGCAGCCTGATTTTTTTTTTTTTTGTATTTATTATAAAAGTTCCTTCCTTCTTCTTTTCTTTCCACCATCTCTCTCCTCCCTCTCTTCTTCATTCCTTCCCTCCTTTCTTCCTTCCCTCCTTCCTTCCTTTTCTCCTTCCTTCCTTCCTTCTTTCCTTCTTTCCTTCTCTCCTTTTTTCTTCCTTCCCCCTTTTTTCCCTTCTTTCCCTCCTGCCTTCCTTCCCTCTTTCTTTCCTTCTTCCTTCCTTCTCTCCTTCCTTCCTTCCTCCTTCCTTACCTCTTGCCTTCCCCCCTTCTTTGCTTCCTTCCTTCCATTTTTTCTTCCCTCCCTCCTTCCTTCCATTCTTCTTTCCCTCTTTCCTTCCTTCCTCTTCTCCTTCCTCCCCTCCTTCCTTCCCTCCTTCTTTCCTTCCTTCCTTTCTTGCTTACTTCCTTTCTTCCATCTTTCCTTCCCTCCCTTCTTTCTTCCTTCCCTCCTTCCTTTCTTCCTTCCTTTCTTTTCTCCCTCCCTCCTTCCTTTTCCTCCCTTGTCTTTTTTCTAATAAATGTTTACTAATCAAATTCTCTGTTTAGAGCATGGCACTAGCTGCCTTGTTCTTTCCTAAAAAGAAATAACAGTGATTGAGAAAGCAGGTCTTTCTTTTTCTGTTTAACATAAAAGCATAATCTTTCAAACTGCCAAATACTGAGGGAATATGCAACATGAAGGACTAATGCTTTAGTTTAAAAAATGATCTCAAGAGGTCTTTTTCTTCCATAAATAAGGAAAAATTATCTGCTTGATCTTTCAAATTCATAACAGTGGATAACAGTACATTGTACTGTTTGTACATTTAGGAAAGGTTATCATCACTAGGACTGAGTCAGGGGCAGTTGGAGTTGGGAGGGTGAAGGGGGTAACATTCATCTGTACAATGAATAATGGGTAAACACAGCCACAGAATGAACTTGGAGCAAACCTATTTAAATGGCGCTTGTGGTTAAGCTTAGAAAGCCTTTTGGGGTTTGAAATAATATTTAAAGTTGGAAAGAATAGATAGCACAAAATGGAGGGATGTGTGTGGAAGAATGATACTTGAATCAATGATAGAGGTGCCCAGGGAAAACTCTAAGTCTTCTGTCAGTTTGACTCAGGAGAAAGCTCTGATATCCTCCGTTATTCTGGGAAATAATCACAAGCAGTTGGACAAATATAATAAAACGTTTAAGCAAAATGAAATGAGAGCAATAAGGCCATTTCTAATAATAGCAGCTAATATCGAATATCTAGGATACAACCTTTGTTTAGGAAGGAAGGAAGGAAAATATAAAGCTTGCTAAAGCAATTTAATATCAGAGAAAGGGGAAAGAAAAAAGGTGGAAAAGAAGGATGGAGAGAGAGAGAAATGAGGAGGATAGTTGGAAAAGGAAAGAGACCAAATAAAGGGGATAGGAAGGAAAGAGAAGGTAAAGAGAGAATTAATTGTACAGGATTTAGAGAAGGGAGAGAAGGGGAGACATAGAGAAAGAAGGAAAGAGAAAGAGACAGAAAAAGTGGAAGGAAGAAGGGATGGAGAGACAGAGATAGACATACAGAGAGGGGAAAGTTCACAACAGAGACACACACAGATAGAAAGAGACAGGGAAACAGGAAGAGGGAAGGAGAGACAGAGAGAGAGAAGAAGGGAGAAACAGAGACAGGGAGAGACAGAAATAGAGATAGACAGAGATGCACAGAAAGAGACAGAAACAGTGAGGGAGGAAGGGAGAAAGGGATATAAATTCAAAGACAGAAACACAGAGGGAAGAGGGACAGAGACTCACACAGAGAGACAGAGAGACAGAAAGAGGGAGCTAGAGACAGAATAAGAGAAGGGAGGGACAGAGATGGAGACATAGAGAGAGACAGATAGAGGGACAGAAAGGGAGGAAGGAAAAAATGGAGAGACTGAGACAGAAACACACAGAAAGGGAAGAGGGACAGAGACACTCACAAAGAGATAGCAAGAGAGAGAGAGAGAGGGAGAAAGAGAGGAAGGAGGGAGGGAGGGAAGGAGAGAGAAAGAGAGAGAAAAAAGAGTGGGGGGGGGGGAAAGGAAGGACAGAAACAAAGCCAGAGAAAGAGGAAAGAGACATACATAGACAGACAGAGACAAAGGATATATAAACAAACACAATACACATACATAAACTATTCATTTGAGCTATTTTACAAAAATAGGATAACTATAAGACTATAGATTGATAATCACCTAGTTCAAACCATTTCTTCATTCTAAAGATGAAGAAATTGAAGCTATGAGAATTTAAAGGAGTTGGCCAAGGTTTCACTGGTAATAGCATGGAATCTGAACCTAGAACCCCTGATTCTGTGTGAGTTTTACCCATTCCCTCCAATCTCCTGCCAAAGCCACACAGCCAAGTATGTGTCCAGAAGCAGGATTTGAACAAATCAGGAGAAATGCTGGAATTTGTATCCAGATCCTCTGGCTCTTACTTACCAGCTTTTTTACTGCATTGCTGTGCATGAATATAACAGTAATTAAGTCTCAAAGCTGCCCTGCAAAGTGTTTGTAGGGAAGGTGTTCCCATTACTTTGATGGATTTAGTCACAGACTGAGCTTTGGAAAAAATGGGATGACAATCACAACCCGGCAATCCATTCCTCTAGTCCCTAGAAGATGTCATTCTTCTCATTAAGGTATATAAGAGAGGCAAGTAGAAATGTGTCTCCCAAGAACAGGAATCATCCAGAATATGCAATAGAATCTCTCTCTTTCTCCCTCCCTCCCCCCCTTTTTCTCTTTCTTCCTCTCTTCCCCATCATCTCTCTGTGTGTATGCTTGTGTGTGTGCATATTCAGCAGTTTTCCCCTCATAAATATATTTGCTGATAATCTAATGAGAAAAAAAGACATGGTAAAATGCCAATATAGGATTTTAGAATTTTGCAGTATTTCTAATTAGCTTAGATTCTTAGAAAGAAAAAGAAAAAAAACAAAAGAAGTTTTTTATAGCTTATAATGGTTAACTACAAAGGCAATTGGCAAATTGGATAGATTATTGAATTTGAAATAAGAGAGATACTGGGGTTTAAATACCACCTCTGTCACTTCCTTCATGTGTGATCATAACAGTGTTCATGAGTAGTTAATCTCCCCAAGCCTTAGGTATCTCTTCAAAGATTGGAAATTATAGACAAATGCCTTCCCTCTGTGATTATTTCCAATTTATCTTGTCTATACCTTAATTGAACATAATTGTTTGTTATTTGCATGTCATTTTCTCCACCGGACTGTGAGCTTTTTGAGAGAGGATATTATTGTTATTATTATTTTCCTTTCTTTGTATTTCCAGCATTTAGCACAGTGCCTGCCATATCATTGTCATTATTGTTCATAGTAACAATATTATAGTAGTAGGACTAGTAGTGATAGTAGTAGTGATGGTGATGGTAGTGATGGTAATGATAATAGTAGAGTAGTAGTAGTTGTTGTAGTAGTAGTAATTATAGTAGTAGTAGTGATAGTACTGGAGTACTTGTAGTAGTAGTAGTAGTAGTAGAGGAGGAAGAGGAGGAGGAAGAGGAGGAGGAGGAGGAGGAGTGTAGTAGTAGCAGCAAGCAGTAGTGATAGTAGTAATGGTGGTGGTAGTGGTATCAGCAGCAGCAACAGGAGCAACAGCAGCAACATTGTTAGGAGGAGGAGGAATAGTAGTAGTAGTAGTAGTAATAATAATGATAGTGGTAGTACTAGCAGCAGCAACACTTGCAACAATGATAGGAAGAGTAAGAGTAGGAGCAATAGTAGTAGTACTCTAGTAATGGTGGTAGTAGTAGTAATAGTACTCTAGTAATGGTGGTAGTAGTAGTAATAGCAGCAGTAGTAGTAGCAGCAGCAACAGCGATAGTATTAGGAGAGGAGAAAGAGTAGGAATAGTAAAATAATAGTAATAACAGTAGTAGTAATAGCAGATGTGCTAGTAATACTAATAGTAGCAGAAGTAGTAATAATACCATCAGTAATAATAATAGTAGCAGTAATGTAGTAGTGGCAGTAGCAGTAGCAATAACAGCAGCAGCAGTAGTAATAGTGATAATCATAACAACAATAATAAAGGTAAAAATAGTGAAAATCATAACAAACAATAAACAATAATAAAGCTGCAATGGATAATGCACAGTCAGGAAACTGAACTGTGGGACTCTGGGCAAGGCATTCAACTGCTGTCTGCCTTAGTCTTCCCATCTGTAAAATGGGAATAATAATAAAGCCAAGGTCTCTCATTTTATCCAGGGCATCTCCAGTCATCTTAATCTATAACTAGCCACTGGACCCAGGTGGCTCTGGAGGGAAGAGTAAGGCAGGTAGACCTTGGACAGCTTTTTCTCACTTAAGTCCTTGCATGTCATGGCATCCTCTCCATGATGTCATGGTCCCTTCGAGAACGAAGAGCAAACAATAACAACAAGCTATCTGCTAGAGTTATTGTGAGGATAAATTAAGATAATACCTGTAAAATGTTTTGCATATTTTAAAATGCTATACAAAGTCCAGTATTAGTTGTCACTGTTACTAAGTGCTTGTAGACTTCACTTGTTGATAACTTTCAATTTGTTTCCATGGAGAGAGTGTTCACACTGGGAATTCCCTAAATGGTAAAATTTACATTTTGAAATAGTGCCTACCTACGTAATAGTGGGTCAAAAATAGTGACCAATCAATCAACAAGCATTTATTCAGTCCAGGTACTATGTAGGCAATGGGAATGGAAATATAAAGAATTAAAGAAATTCTTAGTGATTGTGGGAATAGGTAAAGAAGTAACCTTTATAACACGAATTGTTCAGTTGTTTCTGACTCTTTGTTACCTCTTTAAAGGTTTTCTTTCTCTCTTTCTTTCTTTTTTCTTGCTGAGGCAATTGGGGTTAAGTGACTTATCCAGGGTCACCCAGTTAAGAAGTGTTAAGTGTCTGAGGCCAGATTTGAACTCAGGCTTTCCTGATTTCAGGATTGGTCCTCTTTCCATTGCACCATCTACCTGCCTCTGGAGGTTTTCTTGGCAAAGATACTGGAATGATTTGCTATTTCCTTCTCTGTCATTTTACAGGTAAGGAAACTGAGGCAAATAGAGTTAAATGATTGTAAGTATATGAGGCCAGAGGAAGATGATTCTTCCTCTCTCTAAGCTCAGTTCTCTATACAATAAACCACCTAGCTTCCTTTATGGCAAAAAGACAAATGCTTTTAGAGAGAACTAAAAGGATACATCTAACCAGAACCAGAAAAGCATATTTGTTTGGAATCTTCTCAATCTAATTGAGAGCTTAAAAAATTCATGCCATTCCTAGGAATTTAATCAAGAGGAGTTCTGTAGTGTTGAAGCTTAGGTACGTTTCCTTCTGAGCCACTCAAAGTCTTATCCAGTGATTTGAATAAAGGCATGGATATCATACTCACCAAATTATTAGGGGTGCAAAGCTGGGAAAGATAGCTAATACACTGTTAGAAGTGTGATTTGCTCCAAGTCACTTCATCTCTCTAGGGCTCAGTTTTTCCATCTGTAAAGAGGGGTTGAACTGTGGAATTATAGTGCCAGAATGAAAAAAATCCTTGACAGGCTACAAAGATGGGATGAATATAGTATAAATAAGTCAATAAGCATTGATTAAATACTCAACATGTGCCAGGAGTTGAGTTAAGAGTTTGGGCTACCCGACCAGACACACAGACACACATACACAGCCCACAGAGTCTGTAATCTGGAAGCCAAGACTACCACCCCATTCTTAGACTAGATCAAAGCTAAAGTTCTTCCAAATGTAGTCTCCACCCTCTGCTCCAATTCCACTCTGAAGAACTACAATACAATCTTATTGGAAATCCCAAGGAACCACTCCCACCTTGTGAGCTCCTTCCTAGTCTTCTCTGTCCCTTGGTTGTGCCCTCTGCCCTTCTCTACAACAAATTCTACTCCCACCTGATTCATCAGAAGAATGCAAGTTCTGTTAGCTTCTTCAGAATTTTCCATCCTAGCACAAATTTTCCTTTTACATTAAGCCTTGGTCATTTGTGACTCATTTCAACTTTTGATTTCTTCCTCTCCCCTCGCTTCCTTCCTCTGCCATTTATATATGTGCCCTTTGAGAAGTGAGAAGACCTTTCTTTGAACCTGAATTTGCTCAGCTATAAAATGAAGACTTTAAGATCACTTTCAATTCTTTGGCTGTGGTCCAATGATTCTAAGATGCTACCTTTACAGGCTAATCTTCTGCTTTTACTATATAGTCTATTCAAGGAGATACATTTTCCTTTCTTTTTTTAATTTCCTACTGTTTATCCAATTTATTTAATGCTGATCCATTTTCTTACTGGGCTCTGTTGTATAAATAAAATGTTTGTTTACAAGAGAACATATTAAACTATATATGTCTATATAAAAAGCTATATGTGATTACACATATTCTATGCAATTACACATTGCTACATATGAGTGTATGTATATTATATACATTCATCAGTGTGAACTGTTGTAAATATGCCAGGTTTGGGGTTAGGAATAACTACATCAAATCCTTCTTTATACAATTATTAGCTTTGTGACAGGGCAAATTATAAAAATTCTCTGATTCTGTTTCCTTAAAATGGGGATGATAATAATAGTATTTCTCATAGTATTGTTGTAAGGATTAAGGAGATAATATATTAATGTACTTTGTAAACCTTAAAAGTCCTGTGTAAATGCTAGCTATCATTATATTTTTCATCTATCCACCAACCCACCCATATTGCATCCATCTATTCATCCATTCATCATCTATCTATCTATCATTTCTCTCTCCTTTCTGCCATCCATCCATTTATCAGTCCAGCTATTCATTTATCTACCTATTCATCCACCCATCTGTTATCTATAAATTCAATGAAGAATTATTATTTGCATATAAAGTAGCAACTGGGGAAGATACCAAATTTAATTAGCAGCAGGTGGATTCCTGTCTTCATAGAGATTACAGTCAAGCAGAGGTACAAAGACCCAACTCAGATAATGATAATACACAGAAAATACCAGTTGTAGGTATGAGGTGGAGGGGAAAACCAGATAATTGTTTTCCATGACTCAGAAAAGAGTCTCAAAAAGAGGACTAGTTAGTTTTACATGGGACTTTTATTTGTCAAACTTCCAATTTTTTAGGGCAAAAGTTTCATTACTTGGGATTGAAAATTACTTGAAGAATTCTAAACAAAGGGTAATAAACACAAGGGAGGAAGTGTCATAAACAGCAGACCAGGCTCCTTGTGGGGGGCTGCAGGGAGCGTCTGGCCTGTGATGTCTCCTCTTATTTAACATCTTCATTCATAAGCCAGGATAGGGAATAGACAGCGGGCTGATGAAATTCACAGATGGTACTCATTTGGGAGATATTATGAATACCAGAGATATCAGGGAAATGATACAAAAGGACCGAGGGAAAGAATAACAATGAGATTTGACTTTGAAAATGCAAACCAGTGTGACTGAATATATATGAACGAGGGGGGAAAAAAGCCCAACCTTTTAATGGAAGAGAGAAAACTGGAAGTCAGTGTTGAATGTGAGATCAAGGTGGATAGTGGATGTTGAATTTGAAGTGGGCTCGTCATATCACAGAGGCAAAATTGCCAGCATAAAAAAAAAAAAAAGATATCACAACAAACTGTGTGAATGAGGCTGGAGATTGTTGAAGTAAATGAAGGTAGATGAACATAGGACAATGGATGGCATTGCTCTTTTACTTTTAGAGTTGAAGTACATGATTTTCATGTTAAATCGTGAATTAGTATTATATTATAATGAATGACAAAACCATCCATCAATCAGTAAGTATTTATTAAACATCTACTATATAGCAGATGCTGGTAATAGGGGTTGGATGTATGGTTTTATCGGCCCTGGGAACTCACAGGTAAAGAAACTCTACTAATACAAGTCAGTATGTAATTCCCAACTTTTAGTCTTAGAGAATTGCCTGGGGCAGCCAGAGATTAAATCACTTGCCAGGGACTTGCACAACTAGTATAAACCTGGGCCTTTCTGGCTTCAAGGCTGGTTTTCCATCTCCATACATGTACATGAATACACATGCATACAGTTCAAAAATGCATATACTTACACATATATTTACATGACTACACATCAAAGAACATACAAATATATCCAATCCTGTGTATACTTTATATTTTATTTTATAATATTTTTATATTTTCATGTACAGTTGATATATATTTATATACATATATAAATTTATAAGTATCTATAAATATGATATATTTTTGCATTTATATATTATATGTCATGTACTTATTTTAATTTTTTACTATGTTATTTATTTATTTTATTATGTATTTATTTTATTTTCATTTAATTAATGTATTATTTATTGTAGTGATATATATTTAACATTAAATATATTAATATTTAATAATATTTAATGTATATGTTTTAATAACAGGAATTTATTTTATGTTTTAAGATAATTTGTGGTGGAGAATCTGTAGAAATGTGTCTTGACAAATAGTGTTACATAACAGATACAGTGTGGTATTTGCAATCAGAGAATCCTAGGTTTAGGTCCTCTTGCCTTTAACATTTGCTATAGTGCTATGACCCATGCTAAGCCACTTAACCCCCATGGACCTTTGATGTTTCTTTATTGATTGAGTGATTGAATGGCTTATCTGAGTTTTCAGGGATGCTCCTGATCCTTGGGGATTATATAAAAGAATAAAAAATAATAAAAATATGAAGACATATAAAAGGATGGGGGGGGGGAGAAGGAAAACTCAAAGGACAATTGAATATCAGTATAATTCACATTAGTGAGGTATGGTACAATAGAAAGAACATTGACACTGGATTCTGATGATCTATTTTAAACCAATTAAAATTCTGCCTGGAATGCTTACAATATTCTGTATGTGAAATTGTGCAAATTGTGTAACTTTTATGAGCCTCAGTTTATTTATCTATAAATGAAATATTTGGACAATATATCTTTAGGGTCTTTTCTAGATCTAAGGCTTATGAAGGGAAAATACATGTGGCACAGTTCCCCTGCATGATTTTCTTGTCATTTAACAAGCAGAAAGGTTAGGGTTTTATGTAATCCATTGCAGCCATTTTCATTGCATTGATTTTTTAGTAAAGTTTCTTTTTTATTTTGGATTTTTTTTTTTGGCCTGGCTGACAATACTTAAATTGTCTTGCTTTGGTTCTTGCTTATATAGAATTAATCATCTAGATGTAGATGGACCATTGCATTATGTGGTCCTGTCATTGGTTCAGTCAACAAACATTTATTAGGCACCTATTATATTCCAGACACTGTACTAAGCACTAGAGATAAAAAGAAAGAGAAAAGCCAATCCCTGCTCTCAAGATCATGGTCCAACAAAGGAGACAAAATGCAAATAAATGTGCACATTGATGACAGATAATGAAGCATAGTGGATAGAGGAAGATTTGGATTCAAGTTCCACTTCTGCCACATACTATCTCTGTGACTAGGGCAAATCTCTCAAACTTTTCACTGCTTTCATGCAGTTCTTCAAGACTCTAACTTGCAGAGTAGGTTCTGCCCTATATTAATAGAAGGAGGTTCTTTCCTAGGAATTCCCTGTAATAATCAAATCATACATCTGACCAAAAAAATTAAAACAAAATTTATAAAAAGTTAAAATAATTTTAAAATGACCAGTATCATACTCATCATGTAGAAACAAAGGACTAGAATATAATAAATAATACTGTATTCTACAATATATAATATTATAAATCTATAATATAAATGAAAGTGTCTGATTTTTTAAGACTTCCAGTGAGAAAGAGACCTCACTATATTGGTCCCATTCCCCTTTCTGAGAACTCCAACAGTTAGGAAATTTTAAAAAATTACATTTTATCAGAAATCTGTCTCATTCCAACTTCCACTCATTGATCTGGGTGATTTCTGGAACCAAGCAGAGCAAGATTAATCCCCTTTCCATCAGTCAGCCCTTCAAATAAATACCTGATGATAGCCATCAGGCTTTCCCTAATTCTTTTCTAGAATAGAGTAGCATCAATTTTCACCAGAGAAAATGGTGAAAACTTAATGTGTTCCATGTGCTGAATTCAGAATTCAATTGTATTGTCTATTGTATTAATAGACAAAATTGTAGCATCTAGTTCTGAAGATGGTCTAGTCAGTATGGACAAAGGTTAAACCTATTAATAAATAAAGGTCCCTTATTATATTAAAAATGAGTTATTGGGACCTACTATTATCCTACTTGGAACTGAACAGAATAAAGGGCTATTTTGCTAGCCTTGAAAGCTAACAGCTAACTCAGTATTAGTTGAGAATCAGTATATTGCTGAGAATATTTAAGACAAGCTCCTAACAGCTCTAAGAACATTGCAGCTTACAAACTACCTTTCTTCCCTGTACCCATTTCTCAAGGAGAATAGAATGGAGGGTGAAGAGAGGAGCAGAGGTAAAGGAATGACAACTGCTTGTATCAGGTGAGAAATTGCTGGCTCGGACGCTATTGACCTGTGTGTTTGAAGTGTGGGGTTCATAAATGTCAAGACTGACACTGGAAGGTCCTTACATATAAACAGCAAGCTTGAAATGGATGACTATGTCCTTCTGATGGTGATCTCTGTGTAATTGAATTTGACAGAGAACAGTGACAAGGACTTTGTTTTTTTTTTTGCTCTGGGCTCAGTGAAACAAACGGCTATCTCTGTAAGAGATCATAAACTGTCACAGATAGAAGGAACTTAAGACATCATTTAGTCTAACTTCATTTAATTTTTTGTATTAAATTTTTTACTTTATTTTCAATTAATAAGGATTTTTAAAAAAATATTTAGTATTTCATTTTTCCCTAGCTACATATAAAAATATTTTAACAGTTGTTTTTAAAACTTTGAGTTCCAAATTCTTTCCCTTCCTCCCCACTCTGTCTCACTGAGAAGGCAAGCAGTTTGATGTGGGTTATACATATGTAATCATGCAAAATTCTTCCATTTTAGTCATATTTTGAAAAAAAATAGACCCCTTCACCAAAAAAAAAAAAAAACCCTCAAGAAAAATACAGAAAGTAAAAACAAGTACAAGCAATTGTTTTCTTTTCTTCCTTCTGCCTATCCCTTGAAATGGGTTGAGAAGGAAGGAAAGAGAAAAAGAAAATGACTTGTAACAAATATGCTTAGTCAAACAAAACACATTTCTGAGTTGGCTGTGTCCAAAATAGTATGTCATTTTTATCTGTTACTTTTTTGTCAGGAAGTAGGCAGCATGGTTCGTTGTTGGTCCTTTGTGTGGATTAGAATTCTTAAGTCAAAACTGTTTGTTTTTACACTGTTGATATTATTGCATACATTATTATTCTGGTTATTGTTTACATTACTCTATGTTAATGTACACGTCTTCCTAGATTTCTCTGAAACCATATAGTGTGATTTAAAAAATGCTTAAGGGTGTTCTTTAGGCTTTATCTAAAATATCTTCTCAATCTGACTGATGCTACTCTAAGGGTATTACCCTTAACAGATTAAAAAAAAAAATGGCATCATAATGATTGGACTGCAGTATTAATGCTAGAATGATTGAATTTCAGTATTTTCATCCATTACATTTTTAACCAGGAGGCAGATAGCACGGTTCATTGTTGGTCCCCTGCACTGATCATAATTCTTAAGTGAAAATTGTTTGTTTTTATACTATTGTTATTATTGTATACATTGTTATTCTGATTCCTGCTCACTTTTACTCCAGTTAATGCACACAAGTCTTCCCAGATTTTCTGAAACCATATAGTGTGATTTGAAAGATGCTCAAGGATAGCCTTGATCCTTTATCTAAAATATTTTCTCAACCTGACTGCTGCTACTTTAAGGGTATTTCTCCTAAAAGATAAAAAGAATGGCAGGATAATGATTGGACTACAATATTAATGTTAGAATAATTGAATTTCAGTATTAGTAATAGGTCCATGGCAGAGGTATTTCTTTGCACACCATCATATAAGCAGCTACTCACTATTTCCAAGTTAAAAACTCTACCCTCCTTGTTGATGTAACTTAATTAAAATTGGCCAACATTTTTTTAAACAACAATTTTGTATAAGGCATTAGAGATACAACAATAATAATGATAATAATAATAATAGCAACAACAACAACAACAATCTAACATATCTACATCATTCTGTGAGATAAGTGGAGCATGTATTGTTATTATTTCCATTTTAAAGATGAGAAAATAGAGCCTTAGACAGTTGAAGTTACTTTGTTAAGGTCATGCAATGGGAAAATGGCAGGAAATGAGCTTTTTTTCTTTCTTAAAGTGCAAATCTAGTGTTCCTTTTACTATTTCACACTGAAAAGTACCTGTCCTCCAGAAGTTTACAATCTTTTGGCAGAGATAAAAAATAGACATCAATATGGGAAGATTCAAAGGGTCTACGATTTCTCCAACAGGAAGAGCTCCTTTTATCTATAAGTCACAATCTAACGATGACTTTTGAGTTGAGTCCTGGGGGAGATGTCTGAGGCACATCAAGTAACTTGATCAGACTCTCAAATGAAAGATTGTGTACTACAATCAAGGCGAACTTTTTAAAGCCAGGAATACCTTAGTACAATTTGCATCTATGACTCCTGTGAGACTCTAGCAAAATTATTTGTCAGGTGCTCTAGTCAATGGTTCTCAAACTTTTGTTCTTAGTATCTTTATACTATTAAAAATTATTAAGAATCTGTCCAGAGAGTTTTTGTTTATGTGGATTATGTTTATAGATATTTGACATATTAGAAATAAAAACAATTTTGAATTTGTAGACTCTCTGAAAGAGTTTCAGTCTCCCAGGATTCTCTGGACCACATTTTGAGAACCACTGGTCTAATCAATGCTCTTCAAATATAAATGGCAAGTAGAGGGCCAATCTGCACTGATAGAGGGAGCTTTCTCTCCTGGAAGTTTCCTATACCAATAGAATCAACGATTTAATTTTTTCCAACTTCTTGATAACAAGTCCAACATTATAGCCTTTGGGCAGAGGTGCTTCTGTGTATATTCCTAAATAGTCACTCCTCAATGCACAAATAACAATGAAGAATGTGTTAGACGTGGGGAAAAAATGTGTGTGTGTGTTTTTTTTAAGAGCTTTTTTATCTCTTGGAACATCACCACTTAAAATATTTTGAAATCATTCCTTTTCCTCCTCTGCTGCACAGGCTGTAGCCATGAAATCCTATCTTTGTCAGTCTTATTTTTTTCTAATTTCACACTGAACTCAGGGTTGTGTTACTAGCTGCCATCATCCTCTTAAGAATCAGCTCCCTATAGCTTGCACTCAGGTCCCCATCATCTAGGCCAGGAATTCCTCTCCATCTTTACTCCAAGCATCTCAAAAGCTAAATATTCTCTTATAATACAATCTCCTTTGGTCCGATCCATTTGAAGAGCATTAATGGAAAAGGATAACTCACTCAATGGAAGGAGGGAGGTGAAATTTCTTCTCCCTTTCCATTCATCTTGGACAAACACTGTTGTTTAAAGGGGGAAAAGCACACACACACACACACACACACACACACACAGAAGTGTGATGCTAAGAGCACAGTCATTGCCATATTAAACCAAAGAAAAATCTGAAGGGGAGGAAGAGGTCAGTAGGAGATTTACTCTCCATAAATGTTAACTGTCTAGAAGAATGGGATCCATGCTTTGGAAACATATGTCAATTACCTAAATTGGAATTAATACCATTAGGCTGCCATATATAAAGTATGACTTGGCAAGACAGAAACAATGAGTATTCCATTTCCTTTCCCAATGCAACTTGATTACCACTTAACGTGCAAAAAAGGCTCTTTCATTACTGTAAACTAGATTGCATTATACAGTATACAGCACTTAGCCAATTTTAACTGCATGTCTCTTGTCTCATTCTTAATGGGTAGAAACAGGAATGCTTTAGTGGGCTTCACATATCTCCTCCTGCCTAGAAAGTCGGTATAATTCCATGTTTCTTTGGTAATGGCTACAGAGAAGAGCAAGCCTTAAGCTGTTTTCTGTCTGAGCTCTCATTTGAGTCATCACAAACAAGTCTATAAAACCAATAGGTTGCTTATTCAGTCTGAAGACAAGCACAAATATAGGGAAACTCAAAAATAATTGTGTAATAAGAAAAGGAGAGGGATGAAACTTTTTTGTTAAAAAAGAAAAGAAAATAGATCCTAAACCTTTTTTTGATAATGCCTCTAGGATTATGAAAGGTATCAGTTGCATTGATACAAAATACACGGGGGTAGCCTAAAGGCATTTTGTTCTTTTTATTTCTAAAGAAACAAGCAATTACTTTTTATAAAAGGGAGTAAAAATATGATGAAAACATGAGAAGTGGGGAGTCTGCACAATAAGTGTCTTGAGTTTAAAGCATCTAGAGTGAGTCAGTTTGTTAACTTAAAGAAGCCTTGTCAGATGTACCTGTACCTAAATTCTATCCAGTGTCTCATTATCCTATCTTTACATTTCACCCAAGAATTATTTGAGAATGACAAAATGACAATATTAGAAACCAAACCCAAGGAGAGCTTTTTATAAAGCTGCTGAATGAGCTCTGTTCCAGTAAGGGACACACAAGGCAACATGAACCCTAGAGGGGAAAATTGGGCACACTTTGCCAGGCAAAAAGGGAATGATGGCGTATCATTGGACTATGATGAAAATCGGTTAGAAATTCCAGAGTGGTATAATTTTGGGATCAGGGCTAAACTCAGTGAAAAAATGAAGGGTCAAAGAATTAGTCAGGCTTTCAATCAACACTGATAGTATTTAGTATCTGTGATATACTGGGTACCGTGTTAAATTTTACAGATACAAAGAAAGGTGAAAGACAATACCTTTTCTCAAGGAGTTTCAACATTAAGGAGACAATATGGAAGCTATTTATAATAAGTCATATATAGGTTAAATCTGAAATAGTCAATAGATAAAAAGCTCCAGAATTAGGGAGAATTTGGAACCGCTTCTTGTAAAAGGTGAGATTTTAGCTAGGAATTGAAGGCAACCAGGGAATCTTGGAGTCAGAGGTAAAGAAGAGAGTATTCTAGTCATGGGGTTCCAGACATGAATTAGCCAGTGACAAATCCAGAACCGATGAAATGTCTTGTTTAAGGTAGAGGAGACTGGTGTCCATGGGTCATAGAGAGCTCAGGAGCAGATAAAAGGTACAAATCTGAAAAGGTGTAGTGAAAATGGATTATGAATGGTTTTGAAAACTAGAGGATTTTATATTTGATCCTGAAGGTGATATGAAGCCACTGGAGCTGCTTGATCGGGAAAATACCATAGTTAAAAGTACACTTTTCTAGGATCACTTTGTTGCCTAAATGGAGGATGGATCAGAATGGGGAGAGATCAGAGGTAGGCAGACCCAACAGTAGGTAATTATAAGAATGAGGCAATGAATGACTGCACCAGGGTGGTGGCAGAAGAGAGAATGTACAGGTAACACCAATAAGCCTTGAATAAAAATTAAGAAAGGAGTTAGAGACACTGAGAAGCTGAGAATGACCGGTTCTGAGCCCAAGGGACTGAGAGGATGGTGGTATCTTCAACATATTTATAGATGTTTTACATATTTGCCTCAACTGTAATAGGGAAGTTTAGAAACAGGGAAGATTTGGAGCAGAAGAGAAGATGAAAACTTAAATTTTGAACAAGTTCAATTAGAGCTAAAAGCAAACTTGGACCTTATTCAGGTCAGCCCCTTTGTTTTACGATAAGGAAAGTAAAAAGTTTTATGGGTGCACAATCACAGCACCATAGACTTAAAGCTGAAAGGAACGAAACAGATCATTAATCTATCTCATTTTACAGGTTAGGAAACTGAGATCTAAAGAAATGATGTGATTTACCAAGGCCACATAGAGGAAGGAATCAGAATAAGGAAAGGTGAATATTGAAAGAGGAGAAGGAGGAAGAGGAAGAGGAGGGGAGGAGGAGGAAGAGGAGGAGGAGGAGGAGGGGGAGGAGGAGGAGGAGGAAGAGGAGGAGAGTAGAGGAGAGAAAGAAGGAGAAGATGGAGGAAGAAGAGGAGGAGAATGAGGAAAAGATTAATGAAATGTAATAGGAAATAGAAATAGGAAATAGAAAAAGAAGCAACAGTTATAGAGACATGGTTTCAATGAGAATAGGTCATGTCCAACTAATTTATTTTCTTTTACTAAACTAGTATGAGAGTGAAATCTAGGAATATAACTTACTTATACAAAATCTCATATTTTTCTTCTGGAAAAGATAGAATTATATGAATTATTAAAAAATATAATTAGATAGATTTGAAAATGGCTGGATACAAAAGGTAATTGTTAATCTCTTCCTGGCAACATGCTCAGGTCTTGACTTGGAGCATACCTGTGAGTACATCCAGCCCATTTTCTATGCCTGTCTATTCTTGGCAGGATATCTTTATCAGAATGATCCAGGCAATGATGAATGCCCCAAAAGGCTCATCACATAACTAACAAATGAGATGATTGAGTCAGGATCCAACAAGATCTTGATAGACTCCATATAATAAGATGAAATTCAATAGGATATGAATGCAAAGTTTTATGTCAAATATTATCTGAAAAATCAGCCTCACAAGGACAGGATGTGGGGGTGACATTTTCTGAAATATGTCTTGTACTTTTACTAGTTTAAAAGTTCAGTATGAGTCAGATGTATGATATGGCAGCCAGTAATGTTAATGCCATCTTGGGTTTCATTAAGAGAAACATTACTTCCAGAAACAAGAAGGAAATAATCCTCCTATCCTATATTCTGGTTAGACTGGTAGAGCATCACATTCACTTGTATATTCCATAATTTAAGAAAGACAATGATGAGCTAAACAATTTCTAGAGGAAAGTAGCCTGGGTTCTGAAAGGCCTTCAGAAAATGTCATGTAAGAACTGGTCAAAAAATCAGGATGATTAATCTGGAGAAGGGAAGACTCTGGGTTGGAGGGTATTAGAGTTACTGTTATGTGGAAAAGGGATTGATGGGGATGGAGAGCAGAACCAACAGCAATGGCTAGAAATTATAGATAGGCAAATTTAGGCTTAATGTCAGAAAACAAACAAGCTTCCTAATAATTAGAGCTGTCCAAAAACAAAAAGGGCCCTCTTGGGATTTAATTAATTCTACCTCCTTGGAGATCTTCAAGTACTGATTCAGGATTAATTGAGGACTGGATGGAAATGGGGCTTACTCAAGCCCACCCATGCAGTCAGTGACAGAAATGGGACTCAAATCCATATGCTTTCCAACAAACCTAAAACATTTTCTATTTCAACATATTGTATATCCAAATAGGTTCCCTCCCACCACCCTCAGCTTCACCAATCAATCTTAATTTTAAAAGATTTTCTTAATAATTTAAGTGGTCATTTTAGAAAGAGGTCCTGTGATTAGAAGGTAGGGGAGCACAATTGGTTCCAAGACCTTCACTTTGACACCATTACCAGCAAAACAGTAACATATTATTAAAGATTTTGTACATTGTTGTCTATTTATCAATAATATATCTTTTCACCAAGGAAAGACAAAATGGCCAATCATTTATTTGTCCAGTGTGGTCTTGAGTACTAATATATAATTAAGAAAACAATGAGATTTGTCTCGATTCTTAGTTATCTCCCCTTATTCCCCAAAACACATACATACACACAGAGCATCTAATTTCAGCCACAAAGACACCATATCTGAAAAGGATATTTAACACAATTTGTCATCTATTTCACTGATTGCGACTATTTAGTGTATTCTCTAAGAAAGATGATTGCAACTCACTGATTCTTAATGTGTAATTTATTTACATGCACGCCTGCAGCCGAGCTCTGTTCATTCATCTCCTAAAGGATGGCATGAAATCATTGAAAATGATGGCCAATAAACATTATTATTATACTGCTGTCCTCTCTGGAGAATAACACCCACTGTCATCTCAAACACTGATTGACCTGGATGTCAGCTCTCTTAAAACTCGGCCATCACGAAAGCGGGGTGGGCATCGAGTCCCTTTATTGCTACTTTGTCCTGATGAACCACACACAATAACAGGTTTTCAGTGAAAATAAAAAGCCCCACCAAAGGGGCATTTTTGGATCCTGGCACTGAAGCAAAGGCACTTTTTTTTTTCTTTTGAAGAATGTCATATTAGCTGGGAGAAAGGGCGAATTTTTGGAATCGGAAATGCATTCCAACTGGCGCTGCTGTGGTTGCCCAGGACTAAGCTATTCACATCAAGCTGAATAAATGCCACATTTGCATTTCTGATAAGTGTGAGCACATTTCTCCTTGCAAGGAGAATACCTGAAAAGTTACTTAAATGAGTCTGCCAGGGTAACCTATTATCTCATCATAATTGGCAGGAAAATGGAATTTTTTTTTTAATAGCAAAAGCCTTGACTCAGCAAAAAATAAAATAAAATAAAATAAAAGGAGCCCTACCCTCTATACTTGGGGGTGGTAAAAGGAGATTAAAATGAGAACAAGACACCAAAGTTGAAATAGACAGAATGGATTTCTTCCCCCCCCCCCCCCTCTCCATAGCTCACTCTCTCTTAACAAAAAAGCAGACGAGAATCTTTGCCAGCAGCCGGGGGTATTAGACAAAGTCCTCAGCAGAAGAATGCACTAATGAATGGTCCCTCCTTTATCTGCTCCCCCTACCATTCTTCTATAAACATAATACAAATAGTATGACATCCTCTCCATGTTAAAAAATGCTTTGCCTGTTTTCCTTAGCCAAAACACAATCCTTGAATAGGCCGTCTCTTTCAAAATCACATTATGTTGTTATAATAAATAAGACTAGACATTTCCCTTCAAAGAAGAATGTTGAATGGCCACTAAAAACCTACTGGTTTATCCTGGGATGATTAGGATGGCTAATGATACTTTGAGCCCAAAGACTTAATGAAAAGAGGAAAAAAAAAAATCAGAGGGTGGCTGAATGTTCTAACCTAGTTGTCTTTCTAGAACATCATTATATATAATTTTTCATCATCTTTGCAGTACAGAACGAAATGGAAGGAGCAAGAAGGGACCTTGAAGGTGTGAGAAGGAAACATTTCCGTATCTTGTTCAACTTGGAAAAGCTTCAGACTTAGTGAGAGCAGTCTGTTCTCCCCCTGCCCCCCAAATGTCCATGACACATATTTTGTTATTCTAACCAGAGGTAGCTACAGCCTATATGAAGAGAGAGAGCTGGGCTTTGTTTCCTCCCACTCACTAGCTTCTGAATTTGCCAGACAAATACACACATACACACATATATAAACACAACCTTCTAAAACAAAACACCTTTTGGCAGTAATTTATATAATATATGTTTTACCTAGCTTGAGGACATCATTGCTTTTGGAATAATGATGAGGGAGGAGAGGATAGGGAGGGGTATGGACCACAGATGCTTAGTTTCATTCAAGATGAAGAGGAAAAAAAACATGAAGAGCTTTGGCTATTACTGAGGTCTCCCCACAGCCAGGAACAGACCATATTGAAGGAGGGCTGTTGAGAAACAAGAAGAGAATGTAAATGAGTTACCAATTCTCTCTCCAGTTTCCCCTTGAATCCCTAGGCAATTCCTGCTTGTGACCTGTATCTAAATCATTCCTTCAAACTCCAGCGAAGGATAACCCCAAGAAATCATCTTCACCTAGGCCTTAGAAGGGCAGTCACATAACTTCGATGCCTTCATGGGCAACAAAAGTGTGGGCACATATTCACAGAGTTCCTAGCCAGGTGAAAACAAATTCTTGCTTAAGATGTGATAGCTATCTGTAGGAGTTCTCAGTGCCCAAAATATCTAGGCAAATGAGGAGGGTTCCAAAAATTCAGCTGTGAACAGGTTATTTGGACCTCAGTATATATTTTCCCCATACAACTGTCATTGAACAGTCATTGATTTCTAAGTTAGATCAACAAAAAAGCTTATTTAGCCCAAATAAATGCTAAAATCTAGCTCATATAGTGTTAGTCTGAGTGTAGGAGCAGGAGGTTGTTGTTTGGAATCAAAAAGAAAAGAAATGAAAGAAGATATTTTAAACAATCTCATTTCAGGGGGAGGCATAATTAGGGTGGGATAAATGCACTTTTCTCAGAGTACTGGGACTTTGAAGGTGAAATAATGTAATAAAGGTAATTGTAGTAGATAGAAAGCTGGCATTGGTGGAGAGAGTTTTCCTACCAGGAGTTTCTTATACCAATGATATCACACAAGATACACCCACAGAGAGAAGGTGGGAGAGTGAGTAAGAGATAGGAGAAAAGGAGATACAGACAGTGACAGACAGCAAGAAACAGTGAAAGAAAGGAGAAACAGAAAGAGAGACAGAAAGTAAAGAGAAAAAAGACATAGATGGAAAAAGAGAGAAACAGAAGAAAGACAGAAATAGAAGAGACAAAAGAAAAGAAGAAAATATGGGAAAGAAGAAGGAAAGAAGGAAAGAAGGAAGGAAGGAAGGAAGAAAGACAGAGAAACAAAGAAACAAAGAAAGAAGAAAAGAGAAACAGGAGAAAAGACAGAATGAGGTAGAGATGGAGAGAGAGAGAAAGAGAAAGAGAGAGAGAGAGAGAGTGAAAGAGAGAGAGAGAGAGAATGAGAGACAGACCTAAATGCAAACAAACATTGATAGAGACAGACATAAGACAGAAAAGTGAGCTACTGAGATAGGGACAGAGAGAGATAAACAAAAAAAGGAAAGGCAAAGAGATGTAGAGATAGACGGAAAAAGCATGGCATAGTGATTAGAAAATAGATTATTGGTCCAAAGACAAAAAGAACAGATTTTAAATTTGGTCTTTGATATTGCCTAAATGATGCTAGGCAAGTTATTCACCTTTGCGTGTACTAGGCAACTCTTTTAAGACTATAATTTGGAGGAAAAGTGTCAATCTACATTGGTAAATAGAGTTTTTTCACCTGGGAGTTCCTTATGTCTACAAAATTGCAGTTTAAGTCCATATCCTTATCCTAACAATGGAACAGAAACACTTTTGGCAGTTAGATGTCTCTATAGTAATGAATTCCCCCTTCAACTCAGCTGAGTTTGTCTTAATTACTTCTTATATTGTTTTCACATCATGAATGAGAAAACAACAGTCTAAAGGTGCATTTCATGAGACTTGTCCCAGCAAGGACCCATTGTGTTCTGTTTGCTTGGGTGTATTTCAAGCAGCCCCAGGTGCCAAAATTATTAGTTACATCCTGAATGTGGAGTTCACCATGTGAACAATTTGAAAATATGAGATTGCGTGAGTAAAGTAACAAGATTTGAGGACTTCCAAAGTGTAAACTTGCTAGTTTTTTGTCTACAAAAGAACAGAAACCAAGCAACAACTTGTGGGTTCTTTGATTCATTGCATTATCTAAAAATCCCAATTTTCACTGAAGAATTATATAGTAAAAAGATATAAGATTTAAAATCAGAAGATCAACACTGTAATATCAACTACTTAATCATAGCAGCTGACATTTAAAGAGCCCTTGAATATTTGCAGGAGCTTATTTGAGCCACAGAAAAAATCCTTGGATGTAGGTGTTGTTAATACTGTACCTACTTGGCAGATAAAGAAATTGAGTCACAGAAAAAGGAGATGCGAGTGCACATTCCTAATGTTTTGCTAATTTGAACTTTAGTCTCTGAATTCAACATTCTTTTCATTACTCTAAGCTGGCTGACCATGGCTAAATTACTCAACCTCCTTAGATCTCAGTTTTCTCATCTGTAGAATGAAGGACTTGAGGCAGATGGTCTGTAAGGTCACTTCCAATTCCAAGTGCTATGTGACTAAAAAGAAGCTATTGGATCTCCTTACCTCCCTCTCTGCACTTTACTAAACTATCACTAGCTCTCTCAAAGGTGCTTTAATCCACTTTTGATCTCTGTCTTGCTGAATCATCTTTATTTTGGGAAGCAAGACATTGGAGACACTTAAAAATTAATTTCTAATGACTTTTTAAAAATTTACATTACCTTCATTTCCTAATATATGCCTTCCAGAAAGCTATATCTAATAGCAAAAGAATAAAAAAAAAACCAGTATATAAGTCAACTCTAGCATTTTATGTATTTCTCTGCACTCTTAGCCTCTCACTTCTGCAAATGAATTCTCATATCTTTTCTTGAGGCTAGATTTTGTCATCATAATTTTGAATAGTTTAATTTCTATTTTTTATCTTTTGATTTACTTTATTCTCGTTAGGGTGTATGCTGTTTTCCTGCTTCTGCTTATTTTACTTTGTCAGACAGTTTATTAACAAGCATTTAGTAAACACTTACTATATTCCAGACATTATTCTAATTGTCAGGATGCAAAAAAAGGGAAAGACCCTTAAGGAGGTCATATTCTAGTTTTTTCCTTCCTTCCTTCCCTCCTCCCTTCCTTGCTTCCTTCCTTCCTTCTATGCTCCCTTCCTTCTCTCCTTCCTTCCTCCCTTCCCTCCTCCTTTCCTTCTGTCCTCTCTTCCTTCCATCCTTTTTTCCCTCCTCCCTTCCTTCCTCTCTCCCTTCCTTCTTTCCTTCCTTCCTTCTTTCCTTCCTTCCTTCCTTCTTTCCTTCCTTCCTTCCTTCCTTCTCTCCTTCCTTGCTTCTCTCCTTTCTCCCTTCCTTCTCTCCTTCCTCCCTTCCTTCTCTCCTTCCTTCCTTCCCTTCTCCCTTCCTTCCTTCCTCTTTTCCTTCCTTCTTCCTCCCTCCTTTTCTCCCTCCCTCCCTCCCTCCCTCTCTCCCTTCCTTCCTTCCTTCTTTCCTTCCTTCCTCCCTCCCTCCCTTCCTTCCTTCTTTCTTCCTCCTTCCTTCCTTCCTTTTTCCCTCCTCCCTCCTTCTTACCCTCCTTTTCCATCTATCCTTCCTTCTTTCCCTCTTCCTCCTTCCTCCCTTCCATCTATTCCTCAGTTCTTTCTTCCTTCCATCTGTCCCTTCCCTCTCCCCCTACTTCCTTCATTCCTTAATTTCTTTGTTTCTTTGTTTGTTCATTCCTTCCTTCCTTCTGTGCTTACCCATCTCTGACACTTAAATACTCTGAGGTTCAGTTAGTTTTCACATCTATAAAATGACTATTTAAAATATAATTGAATATATTTCACAAAAATATTATAAGGTTAAAATGTATATATTGTGTGCTATAATGGATATTATTATTTGCATTTCTAGGATAGATCCTAGTTTTCTAAACAAGACCTATCAATCAATAGTATATAATCAACATATACTGTATAGATAGTTTAAGAGAAAATCAGATACTGTGATTGACTAATTTTAACATCAAGATTAGAGCCAAAATACTCGAAATAATGACAGCCGTCGATTATTAAGCTATTTGGTATTGACTGGTTTGAAGTGTAGGAGGAGTGTACACAGTAGATAGTTCTAAAGGAGTCTATTATAGTTTAAGGTGTGGGCCTTTATGAAAAATGTGGGGCTTGAACTTGGTCTTGAGAGATGGATAATATTTTCACAGAGGATCAAGTTAAGAGAGAGTATCTTAAGCAGAGAATTATCCAGAACAAAGACAAGAGCTGAGAATGAGGCATCTGATCACTGGTCTGACTACTCTGTTCATTTGGCAGAAGTGGGAAGTAAAGTTGTAGAGAGGGTATTGAGAGCCATTCACTGATAGAGTTGAAGGTTACGGTTACTTGGATGATACTGTTGACCTTTGAGTTATTCTATTCAATTCCACAAACATTTAGTAAATGCTCTTTTTTTGCAATGCACTTTTTAAGGCATTGAGAGCACAGAGATGAAACAAAACATAGTTCCTAGCCTCTAGGAACTTATAATCTAATAATGGGGTTAGGGAAAACAAATAATGACCCATATTACAAACTATAAAAGAAGTGCAGAGGAAAGGGCCGAAGATGGATAAGATAATTAAAAATTTTATTCAATTCAACTAGCATTTATTTGAACACTTAGAATATGTCAGCACCCAATCAGCATGGGTCAAAGTTTTCCTGACTGTAAGATAAGCTCTTTACTCACTTTACTAAGATGGGTGATAAGTGAAATAATGAATGCTGAATAAATGAAAGAGTTAATAATAAAAATATAAAAGAACATTTGTTAAGCATTTACCATGTACCAAGCACTGTGCTAGTGTTGTAGATACAAAGAGAAAAAATAGTGGTCCCTGTTCTCAAGGAGATGACAACTCTAACGGGGTGAGATATTACATTAAAAAAATGTTTAGCTGTAAGGCTGTTTCAAAACCTCATAAGTTATAAGGGTGTAGCAGCAAAGTGGATATTAAAACTCAAAGATCCTTAGCTTATATATGTTAATGCTGGGGGGGGGGGGGCTATAGGTGTAGGGAGGCAAGGTAGACAGAAGGATTTGAATTATGATGCAGTGGTAGGAGAGATGGCAAAATCTAGTGGTCCTCTATGTTAGCCATAGGAGCAAGATCCTTTTCTTTGTGATAAAAAAAGACCCAAATAAAAGAGCAAAACAGCCCTTCTCCTCAAAGAGCTTGCACTCTGCTAAGAGAAAACACCATGCAGACAGATAAGCAGGAATAAAATATATATCACATATATGTGGGAAAGGGAGAGAAGTCAACAAACATTCATTAAACTATTATTGTACATCAGGCACTGTGGGAATATAAATGAATGCAAATGCTCTCGAAGAACTTATATTCTAAAAGGGGAAGAAAAGCCATAAAAGGTAACTGAAAAGGCAGCAGTAGATTGGAAAGGCAATAGGAATGATCATTGTTAATGGACATGACTGAGAATGTCCTGTGTAGAGTCAAGAGTGTGGCCCGGAGAAGAATGAAGACATGGTTTCTCCTAGAAGCTCCATCTTAAGGTGGTTCTGGGAGAATCTAGGAAAACATAGAGTCCACAGGAGTAGAAGGTACTTCCAAAGATGGAACAACTTGTTCAGTTGTGGAGTAAGTTTCCAGATGTTTTTTGGCAATGTAGAGTCGGGAGGTGACCTGGAGAGAAATGAGAGGGGGTCTTGTGGGAGGTGGCCCTTGAAGGTGACCAGAGATACCAAGAGGCAAGGGTGGGGGGGGGGGACAGCATTCCAGGCTTTCGAGGATGGGACTGGGGTGATGGGAAGGAAGCATACACAAAAGTATGGAGACAGGAAATGGAATACTTTGTATAGGGAGCAAGGAAGCTGGTTTGATGAACACCTTTAGGAGTCACTGGTGAAACTTTTGAACTTCTTTTCAGAATATTGATTTAAATGAATAAAATAAAATACTTAAGGTAGTGAAAGAAAGCAATCATATTGAAAATTCTTGGCTGAGGCTACAAAACATAATTTTGTGGTGAACTGGATCATTTTTTTTTTATTTAATAGCCTTTTATTTACAGGATATATGCATGGGTAATTTTACAGCATTAACAATTGCCAAACCTCTTGTTCCAATTTTTCACCTTTTACCCCCCCACCCCCTCCCCTAGATGGCAGGATGACCAGTAGATGTTAAATATATTAAAATATAAATTAGATACACAATAAGTATACATGACCAAAACGTTATTTTGCTGTACAAAAAGAATCAGACTCTGAAATATTGTACAATTAGCTTGTGAAGGAAATCAAAAATGCAGGTGTGCATAAATATAGGGATTGGGAATTCAATGTAATGGTTTTTAGTCATCTCCCAGAGTTCTTTTTCTGGGCATAGCTGGTTCAGTTCATTACTGCTCCATTGGAAATGATTTGGTTGATCTCGTTGCTGAGGATGGCCTGGTCCATCAGAACTGGTCATCATATAGAACTGGATCATTTTTAAGGGTGATTCCAAACTTGCAGACTAATACATAGATTTAGAACTACAAGGAAGCTTTATATTTAAACCATTTTTTTAAAAAAGGAGAAACTGAGGCATAGCGGGAAGAAATGATTTGCCTATACTTCACTCTGATTGTTAGTAGATGTTATTCAAAATAGGCATAGGTTTCAAAAGTTTTTCTACTTTGGAAAGATCCACCTTTGATTTATTTATATTTGCCTCTAACAAGATATAAGAGAATCACCATAGAAGAGATATCAAAATACAAAGCAGCTCAAGACAGCCACAGAGTTGAAGCCATGGTTTTATTTTCAATCCTATTGGATTCAGAATTCTATAAATCTTTTAAAAATAAATTAATTTTACTATATTTAAAATTTCAAAATGTATATATGTATATATGCGTGCATATGTTTATATATGTATATAAAACCATACAATACATACTTCTATTTATCAGTACTTTCTCTGAAGATGGGTAGTATTTTCTTTCATGGGTCCTTTGTAGTTGATTTGAATATTTATTATACTCAGAACAACTTAGCTATTCACAGTTATTCATCAAACAATATCACTCTATCTATATATAATGGTCTCCTGGTGCTGCTCATTTCAGTCTTCTTTATTTCATACAAGTCTTTCCATGTAATTTTTTTCCTAAAGTTAACCAACTTGTCATTTCTTATAACATGGTAGTATTTCACCACAATCATGTACCACAACTTGCTTAGCCATTTCCCAATTAATGGTATCCCCTCCATTTCCAGTTCTTTGCCCTCACAAAGAGAGCTACTATAAATATTTTAGAACATATAAGTTCTTTTCCTTTAGCCTTGATGACCTTAGGAAAGAGTCCTAACAGTAGTATTGCTAGGTCAAAGAATATACAGAGTTTTATAATTCTTTGGATATAATATCTGGTTGCTCTCCAAAATTGTTGGATCAGTTTACAATTCCACTAACAATGTATTAGTGTTCCAGTTTTTCCACATTCCCATAAGCATTTGTCATTTTCCCCTTCTATCAATTTGAAAAGTGTGAGATGAGTGCAATTTGCACTTTTCTAATCAATAATGCTTTAAAGCATTTTTCAAATCACCCAAAAACCTTTCTCATGAGCTATGTATATACAGTCTGCAGTTTTCCATGCTTATCATCAGTTCTGATTTAAAGTTAAATATTTTTGAAAAGTAATGCCTCACCAAGAAGAGAGAAAAAAGGAAAAGAAAGAAGAAAAAAAAGAATAAAGAAAAAGAAGGATCAAAGTAATGAAGAAAGGGAGGAATACAGGAAGAAAGGAGGAAAAGAAAGAAGAAAAGAGCATTCTTCATAAGCTCTTTGATAACTCAAAAATGGCAGCCTTTCCAAAGTTCAAATTTCCATATAGTAAATCCTCAGTGAGGACACGTGAGTGTTGGCTAATTGGAAAATTGGTTAACCTTTTCAATTGTGGAAAATCAGGCCAACAAATCAGACAGGTGACACATGTCATGATTGGAATTGACAAAAGGTACATCAATTAATGGTCATATCTGTCACTACCTTGCTCATCGGAAGTTAGAACGATGAGCATCATGATTTTCAGTGTCATAGACTCACACTTTTGGGGATGAATTCTATTCACAATTGTCAGAAGCATGAACACGGGTGTTTTAAAATGAAACAAAAGCAAATGAAGGGATTTAGTTTACTAGCATTTAGTTGAGTAGGCAGTAGTATGTAATGAATGGATGGCCTTGGAGTCATAGTTTCCTTGACTCATATATTAGTTGTTTGATCATGAGTAACTTAAACTCTCAGGGCCCCTCAGGAATTTTTAAAGACAGACAAGTTGATGATCTCAAGCTGTTAGAAAGAGTTTCCATATTGGTTGAAAATCAAAAGGCCATTGTTTTAGAGATGTGGAACTTGAAGGCTTTATAATCCAGCTCCTTTGCAATTGAGGAAACTGAATCTCAGAGGTTAAATGATCTAAGGTCACACAAAGAAGAAGTAGTCAAAGTAAGGTTTGAATCATTTGAAACAGTTAATAACTGGCTCTCAAAAAATGCCCATAATACTTCTAAGTTCAATCTCCATTATTAAGATTTTATCCATCACTTTCTTAAGGCAAGATGCCCTGATTTATGACATTTGCTGATAAAATTACTTACACTGAAAATTTAACACTTGACTCTCAAGAGTTATAAGCCAGCTCTAGAACACCTCTGTTTCGAATCCAGGTCCTTTCTATTATACCATTCTGACTCTGGACAAATACTAGAACTAGAAAGTAAGACATATTTTGAGCAAATCCAAATAAAATATTCCATCTATATATCTTAGTTCACTTAATATAGAATCGTGTTTAAAATATGTTGTCAAAGACTCTATAGCTTTCTGCATTAATTTTATTTTAAAAAAGGTGTGTGTGTATGTGTGAAAAAAAGATAGACATAGATGAATGTTCATCATTCAGATGAACAAGGATGTAGTTTTTCAGAGCCCCTTTTATATTAAATTCTTGCAGAGGATGTTTTTGGGGATTGAAGAGTTCAACAAAATCATGCTGATAATGGAAAAGGAATAATGTCATAAAGAGGAAAAAGTAAAGAGAAAATTATTGAACATTAACCTCTCAGTTTTCTCCTATTCAAGAGGGCCATGATGCATCAAGGAATATAAAAAATGATTCTTTTGAGTCAGGGATAGTCATGTTAATTGATTCCATAAAGAGAGGAAGAAGTATCTTTCAATCTAATTCCACCCACTCCCTCATATAGAAAGATTAAGAAAACATTTAAAATTATCCCAGTCTCAGGGCAGCTAATTAATGTAGTGGGGGCAGCTAGTTAGTATAGTGGGGGGCAACTAGTTGGTGTAGTAGATAGAGCACCAGCCCTGAAGTCAGGAGGACCTCAGTTCAAATCTGGCCTCAGACACTTGATACTTCCTGACTGTGTGTCTCTGAACAAGTCACTTAATCCCAACTGCATCAGGAAAAAAAAATTATTCTTATCAAATCTTTGAGCTAATCTAGAAGAGATTTTTCTCTGTCTTTCTTTAACTATCAATTTTGAAACAATAACCTGCTTCTCTTTCTTCAGACAAGTTCAGAAAGGACTTCTCCCTTGGGTAATTAAGGTGGTGACCAGATAAAGACCAGGGACCCTTCATTGATCTCATATTGGATTAGAGTAATTATTAGATTAAGACAAGGAAGAAGACTTTTTGATTCATTCAATTAATGGAAGTATATCCTGTATTCACCTTTGATTACTCAGAAAGACAAATCCTTTAAAGGAAGTGATCAAAGAAGGCTAGAATGATTTCAGGAAAATGATTGTATAGGAAGGAACCAAATATTTAAGTGATTATTGTTCTATTTAGCAAAGCAAATTATCAACTTAACTTTACCTTAAATTTAGTCTATTGTGCTAGAATGCTATAATTATAACTTTGCAATGACTTGAGTTAGAGAGATATTTTCAAAATTGCAGGGATAACTCTGCCCATCTTTGGACTTCTGTCTCCATGACTTCTAGCATAAATGCTTAATGTTGAATAATCTAAATTAATATAAATAATTTCTTGCAAGCTTTTGTTTTAAAATGCTGATTACAATATTTTCTTTCCCAGGGATCACTACAAAATATACAGTGAACCAAATGCCCTGCAGATGCCACCATGACTTGAAAAACGGGAAAAAGTAAACTTATTTTCCTCCTTTGAAAAAATACACTGTTCCTTTATAAAAGATGAATAGACAGAATACAAATATGGTGGTAGCAAGATTTACCCATCTCATGGAATGAACCTAGACAAGATTTGTTTTATCTACTCTTCTTTCTTAGGAACAATAAGGTATATAATATTGGTTTCCTCCTAATCCTTTCCAATAAATTGAAACCATGGGTGGGAAATCCCCAAAGCTCATAGAGAATTTACGTAAGGAAGAAATTCCTCCTCGTCCCTCAGAGACCTATTTGACCAACTTGGTGGAGCTCATTAGCTCTACCTGGGAATCTAGGGAAATGTTTCTCTTTCAGCTGGGAAACAAAACATTTGGTAAAGCATCTTCTTCCCCTTTACAACAGATGGGAAATGCCCATATCAACAGGGTGTAAATAATTAATATCTAGAGTACATTTAGACAGTTTCCCAATGAGGTATTTTCTTCTCCCAAGTTAAAGAGAAGAAAAACCAACCAGTATGCAACAAGAAACAAAGTGAACTAGAAAAAGAGAAATGGCTGTGAAGGATGAAAAATTATCCTCCTCTCTCCCCACAAGTAAGTTTAAAAAGAAAGAGAGAAGAGAGAGAGAGAGAGAGAGAGAGAGAGAGAGAGAGAGAGAAGAGAAAGAGAGAGAGACTTGTTCAGGCTGATACCATCAAAAGGAAAACCAAACGATAGTAACAATAAAAAACTATAATAACAACTATTACTACCATTTATATAGCACTTATGAGCACTTTAAAAATTTATATCATATTATATTTGTAATAATCCTGTGAAATAGATGCTTATATGGTTCCAATTTTATGGATAAAGAAACAGACATATAGATCTTTTGCACAGGATCACACAGCTAGTTAGCATCTGAGGTGAGATTTGAACTCTGTTATTCCCAACCTTGAAATGGTGTAAGTTACGGTCATATGGCTTACAGATTTTATTCAGGAATCACATGTTCATAGATTTTTAGTATTGGAAAGTGACTTCAGTGACCATTTAATCTTAACTCATACTTGAAATTGAATATTTTCTACACACTACAAGTGATAATCTGGTTTATGACTCCTAGATATCTAGTGAAGGAGAGGGCACTATCTCCAGAAGCATCTCTTTTTCCTTTGGGATTCTTCTCATCGTTAGAAGATTTTCCTCATGTTAATCTGAAAGTTGCCTCTCTGTACATTCCATCCATTACTTTTTATCTGTCTTCTGAGGCCAAGAAGAACAAATCTAATACCTCCTCCATCAACCTTTCTTCAAATACTTAAAGATAACTATCACATTGGAATTCTCTCTTCTGAAAGCTAAATACGATCAGCTTTTATAAATGGTTCTTATAAAAGATTAATTCATATTCTCTCACCAGTTGCCCCCATATGGACCCTAACCAGTTGATTGAAATCTTTGGTCGACTATGATACTCAGAACAAAAGACAACACTCCCGCTGCAGACTTCTGTGGAAACAATTTCTATAAAGGACTTATAGACTGATTCATCCATATTTTGCTTCTCAAGACAACAGAGAACCAGGGCAACTAGCTGGGTCACCTTGGAGTAAGACATCTCAAAAGAAAGAGAGAAATGATAGAAAGGGTGATTGACATGGAACCAGCCGAGCTAGGTTCAAAAACTGAGTGTCACTATCTGTGTGACTCTGAGTAACTGCATTTCCTCCCAAGGGCAATAAGAAGGTTGGACTAAATTTTAAGTCCTTTCCAATTCAACAGTTCTATGAATTGACTTCAGAAGGAAATATCAGAAACAGAACAACTAGCTATATAAGTAAACCACTCAGATTCTTACAGGCTAAATCTCTTTTAGTTCACACATCCAGCACTCAGCACAGTGCTTTGTAAATAGTAAGCACACATTACATGTTTATTGATTGACTGACATCTGATCTTTCTCTCACCCCTTTGAGCTCCTTATCAATTTATAAATACACAAGATTCAACCTAGGGGATACTCTTTAGTGGATATACCTTAGTTGCCTTTCTTAGATAGAGGATGACTCTAGAATAAACGAGTATAGAAGAAATGGGATTCTGACCCATAAGGACACTAACTGACTGCATTGGAAAGTCCTTCCTATTTTTCTCATTCCTGGTTTGTTATTTATTCTGTACCCATGGAATGATATGAGTGATTTAGAAACACGAGCAGCTCACTTTGGTGTCCTTTTTGTTCTTGAACAGTTGGAATTAGGTAACTTTTAAAGTCCCTTATTATTCTGAAGGATGCAATGAATATGGTTACCTTTGATCCATACAACTATCTATCTACCTATGTCTGTTGTCCATCTATCTGTCTATCTATCTATATTCAGATATCTATGTCTAGCTATTATCTACTTATCTATATCTCTGTTCATCTATCTATCTCTGCCATCTATCAATCAACCTTTGTCTTTATGTTACCTTCAAAAAAGTTATCAGAAAAAATAGCGCTATTCTATAACATTCATATATTACAGATATTTTCCTCCAGTCCTGCTTAAACTAATGGGGACCTAATTTGTTTCCATTTCTTTGCCACTTCCAAGAGTGCTGCTGATGGGCTTTTGTTTCTGACCCTGACCTTCTTTGGGTCTATAGTAAATAGAAGGGAAAAGAATAAGCATGTATTAAGCAACCATTAAAGGCCAGATACTGTGCTAAGCAATTTATAAATATTATCTCATTTGATCCTTTGTCTATGTACATTAATGTAATTACTGAGGCAGAAATGATGAAAAAATAACTTAGAACAATGAATAGTTATTGGCAGTGGTGTATTCATGGCTACTGGATCTAGGACCAGTATCAACTCTAGGCAAAATCATAAAATAGAAGTCAAATTCTTCTGGTCTTGCTTTGTTCTCTTCTCCCAATCTCTAGAGATCTAGAAGGATTCATCCTATCGATATTCACTCTCAGTCCTAAAACTCATTCAAGCTAAATTGTGAGTGACTGATGACAATTTAAAATGTTAGCACTCTGGGATTTGTATGACTAGGCTTTGAATTTTAAGTGAACTCAGACTCTTGAACTAATATTAAGGCACCCATGAGCAGATGAGGAATATTTGAAAAATTCTCATATCTTGAAATAATGCAAACATCGGTTGAAAACTTACTATATGCAAAGCACTGCACTGGATGAAAAGATGAGTAAGGCATTGTTCCTGACCTTGAAGAATTTATTACCTAGTCATGAGATAAAAGTAGCAATTGGTGTCCTCTTTAAAATGGAACTTCTGAGAGGGACTAGAAAAAATGGCAGGGAGAAGGGATAAATCAATGAGTGACACATTATTAATATTCTCCATCACTTTAAAAAATTAACAACAAAAAAATCAGCCTTTGCTGATTTCAAAGCTTTAAAAACTGAAATTTTAATATTCACTCTTGAGTTGTTCAAGATGGCTCCACCTTATAACTGGAAGATACCCAAAACTACAATGTCTTCATCCCTTTACAGATTGTACCTCTAATTCACATGCTCCCCATTCTGAGTACTTTCATTTTTTTCTTAGTCCCTTTTAATTGCCTTTTATTTGTTATCTTCTCCCATTAGACAGATCATAAACACCTTGAGGGGAGGGACTATCATTTTTCTACTTTTATATTTATTACACAGTGTCTGGTGCATAATGAGTACTTAGTAAATGTTTAGTGATGTGACAGAGCTGATTCCACAGCCTTGCTCTAATTCTAACACCTTGAGAAAGTGCTATAGGTTTACATTCATAAATGTGCATTCATTTTTTAAAGTAAACATTTCTTGAATCATGTTAGGAGAGAAAAATCAGAACAAAAGGGAAAAACCACGAGAGAGAAAAAAATGAAGAAAAAGGGAAAGTGAACATAGTATATGTTGATTTATATTTAGCCTCCATAGTTCTCTCTCTGGCTGCAGATGATATTTTCTATCCAAAGTTTATTAGGATTGCCTTGAATCACTGAAATGCTGAGAAGAAACAAGTCTTTCATAGTTCATCATCACGTAATCTTGCTTTTACTATGTACAGTGTATTCATGATTCTGTTTGTTTTGTTCAGCATCAGTTCATGTAAATCTTTCCAGGTCTCTCTAAAATGAGCTTGTTCATAATTTTTATAGGACAATAAAACTCCATTGACTACTTATTCAGTCATGCCCCAAACGATGGACATCTACTCATTTTCCACCACAAAAATTACTTCTACAAACATTTTTGTACATATAGGTCCTTTTCCCTTCTTTATGATTTCCTTGGGATACAGACACAGTAATGACACTGCTGGAACAAAGGGTACACACAGTTTGATAACCCTCTGGGCATAGTTCCAAATTGCTCTTCAGAATGGCTGTATCATTTCACAACTCCACTAACAATGAGTTAGTTTTCCACAATCCCAATTTTCCCAGATCCCCTCCAATATTATATTTCCCTGTCATCTTTCCTGTCAATCTGAGAGGTATGAGATCCCTCAGGGTTGTTTTAATTTGTATTTCTCTAATCAATAGTGATTTAGAGCCTAGAATTCTCTTCTAATCCCTGTCACAGTTATCTGTAAACTTCCATCTGCAAACTCTTTCTCTTTGTTCTATGCTGTAAATAACAGGTTCATAATTTTCTTTTTCTGACCTTTCTCCTGATCTTTTTCTCAAAGATGTCAATATACATGTTAACCATGCTTTTAACATTATGTACTCCAAATGACTTGAACTCCTCAGGAACTTGTATTTCCATCTCTGCTTTATTTCAGTAATCCTTCAGGATGCTTGCATATTTCACTAGCTCAAGAAATTCTGCTATCTTTGAGATCCGGAACTCTGAATTTTCTACTTTCTCTGCATAATCTTTTGTCTTGATACCTCCCTATATTTCTCTCCTCGCTTGTTCTTTAGGCAAGTAGCTGACACCATAGTGCATAAGGAGCCATGCCTTTAGTCAGGATGACTCCTGAGTTCAAATTTGACCTCAGACACTTATTAATTAGGTGACCCTGGGCAAGTCACTTTATCCTGTTTGCCTCAGTTTTCTCATTTATAATCGAGCTGGAGAAGGAAATGACAAATCACTTCAGTATCTTTGCCAAGAAAACCTCAAATGGAATCCCAAAGAATCACTCATGACTGAATAACAACAGCAACAAAAACTACAACTGATGGGAATCTTAGGATAATAGGCATTATAGCTGGAAGAGACTTGGAGACCATCTAATTTAATCCCCTCATTTTATAGATGAGAAACTGAGTTTAAAGAGAATAAAGGCTAGTAAAGGAAGAAAGGTCCTCTGAGTCCAATCCAGCAGACTTTCTTTCTCCACAGGCATACAGGTAAGTAAATACAAAATAAATTTGTGGCCTGGGAATCACTAACTATTGGAAAAATCAAAAAGAGTTTCTTGTAAGAGAAGGTTCTTGAGATGAAACTTGAGGGGAATTAAGGATCCCAAGAATTGAAAGAGCATAAGAAAAGCATTCTAGGTATGGGATGAAGGTGGGTCTCACAGATGTATATTATAGCCGATTCAAATGGCTTTTGGGATTTGATGTTGAATTTGCAGTATGAGGGGCAGCTAGATGACACATTGGATAGAGTACCTGGGAGTCAGAGGACTTGAGTTCAATCTGGACCAACACTTACTAGTTGTGTGATCTTGGGCAAGTCACTTAACCCAATTGCCTTGAAAAAAGAAAGTAAGCCTTTGAAATTAGCAAGTAGCTAGATGGTGCAAAGGATAAAACACCAGCCCTGAAATTTGAAGGATCTGAGTCCAAATCTGGCCTCTGACACTTAACACTTCCTAGCTGTGTGACTCTAGGCAAGTCACTTAACCCCAATTGTCTTGAAAAAAAAATTTGCAGTATAAACATGTACAATGTAGAAATCAGAAAATGCTACAATTCAGGGCTTGATTTATGATTTTGTTGATTGTCTAGATATAACAAAATGATAAGAGAAATGTTAATAATGCATATTCAATTTAAAAGTGTTGGGTCTTATTTTTCCCCCTGGAGAGCCAGTTGTTAAACATTTACTAGTATATCCCAGATGGGAGACAACCTTTTCAAAAGGACCAAAGAGGTCCAAAGAGGACCAAAATGGATCACTGAATCATTACAGAACACAGATATAGAGCTAAAAAGCACTTCAGAGTCTATCTAGCACAACACCCTTATGTTATAGAGGAGGAAACTGAAGACTACAGAGATTAAGTGATATATTAAAGATCACACAAGTAGAATGGCAGAGCCCATATTTAATCCTGTGTCATCTCATTCCAAATCTGTCAATTCCGTTTTAGCTTCTTTTCATTTTTTCCAATTTTTAATAATATGACCAATTAGTTCAACAGTGCCCTGTTTCCCACCAAGCATTCATTGTTCATTTGATTTCGCACAGTTTTTAGCTTTCTCAACCTCAGTCTCAGGTAATTTTTGTTTGTCTCTTCTGTTCTTACTCTGCTAAATCTTGCTGAAGGAAATCACAAAATCATGTGGATTGAATCTAGGATAAATTTATGTTCCATGACTTTCATTGGACTCCCATTGCTACACAACTATCTCTTTCCTCTTATTAACTTGCTCTCACATTCCCCATAGCTGCTATTCCAAGTCTTTTTTTTCACACCATCAACTCCATACTTTCCTACCTGACTCTCATGGGATACCTTACCTATTTTACTGAGAAAGTTGAGAGTCTCAAAAACAAAACAACAATGAACAAAATATCTCCTTCTTGAACAGATAAATGCAATGGGCAGAATACTGTATTTTGTAATTAGAGGATCTGATTTCAAATTCAAATTCAAAATCTGTTGCTTATGGCCTGTGTGACTTTGGGCAAGTGACTTAAACTCTGTTCCTCAGCTTCCCTAACTGTAAAATGAGGGGTTGAATTTGATGGCCTCCGAGATCCTTTCCAACTCTAAATCTAAGATTCTGTGAACTCTCTTCCTTTATTCCTTTCTCTCTTTTCACTGGTTATCTGTTTAGATGACATATACTCCTCAACTTTGAGTCTAAAAATCTCTAATCCATTCAAAGTCAGACTTAGATGTTACTTCCAACACAAGACCTTTCTTGATCTCCAAAATGTTTGTAATCTTCCCCCATTATCCACAAAATAAATTTGTATTTATTTTTAATCAGTTGATCAATAAGCATTTATTAAGTGCTTACCATGGCAGAAAGTGCTAAATGCTATTTGAAGAAATCTCACAGGAGGACTGACATTCAAATTAATAGCTACATGAAAGATTCCCATATAGTCAGTCAGTCATTATGTTCCAAGTACAGAATTAAGTAACTCTGTGTACAAATACAGGTAGAAACAGTTTCAGCCTCAGGAAGCTTCCATTTAATAGAAGAAAGAAAGCACATAAGGCTGAAAAGGGGATGAGGTTGAGATGAAGGTACCAGGTATTGAGGATATGAGGGAGAAAATCTGGGAGTGTAACCCAGAGAAGAAGGAGATGTGGATAGCCTGGGAATTCTCCTTAGAGGGAGGTTGGAGAGAATCCATCCAATCAGAGAGATGAAGTCCCATGAGCAGAGGAAACTTCTAATGCATACATGTATTGTAGGGCTGGAGTGAGATTGGGATGAAGAGCTAGGACATGGTAGATGAGCGCTGGATAGATTGGATTACCTTACAGAATTACATAGTACATGGGAGGAAATCTTGGAAGGAAGGATAGCTGATGATATCAGAAAAGTCCTGTAGAGCAAGGATGCTTAAACTTTTTCTACTCATAATCCCTTTTTGCCAAATAAATTTTTTCATGATCATGTCTCAAATCTGAGCTGTTTCCGTCTGCATTCGTGCATGCAAGATGCAAAGTGCACATGTTCTATATTCTATATATATTCTATATTCAGAATCCAGGCTGCAGTGAAGTTGCAGGCAGCAACATGGGCAAGCACTGATAGAAATACCTCAGATTCATTACAATTTGATTTTGAATTAATTTTTGGTTGTCTTGTTTGTAAATCTTTTACTCTTGCCAAATTTTTTCATGACCTCCACGTTCAGTTATATGACCCCATATAGGGCCATACAGTTTAAGAAGTTTTTCTATACCTTTTTGTAGTGTTAAGAAACTGGAAATTGAGTGGAAGCCCATTAGTTGGGGAATGGCTGAATAAGTTATGGTACATAAATGTTATGGAATATTATTGTTCTGTAAGAAGTGATAAGAAGGCTGATTTTAGAAAAGTCTAGACTCGCCTGAACTGATGCTAAATAAAGTGAACAGAACCAGGAGAACATTGTATATAGCAACAACAAGATCATGTGATGGTCAGCTGTGATGGACTTGGCTCTTTTCAACAATGAGATGATTTAAGGTAATTCAATAAACTTGAGATGGAAAGTGCCATCCACAATCAGAGAGAGAGAATTATGGAGACTGATTGTCAACCAAAGCATAGTATTTTCACTTTGTTGTTGTTGTTAATTTGTTTGCTTATTATTATTTTTTCTTTCTCATGTTTTTTTTCCTTTTTATCTGATTTTTCTTACACAGAATGATGAATATGGGGATATGTTTAAAAGAATTATAATGTTTAGTCTATATTGGATTGCTTGCTGTCTTGAGGAATGTCAGGGGGGAGAGGGAGAAAAATTTGGAACACAAGATTTTGCAAAGATGAATGTCGAAAATTATCTTTGCATGTATTTGGAAAAATAAAATACTATTAAAAAATAAGAAGCTTTGCTATAGAGGATGGAATTTAAACTTAGTCTAGAAGGAAGCCAAGGATTCTAAGAAGTTTAAGATAGGAGGAAAAATTATCCAAGATGGTGAATGTACAGTATAAAGAGTACCATATGTGAAGAATTGCAGGAAGAGGACAATACCTGTGGACCAACAGCTTTCTTTTAGGTGTTCTCTTTCCACATACAATAACCACAGAGTGTTTTTTTTTCCTGAGGCAATTGGGGTTAAGTGATTTGTCCTGGGTCACATGGAGTATTTTTTAAAGTTTAGTTATTATAGTTATGTGCAGCTCTTGGCTGTCCCCACTATGGGTGTTGAAGGGATTAAAGTATAGGAGCCTACTTGTGAAGATCTTTAAATATCAAAAAGAGGCTTTGACATGGATTCCTGAAGGTAATAAAGAACCACAAGAATCTTTTGAGTAGGGAGGTAACATGGACAGAATAAACATTAGGAAATTCTCTTTGGTGACTGGATAGAAGAAGGGTTGGAGTTGGGATTGATTGGAGAGTTGGCAGAATGATGAAATGGATGTCTATAATGATAAACAGGTGAGAGATGATTAGGACCTGAAGTAGGATGGTAGCCATGTGAGTAAAGAGAAAGGGACTTGTGTGAGAAATGTTTTAAAGGAATAGATGTGAGGGGTGAGTGAAAGTAAGAAATTGAAGATGACACCAGATTGTGCATCTGAATAGCAGAAGAATGATGGTAACTGCAAGAATAAAAAATTCTTTGTAAGGGAATTTAGAGAGAAAGGAAATGAGTTCAACTGTAGATATGTTGAAATAAAGACATAGAAGACATCTAGTTCAAAAAGTTTAAAAGGTAAATAATAATTTGGGACTAGATCTTAGAAGAGAGATTTATACTGGATATATATGTTGTATAGGGTCTGGTATGAAATCCTGTCTTTTTATATTGTCTCTTCCTGGACCATCTCCCCTTACCTATGTCCACACTGGCAGGTTATAGTGGTTACCACAGATCTACTTCTCAACTGGAGTTGTTGAACCCCTTTTAGGATGCTTGCCAAGTGAATGAATGAGTGAAGATGAAATCTTAAACTCTTAATCATAAAACACCAATAGAAGACAAAGCTAAGATAATTATAACAAAACACTTGGCCAATCATCATCATCATCAACAACAATGTTGACATCATCTTCATAGATAGCATTTATATAAACTTTATATACACTATCTCAATTGATCTTCACGATAACCTGAAAATAGCACAAAAACCTGCTATCCCTATTTTCAAAGGTTAAGTAGTTTATGCAAGGTCACACAATCAGTATGTGTCGATAACAGGATGTAAACACAGGTTTACCTTGCTCAAAGGTGGTTCTATCTCTATCAGATATTCAGAACTCAAGGAAGCTGCCTTCTATTGGAAATTGGGGGGGGGAGTGGGATATAGCATGTATATAAATAAATAAATACTAAGCAGTTTTGAGAGTAAGATCAATTGGGGGGATCAAGAAGATCTCTGTAGATGAACCCTTTTGTATCCTGAGAACTTAGGACAGTCTTTGGTACAGGGTAGGTGTTTGCAAACTGAGTGATTTCCAATTATAATCATCAAATGTTAATTGGGCTTTAATCACACTTTGGGATTCTAATAATTTGAAACAATCAAAAACCCCTTTTTTGGATCATCAACTTCTCCCTAAGCATTTACCAATTTCCCCACTCATATTTCTGTCCATGCTTTATGAGAATCTTCCTTTCTGGTATTTTTTCAAAGCCTAGAAGTAATGGGCTATCTTTATTCTAGATTTGAAACTCAAAATAGCATTTGTAAATCTAACTTGACAACATCTTGCCATCTGAATCAAATGGTTTTTCATCAATATTCTTTTTACTTAATTTAACTACCCATTTTGGGTTGCAATTGATTTTTGAGTTTCCCAAGCTGTCAGCAATCTACTTTCTTTCCATGTGCCTCAGTGTTCTCACCTTCACCAGGAAGGGGATTGATCAGAATATCCCTTTACTAAGTTTCTGAGTGGTGGCTCAAATACTCACTGAAGACAAGAAACAACGTTCTATTGGATTGGGAATTGGAGTTTAGGATTTATCATTGCAACTTATGAGCAATGTAACTCTGGGCAAATCATTTATCATTTTAAGGCCTCGGTTTCTCTATCTGTAAAATGGAAGTGGGTTGGACTATATGGTATTTAAGGTTCCCTTGTAGTTCTTAATCCACAATCCTATGAAAGTCAAAGGGATCACAGACTTATAACTGAATAAGGCTTCAGAGACTCTGTAGTCCAAATCCCTCATTTTTTAAATGAGAAAAATGAAGCTTAGAGAAGGTCAGTAATATCCAACTTTAGACAGCTAGGTGACTCAATGAATGGATCTAGAATCAGGAAGATTAGATTTCAAATCTGGCCCCAGATACTTATTAGCAATTTTTTTTGCCTCAGTTTCTTCTGAGGCAAAATAATAGCACCTAACTCACAGAGTTGTTATAAAGATCAAATGATATAATATTTGTAAAGTAGTTAGTACAATGCCTGAATTATAATAGTTATGTGCAAAATATTGGGATAAATAGTTTGAATACAATGACAAAAGAAAAATGGCCCCATAGGTTCACGGAACTTATATGCTACTGGAGGATATAATATGTAAATAGGTTATATAAAACATAAACAGAATGTTTTAGGGAAGGAGGGAAGGAGGGAAAGACTAAGTGAGGAAGAAATCTATTTCAGATACAGTGGGAAGCTGCATTCAGCAGGTGTGTTTGACTAGAATAAAGAGTATATATAAAAAGGAGAATGTGAAATAATAAAGGAAATATAGGTGGAGGACATATCACAGAGAACTTTTCATGCCAGGCTAAGGATTCGATAGTCAACCAAGGAAGAGTTTTGTTGGATTTTGTTTGACCCCATTAGAAGGAATAGCCACATCAATGAGATGATAGATCCACTCAGGTCATGATAATAATTCCTTGTTTACCCAACTTAGCTTTCCTTATTCTTCCAATTTAAAGTCCAATACTCTTTCCCACAACACCACATTGCTAATCAACTGGATGATGATTAGTGGTACCAATAATTAAAAGCTCTACCTGCCTCTTTTTAGTCCAGATATGATTTCATTGGTGCAAATTCAACAGACACTTAGTAGTGTAAGTAAGCTCTGATAACCAGTAATCAGCAACTGCCTTCAACTTTAAGTTAATTTAATTAAATTAACTTTAATTAATTAACCACAAAAGCACATAATCAGTGGTATAGACTTGAACCTAGGATCTCTTGACTCAAAGGGCTACAGCTTTTTTAAATTTAAATTTAAATTTTTTTCTCAATTACATGTAAACAAAAATTAGTGATTTTTTAGAAAATCTTGTTCTATATTTTCTCCCGCTTTTCTTTCCTTTTTGATCTTGAGAAGGCAAGCAATTTGATATAGGTTTTATATATATGTGCAAATATGCAAGATATTTCCCTACTAGCTATGTTGCCAAATAAAACATAGACCAAAAACCCCAAGAATAATAAAGTTTAAAAAAGTATCCTTCAATCTGTATCCAGGGCTATAAAGTTTTATTTATTTTCTTTTTTAAAAAGAGATAGGGAAGAAAGCTATAACTGTACTTACTAGCTGAGAGCAATACCTTAAAATATGATTCATTTCATACTCATATTCACGATTCTGTGTCTTCTCTTGTTCTCTTTTTGACATCATTGTTGATCTGATAAATATCCTAGGTCCAGCATCCTCTGGAATTCTTTTGAAGAAAAGTTCTGTTTATAGAATCTTTATGGGATTATTTGTCGAAGTGAACACATTAATGTGTGTGCGTGTTCCCTTGTTATTTGGGGCCCTGATATCTAACTGTATTGCATATGTTTAATACATGGTAATAATGTTTATGGAATAACTTCATTATAATTACAGTAGGAGTTCATGCTCACAGCAGTGGGGAATAAGCTCTCTGCTACTCAGACTATGCATTGCCAACCAAGTGTCCCTTTCTGTAGGATTGCAGACACATGCTGGAGACGTGCTGTCAGCCCATCTTGCTGTTAGGTGGTGTGATCGTACAGGGCTCAATTTGCAGCCTCCTTCACACCCCTGGGGCACATTTCCACACCCCCACTGAGCTGGCTCAGCTGGAAAAATCCCATGCGATGGAGCTCTGCCCATGAAGCATCCACAGGGGTGTTGGAGATTGGAACAGCTGATGGAATTGAGCCGATAATAAAAAACATCACGGAGGATTCAATATAATATCTGAGTCCGTAGAATTCTGTTTGTTGAAATGGCATGGCTCAACTCTTTTCTGAACAAGGCAATGATCCCTTGAGAAGAAAAGGGAGGGAGGCAAACCCAGGCATGAGGAGAGAAGCATATATTTCTTGCAAGATGAGATTTGTAAAAAAGAGGCTGAGATGAGAGAAGGGAAAACACAATGGGATTGGAGGCTTGTTGTAAAGTTCTTTCTCTGCTATAGCTCATCAAATCAGAGGAAGAAAATTCTAAACTAGATTTGCCACTAGTTGGCTATGGGACCCTGACCAAGTAAATTTACTCCTCCAGGCTTCAATTTCCTTATTTGTAAAATTAGGAAAACTAGATGGTCTTTGTGGTCTCTTACATCTCATATGATCTTATGATTGAAAGTCACATCACCGCATAGGACCAAGACTAGCTCCGTTTCCTCATTTATAAAACAAAAGGCGTTCTCCAAGGCAATCACTTGGGTTCTTGCAGCTCTAAATCTATGAGTTGTAGCTATTTCTCTTCCTTGAAACTCAGTTTTAACATCTGTAAAATGAAGGATTTGTACTAGATAACTTCTAGATTCCTTCTAGCCCTAAATCCATGGCCTTATAATCCTAGCTTAGTATGAATGTGGTTAGTTGTTGGGATGCATCCATTCGTGATGATTCCCTATCACAGCATGATGTTCCAAACTAGATTGCTAGCCATTCACCAAAATAAAGACTTAGCTTACAATCCTTTCCTGATTGAAATTCATCTCTCACCAAGAATCCCATTCCTGGAAGGAATTCTTTATTTCTATCTCTCAGGATCTTTATATGATTTCAAGTCTCTCAGACCAGGGGTCACTACCACTTTGCAGCATTTCAAGATTCTGGGTTCATTTATATGAACTCTCAGTACCATTTCTACCCATCCCTAATTCCAGTAGAATGCAAGTTTCTTGAAGGGAGGGGACTATGTTGTTATTGTCATTCTGTTCTCAGTAACTCATATCTCAACTGACTCAAAAAAAATCCTATGATGACTAAGGAATAAGTGATCTGGACAGATTTCTGTTCTGGCAAATATCCCAAGGCATTAGCTAACTAGCCAAAAGATTGTAAAGAATTCTAAACAACTATGGAGTTTCAATATTTTAGTCTGTCAGGAATCTCCTTGATGTGGTGTTTGTTTTCAGGCATTTTTCAGTTATGTCCAACTCTTTATGACCCCATTTGAGGTTTTCTTAGTAAAGATAATGAAGTAGCTTGCCATTTCCTTCTCGTTTTACAGATGGCAAAACAGAGGCAAACAGAGTTAAATGATTTGGTCAAAGTCACTCAGCTAGTAAATGTCTGAGGCCAGATTTGAATTCAGGAAGATAGTGCCAGAGCTGGCACTCTATCCACTGCACCAACTAACTGCCCACTGATATGACCATCCTGTCCAAAACAACAGTTCATGATCTTTCTATGTCTCATTATCCTGTGCAATTTTTATAGATAAGGATAGAGACTTGATCTGAAATTTCATTGATTGCAACAAATTTCCAGATAATGGAAACTTCCTCTTCCAATACCAATTAGTATTTTTCTATGCACAGTGGATAGAGTACTGAGCCTCTAGTCAGGATGCAAAATGTTCAACTCTGGTCTTAGACATTTACCAGCTTTGTAACTATAGATTTCACTCAACCTCTATCTGCCTCAGTTTCTTCAGCTTTAAAGTAAAAATAATAATAGCATCTAATGCAGGATCAGATGACATAACTGTCTCCTGCAGTCCTTTCCCTTTTCTTTTAGTCTGTATCTTGTAGACTGCCCCTCTTTAGACTTTCCGGGCATGAGTTGTCCATCTTTTGGCTCAAACACATCAATAGTCCCAAATAGTTTTTGAGAATGAGAATGAATTCATGTCCTTCTGATCTACAAATCTCAAGATGGCAGTCAGTTCTCAAATTCCTATCATATCTGCAACTCATAGTCATAAAGAGTTACTTGGGGCATTGAGAGTTTAAGTGACTTAACTTTTATTCTCTGCCATGAAGCAAAAGTACATGCTATTATAAAGACAATACAAAAATTAGAGAACTGACAATTAAAAAAAAGTAATTTTTACTGACAAAAATTCCACTTAAGACTACCAAAACTATTGCCTCCAGGAATTTGGGTAAGTCTATAAGATGTGAGTATCTTCTTCAGTCTTTACAACATCCATCCAGAAATGTGTATAGATGAATTTAGCCATTCAGTGGGCCAAAAAGTCTTATCCCCATTAAGAGGATGGGATGAATGTTAATAAATATATTGAAGTACTGAGAAACAGAATTATTATAGAATCAAAGAAATGTCCAAATAAAAATGACTATCACAATATAAACTTGACCCGTTCGATGCATGATAAAATGATAAGAAACATTCAAGAGATAAAGATAAATATATTTCATGGTCTGGGAACTCACTTGATTTAAATCCCATTGAAAATTTATGAGCTATAACTATGCTCAAAAAGCATATCAAATTGTGATCCAGCAGTGTTTCTATTGGGCCTATATCCCAAAGAAATCTTAAAGGAAGGAAAGGGACCCACATGTGAAAAAATGTTTGTGGCAGTCCTTTTTGTAGTGGCAAAAAAAGTGAAAACTGAGTGGATGCCCATCAGTTGGAGAATGGCTGAATAAGTTATGGTATATGAATGTTATAGAATATTATTGTTCTACAAGAAACAATCAGCAGGATGATGTCAGAGATGCCTGTAGAGACTTACATGAACTGATGCTAAATGAAATGAGCAGAACCAGGAGATCATTGTATATGGCAACAGCAAGATTATAGGATGATCAATTCTGATGAATGTGATTTTTTCCAACAATAAGATGATTCAGTCTAGTTCCAATGATCTTGTGATGAAGACAGCCATCTGCACCCAGAGAGAAGACTGTGAGAATTGAATGTGGGTCACAACATAATTTTCTTACTCTTTTTGTTGTTATTTGCTTGTACTTTGTTTTCTTACTCATTTACTTTCTTTTTTGGATCTGATTTCTCTTGTGCAGCAAGAAAATTGTATAAATATGTTTATACATATTGTATTTAACATATATTTTAATATGTTTAACATATATTGAATTGCTTGCCATCTAGGGGAGGGGGTGCGGAGGAGGGGAAAACTTGAAACATAAGGGTACACAAGGGTCAATGTTGAAAAATTATCTGTGCATATGTTTTGAAAATAAAAAGCTTTACAAATGAAAAAAAAAGAAAATTTATGGGCTAAGATAAAGTTTTTTTCATTGTCCGAATTTTCATGACCCTGTTTGGGGTTTCCTTGGCAAAGATACTGCAGTGGTTTGACATTTCCTTCCCTAGGTCATTTTACAGAGGAAGAAACTGAGGCAAGCAGGATGGATGGCTTGCTTGGGTTCACACAGCTAGTGAGTGTCTGAGGTTGGATTTGAACTGAGATACTCTTGACTCCTAGGTTAATGGTCTATCCATAGCACATAATTAAGGCTAGATTGGGGGGGGGGGTTACTTCAAAGATAAAAGTAATAACCACTTTACTAAAAGTATACTTGTATAAGAAAGAATTAAAGATTACTTGTCAAAATCTAGTGAACTTAATGCCAAATCATGTAAAACAAATTACTACAGCAGATATACAGATATAGATTTTTTTAAGATGTAAAGAGTTGTAAGGTTAATATCCTAATGAATTTTGTCTTTCTATTTATTTATTTAAAGTTTAAATACAGAATAGAAAAAAGGAAAAAAATGCATATACAAAACAGTCCATAAAAGAGGATTAAAATACTAAGCAACACATTTCCATTTCAAGAAAAACTATATAAAAAATACTACACATTATGTTCAGGGTTGTCCATCTTTGCTTTCTGGTAGTTTTTCTTTTGTTCTTTGCTATACACTTTTTACTTTATGTTTCCCCCTTCTTCTCTCCCATCCCAAGAAAGAAAGGTATAATTAAGTATGGATACATATATATATATATACTTATATTCACTGAAACATATAAATACATGTACATATGTATATATACAAAAATATATCGATATCTGATAATCATTCAAGTATATACACATATACATTCATATGCATCTATGCTAGAGCATACTATGCTTGGTTTTCCTCTGCTTTTCTGAAGGCATATAACATCTTTCATAAGTGCAAATCTTTCCATATTTTTTCTAAATCTATCAGTTCATCATTTCCTACACTACAACAATATTCTAACTTTATATTGTTTAGTTATTTTAAATAGTCAAAAACAATATTGATTAATATGACTATTGCCAATACATTTTTAAAAAAATTCCTCACTGGAAATTAGTATGGCAGAAACTAGGCATTGAACCATACCTAACACTCTATGCCAAGATAAGTTTGAAATGAGTTCATGATTTAGACATAGAGTGACATTATAAGCTAATTAGAAGGGATAGTTTACATCCCAAATCTATGGAGAAGGAAGGGATTTGTGGCCAAAGAAGAAGCAGAGTACATTATGGAATGCAAAATGTATAATTTTTATTATATTAAGTTAAAAAGCTTTTGTACAAACAAAATCAATGCAGACAAGATTAGAAAAGAAACAGTAAACTGGAAAAAAAAAGTTTTTTATATCCGAAGTTGCTGATAAGGACCTCATTTCTAAAATGTATGGAGAATTGACTCAAATTTATAAGAATACAAGCCATTCTCCAAACAATATATGGTCAAAGGATATGAATAGACAATTTTTAGATGAAGAAATTAAAACCATTTCTAGTCATATGAAAAAATACTCCAAATCACTATTAATCAGAGGAATACAAATTAAAACAACTCTAAGGTATTCACTGCACACCTCTCAGATTAGCTAAGATGGCAGGAAAAGATAACAACAAATATTGGAGGGGATGTGGGAAAACTAGAACCCTAATGCACTATTGGTAAAGTTGTGAACTGATTCAACCATTCTGGAGAACAATTTGGAACCACTGCCCAGAAGTGTCTCTACTGGATCTGTATCCCAAAAAGATTATAAAAAAGAGAAAAGGACCCACATGTGAAAAAAAAGTTTATAGCAGCCCTTTTTGTAGGGACAAGGAACTGGAAACTGAGTGGATGCCCATCCATTGGAGAATGGCTGAATACGTTATAGAATATGAATGCAATGGAATATTATTGTTCTATAAGAAATGACCAACAGGATGATTTCAGGGAGGCCTGGAGAGACATACATAAACTGATGCTGAGTGAAATGAGCAGAACCAGGACATCATTATACATGGCAACAACAAGACTATATGATGATCAATTCTGATGGATGTGGCTCTTTTCAACAGTGGTGATTTAGGGAAGTTCCAATGATCTTGTGATAAAGAGAGCCATCTGTACCCATAGAGAGGACTGTGGGGCTAAGCGTGGATCAGAGCATAGTATTTTAACTCCATTTGTTGTTGTTTGCTTGTATTCTGTTTTCTTTTTCGTTTTTTCCTTTTTGGTCTGATTTCTCTTGGGCAGCATGATATTTCTGGAAATATATATAGAGGAATTACATATGTTTAACATATATTGAATTACTTGCCATCTAGGGGAGGGGATGGAGGAAGGGAGGTAGAAAAAAATTTGGAATACAAGGGGCAAGGGTGAATAGTGAAAATTACACATATGTTTTGTTTTTTTGTTTGTTTTCTTTTCTTTTTTTATTGAGGCAATTGCCTAGGGTTACATAGCTCAGAAATGTTAAATATCTGAGGCCAGATTTGAACTCAGGTCCCCCTGACTTCAGGACTAGTGCTCTATCCACTGAACCACCTTGCTTCCCCCTTTGTATATGTTTTGAAAATAAAATGTTTTATTTAAAAAATCCTGCATTTAGTTTCCACATCAATAAACCTTCAAGCTAGGAGCATTTATGTTAGTGGAATCAGTAAAGGGCCTGAAACCAGTCTTTACAAGATATGGTGGTACATCATCCAATTTAAAAATGCCCAGGGATCTATTTTTAGTAGCTGTGCTCTTTTACTTTGACATGAAACCAAGGTCCAGCTGGGTACAGCCATCTATTACATTTTAATAAGGCTTATTTTAGATAAGCATGTGTGATGTATTGTTCATTTTTCTGAAAGAGAGACATAGAAAGACAGACAGACAGAAAGAGACAGAAGAGAAAGAGATAGAGAAAAAGAAAGAGAGGTGGGAAGGAAGGAGAAGAAGGGAGAGAAAGGGAGGGGAAGAGAGAAAAGGAGAGAGACAGAGAGGGGGTGAGAGAAAAAGGGAGAGAGAGAGAGAGGGAGAAAGAGAGAGTTTTGAAGCATTCTCCTCTTTAGAGAATGTAAATAAAGAGCTGTTAGGGACCTTAGAGACCAAGTCTAATCGGTTCATTTTACAGATGATGAAACTGAGTCTCATATAATTATATATATAGCTGCAGGGAATCATAGAGACTATTTTTTTTTTAATTTTTTTTCATCTACTACCTGAGAATGCCAGAAGAGCACAGATCTACAATTAGGAGTGACTTTATAAGTCAACAGGAATTAGTGATTTACACCAAAACAGGAAATCTGGGGTTTTCATCCAGTTTTTTGAGTCCAATCCCAGCAGTTTTCTCACTGTAGCATATTGACTCTTACAGTAAGGAAGAAGCTAAGGACACATCAAAGAAAACAAAGGAATGACTGCTAATCTTTGATCAATACTAGGTAGGGCCATAGTATAGGGAGTACTGTGCTTGGAAGACATCTTCCTGAGTTCAAATCTGACCTAAGACATTTAATAGCTGTGTGAGTCTGGAAAGTCTCTGAACTCTGCCTCAGTTTCTTCATCTGTAAAATAGGCTGGAGAAGGAGTTGGCAGAGCATTCCAGTATCTTTGCCAAGAAAGCCCCGTATGGATGGGATCATAAAGAGTTGGATATGAGTAGAAATTGATCAAACAGTAATAACAGAACAACAAAGGAACCAAGAAGCCAATATGCAGAAAATCTCTAGGTAGAAAAGTGCCTGGGGTGGAATAATATCCTAAGACATTAATATTTCAGGGATGCCTGATTTCATAGGTGTCAAGACTCCTTTCAGGAAGGCAGATTGCAATCTTTCTATGCCTTGGTAGACATCTTAACAGATGATCTTTACATGCCCCAGGTATTTTTACCAAAAGAATAATGTATTAATGGATTTTATTTTTCTAGAGGAGGGGAAAAGGTGTTTATCACCTGTTAAAATGTATTCGAATATGATGAGTGGTGTAAGTGTCATATAAAATTAGATGGATCACATTTGAATAGTTTTAAATTACTTTTTTTGAAAATCAGACCCAAAGAGGCTTTGCTCAAACTTTTCATAAGCCATAGAAAACAGAACAGAATAAAACAAAAACCCTTTATGATCTCTATTTATGGCATGTTGACATTTTCCATGGAGAATCAATAATGTGAATTTTACTTACAAAATAAGGAAATGGAGGTTGGAATAAGGCAGAAGAGAGTGAAATCCTTCTTACGACCTGACTGTGTCTGGGGGACTTAGACTTAGCATGGGCACCATGCAGCAGATTATTTGGGATCTCTCTCCCTCTACCTCCTTTCATTCTTCCAATCTTTCTGATATAGTGATTTCATTGCTAATTCATATACTCCTGGCCATTCTTCTGATTACCTGATATTTCAATTTCTTGTCAGGACCTCAGTTTCTTTATTTGTAAAATAAGAAGATGGGGTTAATTAAATACAGAATTATTGATTTTGGGCTGGGAAGTGTCTTAGAGAGGTCTGTTAATTTTAGATGATGAAACTGAATCTCATATAATTATATACATATATACATATATATATATATATATATATATATATATATATTATCTTTCATTTAATAACAAAAGAAATTAAGGACCAAGATCACATAGATAGTAAGTTGCAAAACCAAGATTTGTTCCTGGATCCTCTGATTCCAAAATAAGATTGCTTTTCACACTACCTCTCTAAAGTTTCCTCCAGCTTGAAATTGTATCGTCTTTTCCTGAATTCATTGTCTATATTTCTAGGTTGGTTCCTGGTGTTTTTCAGTCATCTCTGATTCTTGATGACCCCATTTGGGGTTTTCTTGGCAGAGATATTGAAGTGGTTTGCCATTTCCTTCTCTGATTCATTTTACAGATGAGGAAACTGAGGCAAATTGGGTTAAGTGACTTACTCTAGTAAGTGAGATAGATCTGAATTTAGATCTTCCTGACTCCAGACCTAGCTGGAGCCCCATTTCTAAATTAAGAATATGCCATTCTCTTTTGAAGCTAAACAACATACAACAATCAAAGCAACTAAACAATATATCATTGCCTTTAGTTAGAAATAAATTATATTACTTTCCAATAAACAAGTAACTGTTTTACGTCCTCTTTATCTCCTTTCCATCCCCACCCCTAACACATAAAAAATCAATAAAATGGAAAATCCTTTCAACAAATTGTATTCTTATAATCTTGAGTCATTTCAGTAACATCCAACCCTTCATGACCCCATTTGGTGTTTTCTTGGCAAAAATAGCAAAATGTTTTACCATTTCCTTCTCTGACTCATTTTGTAGATGAACAAACTGAGGCAAACGGGGTTAAGTGACTTGCTTAGGGTTATCTAATAGTAAGTATTCACCTAATAACCTGATTTGTACTCTTAAAGATGAGTCTTTCCGACTCTAAACCCAGTACTTTATTGACTGTGTCGCCTAGCTTCTTCTTTCAACAAATATGCATCATCTAACAAACACATTCACACACTGGCCAAGGAAAATGTATGCCTCATTCTTCATCTTCAGCTTTTTTTCTGACAGGAGGTATCATGCTTTCATCTACAATTGTGGTTGGTCTTTGAATTGATCATCACTGCTTCATCCCCATTAGATTGTTAGTTTCTCCAAAGAAGGGGTTGTCTTTTGCCTTTCTTTGTATCTACAGTACTTAGCACATTGGCCGCTGTATTGTAGATACTTAATAAATACTTATTGACTGATTGATCAGAGTTTCAAAATTGTTGGAGGTGACTCAATAGATAGAAAGCTGAGCCTAGAGTGGGGAAGGCTTGAATTCAAATAAGGTCTCAGACACTTCCTAATTATGTAACCCTAGGCAAGTCACTTAAAATCAATCTGCCCAGCTATAAAATGGTGATGATAATAATAGAACCTGCCTCTCAGGATTATGAGGGTCAAAAGAGATAGTATTTGTTAAGTGCTTAGCATAATGCCCTGAACCTAGTAAGTAATAAATAGACAAATAGATAGATATACAGAGAAATTATATATATATATATATATATATATATATATATATATATATATACTGTAAAGAATAGCCCATATGTGTGTGTGTGTGTGTGTATATATATATATATATATATATATATATATATATATTTGTGTCTTTATACATGTATATATACACATACGAGCTATTCTTTACCTTATTGTTGAGAGGTAAAAGCATGAGAACATTTACTACTTGCAAATATGAATTAATTGTTTTTCTAATGTCGAACTTATTGTCCTACCCAGAATAGAAAAGGGTGAGGTTATGCTCACCTTCTGACAGGAAGGGTTCATGTTTCTTTTCTACCCAACTCACCAACTGGGGCACATAAACAAGTATTGCCTTAGCAACTGTTTCTAATTTAAAAATGTGCTTCAAACAATTGAATGGTTGATGGATACAGTAATGACCTACAGGAATTCAGCAGGACTGAAATAACTAAATATATTATCCTGTTGTGTCTTTGGTGGTCTGGCCTGTATTTAAATTTCATAGGCTGCAACTAACCCAAATAAGCCTGAGTTTGCTGAAGGGATCATTGGATAAGGATTTGGAAGACCTGAGCTGGAAATAATGTTCTACAATGGAAAGATCTCTGGCTCTGGACTTCAGACCTTCTAGCTTTAAATCCCAACTCTAATACTTTTTATCTGTGTGAACCCAAGCAATTCTTTTGCTCTTCCTGAGCTCAGTTTCCTCACCTGTAAAATCAAGGATTGGGATTAGATGGTCTCAAAACTGGTGGGGGGAGGGCGGGAGGATTCCAGGTCTGAATCCATGATCTTAGGCAATTCACTCTCCCTGGATCTCCTTGATTGCCCATTCTGGGGAAAGGGGTAGATTAGATGGCCTGAGGTGCCTTCCAGTTCTGGATCTCAGATTCTATGATTCAGTCATGTAATTTTCACAAGTAATTACATCTATGAATTTGTTTCCTCATCTGAAAAAGCAAGATAATTGCTTTCATTTGCTTTCCCTATCTTTCCCCAAAACTTTTGTGAGGATTAAATGAAATAAAACTTGTCAAATTGTTTCATGAACTATTAAAATGGGAAAAATAAAAAAAAAAAATTACAGCAGTCATACACTTGTTTCAGAGCTGTGGTTTGACCAGTGTCAGGAACTCCCAGTGTGGAAGCCCTTTACATCAACACAGATCATTGATTCTTCTACAAATTGATCTTAGATAAAAGAGTTGTTTGTTGAGCTAAAAGTCTAAATGAGTTGCTCTTCTTACATACTTGTGTCAAGTCATGGCTTACATCCAAGTCTTCCCAACTCCAAGATTGATTCACTATCTATTACATCAAAATATTCTTTAAATATTCACAAGGGACTTTATCTGTGGTTTAAATGTTCTGGGGATCTCTTTCTCTCAGTTGGAGTCTATATCTTACAATCTCTGAGAGTTTTCTGGAACAACTGACTTTTTAAGGATAACACTGCCAGAATATGTCAATGCTAAGACTTGTAACCAGGTGTTTTTGTTTTCTAGGCAAGATCATTATAAAGTATGACACTGCCACAATCTACAAACAAAAGGAAAATATTGTTAAACAAAAACAATAAACAGATCTTAAATGACATATGAGTACATAACTACTACTAACATAGACATGTATATTGAAAAAAGTCTCTAGGATTTAAATTATGTTAACAAAAATCCAAACTTAATACTTTGTGGTATAGTGGGAAAAAGATTTCAGAATTCTGCAGAAGAAAAAGTATTCAAGATGTTTCACCAGGTCAGTGCAGAAATTTCTAAAGAACATATCATCATTTGAAAGGACCAAGAAGATATATACCACATATACTGTCCTACATGAGAATGTGACAAAGTTTAAAGTAGTTTAGCTGAGGCTGATGACCAGAAGATTTGGGAAGAGTTTCACAAATTATTCTAAATTCTAAAAAATAAAAAAAGAACCCAATAATTTTGAGGTCCTCTCCTGGAATGACTAGAACATGATCTAGGTTGGTGGTCCAATCTGTCAGAGAAAAACTGAATGTTGGAACTGTTTTGGATTTAACTATGCCACAAATTTAATTCTTCCTCACAGGAATTTCCTGTTTATTCCTGCCTATTTTCTGATAGTACACAAAGGAATCAGTCTTGTTTACAAAAGAACTATGGACCAGAGAATGAGCTTTCTGCCCCTTAAATGCATAATAGGAATTATAGTAGTAATTAGAGGGATGAGAAATTGGTGATATTTTTGTGTGTGCCCTCAGATAACTAAAAGCAGCAATATTAGCTAGAGAAAGTAGACAGAGTAAGGTTTGAAAAAACTTAGATGTCTAGATCTAAACTGACCCCATTTATAAACTGACCCCATTTTAGGTAATTTTAAAATTTTAAGACATTTCTCATCTCTCTTTGTAATCTATTTATCTATCTTTCTATCTGTCTATCTGCTTTTATTTCTCTATTTCTCTCATTTATTTATTTACCCATCTGCCCACCCCTTTGCCAGTCTCCCTGTCTATTAGTCTTTTGGTCTTTCTTCAGACGTAGCCAAAACATGACAGACAATTATTCAGGAGAAGTTATAAGTAAATGTTCGTGTGTGTGTGTGTGTGTGTGTGTGTGTGTGTATTGCCTCAAAAATGATAAATTTCTTCATGCTTAGCTAGGTTAGTCCTTGGACAAAAGACATATGAGGAATGACAAAAATATATATTTGTATGCATATATACATGTAGATACATATATATATATATATATTCCTATTTATAGACTGATGAAGATATAAATCACCATCTTCAAGAAGTGGTTAGGTGACATAGTATCAAACTTGAAGACAGAAGTTCCTGACATTGAAGTATGATCTAGAAATTTATTTACCTTGTGATCCTGAGCAGATCACTTAAATTCTTTGAACTTCAGTTTAAATTTCTGGATCTATAAAATGAGAGAGTTGGACTCAATAGCTCTTAAGGTGTCTTCCAGATTTAAATCTACAATCTGATTATCTATATAATTATATCTTAATATATGTGTTGTTCACAAACATATTTTGATACATGTAATATATGCATATGTAAATACCCACACATATAAATACATATATTTATATCTCTATTTAAATATCTATTGATCTATTTAATAAACCCATGTTAGCAGCTGATTTTTTAGGTCTTCTCCTACTCCCATTCTTCTCCCAAAGCATCTGTTCTTCTTCCTGTCTTTCATTAGTATGTGAGCAGAGGGCAGAGATTGTCTTTTGTCTCTTTGTAACTATCATTTAGCATAGTGTCTGATTTTATATACATATATATATATATAATATATATACATATATATAATATATATATAACTTAATGTTTATTGACTGACTGATTGGTGGACTTTTTGCCAAAAAATCAAACTAGGGCTTTCTCCAGGATTTCTGGACATTTTGTAAAACTGGGATGGGATTTTCTCACCACACTTTCATCACTGTAACAACTTTACTCAATCAATGCAGATTACAACTGCAACTTGACTAATGGTAATCCCTTTCCTATGGTCAAAAAGCCCAAATAATGATGAATCTCCCTCCAACCTTAGCTAGGCTAGTCCTTGGCCAACAGAAACACAATTTATTGCCAGATCCATACTTGAAGCCTTTCCAGATAGGAGTAGGACTTAACAAACTTGTGCTGTATGGACATCACCTTTGTGAAGTCTGGGTAGCTCCTGAATCCAGCTGAATTAGTAGAATTAGTATATAGAATTAGTAGAAGTTTATAAATTATTCCAAAATATACCTTTTCTTCAACAAACATCTCTTTACAGACTTTCTCTATTAAAATATTTCTCAAATGCAAAGGGATGGTCAGAATTTAATAATTCAATTGTTTACCAATCTGGCTAAGTCTGTGAAGATCAAGGAGTTTACTGGTAATGATGAATTTTTTCAGTTCTATCAATTGCTGAAGACCACCTCCACAAGCATTAATTAAGCACCTCCTATATGCTATACATACATACATAAGCACCATACAACATTATTTTATTTGATTCATATAGAACATAGGAATTGTCAGTGAGTTCAAGAATCCACACTGATATCTTAGATGCCTTGAAGCATTAAAATGTATGTACAACTGAAAGTTTTATTCTATAATTAGATTCTCTCTTTGAGGGAAGGACTGCCTTTTGTCATTTTTTTTTTTATTCCCAGTTTTTAACACAATGGCTGACACATAGTAGGCCCTTAACTGTTCAGTAAAGATATACTAATGCTTCAGAATTACAAGAGATCAGACAGAGCTGGAAAGGACTTTAGATCTTTCAATTACTCAGTCAATCCTTAGTAAGCCTATTTAGCGTCTATTGTTTATTCACATTAAGAAATGAAGCAAACCTTGTAGGGTCTTTTTTTAAGCAAAAAGGGATGAACTTATAAATAGATAACTCTGGGCACATCTAGTCTAACCTTTTTTTACTTTTAAAGATTGATGTTTACCTATAAATGCAGCTCACATACCCATACACTTGAGGGAGACCGTACACCTTAATTAATGAAGAAAATTCTTTGCACCTCAACTCCCCAAAGGCTCTGTGTACTCCAGAGTATATTGACATCATCCAGAAAGTAATTTGTATGTTCAGTAGACTGGAATGGTACTTATTTTTAAAAGCACATATTTATATTTGACTTCCTTTCCTGGTCATCCTTCTTTCAAGGAAGGTGAAGTTTTCTCAATATTGGAATTGTCCCCCCAAAAAGTAGGTTGAGATGAGATGCAAAAAGGCAGCCACACTTTAGCACCAACTTTGGACCATGATCCAAACAATTGTAAAACTTAAAAAACCTGAAATTTCAGTGTTCATGAAATTTCTCTGAACCTCAGTTTCCTTAGGAAGCCAACAATCTAGAGACTGCTCTGAAATCTAAATAGAAAAAGAAATGATGAAATTTATCCTCTTAATCATTCTATTCCCTAATATCCTTATATGAATGATGTTTCTGGGAGACATGGCAGATGAATGTAGAGTTGATTTGAATTCCTACAAGACATTTGGAAATGGCACTCACTGGTGAATGACCAAAAATGCTGAATGCCCTATCCACTTCCTTGTTATCTACTTTACTAAGTTGTTTCATTAAATAATGCCCACACAGATTTCATGTATCATCTTGTTTGTTGAGAGATAGATTCCTGTGATAGGATTGGAGATGTCGAATTCCTTCCTTTCTCATTTTGCAGATTGAGGAACTAAGTCCCAGCAAGTGACTAGTCCAGTGTCACCCAGGTAATAAGTAGGAGAAGCATTATTAAAATTTGGATTCTATGGCTACAAATCTCAGTTCTCTTTCTGCTGTTCTATGACACCTCCTCTCATTAGCTGGGGACTCAGAGATAGTAAATGCGAATAGATGACCCAGATATGGATGCACCTGAACACTGATGTACTAGAAAATGGCCACATGGCAAAGAAAGTATTACATATAAATGAGAAAACAGAGACTTAGACAGTTATAAGTGATTTATTTGTAAGCTGGACTTTGGAGTTGGAAGACCTGATTTTTAATACTATTGTGAACAGTTAAAAAATGTGTAACCCTGGGTAATAATGATTATAGCCATCTTTTATATAAATTTGTAAGGTTTGTCAAACACTTTAGAAATACTATTATATTTTATGCCTTCAGCTATCTTTTGAATTATGTGTTATTCTTATCCCCATCTTGCAGAAGAAGTACCTGGAGCCTGAGAGCAGTTATTAAATTCCAGGGTCACACAGAAACTAAAAATAAGTCATTTAACCTCTGTGTGACTCAGTTTCCTCATCTGTAAGATGAGAGGATTAAACTCAGTGGCCTCTGAGTTCTAGCTCTGCATCTGAATATTTATGCAGGCTTAACAGCACAAGATATCACCTCCATGCAACCGATAACCACACAGAAATTGTGATAAGCAGTGCCCTACATTCCAGGAAATGAGCAATTCTCTGAACAAGATGACAGATCCAGGGTTACATTCAGAAATGAATTATCTTTGCAGCTGCTGACCTGCGGAAGTTCAAGTTTCCTGGACCACTCGGCTATGAAAGGCATTTCCCATTTGAAGGGATCATCTCGCCACTGTGAACAGATTGATGAAGGCCTTCTGGAGATAGGTTTCCATTGCATATGTGCCAACTCTAAAAGCATGGACAGCAATTATGAATAATGATCTTGGCTACTTTGTCTAAGACGCTTTCTGCATCTACTAGCATCCCGATACAGACAATCTTTCCCTCCAGCAGGTTGGTCCTTGGCCCATCAGAATAATAATTAAAAGGAGCCCAAGACAAAGATTTCATGATCTGCCTAAGGGAACTCTGGGTAGCTCAAGACAGACAGTAAATGCTCATGCTGAATGAAGAGTCCCTTCCCTCATTAAAAGAAAAGGGTCAGGGGAGGGACATATGGAGAAGAAAATTGATGTATTCTCTACCTCCTCACTAAAGGAAATGCTTCAAACACAAGGGCATCTGGGGAAGGGTTATTGACCCCAGAAACATGTGACATAGTAGAGAGAAATGGGAAGCCGTCAGTTCTGGATTCTTGTCACAGCTATTATTAACTAACTGAATGATCCTAACAATGCCATTTCACCTATGTCTCTGAGTCTCTTCAGACAGAAGTCTTTTTATCTGAAAAAGGTAGATAATACTTACCAGATCTGCCTCCAAGGATTTTTTTTTAGTGTCCAATAAAGAAATATACACAAGAAGTAGATTAGAGAGCCATCAATGAAGAAATGTGTGAAGAGAGAAAGAGACTGTGGGCTTATAATATGGCCCAAGGGAGAGAGTGTGAGATTTAGAATAAAAAAACCTAAGTTCAAATAGTAGTTTAAGCCCAATTGAGAAATATACACAAAAATATTTTAGATGATGATCAATGTGGAAATATAGAAAAAAAAAAAAAGAAAGGTTGTATGGCCACAATGTAGTGAAAAGGAAAGAATGTGGGATTTGGAATGAGAGGACCTGAGTCCATGACCTTGCTCTTTTAATTACCTTTTAATTTCTCTGGGCCAGGTTAACCTTACTGGCTTTAATTTCCTCAACTATAAAGTGAGGAGCTTGGATTACATGACCAAAAAAGTTCCCCCATCTCTAAATCTATAACACTGTGACTTGTATGACCTAAATGTAAATCATGGCCATGGCACTTACTATAAATTTTGCTCATCCACCAACAAGTATTTATTAAGTGTATTCTGTATCTTAGACTCTGGGAATACAAGACAAAAAATGAAGCAATCTCTATACACAGTGAACTAATGGGGGAAAACAAGGACATACAGAGTAAATAAAAAATGAATATATAGAAGCAGTTAAATACAAGGTCATTTGGAAGGGAGAGCAATCAACCACTTAAGTTTCAGAAAAGGTTTCATGCAGAAGATGGTACTTCAGCTGCATCCTAAAGGAAGGCAAAGACTCCATGAGTGGAAATAAAGAAGGAGTGTATTTAGGGAATGGGCAACAGACAGAACAAATGCATAGGAACAAGAAATGTTCCTGTTGTGTATTCACAATAGAGAAAAAGTCAGTTTGGCTAGATCTCTTATATATAGAAAACAAGAGTGTTAGATTAGTCAACCTTTAAGCTTCTTCCAGCTTCAGATTTCTGTCCATGTGGCATGAATAGACAGGAAATACAGGTCTGCCTCACTGGTACTCATAAATGTAAAGATATTTAGAGGGAGCCTCCAGTATGTTGAGGAGGTTCTTCTGGAGAATATATGGAAGAACATGGACAGACTGCCCAGGTTGGCTGTGATTATTACTATGGAATAATTACTCACAAGGATGAGGTCAGAAATCCACAGAAATGGTTAATAATACTTTAAAGATTTGGAATTTCTAGCCAATATGGAACATATTTTTTAAGTACTTGTTATATATATAAGTCACCTGGTTAGGTATTGTTGGAAGTACAATAACAAATTGAAAAGCAGTCTATTTCCTAACAGGGCTAATAGTTGTTTTCTTTAGTCATATTTGATGCTTCATAAACTTATTTTGGCATTTTCTTGACAAAGATATTGGAGTGGTTTACCATTTCATTCTCCATCTCATTTAACAGATGAGGAAATTGAATTTAACAGGTTAAGTGACTTTCCCAGGATCACACAGTATGTGTCTGAGGCCAGATTTGAACTCATTTCTTCCAGACTCGGTCCAGGTGCTCTATTCACTATGCTATCTAGCTACCTTTAGTGGAGATTTATAACATATAAGCATCTGCATAATAATTTGGGGAGGATGAGAAAACACTAATAATCAGAAATCAATTGACAAGAATTGATTGAGTGTATGCTACGTTCCAGGTCTTGTCCTAGTTCTGGGGATACAAAGAGAAACCAAAAATAGTTTTTTTTTTCTCTAAAGGACATTACATTCTAATGGAGGATACAACACGTACTTGTATGGAGACAGATACAATATATATTCATAAGGAGTACAATGTAATCTTGTTATCTTAGAGGGAATAGTACTTAAAGTTGGGGGGCCTGGAAAGGCTTCTTCCAGAAGGTGGCATTTCAGCTGGATAAGGAAGGAAGGAAGGAATTCTAAAAGATGGTATGGAAAGGGGAGAGAGACAGATGGACAGAGACAGACAGACACAAACCCTGAGAGAAAGAGAGAGAGAGAGAGACAGAGACAGAGACAGAGACAGAGAATAGAGCATCATTTAAGCAAGAGCCAATAGACCAGTATTGTTTGGCTATAGAGTGTATGGCAGAGAAATCAGGGGAATAATTAAAATCCTTGTTATAGGGCGGAGCACAGAATTGATACTTGAAGGAAATTAAGAATTCTAAGAGGTAGCAGTGAAGGAAGATTACATTCCAAGCACAGAAAACAATCAATATAAAGGCCCTCAAGTGGAAGATGGAAGGCCAGATTCAATTTTATCACTGTATGCATTCTCTTTGAGGCAGATCAAAATCTTCCTCTATTTTTAAGATGGCCTTTTTGAGTAGTTGTGACTTTAAAAATTCCATCATCATGGGACCAAGCTCCTGGCAATGAGTATCTCTAAACTTTGGGTAGCTTTGGAACCACCAGTATGACTAACCTACTGAAAATGTGGACTTGATTGGCATAGTGTTTAGTCACAGAGAGTCGCCTTCAGAGAACGAAGAGAAATTGAAAGAGAACTTTTGTGTAGGTATCCAATAAGCTATAAAAGTAAAATAAATAAAATGTTGGTTCACTTGATATATTTTTATATTTAAATGTAAACACCTGATATAATAAATAAATGAAAAAATGAATTAATTGAAAGGGATTTAGTAAGCATTTAATAAGTATAGGAAATACCAACAAAAGAAATGAAGCAATCCCTGTTCTCAAGGAACTTATATTTAAGGTATTGGGATAGAGACCACATATAAAAATGTATTCTGCTCTAGGAAAAATGGAAAATCTCATAATTCTTCTAAGTGCAGTTCCAGAGTGGATGGCAAGGCCTAAATTTTCTTGGAATCAACATTGCAGATGGCAAGACCAGGACATCTAAAGTGAATTAGCAATAGCACAGTGGATGATAAGATCCAGAGGACCCTAACATACAATGACAAGGATGATAATAATATACGGTGCTCTATCCAACCAGAATGATTGTATTTGATGACCTCTAGCTCATCAATCCAATGTGAGGATCATGTAGCTTTTCCTGAACTCAGACATCTGGGATTGGATGTCCCCGGTAAAGAGAGGAAAAAGGCAAAGGGAACCATGTTAGTGATTCCTACTGAATTTTATACTTTTACAAAAACAATTAATAAACATTAGACCACTTCATTTTTTGTACTTGTATCTCAAGTACCTATCACCATGCCTGTCACATATTTTCATTTAGTAAATTCTTATTGATTCAAGTGAACAATCAATATGTAAGTGCATTTTATGATGCAAGACATTACAAAATGATAGAAAAATACAAAGCAAATAAGACATTGGTCTTGTCCTCTAGTGGCTTGCAATTTTGTTTGACTAAATTGTTGTTATTGTTGTTCTTGGCTCTGCATTCTCAAAAAGGACCATGACATCAGGGAGGTGATGCAAGTGAATTGGATTTAAGTGAAGGAGGGCTGCATAAGGCCATCATGGTCCAGTGGCCAAATATAGATCTGGATGAATGGAGATGGCCCTGGATGTAGTGGGAGACTTTGGCCTTTTTAGACCTGCTACAAAATAACAATATTAATCGTGATGATGTCATTAGAGAGAATATGTTTAATATTATATCTGAGTATCAATATAAATATGTAAGACAATCCAATCATTTAACAAACATTACTAAATACCTACTGTGTGCCAAGGAATGTAGTTGGTGCTGGTATATACAAAGTTATGAGAAAAGGAAGGCTTTATTTTGTACTGGGTAAAGGAAGTATCTGAACTAAGCCAGGAAAGAGGAGTAGGATTTCAACAAGTAGAGATGTAGGGGGACACAATCGTCATGATATAAAGACATAGTGTGAGCAAAAGATAGGAGGGTGATAGGCAGAGTTCGGAAAATGACAATTGTTCCAGTTTGGTTGAAGGATGGATGGCAACAATGTGGTATAAGGTTGGAAACAGATTTCACAGGGTTTTGTGAATGCTAGTCAAACTTTTTGGGCTACATTCAATAGACACTGGGAGCCATTCACAGCACAAGCCAAAACTATATATTAGGGAGAATTATTTGGCATTTGTGCATAAGATAGGGTGAAATAGGGAGAAATTTAATGTTAGGGGTCCAGATAGAAATCTATTTCAGTGATCTAGGTGATCCCTCTCTTTCTGCTTATCAGAAAGTGAGTCACCATGGGTTATGGATCATTGCAAATACTTTCAGATTTAGTTGATGGGCTAATTAATTTTACTGAACTGTTTTTCCTTTGTCCTTTTCTACTTTTTGTTCGAAAGACTCTGTTAGCATAATTCTTGGAACATATAGTAAAAGATTAATAGATGTTTATTGATTGTTGACAAGGGATAGTTCTCTAGAAGGGAAAGGGAGAGGAATATATTTGAGATTAAAGGCAATGTAAAAACAAGACATCATTGTATTTTTAATAGTTCACATCAGAGACAATGAGCATTTGAAATAATATGACTGCCTGGTAAGGAGAATAAAATGGGGGATATCATGAGTCATTGCTTTGGCAGAGTTATCAGACAGGGACTTAACAACAAAGTTAATGTGGAGTTAAGAGTGAAAAAAGAATACAAAAGGATTTTTAACTTTAAAATTTGGATGCCTGGCCAGTTCCAATGGTCTTGTGATGAAAATAGCCATCTGCACCCAGAGAGAGAACTGGACTGAGTGTGGATCACAACATAGTATTTTCACTCTGTTGGTGGTTGTTTGCATTTTGTTTTTTTTCTCATTTTTTCCCTTTTTTATCTGACTTTTTTTGTGCAGCATGATAATTGTGGAAATATGTATAGAAGAATTGCACATATTTAACATATATTGGATTACTTGCTATCTAGGGGAGTCTAGGGAAAGGGAATGAAAAAATTTTGGAACACAGGATTTTGCAAGGATGAATGTTGAAAACTATCTATGCATATGTTTTGAAAATAAAAAGCTTTAATAATAATAATAAAGGAAAAAAATTGGATGCCTGGGTTATTGATCTTATAGTAAGCCAAGAAGTCAGGAAGAGGGGAAAATTTGAGAGGGAAGATTATTTTTCTTTTCTTTTTGTTTTTCATAAAGACACTGTTAGGTAGCTATATAAGCAAAGTGGTGTGTGTGTGTTTGTGTGTATGTGTAATAGAGAGAGACAGAGAGAAAGAGACAGAAAGAAAGAGAGAGTATGAAGTTGACCTGTGGTTTCATTGGTTTTAGAACCAATCTGTGAGGAAAATCCTTCTATATATCAGCCCCTTATCTCAATTTACGTCCAACCTGGAATAATGAGAGATTATGTTATTTACCAATGGTCAAATAGTCATGATATGTCAAATCCAAATCATCATGATCCTAATTCTCTGTTACTGGATTTCCATTTATTTTTTCTTAATATCTCTCAGGGAAAATGTTATTATTTTCATTAAAAAAAGAACTTGAGACTCAGAGAGCCAAAGTAAATTGCCAAGGTCTTGCATTTAATAAATGTATGCGTATGCATGTGTGTGTGTGTGTGTGTGTGTGTGTGTGTGTTTATGTGTTAGGAAGGGGAAATTATAACATTTCTTTCCACTTTACTATCTTGTCTTGTGATAGGTGAAAAATAAGTTCTATAAAAGATGAGGTCATCTCATTTTGATGTAATAGTGTTTTGCCTAAAATATGTTAGTAAATAACCCAAATTCCTCCTTACTCACCCCACAGTGGAAAAATAATTTGACCTTTCCTTTGTAAATAATCACTTAAATATGTGTTGGGTTCTCAAGACTTTGGGGGAATGGAAATCAAATAGTATTGAATTATTTAAACAATAGGAATAAACAACTTCAAGATGGTATATAGGAAACAAAGGAAGGCAATTTGGATGAAAAAAACAACACAAGTCTATCATAGCAGCCTAAAAATGATTTACAGGCTCATTTTTCTGTATACAAATGGAATGTCCCAATCAAACTGTTCTTTTGAATTTTACAAAGACATTTAGAACTGAAGGAATGATTTGGAATATGAATAGAGACAATTTAGCCATGCTGGGATGATAAAAATGTGACTTACACACATTTAACTGACATCTATCCAAATGAACCTTTGTCAGGTTCCTAAACTCTACTGAATACGTCTTACAAGAAGCAGAATAGTTGTGGAGGAGACTATACTCTTATAGAAAGGCTCACTTGGGAGTCTAGTACTGGAGTCCAAATACCCAGGTTCAAATAGGGACTCTCTGTTAACTGTGTTGGTGACTAGAAATGTATGTCCTTGGACGTTTTTTCCATGTCAATTCCTAGATTTGTAAAATGGCAGTACTGTTGCCTGTACTTAACACAAGGATTTAGATTTAAGAGGATTGAAATAAAATTAAAGGCCATTTAGTCCAACTCCTTCATTTGATAGATGAAGAAACTAATGTGTCGAAAAGTGAGAGTCACCCAGCAAAGGGGCAATTATAGGATCCTCTTTTTAGAGTTGGAAAGAACATCTAACAACATCTATCTCATCCAACCTCCATTTTTCAGAGGAGAAAAATGAGACCCAAAAAGGTTATCAGCTGCTAAAAGACATCAAGATTTGAACTCAGGGCCCCTGAGAGCTATACTTATTCCTATCAAAGAAGTAGCTTTTTACTAACTTTGAGGTACTATCCCCTACACTATCTGGAGCTCAAGGCAGCTTGATGTCTTATTGCAAGTCCTGGTTGCATCCCCAGGGACTCTCATGGGACAGACTTCTCAAATTGCTTCTTTGAAAAAAAGAAATCTCTGATTCATACAGATAGGAAACTACCAGGGACTCCAGACCTCCACAGATTTGCTTTCTAATTACAAAGTACCCTTCATTTTCACCTCTCTTTTTGAAATAGCTTGTTTTAAATTCACAGAACAGGGAAGGAAGGTCAGTCTTTTTGCTCAAATATATTACTTGAAATTGCTCCTGCACTACAGGAAGGAACTCTGATATATTTTCCCACTCAAAACACATATCTATTCTTTTCCAACTTCCAAAATTCAGCTATTTGCCTTCCTTGTTTTGTTAGGTCAGAAACTCATCCTCCACAAAGATATCAAAGTGATGTTGCTAAAGTGCAGGACTGATCACGTAAACTATTTACTTGATAGACTCCAGTAGCTCCCTTGTACCTCCAGAATGAAATTTATATTCTTCAGGAATTTGTCTCACCTCACTATCTGATCCCTTTCTACTTTTCCAGGCTTCTTATGCTTTACCTTCTTTCACACACTCTAAAACCTGCTTACTGGTCTACTTATTGATGCATTATTATTCCATCTCCTTTCAGTCTCACAATAAACCTGTGAGACACATACAATAAATATTTTGTAGACTATAAGATAGTTGGAGATGCAGAGCCCTCAGAAGTAATCTCCTGCCCACCCCCATCCTACCCCTTGTCCTATATTTTATGGATGAGGAAACTGAAGCCAGGCCAAACAAAGTTATAGGGATGAGTGGCAGTTCAGTCTAATCCCTTCGTTTTGTAGTTAAAAAAAACTTAATTCTAGAGATATGAAGTGACATGTCACATCATTTGTATAGTTATTAAGGATTCATCTTATTTTATATTATATGATGTTTAGATAGAAATGATCCTGAGACAAATGTTACTGAGGTTCATCAATTTTAAATTTTTGATGGACTATTGACTAAGAAGGTGAAATGATTGCTTTCTATAACTGAATACAAGTGTTGAGATGTAAATTCTTCTTCTTTAGACTCATTGAGCTTATTATTATTGTTATTATTATTAAGACTATCACTATTACCGTGTGTGATTCCCTTAGAAGAACTCAAGTGGCAATTTTACATTCATCTGGACTCCCTTTATCCAGAATTTCAGACTTTCCAATCTTATTTTTCAGAATCTTGCTCTTTAATCCAGTCTGAAAAAAAGTTCCTCCCAATACTAGATCTGAAATGGAAAACCAAAAAAAAAAATTACAGTCTCAGAATCAGACCTGATAATGAAGGTTCTTGACAAATAGAGAGCTTTGCAGAATAGGTGGGAGAACCTAGAAAGAGAGAAAATAGAAAGAGAGAAAACTATATAGCCTAGTTTTTTTTCAAAGCAGAACAACGATACCAGTAAATCTCATGGAGTGTTACACAGTTTGGGGTAACTTTTCCAATTCACCACCTTCCCATTTCAGTAAATAACAATTTTTGAAAATATGGCACTTTTCACAGAAATGGCATCTCGATTGAACCAAGAGAGAATGAAAGAGATTGCACAGCCTGTTCCCCTCAAAAAGGCACTATAGAGGTTAACAGAACAAATGCTGATGCTGGGGAAGATTCTAATTCCATATTGCATAATCTTCCCATTCTGAATCTACTAGTACATCAGAAATAAGTGATATGCCGCCAGCGGACCATCTTACTGCTTTTAACACTAACTGACCTTGACTGAAGAATTTGTGCTCATTTGGGAAGAGAAAACTCTAAATGATATAGATCAAAAGCATTTCCCACCCCCACACTTAGTCTTGTCTCCTCCAACATAACCATTTTCCTCCCTGTTCTAAGTCATGGTTATATTTACTGGTTTCTTTTCCAAGACCTTTCAAACTTCTTTTTCAGTATTTTCATGGCCAATCAGACAAGAAGAAAATCATTTTAGTCTGAATGAGGTGCCAAGAATGGCTTAGTATTTTCTCCCCCCACTCCCTGAGCCAGGATTGATTCAGATAACTGCTTGGAGAGTTGAGGTGTTTGGAATGGTCTGTCCTGGACTACCATGTCTTCCCCTCTTATTAGCAATCTGACTATCTATGAATTTAAGTCCTCAGAAGACAGGGACTACTTCATTTTGTTTTGCTTTCAGATCTCCAGTATATTACTTAGCAAATAATATAAACTTTGTACTAATTTGTTGGGGTAGATAGGTATTACAGTGGATGGGATGCTGGAACTAGAATCAGGAAGACTTAACTTTCCAAGTTTAAATTTGGTCTCAGATATTTATTAGCTGTGTGGCCCTGAGCAAGTGTTTCTTATCTGGAGAAAGAAATGACAAAATGCTCTAGTATCTTTGCCAAGAAAACTCCAAATAGGGTCATAAAGAATTAGACATGATTGAAATTACTAAACAATGACTAAAAAACATTTTGTGGATTTGACTTGTTAAATAAAATGTAATAGAGTTAGGAATTTCCTAAATATTTCATTGATTATTTGAAATGTACTATGGTTTGTGGTAGGAAACGTGTGTGTGTGTGTGTGTGTGTGTGTGTGTGTGTCCACATTTGGCTCTGTGAGTTTGAAAATACAAGCAAAATGTACACTCAAGTCTTCCTACCTTAAGATCAGTTCTTTATACTCCAGCTTTTTAAACTGTAGTTTATGACTCCTCATGTGGCCTCAACTGAATGTGAGAGTGATTAAGTTATGATTTATTATCAGTAAATGTTTGATTTCTATATGTATTTTATCTACCTACACACCTGAGTTCATGTAAAAATTTCTTGGGCAAAAATGGGTTGTGAGTAGTAACTATTTAAGAAGCCCTGGTCTATGCCATATTTTTGTTTTTTGTTTTTTTCTAATTTTGTTACTACCATGTGAATTCAAGACACAGTTGCATAATTGTTATAGTTCATGTTGGAGTTGGCAAACCCTAGATTTAAGTGTTAATCTCTGCTACATTCTGGCTTGTGATGATATTGGGAAAGTCTCTCAACTTGGAACCTAAGGAAATTTTCTAAGACTATAGTTGTGGAAAAAGTGCTGCTATCTGTCTGGTTTAGGTCTTTCTCACTTCATTCTGAGACTAATACAATAGCCTGTTGGTCTTCCTGCTTCAAATTTCTTCCCATTCTAGTCTATTTTCCACTCAGTTTTCAATATGATCTAACTATGTTACTCCCAGTTCCAGCCCAAATCAGTAAATTTCAGGGGCTCCCTATTTCCTTCAGTATTAAATATAAACTCTTCTGTTTGGCTTTTAAAGACTTTCATTTAAAGGCTCCTATTACCTTTCCAGTTTTCTTATACTTTATTCCTCAACTGGAAGTAACATATTCAAAATAGGCAGTAATGAAAGTTATCTGTAAACAAATGGTCTTATTGATTTCCTCTATCAATTCATCAGAGCACTAACTAGGAATTTCTGTTAGTAAGGAAAATGACAAAAATCATGCTTGGACCACATCCTCTATTCTGGGAGAGAGAAGACATAAAATGTGGTCATTATTAGGCAAAGTAGTAATAGGGATTGGGGTAAAGAAGAGCTCACACTAGTTTTTAATCTAGTAGTTTTCTGTTAGCACTAATTATTCTTGCTAACTAGACCCTAAGCTGTGTTTGTTGGGCCCGGTGTGCCCCAGCAATTCAGCAGAAGTAATTCTCTCTGTCTCTCTGTCTGTCTCTGTCTCTATTGGTTTCTGTCTGTCTGTCTAGCTGTCTGTCTTTCTCTCTCTTGGTTTCTCTCTCTCTCAGTTTTTCTCTCTCTTTCTGTCTCTCCCTCCCTTCTTCTCTCTTCTCTGTCTCTCTCTATGTCTGTCTCTTTGTCTCTCTCTCTGTCTCTCCTTTTTCCTCTCCGTTTCTCTCGGTGTGTCTGTCTCTCTCCTTCCCTCTCTCTCTCTCCTCCCTTCTCTCTCTCTCTCTCTCTCTCTCTCTCTCTCTCTCTCTCTCTCTGTCTGTCTCTTTGTCTCTATGTCTCTCTCTCTCTGATTCAGTCTCTCTCTGTGTCTGTATCTATCACTCTCTGTTTCTTTCTGTGTGTCTTTCTGTCTCTGTGACTATATTTTTCTCAGTTTCTTTGTCTCTGTCTCTCTTTTGTTCTCTCTGTGTCTGTCACTCTCTGTCTCTCTTTGTCTCTTTCTGCCTCTCTCTGTCTCTCTCTTGGGTTCTCTCTCTTTCTGTCTCTCTCTCTCTCTCTCTTCCTCTCTCTCTCTCTCTCTCTTTCTCCTTCCCTACTTCTTTCTTTCTTTCTGTGTCTCTCTCTGTGTCTGTCTCTTTGTCTCTCTCTGTCTCTCCCTCCCCTTCCCCTCTTCCTCTCTGTTTCTCTCTCTCTCTGTGTCTTTCTCTCCTTCCCTCTCTCTCCCTCCTTCTTTCTCTCTCTCTGTGTCTCTTTGTCTCTCTGTCTCTGTGTGTCTGTCACTCTCTGTCTCTGTCTGTCTCTTTCTGTCTCTGTATTTCTCTCTGTGTGTGTTTCTCTCTGTGTGTCTCTCTCTGTGTGTCTCTATCTCTGTCTCTGTCTATCTCTGTTTCTGTTTCTTTCTCTCTTTCTCTCTGTCTTTATCTCTCTTTCTCTCTGTCTCTCTGTCTCTGCCTCTCTTTCTCTCTGTCTGTGCCCCCTCCCCTTTCCTGTGTTCAGTTCCTTGGTTGACAGAGTGAAATTTTTACCTTTTATTCACTTGTTCCCCTATTACATAGACATAACCACCAATAACTGCTATTATACCTAAAAACTATTGCCTCTGATTTCACATTGAATTTATGAGAACTGTAATTGTTGTGAACATTCATTGTTCAGGCTAAAACCAAATTTTATCAGTGTACAATAGAATGGTGATTTCTACTGAAACGAGCTATTTTTTAAAATATTGGTATTGTTTTCATCCTGCTTTTCCTTGTGAGCACCAGAAAGCAGTTAACGGTCGCTTTTTGTGTCTGGGGAAGTTTTGCATTTTTTGATTACGTATATTGAATTGCTTCTTATCCAAGACCAGCTACAGAGGATCCCTCTGGGTGGAAATGTCACTGGGAAAACAAAGATTTTATTCAAAAGTGATATGGTGGTGAGCAGAATGCCCCTGATATAAGCATTTCTGCTCACTCACTGTCTTCAGCAGGATAAAATGAAGATTAATTTCACTGCAGTCTAAGTCAGGAATAATACCAATGTTCCCTTTTTACCTTGCTTCTCACAGCACAGCACAATAAGCTCACACTGGCAGCTCACCTTCTAAGCCATCTTGAAGCATCCTCAAGATACTGGACATACTTCTATTAGATCTGGCTTTCACATCTTAGCCTATTTTTAAAATCTTCTTGCTAATAATTTCATCCTTTTGCTGGAATGCTGGAAAGACACAGGAACAAAAGGCCAGCAAACTAACTACCAAGCATCTCAAGATACTCTATGGAATTTTTCGACTTTACTAAAAATCTTACCAGTCGAGAGTCTCATCAGAATGGGCAACATTTTTGTCTGTACAACTTTGATCCATCCATTCCTGCTCTTTTGACATGCTTCTTGTCTATCCCTATCCATCATTCCTCCAGAGGAGAGGAGGTCTGCTGCCATGGGAAGAACATTGGGTTTTGAGCAAAAGACTTGGTTTTGAATCCCAACTATTCTACTTTGCGTATTTTGACTTGGGTCCTTTGATTCTTTATTTATAAAGTGAGGGGGTTAGAGTAGATTACTTCAAAGGTATCTTTCCCCTTGAAATTTATGGTTCACCCAATATACAGGGACTTTATTTTGTGCCTTTTAAGAGTTTATGGCTACTAGTGTAACATAGGGACTGTTCATAGACTCATTACCTAGTCATCTGGAAGACATATCAGAGGACATTTTTTTTTCATCCCCCTCATTTTACACATGAGGAAATTAAGAACTATGGAGGTTCAGAAGTCTGCATAAAATTGAATAACATGCATCCAATCCTCAGATTCCAGTTCAGATTGTTTCCCCGAATAACACTGCCTCTTTGTTCCAGTATCTTTCAATCTCCATGTCTAACCAGCCCTTTTACTTTTCTGTGCACATATGCTGTGAATGCTTTCCCCCTAACCTATCATATTCAAGTCATTGTGGAGGCAAGTAGGAGGCAAAATAGATAGAGCATGAGAATTAGAGATATTTATTAGCTGTGTGACTGTCTGAGTTTCCTCATCTGTCAAATGGTCATAATAGTATCACATAATTCATAGGATTGTTGTCAATGAGTCAATCAACATTCATTAAGTTTTGCCCTATGTGAGGGACTGTGCTAAAGACTGGGGAATACAGAAAAAAGCAGAAACATATTCCTTGCTCTCTAGAAGCTCCCATTCTAATGGGAAAAGAAGACCTTTGAACAATAATGTACATGCTATATATGGTATCAATGGAAGAAAATTTAAAAGGGAAAGAAGTGGAGGCTGAGAGTATTCAGGAAATTCTTCTTATGGAAGTTGGGATTCAAACTTGGTCCTGAAGGAAATCAAATAAACCTGGAACAAAGGAGAGAGTGAATTCCAGACATGGGGTAGCCACTGGAAAAAAAACCCTGGGGTCAGGAGATAGAGTGTTGTTTTTAAGGAATATCAAGAAGGCCAGTGTGATTGGTTCTTAGAATGTGTGATGGAGATTAAAGAATAAGAAGACTGGAAAGATAGAAGGGGATCAAGTTATGAATGACTTTATAAGGTTAAAAAAGGGTTTTAAATTTGTTTCTGGAACCGAGAGTCACTGATATTGACTGAGTAGGGGAATGACAAGATGAGATCTGTTATGTTCACTCAATAAGCATCTGTTAAGTATTTGCATCCTAGGCATTATCTTAAGTGCTAGGGTCACAAATACTAACAAAAGAAACACATTCTTGCCATCAAAATTTACAGATTAACATGGGAAGATGATACATTAAAAGGAGTTGAAAAAACTTGGGGAAAAAGATACCTGGATAAGAACTTGGTTGAAAATTTTAGATTGTCAGAAACAAATTAGGAAAGTAATAAAGAGTAGTTTACTTGAGTTCCTTTCAAAATAGAATTCCCAGCAAGGTCTCACTGGTGGGAGAAGTGATATTCATCACAGTGATGGACAGATGTTCCAAAGTGAAAAGGCCATAGGAATAAGGAAATTTCCAAGGTTTTACAGACATTAAAGGTTTATATAAATGTTAACAAGGTCATAAACACAGTTAGAGGAGACTTCAGAAACTGCTCAGTTCAACACCTTCTTTTTACACCTAAAGAAGTTAAAGTTAGTGTCTGAAGTAGTATTTGAATTAATGTTTTCCTGACTCACAAGCCCAGCAAAGTGATTATTCCTAATATTTTCAGAGATTGCTTATGCCCACTATATACAGTGCTCATGACATAAAGAAAATAGAATGTTTATTATTTTTAAAAACTATCACTAACCTAAGCAATAGTGTAGTTACCTTTACTATCTCCATCTAATTAGAGCAATTTGTGCTTAAGAGAGTATTGACTTTAGATTGTAGTTTTCTCTGTTATTCTTATAACTCTATTCTCTGGCCTTAAACCAGTTGATACCTTTGCAGAGAACAAGCAAAACCATCATACCTGACCATCATTATCACCCAAGAGGAAAATGGTCCAAGTGACTGTGGAGGGTATTATTTAATATATTACAAAGTCACAGCATTTTAGTTTTTAAATGAACCAGGAAAGAGATGGCTGTAGCTGTCAGACCTTGTCAGGAATTCTATTCCTGAGGGTTCCATTGTTGCAATTAAGCAGGTTTGGTCTCTTGTTTCTTTTTCTGATGGGCCCCCAGAGCTCACTGAATCATGGTGCAATCCCATCCCAAAGCTCATAGGATGGAACATTCTTCATTTCCACAAGATCAAGCCAAGCCCCAAAGAATATGTGATTGTGGTGCTAAGCTTTAGGGAGGCTGACTCCATGGATAGCAAAACATGCACGTCTTCCTCCTTGGTGTGTTGGGCAGCTGCTGTTATCCACTTCAGCTATCTTAAACAAAACAAAACAAAAAAAAAATCCCTTCCTCCACACAAGGGCTGGAGCTGATCTCAAGGGCCTGGGAAAATGAAAAAATTCTCACACTGTGATGGAAAACATTGTCAAGACATGCGGCTCAATGGCAAAGCATCATGCTCTCATATAGAAGTACAGACAAGGTGAAAGGAAATTGGGCTGCTTGGGACAAAGAAAAACAAGACAGAATTAAAACTGAAGAGAAATCTGGCATCCCAGAGCTTTGGGAGTCTACATATATTCTTTCATTATTCAGGAAGAGGAAGCATAATTTAATTGCAGCAATATTAGACAAAGGGTATTTTTCTTAATAATCTAAATATGCATTGTGTGGGGTATGGTATCATGGATAGAGCCATCTAAGAGTTGCAAGGCCTGGCTTCAAGTCTTGCCTGTGGCTCACATCGTCTATGTGGTCATGGACAAGTTTCTTAAATTCTCAGTGTCTCAGAATGGATAATATTCAGAGCAAATGCAAATATGCATTGGTGCAAAGTTTCCTAACCTGGAATTCTATAAACCAATAAAATCCCAGAGTCAAAATAAAAGGAAAAAAATCTTATATCTACTTTTAGGAAACCCAGTAGGTTCTTGGGAAATATTAATGACTGTGTGGAACTTAAACTTTAGGGCTAAAAATAATTGAACTCCTTTAGCAATCTATTGAGCCTTTTGGACTCTTTCTCAGAATAATTTTTAATGCATAAAATAAAATGTGTAGAATTGCAAAAAAACCAATTATACTGGAATATATGTGTGTATATATGTATATTGTTGTTGTTTGTCCTTTCTCTAAGAAGACCATGACACCAGAGAGTCAATGCTATAGAATTAGCAAGTGAATTAGATTTAAGCGAGGGAGGATTGTGTAAAGTCACCTGTCTCACTTTCCCCCCCCAAGACCATCTGGGTCCAATGAACATCTATATCCATATCTATTTATTTGGTATATGTGTATATATTTATGTCTATGTATTTGTTATATGCGTGTATATCTATATCTATATATCTGGTATATGTGTGTATATTTATATTTATATATATGGTATATGTGTATTTATCTGTGTCTATGTATCTGTTATATGTGTATATATCTATATCTGGTATATATGTATATATACACATATATATGTGTATATATCTATATCTGGTATATATGTACATATGTGTATATCTATATCTATATATGTGGTATATATATATGTGAGTGTATATATGGTATATATGGGTATATATAGTATATATGCATATATATATATGTATGTGTGTGTGCATGCACATATATCTCTGCTATAATGATATATATGTGTATATGTATACACACATACACATACCCAACTGACAAATGGGTTCATGACAATATATGTAGGCATATATGTTTATTTTTCTTCTTGTTCAGTCATTTCAGTTGTATTTGACTCTTTGTGGCCCCATTTGGGGTTTTCTTGCTAAAGATACTCCATTGGGTTGCCATTTCCTTCTTCAGCTCATTTTGCAAATGAGGAAATTGAGGCAGACAGGTTTAAACAATTTGCCTAAGGTAACATAGTTAGAAAATATCTGAGAATGGATTTGAACTCAAGAAGATAAGCCTTTTTAACTCCAGGTCTGATGCTCCACTGTGTCACCTGTCTAAGATGACCTAATGAAATAGTATTGACTATGGACCATTAATATCCCAGCATTAAATTTTTATAGTAGAGTCAGCTATGAATTTGGAATCAGAAGACTTAGATTCAATCCCATCTCTGTGATTTACCTGTGTGATCTTGGACAGATTGCTTATCCTTTCCAAGCCCCAACTTTCTCATCTCTAAAATAAGGGGGTTGAACTCAATGGTGTGATGTAGAAAGAGTTGGAATTTAATGAGAAGACATGATTTCAATCTTTTTTTCTCTCAGAATCTCACTAGCTTGTGACTGCAAGTGTGCCACTTTATTTCTATGGATTTTGGCATCCTTATCTATGAAATAAGGAGCAGTATATAAATAGTAGTTTGGGATGAGAAGACCTTTAATATTCCTCTACCTCCAAATCTGTGATTCTGTATAATTTCTTGATCATTGAAAGTACTGTTTCTCTAATGGTCATTAAATAAGTTGATTATTAGAATTTGGATTATTGCAACTAAAATGAAAATACTGAATTAATTTAGGTTATCTGTTTCTTATTCCTAAGTCCATTTGTCCCTGGTTATAGTGGGAGTGGAATACTGTCAAGACTGTAGCTATGAAAAAAGCCCTGATATCACTTGAGACAGTTGGTATCATATTTTTGGTATTCATATTTATATTCCCCTTGAGAAACTGACAGTTTGCGTCTCTCTACCTGTGTATTTATACAGTGCCTATCACCAGAGTGCCTTGAGACTTGAGGAAAAAACCTCACTGTATCTGTGCCAGCCGATTACCCTGATTTGTTTCTGTATTTCACCATGTAAAAGTGAAAAATGTCAGACAAGACTACAGACTTTTTGATGAATGCTTTTTAAATTATTATTAAATTATAAAAAAAGAGTAGGTTACAAAAACCCATCAATATACATGAGACTGTTCTTTATGGCAGGAAAGGTTCTTGAGCTGTAAAATGTACAGAATGTAAATCTTCCAATACAAATTGCTATTTCATTAGCATTTAAGGCATCATTTTGGAAATTTTTTACCAAAAGGTGCAAAGGGAAGAAGAAAAAGGAGAAGTAAAAGGAGGAGAAAGAGAAAGAGGAAAGGGAGAAGGAAAAAGAGAAGGAGAGGGAGAAGGAGAAAGAGAAAAGGAGGAAAACAAGGAATAGGAGAAGGAGAAGTCAATGTGATCTGTAGATAGTTGAAAGAAAAGGATCTCATTAACTATGATTTTATTTTGCAGAGAATGACTCAACAGGTTTCATCCCCATGACCATTGACCTGTTTCACTTAACTCAATGAAAAAGTCTACACTTTAAATGAAGTAAATATTTGAAAATGTATAGAGATGGTATTTCTGGATTCTCTCCAGGCTTCTGAAATGGATTAATAAACATTCTCCTTCACCATTGAGAGTAAAACATGTGGATGCCAACTGAGGTCTGAGTTAGCTACAAGAATGAGTTTCCACACAGTAGATCTTATTAAATGCTAGAATGGATTGCAGAGGGAGGTGGGAGAAATATCTTTTATCATTAAAAGCAAATAGAATTTCATGGTGATAAGAAAGCTTAAATAGAACTAATGAGAGAACCCATATTGTATATAGTTTTCCTATGTGTACATAGATAAATGTTGTATGTTTATATATTGATATTTATAGATATATGTTAAATATTTATGCTTATATATGTACATATATGTGTGTATGTGTGTATATATGTAATGTTGTTTTCTCTACTAGAATGAAAATTCCTTGAACTTAAGTGATAGCTTTATTCTTATTTTAATAGCCTCAGCCCTTAACACAGAACCTGATGCATAGTAGGCAGTTAATAAATACTCATTTGACAACATCATAAAAATGTTTCTCAAAAAACCTGGTTTTCTGAAGGAAGGATGGAGAGAGATGGGTATAAAAACATAGATAGAGACATAGCAAAGAGAAAGACAGAGAGAGACATGGAGACAGAGACAGAGATAGATACACACACACATACTCAGAGACAGAAAGTGAGAGAGAACTTATATCAGGCCCTGTGCTAAGTACTGAAGATCCAAATACAAGCAAACAATACAGTATTTGACCTCAATGAATTTACATTACATTAGAGAAAGCAAAAAAATTAACTGGAAAGGAGAGCTGGGAAGATGGAAAGGGAGAGAAGTCAAATAGTAAGTTGAGCTGGGAATAAAGTGAGCATGACCAAGCACCCAATAATAAATATCAATGCCAGCTCATGATTTTCCAACCAAAGCTCAAAACATAGTTTACTTTTTTTTATCTGACCATATTAATAGGACCATATTAATTTGGTTTTCTCCTCTCTTTGGGGGCTACATGAACATAGTCAAGATATCTAGTTCTCAATTCCTACATAAATCTAGGGAAGTCTATTAAATTAGGAGAAACTTTCTAGTCTAGAACAAAAGATTTTTAAGTGTAGTTATAGCATACCAAGAAAGTGTGCACAGTGATAATGTTTTTTTCCAAGCACCCTGGTAAAAACTGATGAATGGGAAAAAGACTAAACACACTTGAAAATGAAAACTCCATTGAAATCCCACCTTAGAAAACTAACTAGCTGTTGACCCAGGAGTGTGGTACTTAATCTCCCGGAAATACAGTTTCCACATTTATAAAATGATTGGATTGAACTTGAAGATTCATTTCAGCTCTAAATTTATGATCTTATGAATTTTCCTGGAAGATTAAGGGAGACTATATACATGGAAAGGATATAGGAAGAAAGGCATTAAAATATGGCTATATCTATAGATATACATGTACATACATCATATACATATGTGGGTGTATGGTGTAGACATGTACTTGCCCATATTGGTATGTACACACATATATACATATAGGCACACACACACAACTATCTTTCCTATGAAGCTTGAAAGGGATAATCCTGGGGACCAGTCACAACTTTTTTGTATCTCAATTTCTTCATATGCAAAATGTAAACTTGATGTACTCTACAATCTTTTCTTACTCTAAAATTACATCCCTGGCGGAGCCAAGATGGCGGAGAAGACACACGCGACTTTCTAAGCTCTTCTCTTACCCTCTTTATCAATATTATATCGAGCCTCAAAAATAGTCTTGACTTCTACAATTCGTAAAGATAAGAAGTAGAACAACTCACCGGCCGAAGAAAATCTGCAGTCTCGCCAAAAAAAGGTTGGTTCCGGGGCCAGGAGGGAGATCAGCGCAGACAGGGAGAGAAATTAGGTTCTGAGGAGAGCCTCAAACCGAAAGTGAAAGCATAGATCTCAGCACAAGCTCGCAGCCCCAACCCACAGTACGGGGCTTCTCCTTGGGGCAGTTGTGATCCTGCACGGCAGGAGGACGCAGCCCAGGTTAGCCTCCAATCTGCACAGTGGGGGACTCCGCTTGGGGCCATAGAGCTTTTCCAGGGCCGATTTGCATTGGGCAGAGACACTGGGGCAGAGTTCAGGGTGGTCTGCGGTCAGCTGCTAATACTCACAGTCCCACAAGAGTCTCCGGCCTGGGGCAGTGACACTTTCACCCTTATTCAAACCAAGGGCAATCCTAACCCACTAGCCCAACGAATTTTGATATGGGCAGTGCTGTCCACCTCCTGTTGGGGGGGAAAACTCCACCGAATCCCCATAGGAGCCAAACTTTTACATCTCCCTGCCTGCAGAGGAAGCGGTAACCCCTTGCCAGAGACCACCCAAAGGCTTTAAAACATGAAAAAAAGATGAAAAGAATATAAGCTTCATGCAGAAAAAAAGAGATAGCAAACCTGAAGAGACCCCAAACAGCAAAATGCATCAGACTGTCCTCCTTACATGATGCTCCCAAGAAGAGACCATTAAATGTCCCAAAAGAGGTTGAAGATAAATGGGGAAAGGAAAAGAGAAGCCTTCAAGAGAGCAAAACTTCCTAAATACGAATTGAAAAAGTAAAAAACCAGGAAAAAGAAGAATTGTGAATTGAAAAATAAAGAATTACAGAAAGAGGATCGGGAATTGAAAAAAAAGAACCCGCAAGAAAGTAGGATCAGTGAATTGAAAAAAAGAACATGCAAGAAAGAGGACTGTGAATTGAAAAAAAAAATTCACAAAAAAAAATTAGTGAAATGGAAAAAAATTCCACAGACCAAAAACAATACATGAAAAACTCAATTGACATATACAGAAAGAAGTAAAAAAAGCTAAGAAGAAAATAATTTTTAAAAAATTAGAACTGAAAAAAGAAACTAATGATTCATTGAGACAGCAAGAATCATCAAGAAAACAAAAAATGACAAACTGAAAACCATGAATTATCATGCAAAAACGAAGACTTGGAAAATAGATCTAGGAGAATAACTGAGGATTTTGACTTTCCGAAAACTATGATGAAAAAAAAGAGTCTAGATACTATTTTACAAGAAATCATCAAAGAAATTGCCCAGATAATAGAATCAGAAGGTAAAATAGGATTGAAAGAATTCATTGAACACCTTCTGAAAGAAAACCCCTAAAATAAAACCTCAAGGAATATTGTGGCAAAATTTAGAACATCAGAAAAAAAAATTTTTAAAAAAAAAAATTTAAAACCGAGGTGCCAAATAGGATCACCCAAGATCTGGCTCCCTACATTAAAGAAAGAAGGGCCTGGAATAGATATCCGAAAGGACAAGAACTTGGGATGCAGCCAAGAAAAACACCCAGCTGTACATTTTCCCCAGGGAAGAAGATGAATTTAATGAAACAAAATGAATTCCATTTGTTTTGGAAGAAAACCAGAACTAAACAAAAAATTTGATCTCCAAACTAGAACTCAAAATGGAAAAGGTAAAATAACCTTGAGAATAGTATTTCTGTTGTGGATATACAAAAAGAATACATGTATAATTTGATTGTATAATAACATAAAAAGGGAAGGATATGGAAAAGGGGAGGCAGAAAACGTGGAAGGAGGGATAAAAAGAGGGAAACCACATCCCACAAAGAGGCAAAGGAAACTTATCATTCTGAGGGAATTTAGAGGGGAGGAACATTGTGTAATCTTATCACCAGAGTTTCAAAGAAAAAATAATTGACATTTATTTTAGAGAAAATTCTCCCGCCCATTAAAAAACGGGGAGAGGAAAAAAAAGAAAAGAGAATAAAAGGAAGGGGAAAAGACCAAAGGGGGAGGGAGGGATTAAAAGGGGTAAGTGAACAAGAGGGGAAAAAAGTTTGGGGGAAAGAGGGGGGGGAAGGAAAGAATTGGGGATTGGTGGGGGAAATAAGATTTAGTAATTTAACCGTAAACGTGAATGGGGATGAACTCCCATAAAGAGGAGGCAGATAGCAGACTGGATCAAAAGTCAGAACCCTACAAATGTTGTTTACAAGAAACACATTTAAAAGGGAGATACATATAGAGTAAAAAGGCGGGAGCAAAACCTTTGCTCGGTGAAGTCAAAAGAGGGTACCATCCTTATCTCAGATCAAAAAAGTAAAATTGATTAATTAAAAAGAGATAAGGAAGGAAACTAATCCGTAAAGGGAGTAAAAACGAAGCAATATAATATTAAAACATATATGCACTGGTGGATAACTTAAAGGAGAAGTTAAGAGGTTAAGAAGAAATAGACAAAAAACTGTAATAGTAGGAGATCTCAACTTCACCTGAATTAGACAAACAAACCACAAAACAAATAAGAAAGAAATTAAAGAAGTAAATAGAATAAGAAAAATTAGGTATGTTGGATCTTGGAGAAATTGAATGGAGATAGAAAGGAATATACTTTCTTCTCAGCAGTCTGAACCTCTTCAAAAATTGACCATATTTAGGACAAAAGACCCTTTAAAATTAAAATGCAAGAAAGTAGAAAAGTTTCCAGATCATGATGCAAAAAAACATTCAACGAAAAAGTTAAGGGAAATAGACCAAAAAGAATTGAACTAAACAATCTCATCTTAAAGAATGATTTGGGAAGAGCAAATTAAGATACAATTAATAATTTCACTAAATAATGACAATGATGAGACATCATACCAAATTTGTGGGATGCAAGCCAAAGGGTAAAAGAGGGAATTTTATATCCTTAGAGGCTTATTGAATAAAACAGAAAAGAAAAGATTAATGAATTTTGCAACTAAAAACTAAAAAAAGAAAATTAAAAACCCCAATCAAATACTAAATTGGAAATTTAAAATTAAAAGGAGAAATTAAAAATAATGAAAGAAAAAAAAACTATTGAACAATTAATAAAATAAGATTTTTCTAGAAAAAGCCAATAAAATAGATGTTTTTGAAACTATTGGAAAAAGGAGGGAGGAAAAATGAAATTAGTAGCAAAAATGAAAAGGGAGAACTTTCCACCAATGAAGAGGAAATTGAGAAATAAAAGGAGTTATTTTGCCAACTTTATGCCAAAAATTTGATAACCAAGGAAATGGATGATACCCCAAAATATAGATTTGATAAAGAGAGGAAGTAATTGTTGAATAGTCCCATTTCAGAAAAGAAATAGAACAGGAATTAAAAATCCCTAAGAAAAAACCCCAGGCCCAGATGGATTTAATGTGAATTTTACCAAACATTTAAAGAAAACCCCCAATGCTATATAAATTATCTGATAAAATAGGAATGAAGGAGTCCACCAAATTTCCTTCTAGACACAGACATGGTATATACCAAAACCAGGTGTGAAAACAGAGAAAAAAAAATTATAGACCAATCTCCCTAATGAATATTGATGCTAAAATCTTAAAAAGATATTAGCAAAAAGATACAGAAAAATCATCTCCAAATAATACACTAGATCAAGTAGGATTTATACCAGGAATGCAGGGCTGGTTCAATATTAGAAAAACTATCAATATAATTTTGGCCTTTAAAACCAAATTAAAAAACCATATGATCATCTCAATAAAATGCAGAAAAAGATTTGATAAAATCCAAATCCATTCCTATTAAAACACTTGGAGTAGGAATAAATGGATTTTCCTAAAATAATCAGCAGCATCTATTTAAAACCATCAGTAAGAAATATATGTAATGGAGACAAATCAAATTCCAATAAGATCTGAGGAAACAATCCCATATCACCGTTACTATTTAATATTTATTAGAAAACGCTAGTATAGAATAAGAGCTGAGAAAGAGAAAAGGAAAAAATAAATGAGGAAAACCAAATTATCACTTTGCCGATGACATGAGGTATACTTAGAGAACCCCAGAGATTCTTAAAAGTTATTGTAATCCAATTACAAAAGGTTTTAAATAAACCCACATAAGTCATAGCTTTTATAAAAACAAAATAACAGTGATTAAAAGAAAATTTAAATTTAAAGTAACTACTGATAATAAAATATTTAGAATCTTTTGCCAAAGGGAAAATAGAAACTTTATAGAAAATTAAACCACTTTTACAAAATTAATTGATCAACCAAGGAAAATATTAAATGTTTAAAAGAAAAAATAAAATAATAAATTAAAACAATTATTTATTTAGCCTTAAATCAGACCCAAAAAATTTTAATGACCTAGAAAAAATAAAACAAAAGTTTTGAAAAAAAACAAGAAATTTTAAAGGAATTAATGAAAAAAATCAAATGAATTTTAAAATTAAAGATTAAAATTATATTATAGGCAGCAAAACAAAACTTTTGGATTGGAAGGAAAATTATTATTAAAAAGATTATTGGAAAAAAAAGCAACAAAATACAACCTGTTTTAAAACCAAAGATAGTTTTGGGAAAGGGAAACTGTTTGAAAAATTCTGGGAAAATTAAACTATGGCAAAAAGGTTATCCAACTTAACCCCACCAAGATGGGTCAAATGGGTTCCCAAGGAATTTAATAAAGAAGAAAATTAAATTGAGGAAAACCCAGGAAAGTTTTTATCCCTAACTGGGAAGGTTTTATGACCAAAAGGAAAGAGATATTATGATCCAAAAATAGAAAAATTTTGATTATATCAAACTGAAAAAGTTTTTAAAACAAAAACTAATGGAAAGTTGAAGGGAAGAATAAATGGAAAATATTTTACGCAGTGCTGTAAAGGCCCAAAAAAAATGAGAATTAACTTCTAATTTATAAAATCCCCACTCCAATTGGAAAAATTTCAAGGTTGAAAACAATTTTCATGAAATTGAAACAATTTATTTAAATAAAAAATGCCCAAATTATTTTTGGGGAGAAATGGAAAAATTAAGAAACCTGTACTATAAACCCAAATTGGCTAAATACAAAAAAAAAAATATGATTTTGAGGGGATAAAAGGGAATTACCATTTTTGGGGGTTGGAACGAAAACCATTTTGAAAAAAACATGTTTGTTTCAAACGTGATACCCTTTGTCCAGCGTGCTACTCTGGGATTTTTTAAAATTATAAAAAGGGAAAGGGAGTTTCAAATTTTTCACCCTTTTGAGTTAAAAACTAAACTGAAGGATGTCCATCAGTTGGGAAGGCTGAATAAATTTGTTATGTTTATGGTATTATGTTTTAAGAAATGCCAACAGGATAATTTCGGGCCAAGAAAAGAACGATGCTAAAATGAGAAAATTTAAACTTTAAAAAAAATATATTGATATAGCTTGAGGAAGTCCTTACAAAAGGATAACCAAATCTTTTAAGGGATAAGAAGAAAATTAGGGAAAAGAACCTTGGGAATGTAAAACCTTACATTAATTCCCCTTCCCTTATTTTCCCAAATTTGCATTTTGATTTCCTTCAAAGCTAATTTGGTAAAATTTAGAGTCTGATTCTTTTGTAAGCAAAAAATAATTTTTAAAGTACATTTATTTGGTATTAATTTAATTTTAATATTTTAAAACTAGGTCATTCAATTGGGGAAAAGGGGAAAAATTAACAAGAGGTTTTGGCAATTGTTAATCTAAAGTTACCATTATATTTTAAATAAAAGTAAATTTAAATAAAAAATCCCAACTTTCCCTCTCCCTGAGATCTCCTCAACACACACATTTCTATAAACTAGTGAAGGGATCACCACATAGCCTGGCCATAACCAGCTTTCTCCTTTTCTCTGGTTAAGGTGCTGATGGAGGATTTGCTACTCTGCTGCTGCCCCTGGCCATGGTGCTGACTTATGCTTATATATATGGTAGCTTTAATGGTTTTGGGTTTCCTATATAAATAGTTAAATAGAGGTTTTTCTGTGGCCCAATGATTTTTAAACAGACACAAACCAGAATGCACTTTCATAAATTGAGATAAATTTAAGAGCTGATTCAACTCAATAACAAATATTTATTCCCTGCCTACTATGTGCAAGACACTATTAAAGAGGAAAGTTGAAAGCTTCTTTGGGTAAACAACAAGTAGATTTAACACAAGATCTATTAAGGCTGTTACTGAAATAGTAGTCAACATTGAGAAGTATTATTTTATAGGAAAACACATTCCCTGACTAAATGGGTATAGCTTTATATCAATAAACTTCCACTCAAGTCATTCTCAGTTTTCCCATCACTATGCGGAGGTGACCCTGAGTTCTCAAAAGCTATAATAAAGAAGTATAAAGTTTAGTAAGTTTTCTATGCTCTCCCTTTGCTGTAAAATCTTCAGTCGTCAAGTAGGAGTCTGGAAACATATATATATATATAATATACATATAGTGTCTCCAAAGATTGACTTATTTCAGTTTAGAGAAACTTAATGATTACCATTTTGGCACAAAATTAGTGACATTTTTAGCCACAGGAAATCTCAGAGATCATTTAATAAGTCACAGAGATGTTGCAATTTACATTAGTGGAGGAAATTCCTACCTCCAATGAATACAGGTTCTTGCAATGGTAAAGTATGAGTAATTCATAAAGCATGACACATTTAATTACTATGTGGGTGTGTGTATCAATAGCTGATGAGAGTAAAAATCAGTTATAGGATATAATTGACAATAATTCTCTTTATCTATAGATATTCTCCCTTATCTTTGTCATTTTTTAGCCATGTGATAGCATAAAAATAAGGTTTTGAAGGGTTCCTTCCCTTGTGTCCTTTGATCTCTCCAAAGGCCACTTTTTAGATAACCATAACTGTAGAGCATAATATGGGATAAATAGCATTGGTTTCGGGGTCAGAAAGGTGGGTTCAAATAGCCTTGGGAAAATAAGTTGACATCTGTGGATCTAAATTGTCTCATTTTTAAAATGTAAGTGTTCAATTAGATAAACTATTATGTCATTTCTAAATCTTAATCTTGGGTTGCAGATTCTGAATCAGATTCCTCATATTTAGTCCAAAGCCCCAAATCCCTTGGAGACTTAGAGTCAAGAAATCTAATCCTTGGAAGGAACTATTTCATATGTAGGGAGACATTTATTTTATAGATTGATTCAGTGAATCGGTATAGAAGGAATCAATTAGTATGAACCTCCTCTCATTGTGTTTCTTTTTGTATTGGTGCAAAGATTTTTCCATTGAATTTTCATAAGCTCAAAACGGTTGAAGAACTTTCTTTTCATTTTTGATAGGTTTTGTCCACTTTTATGGGCTGCACAATTCAACAGAAATACTGGACTGATGCTTCTCAGTTGCATTATTTTTAAGGATACAAGAGTATATGTTAGATATTATTTATATTATGCTAATACTTCTGTCCTTTCCCAACATCTCCGATGCTTTTCAAAATGGTGATAGGTACATGTGAGATGGAAACAGCTTTCTCTAGGTTTGCTTCTACCATGACCCTTTGCCATGGTGATTTTTTGAAATGGACACAAACCAATCAATCTTTCTTATGAAAATGTCAAAAATCATCCTTCCCAACTATGAAATGAATACACTGACCTTAATACAAATGCATAAATAAATAAATAATCTATCATTTCCATGGACCGGGGCTGCTACACTCAGATTCCCTTGCTTATAAGTTGACAAGACTGACATGCTTAAGAGAAAATTTCTTCCTCTCTTTCAACCTTTCCTTTTAGAAACTGATAAATATACCTCAAACTTACTAATATGAACTTATTTAGAAAGCAGCCTTGTCTCCTGATGTCTGTCAAGAATAGTTTACCAGGAGGAGAATTGTTTAGAGAAGGGGTTATTAACTTTTCTTGTGTAGTGGATCCCTTTGGCACTCAATTCTCTGAACTTCAGTTTTTTTCATCTACAAAAATAAAGGTGTTAGACCCCCTTCAGCTCTCTGTGTGTCTAATTTTTTCATCTACAAAATGAAGGTGTTAGACCCCCTTCAGCTCTGTGTGTATATATGTCAGTATAAGAATTTGTGTGTGTGTGTCTGTGTGTGTGTGTGTGTGGTTTTTGAGCCATCCTTGGAAGTCTTTAAGCAGAAGCTGAATAATTCTTTGTTAGGGACATCTCAAAGGAGACAAACAGATACATACATAGAAATATAGATATAGATGTATAATTTTATATATCCATTTATAGCTATCTATATTTCCATGTAGGTATAATAGTGTGGAATTTATCCTTTTAACTTAAGCTGGTTCATGGTTCAAATCTACCCTTTGAAAATTGTACCTATATATGAATATAAGTATCTCTATATACATATTTAGGCATATGTACATCTCAAATTAGATGGCTTCTAAGTTACCTTCAAGCTCTGGAAATTTTGTAATTAAGAGGGAAAACAGATTCCTCATATTGATCAGTTATACTATGGAAAAGGTTTGGATTTAGCAAAAAGGTGAAGTCGGTGTTTGTTTTGGGTGCTTTCAGACTCCTGGCTCACTTTTTTATTCTTGGTGACACTCCACGTTGTCCTTCTACATGGTCCTGTTCTACCCCTTTCCCTCTTTTCTATCAAAATCCTATCAGAAAGGTCTCTAAAACTCATCTAAACTGAGGGATGAATAAATGATATTAACTCTATACTCCTAGTTACCCAGGCTCAAATTCTGGAAAGCCATCTTTGATTCTTCTTGTTCACCTCTTATAGATGTCATATCTTGTTTATTCTCTCCCTGGAATGTTGATCCCTTCATTTTCCTTTCACTTACATCACCACTTAATATCTCTTTATCATCTCCCTGACCTAGGAGTCTGACTAATCTTCCTGCCAGTGATCTTTTCTCTTTCCTGTTCTTTTCTATCTCTACCAAAGAATACTCTGATGAACAAATTGGTTAAAAAAAAACTGGATATTTAATAAGAAAATCTAAATCTGAATTCCTGACCTGCTGCTTGAGAATTTTGTGATCTTGAACAAATTATGTCTTAGGATCTCAATCTTCTCATCCATCAAATGAAGGATTTGGATTAAGTGATCTCTAAGGACATTTCCACCCATAAATCTTAAGACCCATGTATTCCAGTGACTCCCCATGGTCTTAGAATATAGTTGAGATCCTTCATGACCTGATTCCAACTTATCTTCAAATTCTCATTTCACATTATTTATCCTTAACAAACTGTCTTTGGGTCAAGTTATACCACTGCTATAGCTCCTTTTCACACTGCCTTTTCCTTCATCTCCCATGACTAGAATGAATGCCTCTTATATCTTTTTTGTTGAAATCCTGCACTTCCTTCAAGACCCAGTTGAAGTGCTAAGTGTTTAGCATATTTTAACAATGATGGTTGAGGCTAAAAGAAAATGACTTTAAATCTGGGTTCCCATCTCTGCTAGATGATTGCTATTCCTTGCTAGGAATCAGGCCTCCACACTACTTCTCAGCTATATCTGCACCATTCTATCTCCACTCTTCACTCCATCTATTTCTCTTCATCTCTACAAATCCCATTTACACATAAACAGATTATAACCTTGGCTCCTACTTCTGGATTTCCTGACTTTGAGAGGTGAATTCTTGCTAGGAACCAAGTTTCCATGATGCTCTCTGATCATCTCTAACAACTTTAACGTGGCTGTATCCCTTTTCTACTTTATATATTACCTTCCTTCATTAGAATGTAAGCAATTTGAGGTCGGGGACCAACTGGTTTGCTCATATTTGTGTCACAAACTCTTAGCATCTTAGCACAGATCCTGGCTCATAGTAGTTTTCTCTCTGTGTCTATATATACATGCATGTATTTATCTAATCATCTATGTACTTACGTATGCATTTATCATCTATTTATCTATTGATATATTAAGCCATCTGTATCTATGTATATACATATATATATATATATATATATATATATATATATATATATAAAACTATGTATATTTATCTATGTATTTACTTCTGTATCTATCACCTATCCAACCACCTATTTATCTAGGGGTTTTCTGTGGACTATAAGACTATACCAGATGGGTAGAGCTATACATATATATACATATATATGTATGTATATAATTTGCTTCTACATATATGCATATACACATATGTATGTATTTTCTTCTACATAAGTGTAGCACTGCCTTAAGAATTCAGATGAAGTCTAAAAGCAATACTGGGAGGGACAAGGTGGCAAGATGCCAAAATGGATTCTGCCTGAACAGATGAATTTTTAAATTCAATAATAGGAAACTCTACTAAAAACAACTTTTTTAACCTCCACTAAAAACAACCCTTTTTTAACCTCAGCAAACTAATTTTGTAAACTGCACCCAAGCCTTCTGGCTTTTTCTTCCTTTTCTTCCCCTTTCCCCATTAACTTCAAGCTTTATGTGGTTGTTTATGGAGAAAAAAGCTGTCTTTGGCATTTTTCTTTCTGCCAGTCTCTTCTTCCTCACATTGCAGTCTTAATTTGATCACCAGTTATGAAAAGGGACCAGTAATCCTGGGGAAAAGAACATTGTTCTGGGCCAGAGTGTTTTTTTTTTTTGTATTCCTTCTAAAACTGAAGGTTTTTGTACTCTGATATGAGTTTTGCTCTCCTGGGACCCTGAGAGGAATGAACTTGGGGATGGAGAATTAGATAGTTGGTCACTACACCTGGAAAAACTTATCTTAATAGGTAGAAGAGCTACTGACAATGACTTTGAGTTGCTGAAAAAGAAATAGGGAAAGTAAGTATGTAGGATGAGAAAGAACATGGATTGGTGAATGTTTTCATGTACTGCAATAAGTAGATCATCCATTCCAAATACTGTAAGTTTTAAGGAAACAGAAGGGATGCTGTGGTATATTGAAAAGAATGTTGGGTATAGAATCAGTAATGACCTGAGTTTGGATTTTAGCTCAAACACTAATGGTATATCCATGGGCAAATAAATTGCTTAGTTTCTCTGAGTATCGAATGGCGATGATATCTCTAGGTACTTCACAGAGTTGTTATGAGGATTAAATGAGATGTGTGCAGTAAACACTATATATTACCCTTTCCATTGCCAGAAGCAAATGGTTCTGTCCCTGTCCCTTCTTTTTAAAGAGCTTTCATAAAGAAGTCTCTGGGTAATTTTAATATCCCGTCCCAATGACTAAAATGGAAGAGAGGGAAAGAAAGACTAACTGAGCAAATATAGAAGTCTCTTCTTCCCCACTTCCCAAACAAACAACCAAGTGAATAGCAGTAACTTCCAAGAAATGTTGCTGTCAGATATCACACTGCCACTTGAAGAATTTAAAATGGATATAGGAAAGGGAATATAGGGGGAAGGAGTGACATTTTTATGAGAGAGACAATTTTGGATTTCCTTATTGCTGTAGTCCAGAACAGTGCAATATAGAAAATTATGAAAACCATGAAGATCTTTGAAGGGAGGAGTTATTGAAAGACAAAAGGGTTATCATGATTTCTAAAATAGTATTTTGTTTTTCCAAATACATGTAGATAGTTTTCAACATTTATTTTTGTAAAACTTTGTATTTTAAATTTTTCTTCCTCCCTCTCTTTCTCCCCTCCCAAGGCAGCAAATAATCTTATATAGGTTAAATATGTTTAATTTTTTAAAAATATAGTTCCCTATCTGTCATGTTGTGCAAGAAAAATCAGACCAAAAATCATGAGAAAAAATAAACAAACAAACAAAAAGATGAAAATACTATGCTTCAGTTCATATTCAGTCTCTCTCTGGATGATATTGGCATTTTCAATCCCAAGTCTATTGGAATTAATCATGATTCTTTAGAGTCTTAAATGTGTCCCTTTTGTATCCATTCATTTCTAAATAAAAAGAATTTTGTTAGTCTTCTGTACCATGTGAGCCTAAGGAGTTATGAATTTTTGGTGAGTGACTTTGGGTGAGTGGTAGAAAACAAAGTTTCCATGTGATCTAGGTGGGGACCATAAGCCAGAGAAGTGGAAAGTTCCCCAAATGTATCTCAGAACTATATGTCTGTAAAGAGTGTCTTACACAAGGGTAATATATGTAAACTACCTTAAAAACCTTAAATTCTATATAGGTATTATAGATTATTATTAATCAGAAATCTCTTATGAACTCCTACCATTGGATGCTTGCTTATCCTTTCATCAAACATTTATTAAAAGCCTATTCTTGTTATTGAGCAAAGCATTCTACCAGGTATTGGGAGAGTCCCAAATGTAAATAATGTATACGTCCTATCATACAACTTCTAATTAAATAGGGATAAGGAAATGGACACAAATAACTACAGTAATATTGAATATGCAAAATATATAAGAGGAATAAATAGTATGCTATTAGAGTTTAAATAGATCATTTCCCCAAGATACAGTTTTGACCTTGCCTCTCAAATTCTTCAGTAATTTGCTCTTTAGAATCAAATACAAATTCCTTGATCTATCACCTCAACTTCTGGTTCCAAATCTACCTTCCCAGTCTAATTTTACATTCTTCTTCTTCACATAATACATTTAAACTAAACTAGCTTAAGAGAATAGAAATACAGAACTTGAGAATTACATGAAATCATGGCAGCCACCTAGTCTAACCTATATCCGAAAAACAGCATCTACTACAGTATATTTGACAATCGGCCTTTTAGCCTGCTGATCTCTTTAAACTAGATATTCCACATCTTGCTTACGTACATTCATCCACTCAAATCAAGCCATTGATCATTTATTAAGAACTTACAATATACCAAGCACTATACTAAGAACTGAGAATTCAAAGAAAGACAAAAAATAAGTTTCTGCTTTCAAGGAACTCATGTTCTAATGAGGGAGACAATATGCAAGCAATATGTGCAAGCATGATATATACATACATCTATACACATATATGTATATAAATACATACATATATACACATATATATGTATATACATACATACCTATACATATATATATATATGTTAAATTGGGGATAATCTCAGAGGAGAGATGGTAGCATTAAAGAAGATTGAAAAAGGCTTCTTGCAGAAGGTGAGGCTGTAGTTGAGACTCAAAGAAACCCAACGAAGTCAGGAGGCAGAGGTGATGTGGGAGTTACAGACACTGGGGACAACCAGAGAGAACACAGGGATTTGGACAATGGAGCATCTTATATGAAGAATGTCAAAGAGGACAGATCTCTGAATATATTGCAGAGAATGTGATATAAGAAGGTTGGAAGGGTAGATTACAAAGTATTTGAAGAACCAAAATATTTGATTCTGCTAGTAGTAGGGAGTCACGAGGGTTTATTGAATGGCAGGATGACATAGTCAGACCTATACTTTTAGAAAATTTGATAGTTGAGTGGAAATTGACCTGGAATGGGGAAAGATTCTTCTCTGCCCTTCTGAATTCTTTCCTTTATTTGAAGTTCAACTCATATTCTATCCCTCCCATAAAGCTTCCCCTGATTCTTCTAGCTGAAAATGTTCTCTTCTTTCTCAGATTTTACTAGAGCAGAGTGCATGTGTTATGGATCTCTCTTGTCGCTTGATGAAGTTTTTGGCTCACTTCTTAGAATAATGCTTTTAAAGGCATAAAATAAAATATAGAGATGATTGAATATCTCATAATATAGTTATCAAAATATTTCTGTAGCAATACTATGGAATCCAGGTTAAGGATCACTGTCTTGGAACATTTTGTATCTTTCCTTTGCTGCTATTCCTTTCTACCCTATTTTGCTCTACTGTGTTTATGTTGAATGTCAGTATTGATAGCTACTTAAAGGAAGGGACCCATTATTTTCATCTTTGTATTTCTAATGCCTCACCATAGCTAAAGCACAATAAATGTTTGTGGACTGGAAATTGGAAGAAGATTCTGGCTAGAGATTGCTTTCATAGAAGAGATGATATTTAAACTACATCTTAAAGGATGGATAGAATTTCAATGGTGAAAGATGAAGGAGTGATGGTAGAACTATTGTTGTAGGGAATGACATGAGCAAGGGAAAAGGGACTGAAAGGTAAAGGAAGTGATTCCATGAGGTTAAGTGGTCTGCTTTGGCTGGAGCCATCAGTACATGAAGGGATGTTGGTTTCAGGTTATTTTCTATACAATCAAACAAAGCTCTGACTCTTAATGTCATACTGAAAGCACTGAAAATGGGACTTGCTTCATTATTTCTATTTGTATCTACAGTACCTCACGCAATGCCTGAAACATTGTTGGTGCTTAATAAATTTTAGTTGATTGGTTGAGCTCCACATTGTCATTCATGAATAATTCTTACATTGTTTAGATCTTTTCTTGTCTAGAAGAACTGTAATAATATTAGTAAAAAGCATTTTATATGGTGCCTGACACATAAAATAGGTACTATAAAAATATTCCTACTCCTTCCCCACTCTAGTAAAAACTTATTTTCCCAAAGGGACTGTGAATTCTTCATTATTCTAGAATGACTTCCATTTCCAGGAAAAAAAACTCAATTCTAGAAGAAGAAGAGTCTAATTCATCCTCAGATTCAGATGCTTAGAATTTAACCTAAAATTTACTAAAATTTAATTGTAGTCTCCAGATTTTACCTTATAATTTAGATATAAATGAACAATTTTTTCAAATTGTGTGGTTACCATAGATATAACCCCTGTTTTTTTGGTTATTCTGGATTTAGGGTGACTTTAAAACTAGGCCAAACACCTATCTATTATCTATTAACCTGTGAACTATGATTTGTATGTCTTGTATACTATGATCTGTATTGTTTGTATACTATTGTATACTATAGTTCATAGTATGAACTATAGATTTCTTGTTTCCTACTTTTCATCTCCTCCTAAAATTGAAAAATATAGAATTCCTCAGGGTTCAGGCCATACTCTTGAAGCATGCAACTGAGTTAACTTTTCTCATTTCATATCTACTCAACTGAATTTTACCAAGATCCCACAATTATCATTTATGGCTCTGCTATCTGATCTCTTCCCCCATCTTTTAGAATTAAAGAAAGGGTGTTAATTAATTTGTTTATTAATAAAGTGTTTTTTCCTATTTCAATCGATAAATTAAGGAGAATTTGTAAAGCAGCCACTGTATTCTAGGAATTGTGCTGCACACTGAGGATACAAATGCTAAAAATGAAACAACCCCAATTCTCAAGGAGTTGGCAATCCATGAAAATGTCTTTATAAAATATTTGTGTGCCAACCTTTATATTTTTATACCCTGTGACACAATAACCTAGTACTCTTACCTAACTTCAGGTTCCTACTGCCTTGATCCCATCCCTATGACATTTCTCTCTCCTAGTTTGTCTTGCCCAATTATCCATTCCAGAGCTATTTGAATTTTGAGAGTGTTATGGAGAATATTTGTTTTAAAACCAAAGAAAAGAATGTGGTAGAATTTCAGGCATCTGTGAGATATTTTGGTTGGCAGTGGGTGAGGGAGCTTTCTAGTGGTCCTAAAATATCAACAATTGGGCAGCCACCTACTCTGTCTAGGCAGAAATCTGGTCTTAGGTTTCTGTTGAAGTGAGAGTCCAAGGGTCTATCTATAATCTTTCTTTCTTTCTTTGTTTATTCTCTAACCTATTATCACTGCATTAGGTGAAGCATGGATGCTAAATAATATTGCTGACTATTGTTGTAGAGGAAAAGAGGAGTGAATTGGGAAAAAGGGCTTCAGATCTCAAATTTGCTGCAAGATTTGCCTCAGTTTACTCATCAGTAAAATGACAATGTACATGAAGTAAATGATCTCTGCATTTTTTCCCAGTTTGTACCCTATAATCTTGTTAATTATAAGAGAAGAAAACATCACTCACAGTATGAACTGCTATGTTAAAAATAGCATCACTTTAAATAGAGAAATATTTCTCAAATGGACAATGAGATTTATCTGCCTAGTGGCTGCCATGGAGACGTGCTGCTATCAAAGGGTCAGGGCTAGTAGGGAAAGATCTTAGATGCACAGGAGCCCCGAAGTGTCAATCCAGATAAAGCAAAAGGTGCTGCTCCCTCCCAGTGGGCTGTTGGGAAGGAGTAGATTTGCCAGTGCTAAATAAAAAGCACCAAGCAGGAGGTAAAAGTTGACATAGAAAGTTAGAATAATCTGGTCTGCTTAGCTTGTTGGGTAGAAGGTGGAACTAATTTTAGTTTACATTTAGGACAATTAATTTTGCATGGAAGAAAAGTCTTATTTGAGGACATTGATGGTGTTTCTACTGTCCTTTAGTTTCTTTATAAGGAAATGTATAGTATAGTGAAGAAGGACCAGGAAAAAGTAAGATTATCCATATAATTTATCATCACTCCAGATAAACCATAGAATTTTAGAGATGGAACATCTCTCTGAAATAATCTAGTGCAACCTGCTACCTAGTCTCATCACTAATAATATCATTGATGGGAAGGGAAGTAATATTCAGCCAGAGCTTGGAAATGGACTTGATGCACAGGCTCATAAATAAGAAAATAAAAGTTAATTTCTTTTTTTATTTTGACAATATCACTAGATATAAAATCAAAGCAATGCCCCATAACATACTTGAATTTTAACAATTTATTTAGTATAATCTTTAACACATGAAGAAATGTAGATTGTATGATAGTATGGTTAGATGAAATAAATCTGTTTGGATTACTGGCTCTAATGTTGAGCTCCTTGATGAAGCTTTCCTAGCCTTGAAGGAAATCTTTATTGAAATGTCACAGGACTCTGTTCTTGGTATTGTTTTGTTCAACATTTTAAAACAAGATTTAATGAAGACATTAAAAGAGATGTTATTTTAAGTATGTGTGAACTGGTTATGGCTATGGGGTTGTATTAGATGACCCCCAAGATCTTTTTCAATTGTAATATTCTATAGCCTTTGTTAATCTCTTAAGCTGTTAATACTTCTCTCACACACATTACCTAGAATTTATTTTATGTAGATTCTTTATGTATTTATATGTGCATTTTGTTTGTCCTGGTCAATTATAAGCTCTAGGAGGGTCAAGACTCTTCCAGTTTTTTTTTTTTTGTACCCTCACTATCTAATTAACATAGTGCTTGGCACATAGTAGGTGTTCAACAAATTAAAAAATTTGTGTTGATTTATGATATGAGTTAAGCTGTGTCATTCCTATTTTCTTGATTTACCCTTCTTCCTACTTCTGACATGATCATAGTAAATGTGTGGAGCTAGATAGAATCTCAGAAAGCATTTGATACAATCCATTTATTTTACAGATCAGGGAACTGAGTCCTAGGAACATTAAGTGGTTTTCTCAAAGTCCCTCAGGTAATATGCCAAGGGTAGTTTTTCAATCCAGTCTTCTAATTCCAGAGCCTAAACTATCCTTATTCCCCAGAGCAATGCCAAAATATCATGCTTATCAGATTAAAAGTGATATTACTCTGGGAGGGATACCAAATACGCTGAATGACAAAATTGGGACACAGAAAGATCCTAAAAAAGGAATGACTGAATATATCAAGAAGAAAGTTAATCACAGTAAGTTGTAAAGCTCTTCATGAGGGTGAAGAAAGTAACTTACCAAGTCTACCATGAAGGAGATTTGGCTAGAAAGCAATTCTTAATAAATTCCTGGATCATATAATGAATTACAAGCTCAGTATTTCTTATAAGTGTGATATGGTGGTGAAAATCTAATGCATTATTACACTATGCAAGTCCTGGAGAAAAGGCAATAAAAGTGCCAGGCTAGCCCACATTTGGAACATTACACTCCAGGGATCATTTTCAAGGAATGTCATTGTCAAATTGGAGCACATTCGGAGAAAGATAACCAAAAGACTGAGGAAAGGGCCTGACAACTTCCTAAAGCAAGGACCAATATTAGGAATTAAATAAATGAAGGGCTATCCTATAGAAAAGGCAGTAAACTTACTGTAATTAGTCCCAGAGGACAGATCAATGGAGACAAGCTACTTAGAAGCAAATTTGGACTTTTTAGCCATGAGAGCTTTCTGGGAGTAAACAATGAATTCTTCAGCTCTGGAGGATTTAAAATGGAAATTGGGATCTCCTGTTTGAGTTTTTGTAAGTGAGATTCATGCTTTGGAGATTGAACAACATGACCCCTGTGATACTTTCCAAACTAGAGAGTCTGAGATTGTATGATCACTCTCAATGACAGGAAATACATTTCTTCCCAAAGTATTTCATTCCATTTTGCTCTGGTTTTAATTATTGATTACATTGAATTTAAGACAGACATCTGGTCCAAATATGTGATGAATCATATTACAGTGGAGAGAGAACTTTAGCTCTGTAATCAAAGGAACTAATTTCAAATCCTAGCTCTTTCACTTAACTAGCTGAGTAACTACAGCTAAGTCATGAAGTTTCCTTCTAATTCAATATCCTTATATATGGACATGTCTAATTCTAAGATGTCCTTAGAATTCTTTTCTAGATGTTTGATCCTAGTTACTCTTGTAGGGCCAAAAAGGCCAAGTTAAGTCTTCCTATAGTTAGTGTTTATGTCTTCTCTAAGTACTCCTTCTCCTTCCTCTTCTTTTTGGTATTGTCTCTTTCTCCCCCTCTTCTTTTTCCTCTTCTTCCTCCTCCTTTTCTTCTTCTTCCTTCTCCTCAGTTCCCCTAGTCCTCTCCTTGGGTGTAGATGGCTGCCTTTATCATGAGATTACTGAATCATCTCATTGTTGGAAAGAGTCATATTCATCAGAATTGATTGTCCTGTAATATTGTTGTCACCTTTTACAATGATCACCTGGTTCTGCTGATTTCATTTAGCATCAGTTCATTTAAGTCTCTCCAGGCCTCTTTAAAATCATCCTTCTGATCGTTTTTTTATAGAACAATAATATCCTATAATATTCATATACCATAACTTATTCAGCCATTCCCCACCCGATGGGCATCTACTCAATTTCCAGTTTCTTGCCATTACAAAAAGGCCTGCCACAAACATTTTTGCACATCTGCGTCCCTTTCCCTTCTTTAAGATCTTGTTGGGATACAGGCCCAGTAGAAATACTGCTGGATCAAAGGGTATGCACAGTTTGAGAACTCTTTGGGCATAGTTCGAAATTGCTCTCCACAATGGTTAGATCTGTTCACAATTCTATCAATAATGTATGTGTTCCAGTTTTCCCACATCCCCTCCAACATTCATCATTAATTTTTTTTGTCATCTTAGCCAATCTGAAGGTATGTAGTGGTATCTCAGAGTTGTCTTAATTTGCATTTCTCTAATAAATGATGATTTAGAGTACCTTTTCATATGTGTTATGGGCCAGAACTCTGTACTTGAAACAAGGATTCTTACAAGGTACTAAGTGGAATCGATAAGACAATGGTTATCTAGTTTGGCATGATGATTAATAGTTCTCTAGTTCAGTATGACTGATATAATCTTACAGCAAATAATGATTCCCTAATGATATAATGATTGGTTTATACTCAATATACTGTAAATGATCTTCATCTGGAGTTGATTTGCCTTCAGAAACATTGGAATTTGAGGTGTGTTCTTCTCTCTTGCCATAAAAGCTGTCTATGGTGAGAGTTCTTTTTGGTTTTTTGCTCATTATTTTTAAGGGTTGAAGTCTGCTCTTAAGGCAAAGGAGCAACAGCTGCTTTAATTTGCCCTGGGGAAATTCTGCTGATTGACTTCTGGTGCTGGGTAATTGTGGCCAGGTCATTCTCCCAGGGCTCAGTGGTTTACAATTTGCCTTTTGTAGCAAATCTGCCAAACCACTTGCTTGCAACCAGGACATAGTAGTCTAAGAGGTTCACAGAACATTCCCTGTGCGTGGAAGCTGCAACACTCTGGTTCCTCCACTTCAGCTACTTGCTCCTGACTCCCTGTGCTGCAGTCTGAGTTCACAGACTTTTCCTCTACCTGTTTGAAACAGCCTGTTCTGAAGTTCTTGCAAGGTATCATCTTCTGGAAATATGTTGTACTCCAAATATTTCTGGGTTCTATCACTTCAAAACTAGTTTAGGGCCTTAACTTACTGTTGGTTTGAAAGAAGGTTAGAGGAGATCACAGAAAGTCATATCTGTTCTCTGCCATCTTGGCTCCACCTCTTGAGCTCAATTAATTTTCTAAGGACATAATTTTGAGCTTCTTTACCATCATGGCGATCTTCACAAAAGCATAATGGAATTATCACTTCTCTCATTTTGAATATTATATTCTACTTTCTGAAAACTCCTGAAGGTATATGATACTGAAGTTGAGTCAGCAATATTGCTTCCCTTAAATTATTACTTATACTATTACTCCTGGCTCTACCTACCTTCCAGGAGTTATAGTCTAGAATCTTCCACAAAATAGGTTTCTATGCCAGTGTTTGGCATAGGAATTTGAAGTGAAAGGGCCATTTTAAAAGTAACAAGCAGGTGCAGTGTGGGACAGAAGTAAAACTATATAAGACATCTAGAAATCAGCAATATCTCATTATCTCTTATATCAACTATGGCACTAACCCCCTAACTGTTTTTCCCTGTCTCCATTCTCTTTATTATTCTATGTTTGATTCACAAAGCTCACAGTCATTTTCTCAAAACATAGGAGTAATCATTTCACTTTCCAAATTCTCTATATTTGTTCCTTTTTAGCTATAGGATAGTATCCAAACCCCTTATCTTAGTATTTGAGGATGTCCATAATCTGACTCTCACCTACCATTCCTATATTAATTTATTTCTTAAAGAAATTTTCTTGGGATCAGGGGAAGGGATTAGGAAAGACCTAATGAAGAGTTGTCACATGTGCATAGCTCTATTTTAATAGTAATTTCCAATTACATGTAACAATTTTTAATATTCATTTAAAATTTTTTTGAGCTCCAATTTTTTCCTTCGTTTCCTTTCCCTTCCTAAGACAATATACAATTTATATAGGTCATTTATATAGTCATGCAGTATATGTAATATTTCCATATTAGTCATGTTATGAAAGAAGAAACAGAGCAAAAGCAAAAAAAAAACAAAAAATAAAGAAAATGAAAATAGTATGATTTTGATCTATATTCAGACTCCATCATTCTTTCTTTGAATATAGATAGCATTTCCATCATTAATCCTTTGAAATTGTCTTGGATCACTATATTGCTAAGAAAAGTTAAATCTATTAAATGTGGTCATCACATAATACTGCTATTACTGTTTACAATTTCTGCTTTACTTCATTTTGCATCAGTTCATATAAGTCTTTCCAAGTTTTTTTGCAATCCATATACACTTAATTCTAAAGAATATAGGGTCATAAATAGAATTAAGCATTCTAGGCAGACATGGGAGGTGTCCTATGCAAAGGCAGAGAGATGGCATATAAAAACTGATTTCATGTTATTTATATCTATAAGTCTCTACACCAATAAGCAGATTATTTTCTGCTCCCTGTTCTTATTCTGACTTTTCATGTGTCATTTCTGCCCATTCACAAACATGCATAGAATAAGCTCCTGCCAGATCTTCATATATCATTTTTTCCCTTCCTTTGAGGCTTAGATCAAATTTTGCTTTTTCCATGATGGTTTCTCTCCAAGTGATCCTTCCCAAGTTTTTATAGAATGTCTTGTCTTGATCTCTCTTTGCCCTTACTATAAATTTTTGTAACCAATATATTTGTGTTGATGTGATATTTCCTTACAACATCATTAAATTGTAAATTATTCTTTGCATTGCTAGCTTGAAGAAAAGTGACTTGAACTTAGTAGGCAGGAAGATACCATAGTGACATTGAACCTGGAATCAGGAAGTCCTAAGTTCAGATCCAGTCTCTGACACTTACTGTGTGACCCTAAACAAATGATTTAACCTCTCTCTGTCTCTTTTTCCTCATTTATCAAATGGAGTAGTAATAGCATATGTCTCTCATGATTGTTGTAAGGCTAAAATGAGATAATAATTATATAGTGCTTTGTACACCTTGAAGGATTGTATAATACTGATTGTAGTTGTTAATATTGTTATATCTTTGAATCAAAATGTAAATGAAAGGAAATTATGGTCTGAGTTTAGAATTTAAAAAATTACACTATAAAGGACCCTAAGCGTCATCTAGTCCCAACATTTATTTTCCAGGTGAGGAAATTACCCCAAGGAGGGTAAAACAGCTGCCTACAATCACACGGGAAACAAAGGGCAAAACCAGGGTTCAAATTCAGGTTCCCTAATTCCCAATCCAGCATTCTTTCCATTGTACTGTGCTGGTAAAAAATCTAATAAATGGATTTTCCATTGAGGATTACATTATTTTGAATTTGACTCTCTCCAAATGTCCACATGTTTTTAAGCACTGGCATATGGAACTAACCCTGACCTCCTTGATTCTTTCAATGGACTTCAGCAATGGACAGTTCCCCACTCTGCTTGTTTCCCCTGCATCAGAAAGAAACATCCTTGTTCATTTGGTGGCAGATGGTAGCATTATTTAAAGGAAGAGCATGTTTTTAAGCTGTCAAATGATTGTTTAATTTAATTTTATTGAATACATTGAAATAAGATGGCCCAGAGTTCAATGTGAACCATGATGATTAAACATTTTTACCCCCAGGGGAAGCTACTGTCTACAAGAGCTTAGACGAGGTTTCCTCAGGGACAGTAGGAAAATAGAATGTTGAAGAGACAGCTATTGAGAAGGAAGACAATACATGTAAAAGAAATCCTTTGTCTTCAAATAGAGACTTGACTCCAGAGGAGACTTCCTCAAGGAGAAAAAAAGGAAAAGTCACATGCAATACTTTAGTTCATCCAGAACATCAAACAAGGAATGCTCATTTTTAAAGTTCCATGTCTCATAGTATGAGTTGAGGGGTGGGGGGGAATCCTATGAAGTGTATTTGCTGGGAACAATTCAACCAAAAGAAAAATTTACTAAATCCCTACTGTATTCAAGATTCTATCTCATGTTATAATCAATTTGCCAGGAATAGTCTTCTTCTTAGCCTTTCAAGTTAGGGTTAATCCAGTATTTAACTGATAAATATTTTAAAAGCAGCTCTTCTTACCACCCCCCAAAGATACAGAGAATACTTTTAAATTTAATCTACATTATTGATATTTTATCCATAACTTTAAGTTTAGGCAATCAACAAAATAATAAATCAAGCCATGACATATAATGTTTTCCAATTTCCAACTTTTTAATGCTCATATAAAAAAATTAAACTTCTCTAGGTTAATCAGATGCAGAGAATAGCATAGCACAAGGTCAAGGACATCAAAATGGCACCAAATGTTTGGATTTGGTAGCAATCTCTAGTTCAAATATGAGGCACAAAGCACATGTGAAGAATTCACAATGGCTTTCTCATTGTCAAAAGGTATCTTTATTTATGAGAAGACATTATGGAGAAAATGAGGAGGTAAAATAGATATCTGGAATGCTAATATGAAATATTGGGAGAGTATATAATTATCAAGGAAAGGAGTTTTTAACAGTTAATGAGGGAAAAGATAAGGTCCCCAGTGGAATTCACAATTAATCAAGAGGAAGTAGATATGGCATGAAGTGGGAGTATGCCATTAACTACTTGGGCAAATCTATACAGGAGTTTAGCACCCTAAATGAGTTAAATAGCTATAATGAGGAGAAAGAATCCATGATGCAGAATGCCATGATGGGCTAACCCCAATAGATATTCAGCAAAGATAGCATAGGGCAATAGACAGATTTATAAGGGATATTTAACTTTGGGAGAGTGACATTGTAACTTGAGTTTCTATTAGATATAGTTAGGTAGCATTTCCCAAGACCTCTACAGGGGTGGGACTGTAAGATTGAGCTGATCCCCATCAATAACCATCACTACTTGCCTCAGGAAGTATTATAATCTTATCAATAGTTCAGGTTTCTCTGTCATCCCCACCTGGTTATCCATCATAAGCAATGTTGGTTTGAGTGGCAGGTCAGGCTACGTAATCAACCAAACGTATCTGGAATCACTTTGTTTTGAATTACCCTTCCAAAGATGCATAACACAAACAATTTCTGTCCATTTTCTTTGACTTTTGACCATGTACTGATCGTAGCAAAACATATTTCTGATCATAGATCTATATCTAAAGAGACTTAAGAGGCCATCTGCCAAAACCCCTCCTTTTTACAAGTGAAGAAGGTGAGGTCTGAGGGCAAAATGATTTCCTCAAGATCTCACAGATAATAAATATGAATGGCAGTACTGAAACCCAAGTCTTTTGATTTCAGAGCTTGGGCATTTAAGATCACCAGAGGATCCCTTCTATGTGATGGGGAACCTTCTTCACTTATTTCTGATATCACAAGGATAGTAGTGAAGAAAATGGACTTTCTCTCCTTCTTAACACATGAACCACCCACTTTCCTTTTTGATATTACACATCCACAAAAATACAGGTATTGTTTATTCTTTGCATTTCCTAATTTATCATTACTCTACTCTGATCGTATTTACCATGCATCTCTCCACTGAGCTTTGATTGACAGTCATTTTTAAGTCTTTATAGCATGTAGTGATCCATGATTTACAACCACAGCAGCCAGCTTGGGAATGTCAGGTATTAGGAGATTTTCTGCGAAGCTAATGGGTATATGCCAAGGTAATGGTTTGGCTCATTAGGAAAAAATTGCAATGAACTATGAGGCTGATGGAAAGCATCTGCCTTTGGGCCACAGGGTCCTATTAGGAAATTCCATAACTACTCATCAGTTAGCACTATTGAGCACCTGCTAGGTACCAGGCATTTTATTAGATTTACAAAATATAACAATCCATGCCCTCAAGAAGCTTGCATCTTATTAGGAAAGGTAACATCTATGTATATAAATACATATAAAATGGGGTGAAGAGGCACTAAGTGGGGGGAAAGAATCATGAAAAGCCTCATTTAGGATGTTGTACTGGAGCTGAATTTCAAGGCTCAGAGAGGTGAAGGTGAGAAGGAAGCATAGAACCAGCTTAAGTAAAGACTACAGAGATGAAGTGTTGTACAGAGAAACAGCAAAAAACATGTCTGACAACCACAGAAAAGGTGAAAGAAAAAAATGCATTTCTTGTGCAAAAAGAGACTAACTTGGAACTTAGCACACCAAGTAGCTCTAGGTCTCTTTACAAACCGATCAACCCTTGAATAAGTGATAGAATAGTCTGCACTTCAGGGAAGGAGACCGTAAGGGTTGCTGGTTAGGAGAAAGTGGATAAATGCTTGGGGAAAAAGCTAATTTTTAACAGTCTTGCTAAAGGAGAGGCAATATGCGACCAGGCAATGGACACTGGGATTATATCAAACCTTGCTAGACTAGATCTCTGATTTTAAAATAATTATGATAAGTGGACCACATCATATTGTGGATCTGCTTTCCTCAACTTTGCCAGGTCAGGGGTGAAAACAAAGCTCTTAAAGGACATAATTAAAGGTCTAGATCTAATTTACCTTTAGAAGCCAGACTTCTGTGGGATGTATTGAGGGACAAAGTCACTAACTAGAACATAGATTAGCAAGCTAAAAAAACTGATAAATAGAAGTATGTATAGAATATTTTACATATACACACAGGCTCATATACGGATATACATTTTTGTTGTATCTAATAATAGATTCTAGGATGGAGTAGGCAGGAGGGAAGAAAAAATTAAAAAAAAATTTACATGATAATTTTATATGTTTAAAAGGAATAGCAAGTCATACATAATAAATTTTGAGTATCACATGCAGTCATCTTTTTTATACTGTGCTATGGAAATATTGGTTTTATTCCATAAATTTAAAAATTGAGAAAAATTGGGAAAAAAGGAAAATAAAACAACAAACTAAAAAGGCTAACAAGTACAAAAGGTTGTGAGAATCAAATGAGTTATTATATGTAAAATACTGTATAAACCTTAAATGTTTATAAATACTAGATATTTTCTTATTTATTATTATCATATAGTACTTTGTTTTGCAAAATATTTTAAATTCATCTCATTTGATACTTATTACAACCATGTAAATTAGTATATTAACTGCACATTACAGCTAAGAAAATTGGGGTTGAAAGGGCTTGTGATTTCCCAAGATCTCTCCAAACCTCCATTTAAGGAGAGAGTCCTGTCAGATCAAAAAAACATTTTTTTTTACCTCACTTTTTACTCATTACTCTCCTCTGGGCCTTCTTTGACAGATTTCTCTACTGTGACCTTAAATTAAATACCTTTTCCTTCTCTTTCTCCCTGACATTATCTTTTCAGCTTCTTTTAGTGTACTGTCTTTCCTCATTAGGTTGTAATTTCTCTGAGGGCAATAACCCTCTTTTTTTCCCCTTATTTGTATCCCTACTAATTAGAACTGTCTTTGGCACATTATAGATTGACTCTTTTTATTCCCTCCCTTTCTTCCTTCCTTCCTCTCTCCCTTTCTCCTTCTGTCGTCCTCTCACTTTTCCTTCCTTCCTTCCTTCCTTCCTTCCTTCCTTCCTTCCTTCCTTCCTTCCTTCCTTCCTTCCTTCCTTCCTTCCTTCTTTCTTTCCTTCCTTCCTTCCTTCTCTCTCTCTCTCCCTCTCTTTCTCCCTTTCTCTTTCCCTCTCTCCCTCTCTCTCCTTCCCTTCCTCTCTCTCTTCCCCCCCTCCCACCTCTCTCACAATGGGGTTAAGTGGTTTTCCTGGGGTCATTCAGCTAGTAAGAGTCTGAGGCTAGATTTGAACTCAGATCCTCTTGACTCCTGGATTACCTATCTGCTTCCGTAATAGACTCTTCATAAATCTTTATTGGCTGACTGATTGACAATTTGCTTGTCATTTCCTTCATAAAATGATAACCCACAGCCAACTCTAAGATCTTTCAAACCCCTACCCAGTGTTTTCCCTTGGCTAATGCAAGTGCTATCTCTTAAGCCACCTGATCCTGGCTGACCAGGGTAAGAACTGAATCGCTACCTGCCCATCAGACCTGCTTCCTCACCATCTTTCCTATTCATGAAACACTTCTGGGTCTATAAATGGTTTTCAATGACCAATGCTATCTCTAACTGCTACTGAGTTAGGCTTTATAGATAGTCTCTGTTTCCTTGAGGCTTCCTCATAAGAACATTAATGCCCTTTCTCTCTTCTGAGAAGGGGTCCTCCTAAGGAGTGGGAACTTCCTCTTCCTCCTAAGGAAGAAACAACAGAAGCATTTATTAAGTGCCTACTATGTGTCAAGCAGCATGCTAAGTGATTTACAAATATTATCTCCTTTGATACTCAGAACAATCCTGAGAGGTAGGTACTATTATTATCCCTATTTTACAGATAAAGAAACAGACAAACCAAGGTTAAGTGACTTGTCCAGGGTCACAGAGCTAGCAAGGAGTTGAATTTAGATCTTTCTGACTCCAGGCTCATGGCTCTATGCACTGTACCGCCTAGATCCCTTTAAGGTCAGAGAAATCGTGTCAAGAGAGTACCAATGTGTAGTTGCTTTATCTGGACCATGATCTAGATTGATTCCATAAAGAACCAGTAGGAAGATAGTAGATGCTTAATAAATGCTCATTGACTGGTTGATTTCAACTTGTGGAAGCCCATTTCTTCAGGTCTACCCTCTAGGGAAATGAAATTCTAGGATCAGATGCTGGCAAATCTACACTGACGACAGAGTGACTACAGTAGGGGAAAATACTACATTTAACATCAGAAAGCCTGAGTTCTAAATCTGCCTCAGCCCTTTACTGTCTATGAGATGATTTGTTTAGTCATTGTCACATCTGTCTCTCCTTGATCCTATTTGGGGTTTTCTTGGCAAATATGTTGGAGTGGACTTGCCATTTTCTTCTCTAGCTTATTTTACAGGTAGAGAAACTGAGACAAACAAAGTTTAAATAATTAACCCAGGGTCACACTGCTAATGTCAGAAGCAGGATTCTAATTCAAGTCTTCCTGAGTCCCAGTTTAACATTCTATCCACTGCATCCTCCGATACATGAGCACAACCATTTCATCACCAGTTTCAATATGTTTATCCATAAAAGGAGAAGAATAAATTAGATGGTCTTCAGGGGTTCTTCCAATTTTAATATCAGATAGTTCTTCTGAGGACAAGTCTGAAAGGGGCATGGGAACCTACAAAAAAAAAAAAAAAAAAAAAAAAAGATGGTTTGGAGAATGCTAGAACAGCAGTGAGGGAAAGTTTGCCTTTACTATCCCTATCTGCCTGTATGACAAGGCACAGAGCCAGACAGTGGGGAGATAGCTACTAGACAGGTCTTTTTGCCTTCCTGAACTTTCTAACAAATATCAATATTAATACCCTTGGTCTCACAAGCACAACCAAGGGTATTCTCATGGCTATGTCTGGTCAGGAATTCTGATTTATGTCCTGTCAAGAAGACTGATTTCCCCAGTAATAGTTATGTTTCCACTAGTGATTTTCTTCCCCTTGGGACTTCATATTGCAGGGAAGATCCATGACCCCCTGAGGCTGTATAACCTAAATGCTCCCCCAGGAAATTGTTCCTACAACTATTCTCAATCAAAGCCCAATAAAGTTTCTGAAGGTTTGTACTGGGCTGGAGCCTGGGGATTACAAGAAAAAATTTAGCTATCCCAGCAGGTACACGCATAATAAGGGAGAGTATATAGAATAAATTTCCCTAATGACCCCAATCTAATTCTTAAGAGCATGGGTTTGTAAAGTTTTTTGGTCTTTATTCAGCAATATAGTTCTTGGTTGCTAAATGCCCAGTGTTAATTTTGAAGTGTGTGGCAGGTTTAGAATCAATGTGCCATAGCAGAGGGAGAAAGAGAGATGATTTTCTTTGCTTATATTTGATGGCACACTTTATTCACTTTATTCCTATAAATAGAATGTAAGCTTTTTGTGGGAAGGGACTGATTTAAATTTTTTTCTCTTTGTGTGCCCAGCAGCTTTCTCTTATGTATTATTAAAAAGTGTTGTATAGGAGAAAGTGGGGAATGATCTGGGAATAATTGGAAAACCTACAGGAAAGTCCTAAGTCTGATATGTACTGTTGGTCTGACCATGGTCAAGTACTTAACTTCTCAAAACTCTAGGCAGCTAAAAGACTTTTAATTGTATATAGAGTGCTGATATGGAGTGATACAGAAAGTTTCCTTCGTTTTTATATTACAGTAAACATTTTGTCATCTGGGATGTAGAGAGAATGAAGACTCTAGCCAAGGGTTCATTTGTACTGTCTTGCGTGTGAGAACTGCTTTGCTTACTTTATCTTGCATTAGTTCATAAATGCCTTCCCATGATTCTCTCTATTGTTCACATGGATAAGTTCCTGTGTCATGGTAATTAATTATGTCCATTGAATCATAAGTTGCTTAAGTAGTCTCCACTCAAGGGACAACTTTATTTCTAGTTCTTTGCTACTAACAAAGTTATGTTATAAATATTTTGATGTTTATAGGATACATTTTTTTAAAAACATTGACCTCCTTGGGATATATATAGAATTTCTGGTTAAAAAAATATTATTCTTTAAACTACTTTTTTTAAAACTACTTTCTTAAAATAATTTCAAATTGCTTTCCCAAATGGCATGACCAATTTGCAGATCCACCAACAATGAAATAGTGTATTCCTCTTTCTATAACCCATCCAACATTGGGTTTCCACATAAGTCATCTTTGTCAATGTGATACCTTTTGGTTTTACAACTTAATATACATGACATAGTCAGTACAAGAAAGATCCGAAAATTGATACCTTAGAATTAATGAGGGCTTCCTCCTTTTCTTCCTCATTAAAAATCCTAATATTAGCAGATGTTTAATCTTATGTTTATTTATTTATTTATTTTTATTAAAGCTTTTTATTTTCAAAACATATGCATGGATAATTTGACAATATTGACCCTTGCTTAGCCTTGTCATTCAGATTTTCCCCTCCTTTCCCCCACCTCCTTCCCTAGATGGCGAGTAATCCAATATATGTTAAATATGTTTAAATATATGTTAAATCCAATATATGTATACATATTTGTACAATTCTCTTAATGCACAAGAAAAATCCGATCAAAAAGGAAAAAAATGAGAAAGAAAATAAAATGCAAATAAACAATAAAAAGAGTGAGAATGTTATGTTGAGATCCATACTCAGTTCCCACAACCCTCTCTCTCTAGGTGTAGGTGGCTCTCTTCATCATTGAAACTGGCCTCAATCATAATTATTGGAGTCACAGCCATCAAAATTGATCATTGTATAATTTTCTTGTTATAATTGTTATAATCTAATGAAGGATGCCAGGGAAGTTTTCTAAAGTAAGTGATATTCTCTTAGATCCAAAAATATTAGAATATTCTGCCCCTGATATTAATTTTATAACCAAAAAAAACCTGACTTAATTTTAAGTCAAGTTATCTGTTCACTACATAAAATTTCTTGAAAATACGAAATCCAAAGATAAATACAACCTGACCTCTCTGCCTTGCTAACATCATGTAGTTTTCCTCAAAGACTCATTTTGAGCAGCTTATTGAATAGCAGTTAAACCACATCCCATTCACTTTGCAGATCTTCCCTATCACATTAACTTCAGATGAGAACCATATCTACCACACAGCAGCCAGAGCTTTGTCCAGGTGCCAATATAGGAGTGATGCTTCCCATTCCCCCTGAGGGAGGTACATTTCTTGTACCCTACCCAGTGGATTCCCAGTCACTTAAGTAGTCCACTCCTTTGCCTGGTTCCCATGATACTATTTCTAGAGTCCTGCTACCATTCTCCAAATGCTTGCCTTTCTATTGGCAAAACACTCAAAACACATTATTGGGTCTGGGAATCCAAACTAGAAAGGATTGTCAAGATCAGTTCATTATAAGGAGCATGGTCCCCTCTTCTCATTAGAGATGTTTTTATTTAATGCCATCCTATACCACAATGCCTCTTATACCAAGAGGAAATGTGAGTACATGAAGAAGGGAAAAGATAATCCTTGTCCCTCATAGAGCTTGCATTCTATCTATTGTGAGGAAGAATCAATAGAAATGGAGGTGTCAGCCATTATCTCCATCTCATCACATTCTCCACTGCCCTGTCTTTCCATTGTGCTTTTTGGAACTTTAAGGCTTTCCCTTTTCTTCTACTCACAATTTAGTCCTCATTCCAGATCTCTTCCTCTCACATGCTTTCATCTTTTCATACTTGATTAAGGTTAGCTTTCTCTTAAGATACTACCTTTCTTGAGATACTACTATTTCTGATTGTTCTTTCATACTTTCCTACCCCAAAGAACCAGAACAAAAATTGTCATAGTCCTTGTCATGTCCACTGCCACTTTCAATCACTCAATCTTCAGTATTTATTAAGCACCTACTATATTCCAGGCACTGAGCTAAGGTCTGAGGATACAAAACAGAGAGAAAAATCTCTGTTTTTAAGAAGTTTACAATCTAATAGGGGATGAGGTATGCAACATGAAAATAAATATATAAAAAGCAGACTAGATAAAGGATATTTAACAGAAGGAAGACACTAGTATAGAGAGGCTGTAAGAGGCGGGATTTTAGTTGGGACTTAAAGGAAGCTGGGAAGATCAGTAGTCAGAGCAAAGGAGGAAGAGCATTCCAGCATGAGGATAGCCAGGGGAAATGCCCTGAGCCAAGAGAAGGAGAGCCTTGTTTGTGGAATAGCCAGGAGGTCACTGTCATGGGACTGAAGAATACATAACAGGGAGTTTGTTGTAAAAAGACTAGAAAGATAGGAGTGGGCTACTTTAGGAAAGACTGAATAACAAAATATTGTATATTTGATCATGGAGGAAATAAGGAGTTTATTGAGCAGAGGAATGATATGATCATGTCTTTATTTTTTAGGAAATTTACTTTATTGACTGAATAGAGGTTAGATTGGAGCAGGAGGAGACTTGCTTGACCCTGTCTATTATAGATTGACCCTTTTTATTCCCTCCCTCTCTTCCTTCCTTCCTCTCTCCCTTCCTCCTTCTGTCCTCCTCTCACTTTTCCTTCCTTCCCTCCTTCCCTTCTTTCCCTTCCTTCCTTCCTTCCTTCCTTCCTTCCTTCCTTCCTTCCTTCCTTCCTTCCTTCCTTCCTTCTCTCTCTCTCTCCCTCTCTTTCTCCCTTTCTCTTTCCCTCTCTCCCTCTCTCTCCTTCCCTTCCTCTCTCTCCCCCCCCCACCTCTCTCACAATGGGGTTAAGTGGTTTCCTGGGGTCATTCAGCTAGTAAGAATCTAAGACTAGATTTGAAATCAGATCCTCTTGACTCCTGGATTACCTACCTGCTTCCGTAATAGACTCTTCATAAATCTTTATTGGCTGACTGACTGACAATTTGCTTGTCATTTCCTTTATAAAATGATAAGGTATGAGATGATTTGGGCTATAATGGGGGGTGGTATCAGAGGAGAGAAGGCGGCAAATTCAAGAGATGTTGCAAAGGTGACAGCGACAAGTCTTGGTAATAGATTGAATGTGGAAAGTGAGAAAGAGTAAACAATCTAGGTTGCAAGCCTAAGGCACTGGGAGGATGATCCCGCCCTTTCCATAACAGAGAATATAGGAGGGAGGATGGTTTAGAGGAATGATAGTGAATTCAGTTTGGGATATGCTGAGTTTAAGATGCCTGCTGGATATTCAGTTTGAAATGTCTATAAGGTAGTTGGAGATGGGAGAATGAAGATTGGAAATCAGTAGAAAATTTAAGGCAAGATAGCTAGATTTGAGAATCAACAGCATAGGGATAATTAAATTCATGGCAGCTGATGAGATGATCAAGTGAAGTCCCAAGAGAGAAGAGAAGAGAACTTAGGACAAAACTTTGAGAGACACCCATTGTGAAAAGGAGTGATCTGGAAGAAGATTTTAAAAAGGGACAGAAAAGGGGCAGCTAGGTGGTGCAGTGGATAGAGCACCAGCCTTGAAGTCAGGAGGATCTGAGTTCAGATCTGACCTCAGACATTTAACACTTCCTTAGCTTGGGCAAGCTTCCTTGACCTTGGGCAAGTCACTTAACCCCAATTGCCTCAGCAAAAAAAGGGGATGTAGACACAAAGAGCAGTCACAGGAATAGGAGGAAAAAAAGGAAAAAGTGGAGTGGAGAGGTAAAAGTATCAAAAAGGAGCGAGTGATCAAGTGTCTTTCTTTTTAAAATGAAGATCAAGAAAAAGACAATAGATTTGGAACCTGAGAGACTATTAGTAACTTTGGAGAGGACCTTTGCTAGAATGATAAGGTTGGAAGCCAGATTGCAAGTGTTTAAGAAGAGAGTGGGATCAGGAAACTGGAGGCATCCATTGTAGATAGCTTTCCCCCTAAGAGTTTAGTTACAAAAGGCAGATTACATACACACACACACACACACACACACACACACACATTTTCCTTTGTCACCATCAATCAGTAACTAACTTTCATCTTTTAAGGTTCACTCTATTCTTTGGCAAATTTTATTGCTGTCATTTATGCACTTCTAAGTCCTTCTCCTCTCTTTCCACAGAGTCTAGCACCTGGGACAGAGTTTTTTGGTCACTATCTTAAAACCTACCCTTTCATACACTTCAGTTCTAATTCCTCAACAGCATCCTCAACTCAAATGACCTCTGTCTCTATCCTAGTTCAGCCACACTAGAATTATGATTATGATTGTAATCATAATTATTAGTAGTAATAGTGATCCTGCTTGCTCGATTTGATTTGCTTCCTATTCTGGAATCCCTAGTTACACAAACTTGTTTTAGAAATCCATTCTATGACACATTTAATTTTTTTAAAAATTAGTATTGTAGCTCCAAAAGGGTAGTCATTTAATTCATTCTTCTTTGTGTTAGAGATGAAGAAACTGAAATTCAGGACAAAGAGAGATTTGTTCAAGATCTCAAGTAGTATCAGAGACAGAATTGGCTTCCAGATCCAAGACTCCAAAGCCAAGATCTCTTTCCATTGTACCACCTTTTCTCTTTGGGAAGGTGCCATCTTTGGAATTTTCCCCCCATAATAGGAACTAAATGCAATTCAGCAAACAAAACCTGATACTTCCCTAACACCTGTGAGTGAATTGATCGGTTACCAAATATCTCCTGTTTGCTTGGGAACATTTTTCATTCTTTTTCTTTCCAATGATTTCAGGGTATTTCACTTGTGGCATTTGGATCCTCCTCATTATACCATCCTACTCTATAATGAAGACAAATGCCCACAGTTTAGCAGCAGATTTAGATAATGACAAAATGTATAATAATACAAGGTAACAGGGCCAGGCTTGTGCATTCTAATTGAATATTTTCCTTGGATTCTCTCCTCATTAATCTTCTTTTATTCTTTCTATTCTTTGCAACCCTTTTGCCACATACCTTTTATGTGTGAATGCACAATTTTAAAAACAGAAATAGTCTCGGGGTCTGTATAGAAATCCAGTTTCCTTCTTTTCAGCTTGGTCTGTTTATCTGCCTATGAGCCACTGAGTTTCTGAGGGAAGAGAAAACATATAACCCAGACAAGGCACTTAATTGGTATGCTGGCCCACGCAAAGCCATCTGATTGCATTCAGTTACTGGCAGGGATAGAAAGCATCTCAAAGGGAAATAATATCTCACTGTGAATGTGGGAATATTGGTGGAAGAGCTGAACAGTAAACACCAGCCTTAATTTTAATGTCTCACATTATGCAAAACTTCAAAAAGATGAGGTCTTTGATAGGTGAGCTGGCCTCCCAGGGGGGAAATGCTATCACCGGGCTATTATGGCAGCCAATGTCAAATATCCAGCAGTCTGGAGAAGCGTCCAGACTTTCAGCATCTCCTCCATTTCTAAAGCATCATTTTCTTTCATAAACAAAAGGAGTTATCTATTACGGACGCCTGTGATGTCTCTGGGTTGGAGAGCTATAAGCAACGGTACCATTCAGGTCAGGAAGCATTCCAGTTGTAATGGCCCTTAAAAGCTGTGAGGCGGGACGTAAAACCCCAGAATCAATCCCCTAGGGGCTATTTTCCCAAATGAGGCATCCGGAGTGGAATAAAGCCTTTTATTCAGGTAATGAGGGCTTGGTACAACAGATGTGCTACTAGGAATACATGTGTTGGGAAGTGGGCAGAAGAATGATAAATGGGTGGTCCCATACAGTCAGACATCAACTGAAGAGACTGCGTGACTCAAGGCAAAGAGTTTGGGGGCAAGGATATGGGTTTGCCTCCCACCTCTAATACCTGTTATTATGTCATCTTAGGCTTCATTTTTCTTCTCTATATGATGGAGTTCTGAGGTCCCTTTTAGTTCTAAATCTCTGATCCTAAATCATTAGAATTCCTCTGGCTTCATTTTCTACATCTATTAGGAGCTGGACTGCTCTTAATCTATGAGTAGGATTCTAAACCTCTTTTCTAACAACAATCCCTTTAGTAATATAGTGAAGTAATAGTATGATGAAGTAACAGCAATAATATGGTGAAGTTACAGACTTCTCAAAAAATGCTTTTAAATGCCTAAAATAAAATACACAGAAAATAAACCAGTTTTGTTGAAACATGTTGAAATAACACCTAGGGCAGATAAGTGGTATAATGGGAAGAATGCCAGGCCTGGAACAAGGAAGACTTATTCTTATATGTTTAAATCCAACCTCAGCCACATACTAGTTGTGTGACTCTGAGCAAGTCCCTTAGCTTTATTTGCCTCAGTTTCCTTATCTGTAAAATAAGCTAGCAAAAGAAATGGCAAGCTACTCCTGTATCTTTGCCGGAAAGAGTCTGGAACAACTGAAAACAACTGAACAACAATAAATGTTGAAATATAGTTAGTGAAATATGTATTTTTTAAAATCCCAACAAGGTTAAGACTTCCAAGTTAAGAACACTGGAACAGAATGACAAGTTTTAATGGAGTTCTTGGATTAATTTAAAAGACAAAACACCACCTCCTGTTCCACTATTTCCAGGTAAAATATAAAACAAGAGGAAATTCAATTGAACAAATAAAAATTTAGAATACAATGAAAATAGGTACCTGTTACTAGTTTTACAAATTTGAGAAAATCTACTCAAGGAAATAGCTCTTAGTTGAAACATATCCTTTGGAGTCAGGATACAGTATGATTTCAGCTACACCCCAAGGCTGATTAACCAGTGTGGTAAAAGGAAGTCTTATTCCTAAGGCATGCTTCTCAAATTTAATGCTGAGCTTTGGTTAATCCAGGAAATATTTATTTGGCATTATGTATTGTGTAATCTAGAGACTCTATGCTAAGAAATACGAAAAACAGCTCCTATTATATCTCTATATACACATACATGCATATATATATATATATATATATATATATACATACATACATACACACAACTATATATAGTTTCTTGTTCTTCAGTCATATATAACTCTTTGTGTTCTCATTTGTAGTTTTCTTGGCAAAGACACTGGAGTGATTTGCCATTTCCTTCTCCAGCTCATGTTACAGATGTGGAAACTGAGACAAACAGGGTTAAAGTGACTTGCCCAGGTTCACACAGCTAGTAAATGTATGAAGCCAAAGCTGATGTTCTATGCACCTAGCTGCCTTCATATTTTAAGTGTATGTATATATTTTATATGTGATAACAGACACATATAGATGTGTATATATATATACATGTATAAAGATACATTATATATTTAAATACATATATGTACACACAAATTGGAGACATTAACAATAAAGATCAAGAAAATTTTATGTCACAACATTCCACATTTTTACAAGATAAAAAATGTTGTTACTTCCCAACTAGTCCATCTTTTCCAAATAGCACATATTACAATGCATTTGTTTCCTAAATCTATAATTATTGGCAGTTATGGTGCCATTGCATATACTACATTCATCCTCCTCTTCACCCTCTTCCTCCTCATCATCATTAAGGTTTTCCAGTATGCTATCTCATTTGATCCTCCCAACTCTATGAGGTAGATGTTATCATCTCCATATAGACAAGGAAATGGAGGCTAAAAAGCTAGAAGACTTATCCAGAATAATATAGGTAGCAAGTATATGATTCAACCTCACATCTTCTTCCTAATTTATCCAATATGTATCCTAGCTGCCATATTAAACAATTACTGCACTGCTTTTACTATCATTTAGAACAAATTCACCATGTTAGTTTCACTTTTGTTGACCTTGATTTGAACCTTTTTTTCATTGAAAAACATTAATGATTTTTTGTGGGAACTCTACTGAAAAACATCTAATAGTGTGGATCATTTCTTCATAATCCCTCCCTCAGAATGTCTCACCCTGTTATACCTCTATACCTCCCAACCAAGAAATAGGTCTCAAATAGATCCTAAGACATCAAACCAGGTCTTATAGATATTATGTCTAGAAATTATTACATGACTGAAGGCCTGACTACCATTTTCCCTTGTAGTCTTAAATTTTTCTTTATTCATTTCATGTGTAGATGTCTTGTTTCCCTTTCAAACTGGCCCCACAGTTTCATAAGGCTCCCCTAATAGTCCACAGGACTCTCTACTGAGGAAACTTAATGGGTACACTAAGAGCTATTAAATTTTTAGGTTTCAATTTAGTGCTGGGATTCATAGGGTTCATTAACCATACCAGAATCTAGTATCTCAATGAATCTATTATCAATAATAGAGATGACAATTTCTTCCAAAGATGCAAATCTCAACCCAGTCATGCTTGGCAATGTTTGTTGTTCTTCAGTCATATATAACTCTTTGTGTTCTTATTTGTAGTTTTCTTGGCAAAGACATTGGAGTGATTTGCCATTTCCTTCTCTAGCTCATGCTATTCTCATTCATAAATAAATATTTGTTGATTGAATAAATAATAAAGAATTTGTTTATCTTATGTGCTGTCTTCCCTATCATACAGGGTCACAACTTTCCAGTCATCCTGACCAACTCCCTCTCACTCACCCCACATATTCAATCCATTGCCAAATCTCATATGTATCTTCTCTCCACATACATATCCACCATTTTGGTTTAGATCCTCATTACCCTTCACCCAGACTAGTGAAAAAGATGACTAAACTCTCTGCCTCAAGTGTCTTCTCATTTCAACTCATCCTTTAGTCAATCATCAGGATGATTTTTCTAAAGCTTACTTTTGATCAGGTCACACTCTCAACCTACCCGTTTTTTAGTGTTTGCCTGTTGCCTTTGCTTTTAAATATCCCGTCCATTTAAAGTTCTTCATAATCTGTCCCTTTTCTAGCCTCATACTTTATTCCTCTTCACACACTTTTAACACTTAGTATCATCCTCCTTCTTCATCTTCCTAAGATTTCCCATTTCTGTGATTGGTTCATGTCTAAAATGCTCTTCTCTCCTCACTTCCAGCTTTTGGTCTCTCTGGCTTCCTTCAAAAATTTACTTAAGATTCTACCTTCTTTAGAAGGTCTTTCCTGTTTCCCTCAGGTGCAAACAACTCCATCTCTCAAATCATTTTTATTCTATATATATATATATATATATATATATATATATATATGTTTCCTTTTGTATCCTCCACTAAAAAGTTATCTTCTTGAGGACTATTTTTTGGTCTTATTTATATTTCCAGCGCTTAAGAAAATATCCCCAAACATTGTATGGGATCAATAAATTCTTGTTTACTTCCTGGTACTGTAAAAAGCCCTTAGTAGACCAAAAAATTAGTCTCTACCCTCAATAAGTTTCCATTCTGATAGGGGAAGACTACTCATAAAAGGGATCAAACATGATTGAAAGGTTGGACTGTGACATACCATAAGTTTACTATTGGGGCTGAACTCAATATTCTGAATGTCTTCCTCATTTATTTTATTTTTTAAAACAGCATTAATAATAATAACAACAAGTATTTATTAAGCACTTACTATCTACCTGTGACTATGCTAGCTCTAGGTTGCTCAAATGGAGCATGCTAATGGAGTCTGCCCATAAGTTATCCTTTCTTCTGATTATAGGATTAATTGGCCCATTCTTTGTCCAGAGGTACATTTCCTTAGTAGCATTCTTTGTAGGATAAAGGGTGTCAAACACATGACTAAAGGGACCATTGCTGTCCATGACACTTCTGGGAATGGCTCGAACTAGATTAAAATATAATTGGAAAATATTTAACAAAATATTTTTTGTTAATACAATAAGAGTAATATTAATCTTTGAAACTAGTCAGTTCTCAATCCAGAGATCCTTATATATGGTTAGATGTCCCTCGTTTCTATGAATTTGATCTCATTGTTTAATATCAATCTCCCAGCATAATTCCTTGTTTAGAATACGTTATAGATAGTATTTACTAACAGAAACTACTCCATTGCTCTTTAGGCATTCTTGAAATTCAGTTCTTGAAAGATTATAATTTCATGAATCTGTACACCAGAATCATAAGGAGGCTTTCAAAAAATAGCTTAACAGAAAGGCATAGAGACAAGAGATGTTGAAAACACCAAATCCATGCTGATATCTCTCTGGTTCTGATTTTGTTTTATACTCAGGGCTTGGAAACCTGTCATAATTCTGAAGTCAAGTTCAAGGACAAATGTCTTGAGAAATATCTATAGATGAACCAGGAAAGAAAACATGGGAATTAAAGAAGGAACTTCATGTATCTATTGGCCAGAGGGAAAGGTAAAAAGGAAAGCAAGGAAGTATTTATTAAGCACCTATTATAGACCAGACACAGTATACTTTACAAACATTATCTCATTTAATAAAGAAAAAAATAAAACTAAGTGAAGGGTACATGGTAGATGAATAGTGTGCTATAGTGGAAATGAGAGGAGTTGAGTTCAAATCCTACCTCTGATACTTTCTATCTATTTGACCTTGGGCATTTGATCTCTCTGCCCCTCAGTTTTCTCATTTCTTTTGGCCACTTAGGAGAGGGCATCAGGTATGGAATCAGGAAAACTTGACATCAAATATTGCTTCAAATACTTACTAGCTTTGTGATCCTGGGCAGGTCAGTTCTTTGTTTCCTCAAGTGCAAAAATAGGGATAATAATAGAATCTGTTTCCCAGGTTGTTGTGAGGATCAAAATTTGTAAAGCACATAATAGGTACTACATAAACATTATTGAAGATGAGGAGGAGGAAGAGGAAGAAATGGAGGAGAAAGAGGTGAAAGAGGGGATTGAACAAATGGTCTCTGAGGTCTCTTTCAGTTTAAAATCTATGGTCTTATTTCCTGGTCAAGCAGAATTCTCAGCCACTTGATATTTAACATTTTAATTTAATAATAATTTAACATGCTGTTAATATTACATTGTTATAATTATTATAATATTGATGATGTTAATGAATTTAATTATTCAATAATAATTTTATTAATTTTAAAGCTATTTGTGTTTGTCAGAGAATAAGATTGAAGCCTTAGTTTTTGAAGGAATAAAAGAGGCCTCTGACACAGAGATTCTTTTCTTTAAAAAAATATTTTTTTTTATACTTTTGAGTTCCAAATTCTCTTCCTTTCTTCTGGCCCTTCCTGCTCTTTGAGAAAAGAAGCATTTTAATTTTGATTTTACATAATATGCCAAACATATTTCCACATTATCTGTGTTACAAAAGAAAACAGATAAAATAATAAAAATACATAAACTTTTAAAAGGTATGCTTTGATTCACATTCAGAATTCATCAGTTCTCTCTCTGGAAATGGATAGCACTTTTCATCATGAGTCTTTTGGAATTGTCTGCACACTGCCTGTTCATATCCTTTCACCATCTATCAACTGGGGAATGGCTCTTTTAAAAAAATACATAAATTTGGCTCAGTTCCCTCTATATTTGAGAAATAAGATCTTTATCAGAGAAACTTATTGCAAAATTTCCCCCCAATTTCCTGTTTTTTTTTTTTTTACCATTTTAGCAATATTGGTTTTACTTATGCAAAAGTTTTTTAATTTCATAGAATCAAAATTATTTATTTTACTTTCTGTAATCTCTTCTATCTCTTATCTAGTTATAAACTCTTCCCTTGATACAGCATATCTTAGACCTGTCTTCCCATCCCAAGTACTTATTCAACTTTTATTCTAAACCATAGAAAAGCTAATAGCCAGAGATATTTCAGAAGACTTAAAAAAAATTAATCTCTTGCGGACTCCTACCACCACATAGCTCTACCTCATACTTTATGGAAATAATAAATTGCTTAAGGAGAAAGGAGCCATGGGTTTCTCTGTGTGTCACAGTTAATTAGACTTCTCACTTATTTTCTCTCATTTCCATGGTCTCTGCCTATAACAGTATACAACCTTTACTGATTTTCTTTCTTACACATGGGAGACCTAAGCCTAGTACCTCACCACAAATTCTCATTTTTCAGAGTTGTTACACAATTCCTGTGGATCTCTTCAGTCACTCAACTAGTCAACCAGTCTTTATTACTTGACTATGTTCCAAACAGTTGAATATTATAAAGACAAAAATGAAATAATCCTTGCCCTCAAGGAGCTTACATTATACCAAGGAAGATAGAATAGTTTGTATATAATTTTATAAATTTGTTTTTATACAGATAGATAGATAGATAGAGAGATGATAGATAGAAGGTCACTCTAGATGGCAAGTACTTGGTAGACCTGGAAAAGCAGCAAAAAATTGCAAAAAATCCTGCCATTTCCTATATTCATGCTTTTGACTAGAGATAGATATCCTTAAGGATTTGGCGAAGTGGACAATAGTTTCTACTTCCCCAACAATACCTTTTGCAGGTAAGTAACCTTAAAAATACTATATGAACAGATAACTTTTTGGTTTATGTTTTAAAGGGTGTAGGGAGGAATATATTGGAAAATATAGATGTCTCCTTATCAAGAGTTCTGAACTTTAGCAGGACTAAAATCTTCATTGTTTAGCATGAAGATATGTCCCTTCTCAGGAGTAGGGAGGTGGTAAGATTGACTAATAAGAGGAAAGCACTTTGGTGGGCCAATGGATAGAGTGCTAGTTCTAGAATCAGGAAGACTCATCTTTTTGAGTTCAAATTCGACTTCAAACAGTTACTAGCTAAATGACTCTAGGTATATTGCCTTAAGTTTTCTCATCTGTAAAATCAGCTGGAAAAGAAAGTGGCAAACCACTCAAATATCTTTGCCAAATAAACCCTATTAAAGAGTTGGACACAACTATAATGACTGAACAACAAAACCCCAGTATTGTAAACAGGCAATTTCTGAGCTGATGAGGGGGAGACCTAGGAGTAACCTTTAATCTTCCACAAATAAATAATTAAGTAAACAAATGAATAAATAATTGAGTAAACAAATGAACAAATAAATAAGTAAAGGAGTAAATTAATATATAAATACAAATAAGAAAATGAAAAAGTAAATGAACAATGAATGAGAAAATATGTAAATGAACAAATAAATAAATAAATAACAAATATAAACAGATATCTACAAAGGAGATGACTATAGTTATATCACTGTACCCCTTCTCTCATATAAATTATTTGAGAGCAGAGACTTTTATTTTTGTCTTAGTCCCCAATCATGTTCCTAATTGCTGCACACCCCTCCTCAGCTAGCTAATAGAATTTGAAAAGATCTGAGTTCATATCCTGAGCACCTGGAACCATAACTAAATAGAACAAATAAGAATAAATAACTAATCTTTCTCAGTCACAGTTTCTTATGCTTAAAGAATTGGTCTGAAGATCAAATAAGAAAATAAATGCAAAGCACTTTGCTAACCTTAAAGTACCATAAAAATATTATTATTATGCCTCTTTGTATCCCCAGAACTTAGAATGGTGTTTGGCAAATAGTAGATACTTAGCAAATCTTTGTTGAGTTGAATAAAAACATGTGAACAGAATTACCAACCTTCAGGAGTTTTAAAAGGTAATTGAGAAACATTAGCCTCACTTCTAGAGCCTGAGATTATTTTAGATCACAAATTCTTACCTTTTCTCATGTCATGGACTCCTTAAAAAGTCTGATTGAAGCTTATATTTTGCATTTCAAAACTGTGTTTTTAAATGCATAAAATAAAATACATAAGATTGCAAAGAATACCAATTAGGTTGAATTGCAGGCATCAAAAGAATATTATTTAAAAATGTTTCTCAGTTCTTGGAGTTAGGTTGTATTGCATAGTTTAGGACTTGCCTGCCTTTTGGGCTGAGGTTTCTGCCCTGACTATGGCCCTTAACAGAGTCATGGGAAAGCACTTCCAAGAGGAAGCACAAAGAACCCCAGGAAAACCACAGCTTGCAATACACAAAGAACTTTCTCTGTTTGGGAGCCATTTGCCTCTTTTGAAAAACTTCATCGTCCAATATCAAAAGAGAAAGCAGGTAATACTTTTCTAAATATCAAAGCACCTCATGGGGCCTTAGAATCAGATGCTCTCAAAGAATTGTCAGTCTTGGGGGAATATACAAAGAAAAGGCAGCAGAGCAGGACCTTCCACCCAGGGAGTGGGGCTCATTGGGAGATGACTTTTGCACATCTGTAGCCAGGCTCCATCCTTCAAAATGAGACGTCCCTGTCCCCTTATTGCTTTATGCCCTTACTCTTCTTTTAAATGTCACATCTGCATTCATCAGTCAATATGCTTTGCATAGTTCAAGATGTTTTTTCCTTCTCCTCTGACGAGACTAGATACTAGGATGCTAAAGAATCCTATTTTCTAGAGTTGTTCGATGTGTTCCATTTTGGGAAAAGAGCTCAGAGAGGGCAATGAGAAATCCCCAAATCCTATGGAATTGTATTTGGAGAAACCTCTTTAGTACCCCTGAACTTCCTTAATGTTCTAAGAAAATATCAATTTTCATCCCATTTGATACAAATCACTTTTTAATTAATATATAGACACCATTCTTCTTACCAAGAGCATGTTAATAATTACTGAGCAAAGTTTTCATTAGAGTAGAGGAAGATTCATCTGGTTTACCTTTTATTTCATACTCCACTCCTTTAATTTTGAAGCTGGAATGTAATCTCTGTGAAGAAACAGAATCTTTCCCCCCTTCTTTTGTTATGCTGAGTGCCCTTCTTTTGGTATGAGAGACAGAGGTAGAAGAGGGGTGGCTAAAGGATGGAAAGCTGGCCCTGGAGTCAGGAATACCTGGAATTTGAGTTTCAGGGATTTGGATTTGATGATCTCTAATATTCCTTTCTTCTCAAATTTTATGTTTACAGCATATAGTGGCTGCAAATGGAAGCAATTGACTTAACCTCTCAGTGCCCTAGGTGTCTCTATAAATAGCAAATGTGTTAGTAGAGAGAATTCTTCATCCTGGAGTCCCAAATATAAATGGAATCCTAGGTCCATATCCTATTGTTATGTATATAATGAATACTTTTGATTGATGAGTTCATTTTTCATGTCAAAATTATTATCAATAATTAAATACCATTTCAATGGTTATCCCATCTCATTAGTATATTCAATAGTAGATACGAGAACCCAACAAATCATTTTTCTATAGGTGGCAGATGGTCCAGCAGAATGTTCTGAATGTGATGTTGGAGCACCTAGATCTGCTGCTTTATTATTTCTTGTTATTATTCAGTCATTTTCAGTCATATCCAATTCTTTGTGAACCCCTCTTGGCAGAGATCCTGCAGTGGTTTCCCATTTCCTTCTGCAGCTCATTTTACAGATGAAGAAACTTAGGCAAACAGAATAAAGTGACTTGTGCAAGATCATAGCTAGTGAATATTTGAAATCTGATTTGAACTCAGTTCTTCCTAACTCCAGACCTTCTCCCTCCTCCACTCCTACATTGGGCCAACTAGGTACCCCTCTTTCCACTTGAGTGACCTTTTAAGTCACTTCATTTTTTTGAGATTTAGTTTCCTCATTTGGAAAAATGGGAGGGGTTGGATTTGATGATCTCTAAGGTTTTTCTTTTATTCTCTAAAGACGCTATAATGCTTCCTAGAATTGAGCACAACACTCCAGATTTTGTCTGACCATGGCAGAAGAAAGCAGGATTGTTTATTACTTCTCCTAATGAAGCAAGGCAAGACAATGAGCCACGTGTGGGGAGACTAGGTCTACATGCTAATTAGGGAGATTAGACTGCTTAGCCTCTTGAGCATAGGATGATGGTACTATAGTCTTAAACTCATCATTACTGTTGTGTGTATATTTATTTTATGGGCTTCTGGGTTCTTAACTTGGAAAGTCTTATCAGATTGCTGACTCTGACTCTAACTCTCCAAGGTTAGATTTCTTTGTGGAGAAATGTCAGAGGCCCTATGAACTTGGATAGGGGAAAATTACATCCTTATTTCCATATAATTTATTTCCCTTGTTATGTTATATATTTTATTTTATCTCAGAATAAAAACATTCTGTAAAGCTGTGCCTAAGCTTCGCCAGACTGAGGGGTCCATGATACAGAAAAACATTAAGAACCACTGCTGAAGGAGGGAAAAGGACCCACATGTGCAAAAATATTTGTAGCAATTCATTTTGTGGTGGCAAAGAATTGGAAAATGAGAAGATGCCCATCAATTGGGGAATGGCTGAATAAGCTGTGGTATATGAAGATAATGAAATATTATTGTTCTATAAAAATAATAAACAAGCTAATTTTAGAAAGGCCTGGAAAGATTTATATGAACTGATGCTGAGTGAACTAAGCAGAATCAGGAATACATTGTACATGATAACAGCAAGAATGTGAAATGATCAAGTATGAATTGTGGTTCAATGATCCAATGGAATCCCAATAGACTTTGGACAGAAAATGTCATCTACATCCAGAAAAAAAAACCCGGAAGGAAACTGAATGTAAATCAGCACATGCAGCACATACTATGTTCACTTCTTTTTTTCAGTTTTTTAATCTCTCCCAGGGTTTTCCCATTTGTTATGATTTTTCTCTCCTGACATGATTCATAAAGTAAAGTGTATTAAAAATAAATAAAATTACTAGAAAAATAAAACAAATAAACAAGAACTACCTCTGAAGATATTAGTAAAGTCTTTTTTGAACACCCATTCACTTTGTCAGAGTTGCTTCAAAAAGAAAAGAGGTCTCTATACCAAAGCCAGAAAGTCTGGTGGGATTGGGATCCTTAGGGATGAGTCATGGTTATTGTTGGTGGTGGTGGTGATGGTGGGGCTTCATTTTCTTTTCTTTTAGGTTATATGTTTTCATTTAATTTTTATATATTTTCATATGAGTCAGGTTGGGAGAGAAAAAATAAAACAAAAGGGGAAAACTATGAGAAAGAAAAAAAAAGAAGGAAAAAAGGTGAAAATAGTGTGAGTTGACCCACATTCAGTCTCCTTAGTTCTCTCTCTCTCTCTCTGAATGCAAATGGCATTTTCTATCTAAAGCTTATTGTGATTTCCTTGGATTACTGAATTGCTGAGAAGAACCGTGTCTGGCATAATTAATCATCGCACAATCTTCTTGTTGCTTTGTACAATGTTTTCCTGATTCTGCTTGCTTCACTCAGCATGAGTTCGTGAAAATCTTTCTTGGCTTTTCTAAAATCAACTTGTTCATCATTTTTATAGAACAAAAATATTCCATTTCTTTCATAAATCATAACTTAATTCAGCCATTGTAGAGGGTCATATTTAGTGGAGAACCTTGAGTGAGGTATAAAACCCTTTAGTCCAGTAGAACTCTGCTGATGTGTCTAGTTTGGTTCCCCATCACCTTTAAGGGTGTTTCAGACTTCCTGAGAAGTCAGGGGGCATAACAAAATGTGTTGTAATTAAAGCAGAGTTATACTAAAATGGCAAGGAAACATCTGCACACAATAGCAAGTTGTTTATGTGATCTTGCATGCAGAGTATTCTATAATTAGTGCATGTGCAGTGTGCTATAGTTATGTAAGTGTATTAGGATATATAAGGCGAGAAAATTTTGAATAAACAGATTCCTGGTTGATAGTCTTTGTGAGTTCCTCCCCTTCACTCTTCACCCATGATCAGGATTCAAGCTGGTAATCAAAATTCTCTAGTGAACAGATCTAGACAAGCCATTCTCCATTTGATGGGCAGATAATGCTTCATTTTCAAGCATTTCAAATGCTTCATTATTTCATAATGCTTCAATGCATCGCTCACAGTTGATGTTTTGATCATCAACAAGCATAAAGATTGATTCTCAACCATGGTCTGCCTTAGAGTCAAGGAAATCTCCAGTCAAATGAGGGGATTGTTATAGATGACTTCTAACGTTCCTTCCAGCTTCCTAAGCAATTTTTGCCCAACTGTTTCTTTAAGTTAGGAGGCACAGTGAATAGAATGCTGGACTCAAGAAGACCTGAGTTCAAATGCGGCCTCAGATGCTTACTAGGTGTGTCACCCTGGGGAATTCATTACATCTTTGTGTGTCTAGGTTTTCTTATCTATAAAGTTGAGATAATTATGGCATCTGCCTCCTAGAGTTGTTGTGAGGATCAAATGAGATCATATTTATAGAGTGCTTTGCAAACCTTAATGTGCTATTAATAAGCCTGAAAGGACAGATTGGGAGCAGGTTTGGAAGAACTAATTTAAGTACCAAACAGAGGAGTTTATATTCGATCCTTAGAAGCAATAGTAAAACCCAGGGGTTTATTTAAGGCATAAGGGGAAAGGCATGGTCACACCTCTGTTTTGGGAATATCACCTTGGTGGCTGTGTCAAGGATAAATTGAAAAAGAGAAATCTGAGGCCGGAAGACCATTTAGGAGGAGGACCCTGCTATCAAAATTGTAAATGGTGTCTTCCTCTCATCTTTATCTTTTCCTTAATTTGGTATTGATTTTGATCTTTGCTCTCTCACCAAGCCACAATCTGTCTGAACAAGATACAACTAATTCTTAAATGACTCATGTTATCAAGAACTAGTCATTTCCTGTAAGCTACAATACAATATTTTATCTTCAGTAATGTTAGTCGATTTTTGTCCATTCCAACATTCCCTGTTTCTTCTTTTAAAAAATACACAAAAAATAGAACTGTGAAACTTCTGAGTAATCAACAAATTTTTCTCTGAGGGAAAACATCAAGGTACAGTGGAAAATGTATTGACCCTGACATCAAAGAAACTCTGTTTTCATCCTGTTTCTGACATTTGCCCTCCCACCTGTGTAACTCTGGGCAAGTCACTACTTCCCTGGACCTCAGTTTCCTCACCTATAAAATAAAAATGTTCTCCAAAATCCTGCTCTAAATCCCTTATGTTGTTCTTTTTTTGTTGTTTATTAATCTGTCATCCTGTATTTTTCAAGATTATTTTCACCATTTCATTTCTCTCTGGAGCTCTCCTACAAAGGGATATGTTGACTTTGTTTGGAATACCTCATCAAGTTGTTTAACAAAATAACTTGATTTATCATTTTGTTGGTTTGTAGATTTCTATCTTCATAGCACCTTGTTTGTTTACCTTCATCTTCGTCTGCAAGATGAGATAAAAAGTATCTTATGTAATATTTCTTGTTCCTGCTCTGTACCAATCTCCTCCATACCACAACCAAAAAATAAAATAACAAGAAAAATGACCAAAAAGCTTTACTTTGACCTTTCCCTGTCTTCATACTATCTTCCATTATCTTATCATTCGAGCAAACTCCTTAAAAGGTCCATCTACACAAGTTACTTCCATTTCTTACATCTTACTTCTAATATCCTCATCATCTTGCTGCCAACGCAGCCTTTTGATAGACGCTGCTCTCTCCAAGGTCAATAATCGTCTCTTAGCTGTGAAATCCAGTGGCCTTTTCATAGTCTTCATTTTCATTGACTTTCCTGAAGCTTTTGCCTTAATTAATCATCATTCTTTCCTAGATACTCTCTTCTTGCTGGCTATTTCAGAGATTCCTGATTTTCTTCCCATCAGTTTTTCTCATTCTCCCTTACCAAACAACATTTGGCTCTTACCCAATGATTTTGTGTATCTTTCAAATTTCTCTCCATCACCCTCTTTCTTCTCTCTCAGAAATCTTACTAGCTCCCATGGTCTCAACTTTTATCTTCATGTAAATGGCTCCCAAATCTAAATATCCTCTTTAATATCTTATCCTCTTTAATCTGTCTCATTTGCAGGTACTCAGTGGATTTATTTACTGGACATCTCATTGAAGAACAGCCCAGAATTAAATATAGCAAGTTATCATGGTTTTATCATAAAGAGTTTTGTCCCAACAGGACTGTTCAGTGGTGGGAACATGTGACCCCATCCTGCCATCAGCTAGTCTTAACGTTCAAGTGATAGTAATTCAGTTATAAACTCACAACATAAACTTGTAAGAATGGGTTATCCTGGTTTGATGTCTGTTACAGTTAATTGATCCTGACTCATTTCCAGGTATGGTCCTTGATTCAGATTTCTCCTTTCAACAATATTGATCTCAGTGTGGAAAAAATGAGACTGTCATCATGAAGGGAAATAGTACAATATTGTGTTACTCTTTTACTTGCTACCTTTTGTGATCTTGGATAGTTCCCACAAATTCTGTAGGCATTAGTTTTATCTACAAAATAAGGGAGCTATACTAAATGACTCTGGTGCCCTTCCAGATCTATATCGATGGTCCAGAGGCAGCTAGGTGGTGCAATGGTCAGAGCACCAAATCTGAAACCAAGGAGACCTGACTTCAATTGCAGTCCCAAACACTAGCTGTGGGACCCTCAGAAAGTCACTTGACCTTCATTACCTCAGTTTCTTCATCTGTAAAATGGTATGACAGCACCTACCTCCCAGAGTTGTGAGGATCATATTTGTTAAATATCTAGCAAAATGTAAGTCTTATATAATGTTTGCTATCATCATCATTTTTATTATTATTGTGCTAGGACTTGTAGATAATGATACTCCCTGTCTCACTCTAGCCTCCCACCTCAGGTTTTCTATTTCCAGTTTGGTAACATTAATGCTATTTGTTTTCCATTTCTATACTAGAAACAATTGGTTCTATCTGTTATAGATCTAATTAGTCAACTTAGGCAGGAAAGTGGACAAATTTTTTAAAATGAATGATTGGCCCCATTCTTTTATCATTTACTCCCCTGTAACATAGTCTTGTCTGTCTTTATTTCCATTTCTCCTTGTCCAGTTTCTTTCTATTTCCCTCATCCTCTGTCTCTCCCTTCTTTCTGATTTGTTTTTCTTCATCACTTCCCTTTGTTATTCTGCATTTCATTTAAAAAAAAAAACAATTCCAAAATGTCCCCAATTTTTCATTTCCCTTAACTTGCTATGCCAATCTTTTAAAATCTAGAGTATGATAATATATTGTGTAGGTAAGTAAATTATTGTAATAAAGCCCTTTCCATGTTTGTTTACCTCTGATATTTGATTTCGTTCAGTTTATGCTGAAAAGTTCTCCCAATATTTCTTTAATCCCTTTTAATGAAATTTAAAGTGGCTTCCCATATTTCCTTGTAATCATGTAAATTATTGTGTCCTTAACATATTGTCATGATTTCTTTATGGTATTGCTCTGGCTCTCAATTTTTCTTTTAATCTTTAATCATTTTATTTCTTATTCAAAGTCAAGAAGATTCAGCAATGCACACTTTGCCCCCAATAAAGCTAATACCAGCCAGTTTCTTATGTTCTTAATATACCTGAAATCAGCAGCTCAAAGGCTTCTTTGAAGAGAATGTTTCCATTCAAACACATAGAACTGACTTCTCACAATGGCAGATTTACAGACCTAAAAAAATTATAAAGAAATAATTTCCTCACTGCTAGAATGTTTTGTCCCAAGCCACCCCAGAAAGTGTGAACATGGCCCTTTTCTTAATTGTCCCATAAGGAAGAGAAGCAATGTGGTTTATTGACTGGTCATCTAGCTTCAGTTAGGAAGAGCTGGATTCATGTCCTACCTCTGCATATATCCAGATTGTGTGACCCTGGACAAGTCACTTCTGTTCTCAATCTACTAGGAAAATAGTCTGAGATTCTAAGTACAAACCAGTTATAATCTGTATCAAGGAAAGTGTTTCCTAACTATGAAATAGCAGGACCACACACATCTTCTTCCTAAGAGCAGCCTTTCTTTGTATACTTAACTGCTGATGCTAACATTCTCTTTCCTCAGATTACACAAAATATATGTACATATTTCCATTTATATATACCTATAACTTTTCTAACTATATTTATCTGTTCCCATAATGTATCCCATAATTAGAATGTAAGCTTCTTAAAGGCAGGGGGAGCTTTTGTTTTTAAGTCTTATCTTGGTATGCCCTGTGTCTGGATTATGTCTTACACATATTATTTACTTAATTCATTGGATTAAATTGGCACTCAAGGAAAAGGGGTCATCCAATCATCGCCACTACAATGCTTTGATAGCTCACAAGCTCCTACAGAAGCCATTTTGCTAAATGTAAATCACACAATCTTAACCCTCTTCTCTCTTTAGTTCATAGGATTACAAGTCTGGGGTTAGAAGAGATCTTTCAGGGCATTTATTCTGCATCTCACACCATTTTACAAATGAGGAAACTAAGGCAGAAAGGTGACACAATTTGCCCAGTCACACAAGTAGTAAGTGACAGAGGCAAGATTTTTGTGTGGTCTCATGATACCAGGTCTTAGACTTCTTTCCAGATTATTCACTTTCTAATGAGAAAGCAACTCCGGCTCGTATATTTGGGAACAATGTATGGGAAGAAAGGAAAATAACAAAAAGGAGACAGAAATAGAGAGGGGGTGACAAAAGAAAGAAGGGAAGAGTGAAGGGGGAGGGAGAAAAAGATGGAGAGACAAAGAGAGATGAAGAGAGAGACAGAGAAAGACAGACGTAGAGAGAGAGACAGGGAGAAAGAGACAGAGAAAGAGAGACTAGAGACAGAAACAAAAAGACAGAGACAGAAAAAGGAGATGGAGGAGAAGGAGAAGAAGAAAAGAAGAAGAAGAAGAGGAGAGGAAAAGAAGCAGAAGAGAAATAGAGGAGAAGAAAAAAAGAAGAGAAGTAGGGATGAAGAGAAGAAGAGAAAAAGAAGAGAAGTAGAAAAGAAGAGAAATAGATAAGAAGAAGGAAAAGAGGAGAACAGGAGGAGAGAGACTAAAGGAGAAAGAGGATGAGGAGGAGAGAAAGAAAGGAGAAAGGGGAGAGAAAGAAGGCGGAAGATGGGGAGGAAAGGTTTAAACATTATGCTACTTTGAGGATGATCCCTTGTCAGACACAAAGTAAAAACAATTCTTACTCGTGTGTAGGCACTGGCTGGACAAAATGGCCCAATCCACCACCCTACATGCCTTCCAACTTTCTGATTTCGTGACTCTAGGATTCCTATACTTTCTGGAACTCTAGCCAGGTCCTCCTATGAAGGGACGCACACACTAGAACAGATAATCCCAGACTCATTTCCCTTGATTTGGGAATAGATTATGATTTACCTTCGTAATTATCGTTGGCTTAGGCCAGTATTAAAAATATGTTTGCACTCCCCGAGAGCGCACCTGCTGGCAGCCGCCAAGTCTGTGGGGAGACGGGGGGAGAAAACAAAGCTGAGAAGACCGAGCGTCAGCACGCGCTATGTTCACAAGTGCACGCAAATGCTCACGTCTTCATCCAGCATTACAAAATCTGACCCGTTTAATCACCATGTGGACAATCAGGTTTAGGCTGCTCGGGAGGTGATTGCCTTTTCTTTCTGCCAAGAAAGACTTTGGACTCTCCCTGTGACCTGGATATCTCATTGCCACGTCCCTACCCTTTCTGGGAAGGGATTTAACTATCCTCATGGTTAACGAAGATAATAAATGTACTTGTTTGCTATGTAATGGGAAATCTCATTAGCATTCCAGGAGGAGATTTTAGAAAGAACTTACTCATGAACTTCATTATCATACATCAGGGGCAGACAAACTTACTGAGCACCTGCAATGCAGATTTTAATTCCCCAAAGTTCAGGCTCTCCAGGATGCCCACTGCTGTTGCACCTGCATCTCTTTTTTTGTTCTTCCAGTCTCCCAACTCCTCCTTTCCTTCTATTCCCTCATGGAGACCCATGAGGGTCTCATCTATAGCTTGCCATTGGAGTCCAATGAGTCTGGAGGAGAGACTGAGGTTGATGACTTTGCACAGCCATATCTCACTTAAATCCGACTCACTTGCACATCATGGGATCACCTTCCTGAGGTCCTTGTTCCTCTTCAAGAAGAAGACAAAAAACAACCAGTAGTTCTTCACTTAGTGCTGACAAAGCTATTGTCATTGCTACCTTCCAGATGTGGAAATAAGGCAGAAGGATAAAGACTTCACCTCTGAGCACTGAATTGATCTGGTAACAAATTTACTGGAGATTGATAATACTTGTATAACTACAGGATCTTGGAAACTGAAGAGTGTAGCACTTAGTTTTTTTTAGTGTTGTTTCTTGTTTTTATTGTTGTTTCTGTTGTTGTCAATAATGATCTATTTGCATCAGGACTGGGATTCATCGATTCATTGAGTTTCTCAAATAGAACTCTTTATTAATGCAAATCAGCCTGTGATCTTTAAGTCACACTATTAGATGCATGGAGACATTGAAGGTTAAATGACTTGCTAAGAGTCAAGCAGTCAGAGTATGTCAGAGGCTGGACTTGAACTTGTGTCTACATGTCTCTGTGGTCATCACTTGATCTACTGCGCAATAATACTTGTCCTTCATTTAAAGAGTCAGCACCCATTAACACCAGATAGCCTCCCATTCAAGTAATAATCAGCCCTAATTTTGTTTAGCTTCAGGGATATAAGAAGAATGGAGATATTATGGGTAGAGGTCTATAAACTAGAACCTAGTTAGCAAAATATCACTTATTATTTTGTTATTATTAGAAAGATTAATTGAAATTTCTCTTTAAAATTGTTAAATTTGAAATGTTGAGCTTCTGTTCAAGATAGTAGGTGAATAGGAGCTGAAAAGCCCAGTTCCCATTCATGTTGTTAGAGGTGGGCTTACTACTAGCACTCTTATGTAAAGGGGATATTGGGATATAGTGAGGTTTTCAGACTCACCGAACAGTTAACAGAGGAAGGTTTACTTTAACACAACAAGGACATGCCACAAGGATGTAGTAGAAATTAATCACTCTAGACTATGGAAACATGGCTGGTTAGCAGGCTAGGGTATGGTGAGTGAGATGGTCTTCAGAGATCATTAAGTAAGAGGAGGCAAACTCCATGTAGCTGGAAATTTTTATGCTCTTAAGTGATCAGCAGAGAGGCAGGAACCAACAAGTTCTAGGGACGGTTTTTTGCATTCTAGGGAAAGCTATTCTCTATTATAAGGAAACAGGAAACCCTGATCCTATTATGCATATAACCTAGGAAAGATAAAGCAGAGGACTTCTTGACCAAATAATGACCAAGATATATAAAGAAACTGCATTAAATGCCTTTGCTTGGCAGAAGGTGACATACAGAACCCTGTAGGTACTAAGTAAAAAGTCCCGCAAAGACAGTTCATAATTGGATGGAATAATAAGCTGAAGAAGGGAGGGCGAGTCCTTAATGCAGGTGAACTCCAGAAGGATGCAACAAGACAGGAAAAGAAAAGATGACTACTCTGGGAGCCCTCCTCAAATAGAGGTACCACTTTTGTGGTACCAATCTGTAAGTTCTAAGAAGATGCTTAAAGTTCTGAAAAGTTAGTGTGACCTGCTCCATAGTCACACAGCCTTTAAAGGCAAGATTTGAACCCTCAATATTTTACTCATTTTGGCATGCTAACTTTACTGGGCCTAGGATTTCTAATGATTTTTAATTTGTCTACTGTGGTGTATAGGGATGTAACTGCTAAGGCTTATTATTCAGTTTTATACGAGTATACTCTATGAATGAATGAAGATTTTAGCTGAAGATTTTATTTATTTATGTATTGAAATATTTATTAAATACTTCCTGTACATCAAGTAGTGTACTAAACACTGAGGATACAGAGAGAAAATCAAGACCTAGGCCCATAGAATATAATAACCTAGGCATTTTGAGGACTCTTCTATCTCTAAATCCATGTTCTGATGATCTTATAATCTACTTGGCAAGATCATTGGTTTTATCTGGAGAGTCTGACATGAAGACAATGAATAAAAGGTCAAATTTTCTACCAGGTCTTCTAATTCCATGCTTCTGGTGGTGCATTTGATTGACAAAGACATCTGAACCACTTCAAGAAAGGACTGAAGAATGATTAATAGAGTTGAAGATATCTGAGCCAGGGAGCAGAGAGGGAGTTGATGAGGCAGAAGAACTGGGAGGCCCTACCTATTTTCCCAGTTCAACATATAGAGCATTTGTATCATTTCTCTTTTCACTGTTCTGCTCCTTTAGCATTTACTTCTTTTTCAGTATTTTAATAAAGAATTCCTTCTTTTTTCTTTCTTTATTTCTTTTAATTCTTCTTTCTTTGCTCTCTCCCCCTCCCACTTTTCCTTCCTTCCTTCCTTCCTTCCTTCCTTCCTTCCTTTCCTCCTTCCTTCTTTCTTTCCTTCCTTCCTTCCTTGTTTCCTTCCTTCCTTCCTCCTTTTCTTCTTCCTCCCCCTCTTCCTCCTTTTTCTTCTTTTTCTTTCTTTCTTTCTTCTCTCTCTTTCTTTCTTTCTCTCTTCTTCTTTGTCTTCATCATCATCTCTGTCTTCGTCATCGTCTTCATCTTTTTCATCTTCATCTGTGTCGTCGTCTTTGTTTTTGTCTTCTTCATCTTCTCTGTCTTCATCTTCACCTTCATCTTTGTCTTCTTTATTTTCTTATTTTCTCTCTTTTATGTCTTTCAGTCTCTATCTCTATCTCTCCATCTGTCTCTGACTCTCTCTCTCACTCCTCTTTCTCTCCCTTCACTCTCTGTTTCTCCCTTTCCCCCTTCCCACTCTTTCCATTTTCTTTTATCTTTTATTTCTCTTCTCTCTTTTCTCTTTCATTCTCTTTTCTGCTCCTTTCTTTTTTCCCTGGTCCAACTTCTCTACACCACTCCTCTCTTTATGCTGTTTTTTCTAATTCTCTCTCCTCTCTATTTCTTCCTTTTTATGTATTTCTCTTTTATCTCTGTTTCCTCTTTCCTTCTATATCTCCTTTTCTGTCTTTTTTCTTTTGCTCTATTTCTTTCTTTACTTTATCTCATATATTCTCTTCTCTCTTCATTTTTCTCTTTGCTTCTCTTTTCTCCTCTTTCTTTCCCAATCTGTTCCCTCTTCTTTATTTGTTTTTTCTCTCCTTTTCATCTTCCTCTAAGCTTTCATTTTCTTTCCTTCTTCATTCTCTTTCTCTGTATCTCTATCTCTTTGTGTATGACTGTCTCTGTTTCTGAATCTTTCTCTCTCCCTTTCTCTTTCCATCTTTCCCTTTTTTACATTCCCCTTTCTTCTATATTTTTCTGAGTTTCATAACAACTCAAGATACAAAAACATAAAACCATTTTAAACTATAAAAAGCAAAATAGTCCTCATTCTACAGAACATAGTAACATATCCTTTCAGTAAGACAAATCTGATCACTAGGTCCATTTCAAAAACTCCTTTCAAACATTGCTATGATAGACTCTACCCTATGCTGCCTACACCCAATAAATGAAGCCATATTGACATCTATGAAGATTGGGAGAGATTGGGGAGAGTACATTATGAGATGCCACAATTTACTTCTGTAGTCTGAGCAGGACCAAAAATTAGTGAGGATTTTAACATAGGAATAGAAGTAGGGAAATAAAAATAGTTTATTTCTCAGCCAATTAACTATCAATAAGAAGGGAATGAAATATCTTTAGTATTTGAGCCACTATCTGACAACAATAATCATAATAACATTCAGGAGAAGGTTTGAAATTAGGAGAATGGAATCAAAGAAACAAAATTGAGTCCAGCTCAATCTTGTTATTAGAAAATAGCTTTCTCAGAGTGTTCTTCTGGGAATTACTCTCTGAAACAAACCATTGCCATCTCATTGTCTTGTACCCTGCTGCCAAGGTATCTAAATATCTATTCTAGCTGTCTGATAGATGGGGACTCAAATTAGCCCCAAGAATGATGGGAGAAGAAATTTATTTGAAACATCTAGTAGTGGGAAGAAGTACTAGATTCAAAGACTTTGAGACACAGCAGCTAAATCTTCTAAGAACTATTTGGACTCCTGAAAATCTATGAACTCTTAACAGGTTAAAAAAGAATAGAGAGGAGAAAAATGGAGGGGAAAGAATAGGAGGACAGGGAAGGAAAAGAATGGGAAGGGAAGAGAAAAGAAGAGGAGAAAAAAAAATCAAGCCATTCTCCAATTGAAAAATGGTCAAAGGATATGAACAGACAATTCTCAGATGAAGAAATTGAAACTATTTCTAGTCATATGAAAAGATGCTCCAAGTCATTATTAATCAGAGAAATGCAAATTAAGACAACTCTAAGATACTCACTACACACCTGTCAGATTAGGCTAAGATGACAGGAAAAATAATGATGATTGTTGAGGGGATGTGGGAAAACTGGGACATTGATTCATTGTTGGTGGAGTTGTGAACGAATCCAACCATTTTGGAGAGAGTAGTTTGGAACTATGCTCAAAAAGTTATCAAACTGTGCATACCCTTTGATCCAGCAGTGTTACTACTGGGATTATATCCCAAAGAGATTATAAAGAAGGGAAAGGACCTGATGTGCACGAATGTTTGTGGCAGCCCTTTGTAGTGGCTAGAAACTGGAAACTGAATGGATGTCCATCAGTTGAGAAATGGCTGAATAAATTGTGGTATATGAAAATTATGGAATATTACTGTTCTGTAAGAAATGACCAACAGGATGATTTCAGAAAGGCCTGGAGAGACTTACATGAACTGATGCTGAGTGAAATGAGCAGGACCAGGAGATCATTATATACTTCAACAACAATACTAGATGATGACCAGTCCTGATGGATCAGGCCATCCTCAGCAACGAGATCAACCAAATCATTTCTTAATGGAGCAGTAATGAACTGAACTAGCTATACCCTAGAAAAAGAACTCTGGGAGATGACTAAAAACCATTACATTGAATTCCTAATCCCTATATTTATGCACACCTGCATTTTTGATTTCCTTCACAAGCTAATTGTACAATAATTCAGAGTCTGATTCTTTTTGTACAGCAAAATAATGTTTTAAGTCATGTATACTTATTATGTATCTAAGTTATATTTTAATATATTTAACATCTACTGGTCATCCTGCCATTTAGGGAGGGGGGGGTAAGAGGTGAAAAATTGGAACAAGAGGTTTGGCAATTGTTAATGCTGTAAAGTTACCCATGTATATATCCTGTAAATAAAAGGCTATTAAATAAAATAAAAAAAAAGAGATAAGAGGAGGTGAGGAAATGGGAGGAAAGAGAATGAGAATGAATCAGAGGAAAGAAACAGAAAGTGAGTGGAGAGAGAGAAGCAATAAGAGGAGAGGAAGAGAAGAGGTTGAAAATGAGGGAAGGGGAGAGGAGGAGAGGAGAGATTAGGGAAGACAAGGAAGAAGAGGGATGAAGAGGAAGGGAAAAAGGAAAGAAGGAAGGAAGAGAAGAAGGAAAGTTAAAGGAAAAGCAAAAGAAAAGAATCTGAAGAGGAGGAAGGGAGGGGAGAAAAGGAAGGAGAGGAAGCATAAAGTCAAGGACAGAATTTTCAGTCAATCAAGGAGTATTTAAGCACTTGCTATGTATGAGGCATCATGCTAGCCACCAAGTATAAAGAATTAAATAATCCCTACTTAAGAGGAGTTTACCTTACAGTGAGGGAGACACAAAGTATATTTTAAATATATACAATATGACTATAAATTCAAGAAGATAAATATATCTAAAGTATAAATATATACTTTAAATAAACTTTAAGGATGCTGATTGATAGGAAGCAAGGAGGGCAAGGCAAAGCAGAAGAGAGAGAAGACACAGGTAGGAAGAGGAAGTGGCATGGCTAGTCAGTGTAGTAGAGTGTAAAGAAAGAGGAGGTGATGAAGAGTGACTAGTGCTGGAAAGGGCCAAGGAGAATGAGGAAAGCAAAATTCATTGTGTTGGGTTGTAAATGACTTTGAAAAGAACATTTGTTTTCATATTATGGTGAAGGTAGAAATTGGGTTGGAAATGGTTAAAGAATGAATTACTGTTGAAACACTAAATATAAAGGCTCACTCTGGAACCTTGTTATTAAAGAGGAGAAAAATAGGGTGGTGGCTAAAAATGACTTTAGAGTTGAAGAAAGTTTGCATGTCATTTTTGGCTTTGTTTCTTTTGTCTTTTCAGAATGAGACAACATATTTATAGCTAAGGGCAAAAGGGCCAATATAGTGGGGAAGAGAAAGATTGAAGATAAAAGAGAGAATTGAAGATACAAAGTATAGGAGAGTTTCATGAGGCATAAGAACAGGGACACAGGTTCAAGAGGAACACATCTTTTGAGAGAAGAAAAAGATAAGTGATAAATTGAAAGTTTTGAGATATATATAGGAGAAATGATAAAAGAGCTTGTGTTTTATGGCATTGACATTTTTAGTAAAGTAGAAGAATTTACTCCCTTTATTGGAGTGGAGTATGGGGGTTTGAAGTAAGGTTTTGAATATTCATTGTGATAAATATTATGATGAGTAAATCTAGAATAGATAAAAGGATTTTCCAGCACCATTGGGGGTCCAGTTGAAGATGGAAATGGTAATTGTTATGCCAAAAAAGCCAATTATCTAAATGAAAAACAGAGCTTATCAATCTATTCTCATTTATTTTATTGGCAAGGTTACTAAACTGGCAAATTAGGGAAATTCTCTAGTTAGAATTTTACCTAGATTTTAGTCAGTCAACAAGCATAATTTGAGCATTCACTATCTGCTAGGCACTGTGCTAAATTCCAGGGATATTAAGAAAGGCAAATGATCATCCTTATTTATGAGGCAAAACTTTTGATGAAGATCCTCTGCTGTTCTTGTGGACAAAATAGGAATATATGACATAGATGAAAACAAGTTTGGGGGTTCCGAAGTCCCTGAACGATTAATCCCAAAGATTAATGACATCTTGAAAGGAAAGTACTCCCTCCTGTAGTTCCTTTGAAAATTGATTCATTGAGACACCTCGTGTAAAGAGGTTACTGATGATAACAATTTGTTGAGCTAATATAAGAGGAAGAAAAGGAAAGAGACTGCTGTTGAAAGGGGGATTAACCCTAAAAATTGAAGGAAAAGATTCCGAGAATTCAGGAATCAGCATTGAAGGGGACCTCAAAGATTGTCTACTCCAACATATAAAGAAACATCTTCTATAAGATTGCCAGCAAGTAATCACCTAGTTTTTGCTTGTCTTTACTTGAGAGGAAGACTACTTCTTCCTGAAGTAGTCCATTTCCTTTTCAGATAACTCTAATTAATATGGAAGTTTTCTCCCTCCTTATATAAGGTACAAATCTTCCTCTTTATAACTTTTATTATTGTTCCATTTCTGTCCTCAGTGGTCAAGGAAAGCAAAAGTAAGGCCTCTTCCATATTCCAGCATTGTATTTGCCCAAAGGTAGATGTCATTTCCCCTCTAACTCTATTATTTATGGTCATCTCAAAAGTTTCATCTTCAGCAAGAGATTCCTAGACACCAATCTGAGATCCTGGTTGTCCTCCTTAGGTCATTTTCTCACCTATTGAGGGCCCTATACAATATGGACCCCAGAACAAAACCTACTACTCCAGAATATTTTGGGCAGAACTTCTTGTTGTTTCTCCTCTGTTCTCGAAGACCACCATGATATCAGGGAGGTGATGCAAGTGATTTGGATTGAAGTGAGGGAGGGCTGTGCAAAATTTCCTGCCTCAGTTTCTCTTCCAAAACCATCTGGGTCCAGTGGCCAGATATAGGTTAGCAGGGCTAAAGATGGCCCTGGACGCAATTCTCAGTTTGATTGAGATCATACCCATTTAGTGATTAAGTCCATTGATATTGGCCTCTCTTTGTTGCTGAACATTCCATATCTCTTAATTCATCCTAAAATCACATTCTTTTAGCTGAATTATTTTCCTTATGGGCAGCTAGGTAGTAGTGTCAGGAACACATAATCCTGAATTATATGGCCTCACACTTACTAGCTGTGTGATTCTGAACAAGTCATTTGACCCTGGTTGCCTCAGTTTCCTCAGTGGTAAAAGGCACTAGAGAAAGCAATGTTAAACTACTAGAGTATCTTTGCCAAGAAAACCTAAAATGGGGTCGTGAAGAATTGGACTTGACTAAAAAAAAAAAAACAAATTGAAAAACAGCAACAGCAGGTCAGGTCCATTTTCTTTTTTTTAATATATTTTACTTGATTGCTTTTGTTCTGTTATATTTACATTACAAAATGTATTCCTTCTCCCAAGGAGCCTTCCCCATGATAACAACAATAATAGCCAACAACAGAAAGGCAAAAAGAAACAAAAAATCAGTTCAATAAAACTAATACATGCAGTATTCTACACCCATGACCCTCACCTCTAAAAAGAGGAGGAAGTGACATCTTCACTGTCAGGTTCTTATCATTAAGGTCATAGCTAGGACCCAATTACTGAGAAAACATGCCCTAACGAAGTTTCTTTATTCAAATCCATATTACATGTTTCCAGTGATCATATTTTACATAATCATGACGCAGAATAACAATTTCAAAATGAATAATATCATTTCAGGGGGGTTGTTATTCTCACTAAGCAGGGATCTAGCCCAACAAAGCATTTTGCCATCATCTTCTAGTGGTTTCCATGTGCATCAAATTGTCATTTTATATTTTTTTTCTTCTCTTTCTGTGTCTCTTGACTCTGTATCAGTTAATATGAGTTTTCTTATACATCTCGATATTCTTTATATTTATTATATTGTTATTTTCTGGTACCACAATTTGCTTAGCCATTCCCCAATTGATAAACAGAGTCTAACAAGCATCTAATAAGTGACAGGAACATTCCATACCAGTCCTGGATTCCCTCTCTGTTCATATCTGTCCTTTCTCTGTCTCTGTCTCTATCTGTCTGTTTGTCTGTCTGTCTATCTCACTCTCTCTGATGGCGTTTATAGGGTTAGGCTGACACAGCTAAGAGAACTCAAAAACAGGGGCACAGGAACTGAATTATAACATATATACGTTCTCATCCTTTTTTTTCCCCCCTACACTAAGAGGCAGGAGAGTTAGGCTTCCTTGCAGAAAATTCAGAGGATGCTTGACAGTCCTGTTATTATGGGGTCCACAACAATTCCTAACATAAATTCTCTACACTAAGTTCCAAGAGAAGAAAGGGGCCCTTTGGCCTGCTGACCAAATCTAACCAAAATGTGTTTATTACTTCCTGTGCAGGACAAAAAGCAAATCTTAATGGGCTATGTGGAAAGAATTGATCCATGAAGCAATCTGGTAAGAATTGCCAACAGCTTACTGAGAATTAAAGTAATAACAGAAAACTGTCTGAAACAGTTCAGGAGAATAACCATCAGTGAAAGTTACATCATTTAGTGAGAAATAAAAAAGAGACCCAGGGCAATAATCCTGAAGCTAAAAATTCAGAAGGAAATTTCAGGCACCGCAGAAATTTTCTTTGTGTCTTTCTGTCTTTCTCTCTGTCTCCATTTCTGTCTTTCTAATATTCTTTGTCTTACTAACATTCTTTCTCTCTTCATCTCTGTCTTTGTCTTTGTCTCTCCTGACTCTTTCCTCCCTTCCTTCCCCCCTTCTTTTCTTCTCTTGTCTTCTTTCTGTTTCTCTCTCTATCACTGTCTCCTTTCTTTCCTCCTCCCACATCTCTCTTTCTGTCTCTCTTTGTGTGTCTGTCTCTCTGTCTCTCTCTCTGTGTTTTTCTCTGTTTCTGTATCTCTTTCTGTCTCTTTGTCTTTCTGTCTCTCTGTCTCTGTCTCTCTCAGAATCTCTCCCTGTGTGTCTCTCTGTCTCTTTCTTTTTTTCTGTTCCTCATTCCCCCATCCACGAGAGAAAGCCTTTGTATCATTACCCAACTCAGCATGCAATTAAAAAGGCAGTCATTGCTGACCATAATTTCATTAAATCGATTTTCCTCAAAGATATTTTGCAGCTCCTCTGAGGTTTAGAAGTGAAACCAGCCTCCAGATTATTCATTTTCCCCTATAAGTATGTGCAAGTTAAGATTGGTGTTTCTGGTTCACTCATGATTGCTGAGTGCCTGACATTGATTTATTTTCTATTCATAGAAAAGAGCATTCTAAATGAATGGGTGGTATCCCTACAGGTCCTAGGGGCCCAATACCCCAAATCTTACAAAACCATTACGATAGTACCCTTTGTGGACATTTTTCAAAGAAACTCTCAGGATTACCCAGGCACAGAGTATCAGCTGCCCTCAAATAGAGTCCTGTATTCAGCAGAGGAGAGCTAAAGTAGAAGGAATGGTCTATGGAAGGTGTATCTATCACTCTCTTTGAATTAATGAAACAATTATATTAAACTGTTACTATGTGCCGAGTACCATGATAAGTGATGAAGATACAAATACAAAAGCAAACCATTCATGGCCAACAAGACATTACATTCTATTAAGAAGAGACAACATAGATAGTTGGGTCCTCCTATTTGCTCACTCTATAATCCAGCTGCATTGGCTTTTTTTGTGCTTCTCATATATAGTTCTCTATCTTCTATCTCAATGTCATTACCCTTTCCTTTCCCTGTGTCTGAAAATTATTCATTTCTCATTTCTGATCCATAAAACTATTCTTTCTTTGAGATGCAAGTGAAGAATTGACTTCACCATAGTCTTTTCCAATTCTCCCCACAGTTTCTAGTTTTTGCCTCTCATACTATCTCATGTGAATTTTTATTTTCTATTCACTGACACGTAGTCTCTCCCTATGGAATGGAATAATAGGAATTGTTTCATTCTTTGTATTTATTTCTATATCCAGTTTAACACATAAATGCTTGTTGATCTGATCATTGATTGGCTGACAAAAAGATCCTGGGGTCTTCTGGTATAGTAGCATGATAGATATACAATTTACTATTGCTGATGGTTAGAGTCAACAGCAGGGTTTTTACTTCTGACATAAACTGTATATGGCCCTCACCTTTATGTACTATTAACATCTTGCTAAGACATTGTTTCCTGTTCAGAGCATGTACCAGAATGAGTCTTGTTGGGTGACTCATAATCCAGGACTTAAGTTCCTCTGTGCATTTGTTAATAAAACTGCAAAATGAAGAAGGAAGAAACAGCATAGACTTATACATAATGACAGCTTGTCAATAGGGAGGTAACAGAAAGTAGGTTATTTATTTCCCCATCTCCCTCCTTATCTTGTTTGGGTGACTGAAGAAAATGATCTCGGTGTCCTCTGGAAATTCTATATGGCAGCAAGTAAGGAAGTAATTGGTAGCCACTGAAGTGTAGGGGGAAAATGGAAGAGCTAGCAAGAAGAGATTTCAGTATTCCAAGGAAAAGAGAAAGATTAGAGTGCATTTGCTACATTCTTACAAAGGGAAAATAACAAAAATTGGAAAATTGCCTTAACTTAAGAAACTGGCAGGTCAGATAGCCATGTGATGGAGCTCAGTCTCACCATTTGGAACAAAGAAAGATGGAGAGATAGAAGGAGGAAGGATATCATCCTTGGATAAATCAAAACAGGTTTTTAATGAGGGAATTTCCTCAAGAAAATAAGTTCCCAGAATTATAGATACATTGCTGATAGGGACTTCAGATGCCATTGAGTCTGTCATACTTTCTTACCAACATGGAAAATCAGACCCAGGAAGGTTAAAAAATTTTCCCAGGAATGTAGAAGTGAGCATTGAAGACAGGTTGAACCTGGGTCTTCTGACTCCAAAGCGAGTGTTTCCACTGTACTACTTTGACTTTTGGAGATTCCACATCAATTTGATGGTTTACATACTGTGAAGACCGCGTATTTTAAAATCAGCCAGAGTCAGGAATTCAGATTAGGGGAAAGTCGTCAGTCTTTATTCTCAGTGAAGAAAGTTCGGAGGTGGAAGAGAATGGGCAATAGCAATGTGTGCAGCTGAGTCAAGAAGCTAGCTAGACCAGAAGCCACACGACCAGCAGCTACAAGCATGGAACCCAGGCTCAATCTCTCCCCGCCTCTCTTCCTGTCTCTCTGCCTCCACCCACCAAAATCGTCATATCCTATACAACACATCAGGACTTGCACAGAGAGTGGGCGGGGGCCATTCTTTATCCAATCATGTATGTTAATAGAGTATAGTCCAATTGCTATTTAGCCTCACATGCTTGGGACCTCAGTGCATCAACTCAAGCCTCAGCCCATTACAACATACATATGTAAGACTAATGGATACCTATTTATGAAGTTATTGTTTTCCTCCTTTTAACAAAATTTCCCTTTGTTTTATCCTGAAATGAATGTTTACAGAAGGAATTTCAGTCTCAGCATAATTGGCAGGTATCATTAAAAATTTCCCCATATTTCTTGAGCAAGGATAAGAATAGGGACTGACCCTGTGATTTATTGATATGAGAAACTCTCAGGTGAAGAAGTTTCTTCTATCAGTTCATGTTTGCATAGAATACAAAGAGTAGGTTAAGTGACTTACCCAAAGTCACATAGAATAGAACTTGGGTGTGGGTTTCAAGAAATAGGTTCATTTTCTTTGATCTAAAATGTGATATTATATATGTAGTATCCCAAATAATATATAGGCATCACAAAGTTTTTCAGGTAGTAAGGAGTACTTTACCTTCAGTTTTTAGTCATCCAGATGCAAATTGATAATTCTTTTTTCTTCCATGTCAGGATTTTTCTTTGTTCTCTAGAGTTTAAAAGGGTGAGAAGTGAATATTGTATGGAACTTAGCCAATAGACATAGCTAAAACCATGTCTCTCCTCCACTGATCATGTACAATGTGGATAATCTGTCCATAAATAACCATTTTTACTGAGTTGTCTATAAAATAATTGTTGGACAAAGATAACTGTTCTAGCTAATGATAAAATCAGGATAATACTGAGAGAAGAAAATTCCATCTAATGTTAATATCTAAAGCAAGATCAACATTGCTGTAAGTTGTCAAGATTTAAATTATTTCTGCTACTTGTGGAAAGAATTTAGTCAACTAGAGTTTATTACGATTTATTAAACATTTATTATGTGCCAGGCATTGTGTGAAGTACTGTCTCTTAGAGGTTAGATAGATACATTTATCATGAATATTAACATGTAAAACATTAAAACCCTGGTAGATATAGGATTGATGTAACTGATTGTAGAAGTAGATATTGATCTCCTATTGGCTCGATCTGACAAAAGTTTTCAACAGTAAAAGATGATGTGGTAGCACAGAGCATTCTCATTTCCAATTATCACTAACATCTACATCTCACAAGTTCACTATCAAAGCAATTATTTTTCTTTTATACAAAACACTTCTTATTACAAAATACTATTATATTTTAAATATTCTGATCTAAAGAGATCAGAATATAAAGATATTCTTGAGCATAGAAAAGTAAATAGCAAAACTGAAACAAATAATAATATATGCACATTTGAAGTGCTCTATTTTTTTCTACCCAAACATTACAGCTTCTTCACCTTAATCACCAGGATATCTCTCCTGTTTCATGCAGAATATTATTCATAACCTTTCAATGAGAATCTGTAAGACAAGTAACTACTTATACTCAGTGTAGCTTTGCTCTTCAAAGTGCTTTTCCTTTGGTTCTAGTTCTACCTTCAGAGAATCTGCTGTGGTATCAAAATTTAAGTGCTGAATTTTTAACTTATTAGTTACTGTTCTTAAGCTTATCTCTATCCAATTAACTATGCTTCTAGTACCGATAAAGGAAAATTAGTGTCTGTGTCCATTTTACATTGGATTCAACTACTGACTAAAACTCAAATAGAAACTATCTTTTTTCTTCCATTGCATTTACTTATTTTTTGTCCTGTATGTGATTTTTTTCTTGGTATTTTCTTTGTTTTTCTACAGACCATCTACTATTAAAGACAATATGATATAGTAACAGGACAACTAATATCCATCCTCACCTCTAGATGGGAGCACTAGCTCATGCTCTTTTTTTTTTTTTTTTTTTTTTTTAAGTTGGAAAGTATTTGTTTAAATCTGCCACTAGAAGATTCTCAGGACTAGATTATGAACTAAAATCAAACTTATTTTCAGCTCTTTGTCTCAAGATACATCTTTGAAAGGCGGAATGATATAGTGGAAGAATTACTAGGTCAAGAGGCAGGAAAATATATAGTGTTAAAATTTTGCCACCAAAGACAAAGAATCAGACATTGTAATATCTGTGAATAACCCACTGCACTCCTAAGAACCTCAGTTTTCTAATCTGTAAAATGGGGATATTAATGCCTGCACAATCTACTTCACATGATTGCTATAAAGAAATTGCTTATATGCCCACAGTATTTTGTCAACCTAAGTTACTAGCAATCCAGAGAAGTTCAAATTTCAATAATATTTTATTTTGACAATTACATGGAAAATAGTTTTCAACATTCGTTTTTGTAAGATTTTTGTTTCCAAATTTTTTCTCTCTCCTTCCTTTATCTCCTCCCTCCCCACAACAGCAACAAGAAATAATACAAATTCTTAACAATCAAAACAAATCCAGGTAACTCCATGGTAACACAGAAAGAGCCTTATATTTGTACTTAGAAGACATGGGTTCAAAACTTGATTTTGTCACGAACTAGTTGTGAGCAACTGGGTAAATCATTCAATCTCTCTGGTGTTCCAAAATAACATTTGTGCAAGATGATGTTTTAGGTCCTTTAGCTTTAACTTTTATAGAAGTTAAAATTGTTCAAAAATTATGTTTGCTTCATTCAGAGTAATTTAGAATATGTGGGGGGGGGGGGGAAAGAAAGCTCCTAATGCTCAAACAGGAGTCCTTATTTTGAAAGAAGATTCTCCACAGTCTTTGACTCATAGATTTCCTTCTGTTTATAAGGAGAACTGGTTTCACTCAAATAACTTGAAGTGTTCTTTAAAAAGTTGAAAGTTTCAGCTTTACAGGTCTTCAGAAAGCAACTTAACTCCAAAGTTTCAGTTCCTGTTTACTAGTTTAATAAGCTAGAGTTTATGACTGTGTTTCCTTTAAAAAAAAAAGCCCCTGACTGTGAATGCTAGTGGGAGGCCCAATTTTCTGATTTGAGCTGTCTGGGTGACTTCTTCTAATTGAACTCCAACTGGGCACAAGATGTCTTCTCCTAATCCCTTGTCTGTTAGTCTGATCGGTTGGGAAAAGGACATGAACCAAATATGAAATACCTTGTGCTCACCTAGTATTTTCACTCTTAATGCTGTTTTTGCTACCAAATAACACTCTACTCACCCCAAGCTAGATATAATAAAAACAAGTGTATGATGCGAATATGGATGATATTTACTATTCCTGGTAACTAAGCAGTAAAAAATTGCCCATTAATTATTGGTTAATTTCTTAGTGATTCTACACCTTTGCTATGTTCTTTAAAATAAATATTCAATTCAAATCATAAATAATTTTAAAGTCACTATATGCAAATAGCTGTACTTATTGCCAAGAATACAGATATAACAAGTCCCTTATTGTAAGAAGCTTAAATTTGATTGGAGATACAATATATTCAGATAAGATGGAGGGGGAAGGTGATTTGATGAGGGGAAGAGATCTAATGGGGAGTAGGGGAAGCAAGGCAAGTTTTATAAAACAGGTAGACATTGAACTGAATGCTGAGGGAAGAAGATTTTGGGTGGTAGAGATAAGGATGATGTGCATTCCAGGCCTATGAAATAATATATCCAAATCTTCAGAAAGTGATCAAATGCTAAATTTGGAATATGGTTAATTGCTCCATTTGATTTGAATGTAGGCATTAAGGGAAGTAATATGGAATAAGATTATAAAGGCACATTGAAGTCAGATTATTCTTAAATACCAACTAGGGTGAGAATTTTATATTTTATCCTAAAGGCCATAGGGAACCATGAAAGATTGTAAGTAGAGCAGTGACATGCTCAGAATACCATGACCTTAATGTAGGAACATCCACACTGATGAGATCTTAGAGGTATTGGAGCATTGAATAAATGAAGGATGGATCAGATAGAAGAAGAACTAGAAATGAAGCTATCAACAAAAGGCTATTATAAAAAACTAGATAAGAATGTGAGCATGAAATAAGTACTGGTCAATTAAGTAAAGAGAAAGGTATCAATATTAAAGATAATATGATGGTTGTATCAACAATATTTGGAGTTTGTTGCATAAAGGAGATGAAGAAGAGAAATTAAGGACTACCTCAGAGACTCTGAAGGATGGATTCTAGGTAAATGGAGGTGCACACAACACATATAAGGAAGCTTGGAGATAGGCTATATTTAAGGGGGAAGCTAATGAATTCATTCCATTTGGTACACTATGTCAACTAGCATTTAATGTGCCAACTATTGTGCTAGTAGCCAAGGATACAAATACAAATAGGGATTGGGGGAATCTCTGCTTTCAAGAAACTTCATTGATTTTGGACATTTTGAATTTGAATTGCTTAATAAATTTGCCTATCAGGAAGTTAAAGAGGGATAGGGAACAGGAATTTAGGAAAGGGACTAGAAATGGATAAATATATTTTAGTCATTTCTATAAAGACAATAGTATAGTGAATAGAGAACTAAATTTAAAGCTAGGAAGAACTGGGTTCAAATCCTGCCCCCCACATTTCAAAAAAAACTTATGTTACCCAAGACAAGACATAACGTTTCAGAACTCAGGTAACCTTCTAAGAATGAGTTGGGGGGTGGGGGGAAGTGCCAATTTACATTGATGGAGGAGTTTCATCATTCCAGAGAGCTTTATACCAGTTAAATCACACACACACACACACACACACACACACACACACACACACACCTTTCTCTTTTTTTCTGTGTCTTTTCTCTCTTTTTTGTGTGAGGCATTGGGAGTAAGTGTGGAAAGGGGCTAGATTGCTGAGGAAGTAGAATCAATGAGAATAGGTAGAGTTCTTTTTAGAAACCCATCAGTGAAAAGGAGAAATATAGGGACTGGATCTGGGATATCATTACACAAAGAGCTTTCAGGTATGGAAACTCCATTTAACAATGCAGATTAGCATAAAGATGTACTTTAGAGTGCTAGAGAGTTGCCTAATGCACTGAGTATAAATTACTTGCCCGAAGTCACAGAGTTATCAAAGGTAATACTTGAACCCAAGTCTTTCTGGGGAGGAGGGCTCTCTGTCCACCATGGCCACATTACTTTGAGAAGGAAGATTTTTTTTAAGGCTGAGAGGATGTCAGAGTTTTTGGAAAGATTTTTAATAATAGTGGAGACTTGGACCGATTTGCAGGCAGCAGGACTGTCTCTACAAAGAAGGAACTTGAAATGTAAAGTCAAAGTCGGCAGTCCCACTTCCTGGCACATTTCTCCTAATTCTGACTCCAGAAATTAGCTACATGACACAAGTCACCCATGCTCTGGCATCTCCATATTCTGAAAATCTCCATACAAAAGACCAGGGCACCTGTCAAGCTCTCAGTCACTAAGCTCTTTTCAACTAGTGCAGCAAAGATTTTTATCCAAGTTTTACCTTTTCTTTAAAACAGAATTATTCTGTAAAACATTCATGCTATATCAACATGTTTTAAACAACATACCATACAGCATCCTTCACAATGACAATTCTATATGTTTCAGTTTAGGGATAATTTTCCCCTCCTCCTTTCTTTGGAATTTTATGACAACTTCAGCAGCAGCAACGGCATCATCACCTCCACCACCACCACTATCATCATCAACAACAACAGCAACAATAATAATGATTCTCCCTTTAATGATTTAGTTACTAGATGAGTCCTAGTTATCAAGGGATTTCTCTTTGTTTCCATACTACTCTTTTATGGGCAGGTAGAGGGTATAATGAATATTTATATTCTCCATCAAACCTAGAGTCCAGAAGAGCTGAATTCAAATTCTGTCTTAGACCCATATCAACTGTGTGACTCGGGGTAAGTCAGTTAACCTCCATCTGCCTCAGTTTTCTCAACTGTAAAATGGGAATGATAATAATTAGCATCTACTTCCCAGGGTTCTTGTGAGGGTCCAATGAAATAATATTTGTAAAGTGCTTTGCAAAACTTTTTTTGTTCATTGTTTTGTTTTTTTGAGTTCTAACTCTTTATAACCCCATATGGAGTTTTCTTGAAAACTGGAGTGGTTTGCTTTTCCCTTCTCTGGATCATTTTGAATTTTAGGAAGCTAGGGTAAACAGGGTTAAGTGATTTGCTCAAGGTCACACAGCTAGTAAGTGTCTAAAGTGAGATTTGAACCCAGGAATATGAGTCTTCCTGACTCCAGAACCTGCATTCTATCTATTGTAACACCTAGTTGACCTAAAACAGAGCTTCTTAAACTGGATTGTGACCCCATATTGAGTTGTGTAACTGAATGTGGGAGTCACAAAATTATGATTTATTATGAGTAAATGTTTGATTTGTATATCTATTTTATGTTCCTATACACCACAGAAAGGAGTCTGGAGGGAAAAAATAAGAAGCCCTGCCTTAAATCACTATATAATATTAACTACTACTACTGCTGCTGCTGCTGCTGCTACTACTACTACTACTACTATTAATTCCTCATTGGATTGTATGTTCCTTGATTACACAGATCATCTTTTGCTTCTTTTTGTATCCCCAGTGTTTAGACACATATTGATACTTAATATATGTTTATTGATGGATTGATTACTCACACAGCTTCATATGACTTAAATCTATATCCAGGTTGTATTGATAATATACAAATCACTTTTGGTAGAGACAAAAAAACAAGGATATTTGCATTACTCAAATTTCCCAGCTGATCAGTTTCTCAAGTTATCTTTCTTGTTCTTAAGAGGTAGAACAACATGCACAGAATTATGCTGGAAACTCAGACCAATGAAAAACTAAGATAGTTTTTAGGTCTGAAAGAATTCACAGGTCAGAGGTTGCAGTACTTTGAATTCAGAAAGGATCTGGACTTAATATTTTTGCAAACGCATTATTCTTGTGCAAATAGATCCCCAATTTTTTTCAAACACACCAATCACATTTAAGCTACCTAAAAAGCACCCAGAGACTGGTAGAATTTCTTTAGTATCTGAGGCTCTCCCCATGGTTGCATTGGGGATTTTAGATATTTAGACATCTATTCCTACTCTTCTCTCTGAAGGAAGGAGCCCCAGGATGGCTAGACTATATCAGTACCAGCCAGTTCTCTCAGACTTTTTTTCACATTAGTTGGCAAAGGTGCAAGTTAGATGGGGTAGAGTCTTTTGTTATAACATCTTAATCTGCCATGATTTCTTGATAATATGAATATTAATACTATGTGAAGCCATCTAGGGGAACCCAGCCAAAATGGCATCTCTGTGACTTCTAGACTCTTCTACAATTAAATCCCAAAGTTACCATCCTGCCAAGTAGCCAGTTGCCATTTGCAAGGTTTATCTCTCCTTGTAGATCATCCAATTTACCCTAGGGTCTGAATGACTGTCCTGGAGCCAAAAGAACCAACTTGTCTCTGATTGCTACAAAAGGCCAAATCTCAGTCCTGTCAGCTGCCTCATTTCCTTAAAGTCAGTGGATACCAGTGAAAAGGGAGAGGCTAAAGATTTTAGAACAATTGAGGCTTCAAGGTCTTTGAAATCTTGTAGCCCAACTTCCTCATTTTTTTATATAAGGAAACTGACCAAGAGAATCCAAGTGTCATTTCTCAGGTCCCAGAGATACTTTGGCAGGTCCTTCCCTGCCCCCTCTAAATTAAATTCATACCTTATAACTAAACTAGTTTTCCTATGCCATTGTTGAATTTATTCCCCTTGGAAAAAATTCTAGTAGTTCCCTCTTTATTATTGTGCTAAGCCTCAATTCTTTTGCCTGTCCTTAAAGCCTTCCACCATTTTCGGCAAACTCATTTCTAATCTTCCGCTCAAACCAAGTTGCCAACATTGATAATATTTGAGTTTTTTAGTTCAATCCTCAAGAGACTATTTCTCTTTTAGATACTGTGTGGAAAGTTGGCATTACTACAACATGTAAAGAGTGATTAAATTTGTGGCTATTTCACCAAGTCAACATACCAAGTCAACATGATGATAGTTTAGTCCATAGCAGTTTATCTGTAAGTATAATTTTTGAATAGTTACAAGGGGTGTGACTGCTTAAAAGTATCTCATTGTCCTTCCCTTCCCAGATTTTTTTTCTGTTTTGGACTAGGTGAAAGAGGCTATTCTTTTTATTTAATTTAATTTATTATTATTATTATTATTTTGCTATTTTTTGTCTTAATCTCTAGCTAGCCTTAATCACTGAATGGATGTAACCTCAGTCAAGGACCTTAGCTTAAAAAGGCCAAGGTCTCCCACTACATTCAGGGCATCTCCAGACATCCTAATCTATATCTGGCGACTGGACCCACTGGAGGAAAAAGTGAGGCAGGTGACCTTGCCCAGACCTCCCATACTTAAATCAAATTCACTTGCATGATGTTCTTCAAGAAGGAATAACATAGTCACCTGACAATTCATTCCAGTTATTTGACATAGAATGAAATGCCCTTTCCCATCTCAGCTCCAGTCAGACTACATGTATCTGAAAAATGAACAGAGACAATTCATTGAGACTGAGTTACATATTAATAATAGGATTGGACCTCCTTGATTTAAAACTGACTTATCTGTCAAGAACACTCCCATTGACCCTTGGATATGACATATAACTTTGAAAACAGGGTAAGTCAAAGATGGAGGTAAATAGTTTTGAATAGTAGTCTATAAGAACTAAAAAGAACATACCATAAATGTATGTGATCTATATGGACTAGACACAGGACACAGGGCTTAAAGACACAAAGATCTGCTGTGGGATTTTCTTTCTCTTAATTCCTTTTCTTCTTCTCTCTGCAGATAAGAAGGGTTTGAGGCAGAGTCTCTCTTTCCCCCTCTTACAGTCAGTAGAGCAGAAGCTATGAACCATGTTCCTCAGATGGACAGAGGAAAGGAAATTCCTTGAAAGACCATGTATCTGTTATTTTGGTCTCTTTTTTTCCACCCCTGCCTCTGTTCTTAGAGTCCCTATTCCTTTCCCTGTCCTTTTTCTTCTCTCTTTCTCTCCCTCCCCTTTCTGTGTTTCCCCCTAAAGCCAGAGATATATTTTTTCTTGAACATAATAAAATCCCATCCCCTACAAGTTTCCTTTGCAATAGAAACTACAACTTGTGACTTGGTATTTCCCTCTCTCCATTTGCACAAGGACACATTGTTGAAGGCAGTTATAGTGGTGGAGTAAAACAAAGATGCATTTCTTCTCCAACACACCTACTTAAGAGCTGCCCCTCACTTTGCTTGCCTTCCATCCACATGGCAGAATCAGAACAAAGGGATTACAGCAATGTAGGTGCAATTCTATATCAACTGAATCAGCCCCTGGGATTCTATTTTCCAATCAGAAAGGAGTAATTTTCCACTTTCTCCCTCTCCCTTTCCTCTTCTCTTCTCTCCTTTTTTCCCCCTCCTCCTCTCTTTCCTCTCCTTCTCCTTCTCTTTCTGTCTGTCTGTCTCTATCTCTCCCCTCTTGCCTCTCTATCTCTTCTTTCTCCCTGTGTGCTGCTCTCTCTATCTTGGTCTCTATCTGCCTGTCTGTTTCTGTCTCTCTCTTTATGTCTCTCTGTGTGTCTCTGCCCCTCTGTCTCTGTCTCTCTGTGTCTCTGTCAGTCAGTTTCTCTCTGTGTCTCTCTGTTTCTGTGTGTATCTATCTGTCTGTTTTTCTCTTTGTCTCTGTTTCCCTCTCTCTGTATGTCTGTCTCTCTCTTCTTGCCCTTTTCTCTCTTCTTTCTCCCTGTCTCCCTCTCTACTTGGTCTCTGTTTCTATATCTATCATGGTACCTGTCTTTCTTCTCTCTGTCTCTCTGACTATCCCTGTTCTCTCTGTCAAAGTCTCTTTTTATATTCATTGTAACACACACACACACACACACACACACACACACACACACCCCTAATACCAGAAACATAACTTTTTTGGACATAAAATCTCATCTCTTAGAATTTCCTTTGCAACAGAAACTATAATTTGTGTCTCGGTATTTCCCTAGCTCCATTTGCACAAGGACTTGTTGTTGAGGTCAGCTGTAGTAGTGGGAGTAGAACAAAGATGCATTTCTTCTCCAACACACCTAGCTAAGAGCTGCCCCTCATTTTGCTTGCCTTCCATCCACATGGTAGAATCAGAACAAAGGGATTACAGCGATGTAGGTGCAATTCTATATCAACAGAATGAACCCCTGTGACTATATTTTTCAATCAGAAAGGAGTAATTTTCCACTCTCAAAGAACCTAAAAGGAAAATAACTGCTAGGTATTGTGTTTACTGGTAATTTAAGTACAATAGTTTTCCTTTTCAGGTGAGGTTGTGTTAACATCCTGAGTGAACAAGGGAATCCAGCAGAGCTGAAGAAAGGAGGGGGACAGAGGGAGTTGATCCACAAGTAATTATGTCATTCTATTCTATGGATATGGAATTTAGAGATGATGTTTAATGAGAAAGGAGAAAGGTGATGATTTCTTTTTCTCTTTTTCTATAAGATATTTAGAGCTAGAATGGAGCTTAGAGACTAAGGAGGCCAATCCTCTTCTTTTACAGAAGAGAAAAGGGAAATATAGGAAAAGTTAGTTATTTGACAAAGCTTCTACACCTACAAAGGATGTGAGGTGGGATATGAACTCATGTTTTCATGACCATTATGTTTTTTCAAAAAGAAATCTTAATCTTAATGACATTTTTGTTTTCATATTTCCTTTATTTATAAATATATGCCTGTTCCCTACCATGAGCAGTCCTTTAGAGAAAAGATGTAAAAGGAAAAAGAAAAGAAAAAAAGGAAGAGAAGGAGGAGGAAAAGAAGAAGAAGAAATAGCAATTCAGCAAAAGCAATCAACACATTGGACAAATCTGACAGTATGATCTATCCCATAGTACTATCCCACAGCAAGTCATTGCTGATAGATAGAAGACTGGCCAAAACCAGTCTTAATTGGCCTTGAATATATCAAATATGACAACATTTGTCAAGCACTTTGCAAAAGTTTTAAACACTGCCATCTGAATTGTAAACATTAATGTCAATATCTTGGGCTAATATAGACTTTGGGCAAGATTTAATAATGAGACAACAGTCAGAGTACAAAGTGGATAAAGCATTGGCCTCAGAACCAAGAAACCAAAAGCTGGGTTCAAGTCCAGCATCTGACCAAAAAAAAAAAAATAGTTATGGGAAACCAAACCAAGTCACTTAAATTCTCATTGCTCTAAGTAATTAAGAATCTAAGTTGTAGATTATGCACTATTAGAGGGAAGCTACTCATTATAATTATCCTTTTTCTTTTTATTCTTCATCATCATCATCATCTTTCATTTTTGAAAAGGACCAGAGATATCACAGGGTAATATCTTGACTTGTACATTAATTGCAAGTGGTAGTAATAATAGCTAACTTTTGTGTAGTGCTTAGTATTGTCAGATACAGTCTGGATAAAAATGTGATGTGACTGGTCTTAGTGTCCTCAAAAGAAAGCTTAGCAAAGATTTCAGGAGTGAAGAGGATATCCAATGTGTGAATTCCAGAGCTGAAGTGAACTCTCTGGATGAAAAGATTTCTGGGGAATTGTATAGAAGGTCCAAAATGCAGCCTGGAAAGGAATAAGGATTAGACAACAGTTAACATTGAAAATTAATGCCTAAATTAACCTTGAGGAAAGCTAGAGATGAGAAAAGAGTGAATTTGGTATTTATATTCTAAGCACATAGCAGGATTAGACTGCATGGATTAACTGTGGGAAGGATAGAAGAATGGATGGATGGAAGAGAGGATGGATGGATAGAAGTGAATGGATGAAAACCCATTCATTAAGCATTAATTTAGTATGTGCTATGCACTTTGTAATTGTTGGAACTATCAATGGAAAAATTGAAGCAGCCTCTCTCTCTAGGTTTATTTTGTTGTTATTGTTGTTTTTAAAAAACCAAATGTAGTTTTGTGTATTAGTTCAATAATTTCTTTACTTTCAATTTTATTAATCTCCCTTTTTTATTTTCAGAATTTCAAATTTGGTATTTAATTGGGGGTTTTTAATTTGCTCTTTTTCAAGGTTTTTTAGTTGCATGTCCAATTCATTAATATTCTCTTTCTCTATTTTAAGCAAATAAGCATCTAGAGATATAAAACTTCCCCTAAGAACTGCTTTGGCTACATCTCATAAATTTTAGTATGTTGTCTCATTATTGTCATTCTCTTGGATGAAATTATTGATTGTGTCTATGATTTCTTATTTCATCCATTCATTCTTTAGGATTAGATTATTTACTTTCCAATTAATATTTGATCTATTTTTCACTGGCCTTTTATTACAAGTAATTTTTATTGCCTCATGATCTGAAAAAGGTGCATTTGCTATTTTTGACTTTCTGCATTTGATTTTGAGGTTTTTCTGCTCTAATACATGGTCAATTTGTATGTAGGTTCCATGTGCCACCAAGAAAAAAGTATATTCCTTTATATCTCCATTCAATTTTCTCCAAAGGTCTATAACTTTTCTAAAATTTTATTTATCTTCTTAACTTCTTTCTTATTTATTTTGTGGTTCAATTTATCTAGTTCTGATAGAACAAGGTTGAGATTCCCCACTACTATAGTATAGCTGTCTCTTTCTTCTTGCAGCTCTCTTAACTTCTCCTGTAGGAACTTGGATACTATACCACTTGGTACATATATGTTTAGTATTGATATTACTTCATTTTCTATGGCACTCTTTAGCAAGATGCAGTTTCCTTCTTCATCTTTTTTAATTAGATCTATTTTTGCTTTGTTTGATCTGAGATCAAGATTGCTACCCCTGCTTTTTTTACTTCAGCTGAAGCATAATAGATTCTACTCTAGCTTTTTACCTTTTCTCTATTTGTATCACTCTGCTTTAAATGTGTTTCTTATAAGCAACATTTTGTAGTACTCTGGCATTTTATCCAATCTGCTCTCTACTTCCATTTTATGGGAGAGTTCATCCCATTCACATTCACAGATAAAATTATTAATTCTGTTATTTCCTGCCATCTTATTTTTCCCAAGTTATATTTTTTCTCTTTCCCCCCTTTTCCTCCTCACCAATACTTTTCTTCTGACCACCACTTCCCTCAATTTGTGCTTCTCTTTTGGATCTCTTCCACCTTCTTTTTAATCCCTTTCCCCTTCTACTTCTCTTCTCCCTTCTATTAGCCTTTTCCTTTTCTTTCCCCTTTCTCCTCCTACTTCCCCATAGGATGAGACAATTTTCTATTTTAAACTAAATATGTCTGATATTCTCTCTTTGAGCCAAATCCAATGAGATTACTGTTCACACAATGGTCATTCTCCTCCCTTATTTCCCTCAAACATAATAGGCCTTTTTTTTTTTTTGCCTCTTCTTGCAATGTACTTTACCCCATTTTATTTATTTTTCCCTCTTCTTCCAGTAAATCCCTTTCTGACCTATAGCTTCTTTTTTTATACATCACTGTAAAGTCAAATTATACTTATATCCTCTAAGTATACCCCTAACAAATATACAGTTCTCAAGAGTTAAACCTCTCATCGTCCCCTATAGGGATGTAAACATTTTAACCTTTAATATATATATATATATATATATATATATATATATATAGTTTTTTTCTTCTCTTTTTACCTTTTTATACTTCTCATGAGATCTCTATTTGAAGATCAAATTTCTGTTCAACTTGAGTCTTTGCATCAAAAATAAATGAAAACCCCCTATTTCATTGAATATCCATCTTTTCCCCATGAAAAGTAATCCTTAATTTTCCTGGATAATTGGTTCTTGGCTAAAGTCTAAGCACCTTTACCTTCTGGAATATCATATTCTTTGATCCTTTAAAGTGGAATCTGCTGGGTCTTGGGTATTCCTGATTGTGGCTCCTCAATATTTTAATTCTTTCTGGCTGCTTACAGTAATTTCTTCTTGATCTGTTAAATCTGTAATTTAGCTACAATATTCCTTGGAATTTTCTTTTGGAGTCTCTTTCAGAAGGTGATTGATGGATTCTTTCAATGGCTATTTTAGCCTCTGGTTGTAGGACATCAGTGCAGTTTTACTTGATGATTTCTTGAAATATGTTATCTAGGCTCTTTTTCTCATTATGTTCTTAGAGAGTCCAATAATTGTTAGATTATTTCTTCTTTATCTATTGTCCAGGTCAAAGTTTTTTTTTTTTTTTTTTCCTGAGGCAATTGGGGTTAGATGACTTGCCCAGGGTCACACAGCTAGTAACTATTAAGTGTCCGAGGCTGGATTTGAACTCAGGTCCTCCTGACTTCAGGGCCAGTTCTTTATCCACTGAGCCACCTAGCTTCCCTTAGGTCAGTTGTTTTTTTGATGAGGTATTTTACATTTTCTTCTATTTTTTTTTCACTTTTTTTGGTTTTGTTTGATTGATTCTTGATGTTTCATTGAATCATTTGCTTCTATTTGTTCAATTCTAATTTTTAGTGAATTATTTTCTTCAGTTATCTATTTTTATCTCCTTATCCATTTAGCCAATTGAACTTTTAAATGATTTGTTTTGTTAATTGGATTTTTTTCCATTTTCTAAAATTCTGCTTTTCTAGGAGTTGATTTTATTTTCCATTTCACCAAAACTATTCTTTAAGGAGTGAATTTCTTTAGATAATTTCTGTGTTTCCTTTTCCAGAATTCTCATTTCCTTTCCACATTTTTCTTCTAACTCTCTAAGATCCTTTTGAATTCTTCCAAGAGGGTCTTGTGATAAAGAGACCAATTTACATCACTCTTTGAGGATTCATCTGAAGATGTTTTGCCTTTAGTATTCTCAGGGTTTGAGGTCAGTTCTTTTCTGTCTCCATAAAAGCTATCCATGGTCAGAGATTTTTTTTTTTTTTGCTTATTTTTTAAAGCTTGAGTCTGCTCTTAGGGCAAAAGGGAGATTGTCCCAAGCTTGTTCTACATCTGACTATGGCTTCACACTCCTCTGGGACTGTTTCTGTTCCTTCTTGTGCTGAGTGGGCATAGCCAAGTTCTGCGTGTTATGCTGGGGTTTAGGGGCTGACTATTTGCCTTCTGCAGTTGTGTTGGAGGTCTCACAACTAATCTGCTAAGCCACTGGCTTCTGAACTAGGACAGAGTAGAAAACACTGATGTATTTTGTCTATAGGCCACTCACTGTGTTTCCCTAGCCCCTGGAAGCCTCTCTGCCCTGGGTCTTCCTGCATTGTACTGACCTGCAACAACCCCCTACACCCAACTGAGACAGACATTTCATGAAGTTCTTCCAAAATATATTTTCTGGAAATTTGTTACTCTCCAAATATTTATGGATTCTGTAACTCCAAAAATGTTCAGAGACTTGATCTGGTGTTGATCTGAGGGAAGCCAGGAAGAGTTTAGACAAAGATCCCTCTGCTCTCCACCATTTTGAATCCATCCCCCATGAAGAACATTCATCTGCTAAGTAAATGAAGTCTTGCATGTATAGTAATGAATAGATAGAACATATTAAGCCTTTAATAAATGTTTTTTATTTATTTATTCACTCAAACTGTGTAGTACAGTCTATTCTAAAGCACAGAGATGAGACAAGGCAAATTATATTCTGAGAACAAATAAAATTTCAGTTTAGCTATAACATATTTCCTATGAAGTGGACTAATAAGAAATTACTTAAAAACATCAATCATAACTTCCCTAAGTCTTTGCTTCTCCGTGTAAACAGCACTGAGTCCCTTCAACAAAGCTTTGAAAACATGGTTTTCAGTTTTCCCACCATCCCATTCCAAATCCCTTGGTACATTTCTTTCTTTCTTAAAATAAGGCAGTTAGACCAGAATTCTAATATTTCAGATAGTCTCTGACAGAGCACAGTACAGCAGGGCCTTCATCTCCACCATTCTGGGAACAATGCTTCCCTAAATGTTCCCTGAACTTGCCTCAGCCCTTTTAGCTGCCCTGTCATTGTTAAATCACATTAAATTTGCAGTCCACTGTTTTCCTGTTAAGGAAACAAAATAGATTGGAACTTGGTGCATGAAGAGCATCCTGATAATCAAATAATTTAGGATCCATACTAGGTTTATCTAAAATGACCTGGAGAACAAAGGAGATTGGAAGGTATTATTCTGATCTTTTGTTTTGTAGTTTAGGAGATCCTTAGAACAAAGTGTCTTGCTAGGCTAAAGGATCAAGGGCAGGATAAAACAAAAATGGGACTATGTTAATAGTCACCTTCAAATGGACAGGATCTCCAATCTTTTATTTTGGATCAGGCTTCATATAAAATATAGTCTTATTATATTTAATTAGCACAACTGAATTCTGCACATTGCCAAAATCATAAATCACTCAATACATTCTGTTTCTTTTTGTCTTACTTTCTCCCTTTGCCAAATTCTAACCCACTTTGGGGCTGTTTTCTCAGCAGCAAAAAAAAAAAAAAAAAAAATGTCAAGAGGAGATTGGTCTTGGATTGGCTTTCATATACAAAGGATAAAAGAAAATGATCAATAAGATGGAGGATAAACGACAGTATTTTAAGAAAGGAAAAAATGGAAGGAGATTTATAAAACAAACTACTATTTTACTGATTTCTTGCAAACTTTGTGAAACTTTGATAGAAAGATATGTACAATACATAGCTTTTCTGAGAAAAAACAAACAAAGAAACAAACCAAACACTATCACCAACAAAACTGATTTAGTGCTAATGCCAGTTCTGCCATTCCTCAGCTCCAGTCCTAAGAAAATATTTTCTTTTATGAAGCTTTGTGTCAGGCAATGATATAGTATATGCCACTTTGTCCTTTTGTGACCTTTCTTTACAAATACCCCCTTTTAGTAGCATGCAGTCATGACAATTCACTTTCTCAATTTTCTTCAGTTGACCTTATGAATTTCTAGTAGGAAAAATACAAAACCATTAGGTTTTTTTTATTAGCCGGAAATCTTATTTTTAGTGGGAACATGTTTTATTTGCCCAATGCCCAGCATCCACAAAATCTTTTTCTGCTTTGCATCTAAAGAATAAAACAGAGGCACAGATGATAAGATGAAAAGCATATTTCCTATGTGGTTTTGGGTCCCAAGAAGAGGTTTCATGAAATTCCCAGAATATGAGAAAATAGGCCTCAGTGGAAGGTGGTTATACCTTGTTTACAATGGAGGAAGAAGAAAGTTGGAGGCTGTTGTTTAATATTGTGTTCAGAGGAAGGGCAGAAAACTGTGTAGAGATGCAAACCATACATATGGGCAGTAGATGCTACAAGTAGCAGCTTTTGGTCAGTGATGGCAAGGCTATATGTACTCATGGTCCAGAGTTGTATGGAATATTCAAGGAGGACTGAATCCTCTGGTATGATTGCCGATTCCTTTTCAGGGCTGCTCACTCATTCTTGGTGTTTATTTTCACCCTACTCTCACCTGCAAAGTGTGCAGCAGCCACACTCCACCTTAGCAGATGAGGTAAATTAAATTGAAAGTAAGCAATAGAGCTCAGACCTATAGTTGAGTCAAACATGTGAACACTTCCTTGGCAGAAGGGGTGGCTGAGAACAATTTGTTCCAAGGGCCATTAAGATGGTTGAAGCAAGTGTGGTGAAGTACTTGTTTGGTCCATACATAGGAAGTTAAGATTCTTAACCTGAAATCTATGAACTTAAAAAAAATGGTAACTGTATTTCAATTAGTTCCCTTTGCAAACATATATATTCTATTTTATGCATTTGTAATTATTTTTCTGAGAAGGGGTTACACAGACTTCACAAGACTGCCAAAGAAAAACATGAAATCCAAAAGGTTAAAAATAAAAATAAAGTGTTTCACAACAATTTACTTTTAATTTATTCATTTATTCAGAAGTTTTATTATGTGATTTTATCTCAGTTATTTTACTTTTCAACATATGGTACCTAGTTTATCTGATAATAAGTTGCGAACTAAATTTAGGGGACCTTAACTATTCCCAAGCAACTGGCTGAGGATGATGAGTCAGACAAGATAAATTACTATTCAAATATGTTGAATATGGACTACTGACACATGATTTTTTGTGCCAAAAATTTGCCAAAACTTTATAATTTGTCTATCCACGTGATTTACCTTTTGTATCAAAGGGGAAAAAAACAGAGCCTATATTTATTTTCTGATTGTTCTCTTGATATGAAGAAAATAAAACCCCAAGAAATTGTAACTTTAACTAAAAACCTTCGGTGTTTAAATCTTCCAGATGACACCTGATTTTTCAGCTGTACCCCATTCTCCCAGTGGAACTGCATTTATACAGAGGTATCTTAATGCCCCTGGCCACTTTAGCCTATCAATCTCATTGCTGTAATTGAGTCCAGTAACCCTTCTCCATGTTCCACAATTAAATGTAACCAGGGTTTATTAGAGTCCAGCACAGAGGGAACTCAATGGCTGATTTCCTTTCTTGGTCACCAATCAAGACTGCTTGATCTCTCTGGACCATTTAAATTTCACTTTTACCACTTCCCCTATGGAGGCTTTTCTTGCTGTATTCAGTTTAAAATGTCAGCATAGCTGGTGCTCTTAGTTTTAATTTACAAATGATTTCTGTTAGCCTAGGATGGCTTTTTTGATTTATTGGACTGGAGAAGGACTATCATCCATTACACTTTGTCTTAACTTAATCAACAGTATCTTCTCCCTTCAGAGAATCTCACCTACAAACTCCACGGTCACAATGATAAATGGGTCCACTTGATGTCTTTTCTTGATTACTCTGAATGAGGCCTTACAAACAAAAAGATATTTTCTTTTAATACTGTGACTTCCATGTAGAGTCTTTTAAGGTCACATGTTTTTCTAGATCTCTGGTGACCTAAAAATCTCAGAGTTGATTTCAATTATTTTTTTTCTTTTTCAAAAACTTCAAATCCATAATTGACCAGTGTCAGCAGTCAGTGACACTCAAGTCACCAAGATTTCTCAATTGTTAAGGAGCATTAAAGCCATTTTCATGATTTTTAAAGTGGCTCTTCCCTGCAGAGAGAGTAATAGCTTAATAATAGTAGTTGGTGCCTCACATACAGTATCTCATTTGATCTTTACAACAACCCTGTGGATTAGGTAGTATAAGGATGAATTTCTTACAGATGATGCCCAATTTAGTTATATGGTAAGTAAAAATCACAAGGGGCCAAGCTGGACCTTAAAAATAAGTCAATGATCTTTACACTGTATCACACTGACTTTTCAGTGTTTTGAGATGTCTGGTGGAAAGGAGCAACATGTTTTTCCATGATAACCTGTTATAGATGTGGTATAGATACTTAAAGGCAGCTTGGTGGTGCAGTGGATGGAGTACCTAGAAGATTCATTTTCCTGAGACCTTAAATCTGGTCTCAGACACTAGCTGCATGATGCTGGGTAAGTCAACTGCCTACGTTTTGCCTCAGTTTCCTCATCTGTAAATGAGTTGGAAAAGGAAATGGCAAACATTCCAGTATTTTTGCCAAGAAAATGAGATCACAAAGATTTTGACGTGACTGAAAATGACTCAACAAAAACAACAATTGATATATATATATATATATATATATATATATATATATCCCCAAAAAGAAAAACATACAATTTAAGAAGTGGTTGAGAGGTAGACAAAATATGATTGGCAAAGTAATTAGAATGACTGGCCCAGAATAAGGAAGTCTATTGTTGTTTTTGTTTAGTTATTTGAGTCCTTTTCCACTCCTTATGAATCCATTTGAGATTTTCTTGGCAAAAGTACTAGTTTGTCATTTCCTTTTCCAGCTCATTTTATAGATAAGGAAACTGAGACAAATATAGTTAAATGACTTCAGAGTAACACAGCTAATAAGTTCTAAGATCAGTTTTGAACTTAGGAAGATGAGTCTTTCTGATTCCAAGCCAGTGCTCTATTTATTGCATAATCTCTAGTAAAGGAGACTTAAATTCAAGTTAAGTATCCTGCTTCAGATTAGAAAGCAAGTATTAATAATAATAATGATAGTTGTTAGAAGCAATAATAATTATTACTTATTATTGTCATAAGTACTATTACTTACTTTTTTCTTCTAAATAGTATTTTATTTTTCCAAATGTACCTAGTTTTCAACTTTCATTTTTGTAACATTTTGTGTTCCAAATTTTTCTTTCTCCCTCTCCTTCCTCCTCCCTCTTCCAGACAGCAAGCAATTTGACATAGGTTAAATATGTCCAATCATTTTAAACATACTTCAATATCTGTCATGTTGTACAAGAAAAATCAGACCAGAAGGTAAAAAACCAGGAGAAAAAAAAAGCAAACAAACAAAAAAGATGAAAATAATATGCCTCAATTCATATTCAGTCTCCATAATTCTCTGTCATCTGATGCAAATGGCATTTTTCCATCCTAAATTTATTTGAATTTTCTTGAATCACCACATTGCTGAGAAGAGTTAAGCCCATTTAATCTTGCTGTTAATGTGTAAAATGTTTTCTTGATTCTGTTCACTTCACTCAACATCAGTTCATGTTAAGTCTTTCCAAGCTTTTCTGAAATTAACCTGCTAGTATTTCTTATAGAACAATAATATTCCATTACATTCATATGCCATAACTTATTCAACCATTCTGCATCTAATGGGCATTCATTCAATTTCCAATTCCTTGTCATTACAAAAAGAGCTACTACAAACTCTTTTGTACACATAGGTCCATTTCCCTCTTTTATGATCTCTTTGGGATACAGACCCAGTAGTGACACTGCTAGATCAAAGGGTATGCCCTTTGAGCATAATTCCAAATTGCTCTCCAGGATGGTTTTACCATTTCGCAACTTTACTAACAATACATTAGTATTCCAGTTTTCCCACATTCCTTTCAACATTTATCATTATCATTTCCTGTCAGTCAACTTGAGAGATGTGAAGTGGTACCTCAGAGTTGTCTTAATTTGCATTTCTTTAACCAATAGTGATCCAGAGCATTTTTTATGAGTATAAATGGCTTTAATTTCTTCATCTGAAAATTGTCAGTTCATATCCTTTGACCATTTATCAAATGGGGAATGGCTTGTAAGTAATACTAGTTACTGTTACAAGTAAAATTAATTATTGTTATAAATAATAACAATAATTATAAGTTACATTAGTAATTAGCATTATGAGTATATTAATAATAAGTAATTGGTAATATTAATAATATAAAATGTTATATATAATAAACATAATAATAATTAATAATGCAACTTAATTATAATTAATAATGACCAAACACTTACTGTTTGCCAAGTACTATGTTAAAGGGTTGAGATATGTAATATGACAGCATTTATCTTCATTATAATGGGGGAAGACAATATAGATAGAAGTTGGAAAAGAAGGGAGGCAAAATTGCAGGCAAAGAGAAAGGGGAGGCAAAAGAAAAAGAATGGCTTAACTTCTTCCTAAAATACTGGGCCTGGGAGGGATTCATCAGTGAGGAGAGAGGGACCCCAAACTGACAGACCAGAAGAAAGAAGTGAAATTTGAAGAAGTGACATGAGTGTGATATCAGAATAAAATATTACCACCTTATATTATTGTTAAGATGATCAAATTAAATAGTCAACACACTAACAAAACACCTACTATATACCAGGTATGACCATTTTCACCTTATTTAAGAAGTCCTGTGGTATAGCAGAGAGACAGCTGACCTCAGAGTCAAGTCACATCATCTGACATATCTTTTGTGATCCTGAGCTAGTTTCTTTTTAAATTCCAGATGAGGTGTTTTGCTCTTTCTCCAGTTAACATTCTCTTCTCTAATGCAGGAATTCCCTTTGCCTTCAAACAGTTACAATGGACCCAAGATTTCTGGAACTCTTGAACTCATGAGGTCTCATTTAAGCCTGAACATGGCTATCTCATGTTTGAGATCTGGTCATCTATGCTCAAATAAAGAACATCAAGAAGAGGGAACCAGACCCCTCACTGTGTTGAGGCTCATCTCTCTAGATGCCATGTTGGGGGATCAGCTTATCATAGGCAAGGCAGTTCAATTAATACATCTGCTACAGATGAGAAAAAGGTGAGTTGATTATAGCAAAGGGGAGGTGAGACAAGGCATGTAATGAATGACAATTTTCTTTCAGAGTCCAGTTATTTGAGGAAGTTCCTGGTTTTGGTATAACCAATTCTTGTCAGTATTAGCGATTTCTCCCAATCATTGAATGCTACTGATTCCATCAAGATATGGCAGAAAAACAGCAGAATGACCAGGATCCATCATAAGTACCAAGCAGAGATTTTAGTGGTTCCATGCAATTTGACTCAAAATTAAGGAAACATTAAATACTAATCTTATATATTAACATGGCAACAGAATTTACCTAGTGGGTGCTGTTCAAGAAAGTCACATTTCTGAAGAATTAATGGCAGGCTATTATTATAATAATTTTTGCAAGTCTCAGGAGTGTCTGTAATTAAGAAGCAGAGCTGTGCTTAAAATGATATAGAGTATCATTACTCCCATGGTAAATCATTGCAGCTTGCTGATTTATTGGTTAGTAAAATTTTCCAGGTAATTTTCTTAACTTTACTAATATAAGGTTTCACAACATATGTTACCCTCTTACTGGTTTACACAAACTTACAGGATTTTCTCTTTTGTTAAATATTACTTTGGAAATGAAATGCCACAAAATAAATGGGATAAAAGATCCCCCAAAGTCAAGTAATTTCACTTTTATGAGCCTGTCATCTGTAATGATATTAATATTAATAATAATTTATAACTGCCCTAAAATTTGCAAAATATTTCTCTGCAGAATCTCTATGAGGTAGTCTCTTTTGGATCAAGAAATTGTACCATTTAAAGGTAAGATTATCTCCCAATTTACAGAACTATCAAATCTTTAGAACTGGATTTAAGATTTTATGGATGATCTAGCTCATTCTATACTTGACACATGAATACTCCTTTCATTCATCTCCTGACTGTTTCTGAAACTCTGAATTTTGCCAACATGGCTTCCTTATTGCCCTAGAAGTATAATGATGTTTTCATTATATTCCTTTTCCCAGGAGTCCTTAAAGAATTGCAATGATGCAAAATTCAAAGTGAAATGCTCTACGAACCTCTAGCCCACATTTTGGTGTTTTTCTAGCCTGTTCCAAAAGACGTCTGTAGAATCTCATATAGCAAATGGCACCAATCCATAATCTTCTACACAACACCATGGATTCTGAAGTGACTCTATCTTGTTTCCACGCTAAATCAATCAGGGAAAGTCATGAAGAGTGAAATTATAATCTTTTAGAACACTATAAAAGAATCACACTCATTTGTGTATGAAAGCAGAGAATGATTCTATTACCCATTTTATTATTTATTTACATTGTTTTTTAATACCTTAATTAAACATAGTTTGTTATGAGACTGGTGATTCTTGCATAACTAGATCATTGGTGGAAGCTTTGGCCATGATTTGTGCAACTAAAGAGTTTCAAACAGCCACAGTGATCCAGGGACTTATATTTCTCAGGTTTTAGGATCTGGTTTACATTCTGTGAAGGTTGGTCTATGAGAGGTAGGAGTTGATTAAAGCTGTTTATGGAGAATTGGGTCAAGCTTAAGTTATCTGTTCTAGTATTGCAGAAATCCATTTAAAATTTGTGTCAGAGGTGCAAGGGGGAAGGGATCTGGTTTACATTGTATTTTAAACTATAAATTGCTTACACCAGCACCCTCAGCATCATAGACTGTAATATGTTTATATTAGTATCCTTCACTGGTGAGTTACATTGAATTTTTTAATATGTTTTTTCTCTCAAAGCTTCATCTATAATTTAACAACAGTTTTCCAGAGCAAGCTCTCTTCCCGGGACAGAAAAGAGTATCCATGTAAGTACTGTACCACTGTGTGACATTGTCAAAATGTCATTGCTTTTGATTTTTTTTTTGTTTGGTTATTGCTGAAGTTAACTTGTGTTGAAATAATTTTAGAGAAATGGAGCACATCCATGTCAAAGAGCTCTTTTTAATTGGGTTGAAGTCACTTTTTAAATGAATTAATATGTTTATTAAACATCAATATAACTAATTTCACTCACTTAGTAACAATTTACATGTAAATTAATTAATTTCAATGCATAAAATGTCATAACATCTTTTAAAGTCATTCCCTCTATGTCTCCCTCATCACTCTTTGTTCATTCATTCCCATTCACTTTTCCTCATGTTCTTTTTTTTCACTTTGCATTATTTCATAAAGGTCTTTGCAGATTGCTTTGTATTTCACATACTTGTCAGTCTTAGTTGAATTGTAGTTGAATGTAATATGATTCCATTATATTAATGTATTATGATTAATGTGCTTTGATAACCAGTCCCCTATTGTTAGACAGCTTGGTTACTTCCAGTTTTTTGAAATCTCAAATAATGCTAGTAGGAAAATATCTTTTAAAAGATGACTATGAAGAAATTTTTTAAAAAATAATTTCTGGATATGTCCTAAATGACTGGATTTTAAGATCAAAAGATCTTAGTTGCTCTTGGAACACATACTAACTAGATCGTAGATTCTTATTTAGTTAGTCACCTTATTTATCAAATTTGAAGTTACATTATTGGATTGCCATTGTTCAACAATTTTTACAGGCTTTCTCAGATGTGCAGAATGCTCTCAACCAATCAACCAATCAACAAGCACTCCTCTTGTTGTTCAATCATTTTTCAGTTTGTAGTTGATTCTTTGTGATGCCAATTGGGGTTTTCTTGACAATAATTTACATATTGGTGTGCATATTATTTATCCCAGATTTATATTTTCAGTCAATAAAGACTTACTTCATGGACTACAAACGACAGGAAAGGCCTGTTGGTAAAAGGGATACAAGATGATACCTTTTTTTCAGAAGACAATGACTTTGATGGTCATAGTTACAGTACTCATATAGGACAGATTATACCAGTATAATTATAGTAGACTAAATATGGAAGGTTATGATATAGGAACAGAGTAGTGGTGGTAGTAACATCATTGCCAAACCAGAATGAACCCTTCAATCTTGAATAACACATGTTGAAGAAGAATGAAATTATCAGATCCAGGTGAATAATTTCTACATAATAACAATACCATAAAAACAACTAGTCTTAAAAGCTTTTAGAAGAAGTCTAATCAACTCAAAAATACCCTGATTCTAGAGGAGAATCCCACCCACCACCTGATACAGAGATAAAACAATGTGTAAAATGAAACATGATTTTTGAACAGAACCAATGAAGAATTATTTTACATGTGTGTTTATGTGTGTGTATATGTGTATTTGTTACAAGAAGGGAGGGATAAGTTTTGCCCTTTATCTCATAGGCCATAAGCTCAGGCCAACAATTTCTTACTTTGTTGTTAGAAGTAACCTTATAGACTTTATGACCAAAGAAGAACTAGAGATCATTACTGATCACAAATAGAAAATTTCGATTATACCAAACTGAAAAGTTTTTGTACAAACAAAACTAATGCAGACAAGATTAGAAGGGAAGCAATAAACTGGGAAAATATTTTTACAGTCAAAGGTTCTGATAAAAGCCTCATTTCCAAAATATGTAGAGAATTAACTCTAATTTATAAAAAATCAAGCCATTCTCCAATTGAAAAATGGTCAAAGGATATGAACAGACAATTCTCAGATGAAGAAATTGAAACTATTTCTAGTCATATGAAAAGATGCTCCAAGTCATTATTAATCAGAGAAATGCAAATTAAGACAACTCTAAGATACCACTACACACCTGTCAGATTGGCTAAGATGACAGGAAAAAATAATGATGATTGTTGGAGGGGATGCGGGAAAACTGGGACATTGATGCATTGTTGGTGGAGTTGTGAACGAATCCAACCATTTTGGAGAGTAGTTTGGAACTATGCTCAAAAAGTTATCAAACTGTGCATACCCTTTGATCCAGCAGTGTTACTACTGGGATTATATCCCAAAGAGATTATAAAGAAGGGAAAGGGACCTGTATGTGCACGAATGTTTGTGGCAGCCCTTTTTGTAGTGGCTAGAAACTGGAAACTGAATGGATGTCCATCAGTTGGAGAATGGCTGAATAAATTGTGGTATATGAATATTATGGAATATTACTGTTCTGTAAGAAATGACCAACAGGATGATTTCAGAAAGGCCTGGAGAGACTTACACGAACTGATGCTGAGTGAAATGAGCAGGACCAGGAGATCATTATATACTTCAACAACAATACTATATGATGACCAGTTCTGATGGACCTGGCCATCCTCAGCAACGAGATCAACCAAATCATTTCCAATGGAGCAGTAATGAACTGAACCAGCTACGCCCAGAGAAAGAACTCTGGGAGATGACTAAAAACCATTACATTGAATTCCCAATCCCTATATTTATGCCCACCTGCATTTTTGATTTCCTTCACAAGCTAATTGTACAATATTTCAGAGTCTGATTCTTCTTGTACAGCAAAATAACGTTTTGGTCATGTATACTTATTGTGTATCTAATTTATATTTTAATGTATTTAACATCTACTGGTCATCCTGCCATCTGGAGGAGGGGGTGGAGGGAAAGAGGTGAAAAATTGGAACAAGAGGTTTGGCAATTGTTAATGCTGTAAAGTTACCCATGCATATAACCTGTAAATAAAAGGCTATTAAATAAAAAAAAAAGAAGAAGAAGTAACCTTATACAAAAATAACAATGAGTATTGATCATGTGGTATCTTGCTATGACTAATCCCAAGTGATTATTATATTCTAGTTATTTTATGAATGGACTTTGCAGTATATAATTCTATAATTTAGCTAGTAACTATGTCTCTATGGTATATAGAGTTCAGGGAGGATTAGCACCTCTAGCAGGAGGGTTTGCTGGATGTTTCCAGGGCTGCTCGTCCACTTTTGGTGTCCATCCATCACTAAACTCTCACTGGTAGCTCTTGGAAGCTGTAATAAGCATAGCAGCCACAATCTGATAAAACCATGTCGCAAAATGAGCTAAACCACATTGAGAGTAATCAATGGATCTCAAATCCATTGGAGAGTTAGGAGAGTGTCTATCCCAAATATAAAGGTCTGGTGGAATAGATGGATGAAAATAATTTGTTACAAACACTATAAAAGTAGCCAAAGTAGATGCTGTGAAATGCTTGAATCTTAGTCAGACATTGAACATACCAAGGTCAACCATTGCATTTTGGGCTATCATCTTCTTGATTTTTGTTTTGCCAATGGACATTGATGATTCTGGAACACAGAGTAAGGCTGATGACTTGCCCAATTCTGCCTTATTTAAACCCATTCATCTTCACATCAAGACATGATCCATCACACCATGATGGTGATATATACATCAGTCCTCTCGAAAAATGAAGACAAATAACAGTAAATAACAAAGCCTCTATAGACTGAGTCAGAGGGACTAGCTGTTGCAAGGTGATATTGTATCAAGTTTAGGATTTCCTCCCTTGAAAGGAAGGTATATAATGTGATCATATATTGCCCAAAGCCAGGAAATATCCCTAACTCTGCTTTGTTTAAAGAACTGGCAAAATACAGTAGGCAGCAAATTGGGGTTCAAATCTGGAACAACAAAACAAGCCATCAATCGATCAAATGAACATTTATTGAAAGCTTAGCATGTGCCAGACACTATGCTAGTTATTTGGGATGCAAATATAGAAACCATTCCTGTCCTCAAGGAACTTATATTGTACTGAGTGTATACAATACATTCAAATAAATGTGAATGAAGATTAAATAAAAAATTAATATAAGTTGAAAGGAGGGAGGAATCACTAGTTACCAGAAGAATTAAGAAAGACCTCTTCAAGTAACTAGCACTTGAACTGAACTACATGTGAATGAATGAAAAGCATTCATGAATTTCATACTCTCTGCCAAATATTAAGCTATAGGATGGAGATAGAGAGAATAAGAAAACAGACTCCATTCTTAAGTTCACCTTCTGCTTAAGAAATGCAATATATGAAGAAATGTTCAGAGCTGGAAGAAAGGAGAAGCTAAAAGTATAGATTCAGGGCAAATTGCAAGGCTCCAGAAGAAAGAAAAAGATTCTAATAAGATCCAGAGAGAGATCATTTGTGGTCTTTATGACAGTATGTGACAGACAGAAAGATGCATGCTGTGAAGAATAGCATGTAGACCACTGAGGAATCTTCTTGTGTGGAAGCTCACATTAAGATAGAAGCCAATGGCAACAAAAGTGATGGAAGAAGCACTAAATCTCTTCCAAAAAAAGGGCAGATTTAGCCAGGTAGTTCTGCATTGTCTGGAAAATAGAAAGATCATCTAAGGAAGCAACTGATTTTAGGAATTCCTCTGTTTCAACTCCATGAATGTTATGTAGGGACATGCAAGAATAATAAGACACAGAATGAACACCAATAACTTCAGAACAGCATTGTCTTGAGTACTTGAGTACTCTCAAGAAAAGATCTCATGAGAGAATGGAAATTTTCTGGAAACCCATCAACCTAATAATGTATTCACAAAAGCATCAATAGTTCTAGTGCAAGAAGAAGCCTAGAAAGATCCAGTTGTGTCTGGACAAGTGATGATAGATAAAAGCAAACATAGGATCAAAACAAAGGTAGGTCAAGGTCCTGTAGGAATCGTGTTAAGAACTACTAAGCCTATGGATGAGCTTAGGCTGGCCAGGAACAGTGAGGATAACAAAAACCTTCCTCTGATGCATCAAACAGTTCTCATTTCAACCCTAATGTTACATATTTTAAATTTATGAATCTTTTTCCAAAGTTTATAACAGTATTATTTTTTGTTTATTAAGCACCCACTGAATGTTAGGCAGTGTGCTAGGTGCTGAGATCATAAAGTTAAAAAACAACAGCATTTCCCACTTTCAAGGTTCTTACTTTCTATTGGGGTTAATGTGATATAACATGTATGCTGTCATGATGCAATATCAAGTAATAAAATATAATTCTGAGAAGAGGGAAATAATAATAACTGGGGTCATAGGTGGAGAGAAAGGGTGAGATTGATAAAGGAGTCTTGTAGAAGATGGTAAATGAGTTGTACTTTGAAGAAAACTAAGAATTATTTAGAGGTAGTGGGAGGAGGATTCACTCTTTATATTGTCTGATACGTTCTAACCTATGTATACACACACACACACACACACACATATATATCCACACCTTCTATGATTTCTATTTGCAATTGGCAAGTAAATTGATTTATTCACTGTTAGCTAGCTATAGTCTTTGTATAATGACATTTGTTGTGAAGGGAGTCAAACCTTAACTATATAATTTGAAGGCATTTTTTTTTTTCACTAAGGAAAAGCAATCAGGAGTACATATTGAAGCTAAAAATTGAACATTTAGCATGACATGTAGATATAATTTTAGCTCAGCCACCCCTTTCTGAAGAGAGCAGAATGAACAGCTTCATGGACCTAATCTGTTCCTCCCCTGGTAGGAAGAAAAATTTCCTTTAGATAAGGGAAAACAGAGGAGACTCTCCAGAGATCTATTCATGCTTCCTTGAGAGTAGAATCTGGACAAACTTGTGTGTCTCTGTATGTGTGTGTCTGTGTGTGTGTCTTTTCAGTCATTTTTCAGTTATTACTCTATGACCCCAACTGCGGTTTTGTTGGCAAAGATAATGGGTCATATCCCTAGTAAGTGTCTGAAGCCAGATTTGAAATCGGGAAGATGAAGTCTTTTTAAATTCCTGCTCTATCATGCTTCCATGACTTATTGTGGACATGTACAATCTACATGAGCAACATAACTGTCTACTCTAGAGTTTATGATAAAAGAAAGCTAGGCGTGATAAATATGGAAATATGTTTGAAAGAACTGCATGTATTTAACCTATATTGGATTGCTTGCTGTTTTGGAAGGAAGGACGGGGGAGAAAAGGAGAAAGATTTAGAACACAAGGTTTTGCAAATGTGAATGTTGAAAACTATCTTTGCATGTATTTGTAAAAATAAAATACTATTAAAATAAAATAATAAAAGAAACAGTCTAAAATAACTTAGATGTACAAAGATGTCAACAATTATAAAACACATTAATCATAACAATAATGACCAAGATGTGTAATTAATAGCACATAAATCAATTTACCAGCTGAGAGCAAATAGAAATCATAGAAATTACACATACAAGAACATATCAGACAATACAAGAGTGAACTTACTTCCATCCACCTCTAAACAATTCTTAGTTTCCTTGCAACTCAGATTTAACTTTACAAAGTACTTTATATTCAATATCTCATCTGATTCTTATAATAATTCTTTGAGGGAGAGAAGGTACTGTCTCCATTTTGTAGATGTGGAAAATGAGATAGCATACAACTTGTGAATATATACCTAGTAAGTGAGAATTCTGGGCTGTAACCCAGACTTTCTGATTCCCTTTTTTTTTTTCTTCAGTCATGTCCAACTCTTTGTGAACCCATTTCTGGCAAAGATATTGGAATGATTTGCTGTTTTCCTCTCTGACTCATTTTATAGATGAGGAAACAGAGGTAAAGGTGGTTAAGTGACTTGGTCAGAATCTAGCATGTGTCTGAGTTCAGATTTTAAATGAGTTTTCCTGCTTCCAAGTCTTGCTCTATCCAATAGGTCACCTTACTGCCCCAGTTACCAATATGATGTTCCCTTTTCCTCTATATGCAGTCTTATTTTTTAATAGAAAAATAAAGAGATGACTCAGATCTTGATTATATGACACAAAAGCATCTGCCCAAATTCTCTTAATACAATATGACAAAATTTATGCTCTTGATTTCCGAGTGTATGATATTCAGATTATTTAAAGAAATAAAAAAAACAAACAAACAAATTGTTCACTAGACGTGTGATGAAACTCATTTACATTTACTTTCATTTCAGTTTCCTCTATTGTTGCAAAGGTTCATTACTTAAACTAGCTAAGGCTGTTTCTGAAGAGTTTGGTTGCCAAGGTTAGGAGGGGGCCATGGGCTAACACTGTTAATTAGCTAGACTAGCATCACATGAAGATTAAGCAAGATCTCTAGAGTAGAGAGCAAAGGAGAAGACATAGAAGGCTTTGCTCTTCTCTGGGATATGTATAATGAGCACATAAATGTGGGTTGGTTTTGTCTTTTGTTTTTTGTTTTACTGATTCCATTGGCAAGATAGCGGGGGACCAGGAATAGAAGTAGCAGGAGGCAGAAGAAAGGAGAAAATTCCTGAGGGAAGAAAGAAGAAGCAAGCAGAAGCTTTTCAAGAATCCATGAACTGGGAATCAAACAGGTACACCCGTTTACAAAATAAAGCAGAAGTAGAAGTAGGAGACAAAAGGAAAGCTGGTCTGAGATTCAGGAAACAGAATTATAGACTGTTTTTTTAAGAATTGGGAAGGTACACTTAATCTTATCTAGTTCAACTTCTATGCTTAAAGTAGATTCAAGATCCACCCAATAGCTATGTTAACTTAAGGGAGGCCCTTTATCTCTCTGGGCCTCAACCATAAAATGGAAATGTGGTAGAATTAGTGTCAAATGTCTGAAATTCAGTGGTTCAAAATTGGTAAAAACCTGGCTTTTCAGTTTTGTTTAGTCAAGGGTTTGATACCAAAGGAAGATTCGATGAGTGATAACCACAGACTGGATTACAATTAGAAAATGATGTTACAAGAGTATAACTCATTAGGAAGTAAAATCATTATTAATATATCTTAGCATGTATATTTACTTTATAGAATTTACTAGGAAGAAATGTTTTTGTATTTAGTGTTCAAAATTTCTTTAATTATTAAAGTAAAAAGATAGTTGGTATTTGATTGTCTTACTAAGCAGAAGTAATAAAAAAAATGCTAAATACTTCCATGATTACAATTCTAGAAGTGGGAGGACCTCAGAGATCATCTTGTCAAATTCTTCAGTTCATATTTAAGGAAAGTGAGGCTGAGAGAGGCTGTGACATTCCCAAATCACTAAAAGAGATTTCAGAGGTCACATAGTCCTATCCATTCATTTTATAAATAAAGACAATGAGATCCAAGAAATAACATGTCTTTAAGCTCCAGATCTATGATCCTATAAAATAATTTGCCCAAGATCACAAAGAGAATAAGCATCAAGCTAGGATTTGAGGTCTTCTGATCCCTGAAGCAGTACCTTTTCCATTCATTTAAGAATATGAAAAAAGCTGAGGCCCATAGTCCCTCAGAACCCCTCAGAGTTTTTGTAGTGCCGCCTATCTATATTGAAATATAGATAATTTCTAGAGTTCTCTTAAGGAGTGGATTGATCAGGTAGCTTTCATTGAAAAAGTTCGGCAATAAAGAGCTCATTTCCTCCTGAGAAAACCTATTCCAAAAGTAGTCTGTTGCAAAATTAAGAAGCCTTTCTTTTTATGTCTCTACAATTTTCATACTCTAGTCCAATGCATATTGGACACATTCATGGCCCTCTTTTCTGTGTGATTCCTACCCATGTCCTCCCAAAAGTTCTACAGGATCCAGCATCCAATGCTCTGGAGGCCATTTTTGATTTCCAGGTTGGCCGCCTCTCATTTCTCCATATTATAACATGATCAGCCCACTTCTCTTCCGATCACTCAATTCTTTGATGATGTTTTAATTCTTCCTCTTCTTCAGAATTCCTTCGTCTCATTTTTTTTTCTTCTTGGAACCAGGCAAAACAAGACTCATCTCTTCTCCACATTAACTGGTCTTCATATTGTTGAAGACATCAACAAGTGAATAATTTATAAGCATTTATTAAGTAGCTACTGCCTGCTAATTAATGTGCTAGATATCTCCCCCAATTTTTCTCTTTCTCAGGGTAATCATTTCTACTTCCTATAACTGATATTCAAAAAATATGGCTCCCTAGTCAACCAAACATCCTTCCTTTTGGAACTGCTCCCATTTGCAATATCTTTCATTTCTCAGAAATGAATAACAGATTTCAGATATTTTTATCAGGGTAAAGTGACCTTCAGATAAATTTAGTCTTATAGTTATTAAAAAAAAGAAAAAGAAAACTTATTGACCACATACTGAAACAGGAAGAAACAATGTGAACAAAATTGTTTTGGTGTTTTAATGGACTACAAACTCAACTGGACTAAACAGAATGATATGACAATTAAAGAAAGTGCCATCTTATTCCACATTAAAGAGATATAGTATCCAGAATGATGGAGATGATCATCCTAGTGTATCATTATTGTTCTGTGAGTCAGATAACTGCCTGGAATGTTGTCAAGCTGAATGAACATAGTAAGACCTGTAAGTACCAGATGGAATAATATCTTGTTCTCTCAATGGGAAGGGGGACTGAAAAAATGCCTTGAACTTGTCCACTTCCTTTTCTAGCTCATTTTACAGATAAGGAAACTGAGAGAAATGGGTTTCAATGACTTGGCCAGAGTCATGGTTAATAAGTGTTTGAGGCCATATGAGTCTTCCTGACTGCAGGTTTAGCTTTCTATCTACTCTGCCCACTCCCACCCCCAACTATAACTACTAGTAGTATGACCACTAAGTACTATTATCACTACTCTCAGTGCTGGGACTTCGCTGCTACTACAGATATTTATATTTGTATTAATTTACTACTAGTTTACTACTGATATTGGTATTACTACTGGTACTCAAGCCCTGAAGTAATCAAGTAGTGAAGCCATGTATCTATAATCTTTGATGTATTGGTGGGCTCATGAATATGGATACACTCTTGACTGATACAGACTCTAGTTCATCCATAATTTCTTATCTTGTATGATTCTTGCCTGAGTCCTTCAAAATAATTCTCTTTGAAAGCTATTCTGGGTATTTTAATCTTTGGTGGCTAACAGTGCAAAATGTGGGGTATCTATCAGATATTCCTTGTTATATGACTAGAATACAAATCCTCGAGGTGAAATTTACCTTGTCTCTTAAATACTAGTTATCACTGGTAATATTTGGCCCCCTGAACACACCCATCATGTGTTTTCCACTTTCTCTTTGGCTATTCTACCATTTTGATTCTTCTGAGACTATTGTCTTTCTCTATACAATTTTTATCTTGAGACTTACTCACATTGTAATATTCAAGGTCACCTCCACACATTGCAGGGAGATTTTTTATGGATGTTAGGTTTAAGAGTAGAAAGAATTTACTGACAATCACTGTTGTTCAGTACTCCCAAGAGGTTACTTTTCAACTGTATGGCCTCTACTTCTCTGGAGATATTTTTAAAATAAAGTTTCATGTCTCTGGGAATCTTTAAATAACATTCTAGCATGAAGCACGGTGATGGATTCTTGAACTATTCAATATTTCTTCCAGTGATATAATACTTTATCCTCCTTTACGTGTTTTCTTTAGAGTTTATCAAATCAAGCTTACAACAGATGAGGCCTGTGTTCTTTTAACCAAGGGTGATGTGAAGGAGCCCAAGGAATAGTGGGTGTCTAGGTGATTGAGAAGAAAGGAAGCATATTGGGATGGAAAGAACTAAAAATAGAATAAGTGTGCAAAAATCCCACCCATTATTGAGGCTTACTAGCATTATTATATTGGTTTTGAGCCCTTGGTTTCCTTAAGCATAAAATTAAGAAATTTGATTAGATGATCTCAGATATATATTTCCAAATTCAAATCTATGATCCTATAAAGTGTTTCTCTTAAATATAAAGAATGAATGACTCCAATGGCTGGAACATCATTCAACAATGCAGATGAAAACCTATCTATGACTTAAAAGTTAAATCTAAGTATTTGCTTGAGACATATAGAAGTTAAAGGAGTTGCCAGGGTTAGGGAGCTGTTAATTCAGGCATTTATTTAGCAGCTTCTCTATGTCAAGCATTCTGCCACATGATGTATATATATTGACCTACACAACAAACCAAAAAATTAGTTTCACTAAGCATCAGAAAACTGGTTTAGATCCATCCATATGACACCATATTCAAAATCCTGTTTATTACACAGATCTATATTCCTAACATTATTTCTTTTTGAAAGTGTTAGTGTATAAAATAAGTGTGTGTGTGTGTGTGTGTGTGTGTGTAAGTTGAAGTTAGGACCTAGGATTTGGAAAATCACTTTACTAATGTGGACAGGTCACTCAGGAATCCTAGATAGTTTCCTGGGGGGCAGTAAGAGGTTAAGTGACTTCCCTAGGATGATTTAAGCTGCATGTAGGAATACAGCTTGATCTCCAAGTCTTCCAGATCACAAAAGTAGCTTGTTATCCACTGTCACATGATAGTTCTCCCTTTACCACATATATAAGGCAAATATTATTTTTGTTCATTGCGGGGTAGGAAACTTGAATCCAAATAATTTCTCCAATTTATTTTTTTGTACCACATCTGTGACTACACTGATATAAGGAATGCTTCATATTTACCAAAATATATTGACAATTATTTTGAGATTTATAATCTTAGAGAGTTACCTGAAGGTTAACCAACTCTCCCCTGGCAATCAACTCAGTATATGTCAGAAGCAGGACTTGACCTCAGATCTTTTTCATTCTGAGGTCAATTCTCTATTCACTATACATATCTAGTATGTAAACAGCATAAAAACGATGTGCAAGTCACTATTTTGTGTGTGCCTGGAGAAAAATCCACATTTAAAGGGTTAAATAGGCAGCCAAGATGGAAGTAAATTTCCATTGACAACCTCTGAATATCTCAGTTCTGAAATCAAACATCAAATGACAGGAATATAAAAGTCTGAGCATGATATGAAAGTCATATTCCATTATGCATCACATTTTAATTACAGAGAATGATATCTGTGTTAATAATATGGGCAATTTTGTAGGAGCTCCTACATTATCAGTAAAATACAAACTTGCAATAAAATTATTGAAGAATGAAGCATTGCACCTTTGTTGCAAAAGAATCTACATTAAGCTTGAAGAGAGAAAATAATGAAGAATGAAAGGAGTCTTTGTTACTCAGGGATTTCTATGTGCTGCCAAAATGTCAAATAATCCATTTAATCAATCAGAAAATTAAGGGATGTGGCAAATCTCGAGGTAGTTTGAGGTTACAGCTGTGCGAAGTCATTCAGCTAGAGCGCTGAGTTGATGTCACAATAGCAATCACTTAATGATTCACTTTTGTGTAACTTTGTTGATGTAAAAATACAATTTATGTTTCAAATTAATTGCAGCTGCATTCCAATTTGAATATCATGTGTTTTACCCATAAGGGTGTTTGTGAATTCTTACAACTCCAGCTCCAGAGAATTTCTTTAGGGGGTAGTTGGATGGTGAGCACAAAGGGGGAAGTGGGAGGAGATTGATTTATAAAAAAAATGTTCTCAGGATCTCTTAGCCAAAAATAGGACACAATAAAATGGCCATGTACTGGGATAGAAACTTGGGAACCCTTGGGAAAGAAATCAGGAAATTTTCACTCCATAGACACAAATTAACAAGCTAGGTAGGACTGTAACAGATAAACCCTAAGGAGCTGTCCAACTTATCTAATCTATCTCCACTATACCGTGAATATAGCTCCCACAATGGAAGTTACCGTGTTTTATTTTTAAGAAAAACACTTCATAGTACCATAGATTAGAGTTAGAAGACACCTCAGAGAACATCTAGTCAAATACCTTACTTAAGAAACAGGATTTCATGAAGGGGAAGTGACTTGTCCAATATCAGAAAGATAATAGGTGTCAGAGATAGAATTTGAACCTACATCTTTTAGAGAGAGTCGGAAATTAGATTTAGTCCTAGTCTTCCTGATACCAAGATTAACACACTATCTCCCATGCAACAACTGCCTCTGTAATTTTGGTTGGCAAAGTTGTAAATAAGCACTCTTTTTCAATTTAGTACAGAGACAGGGTTGCTACAAACTTTGAAAAATAAGGATTTTTGGAAGGAGTTGGAATGAAGAGAATTTTGTTGCAACAGAAATAGCACTTAATTTGGACTCATTGACCAGATTTCTGGTCTTGCCATTTACTGACTATATTAATATAAAATGAAAGAATTGGGCTCAATGTTTTCTATGGTACTTTCTATGATGCTCTTGATATATGGTCTTATTAATATGAGTGGAAACAATTTATGGCTTATTTTATAAGAAAGATTTTCCCAATTGTGGTTCAAGAGTTATTGAATTTTACACATAAAGAGAAAATAAGATTAACACAAAGTCTTTGTTTCAGGGAGCAACATCTGTCCTAAGTTCAATGGCTTTTCACATATCTTTCTTTTTATAGGCAAGTGAATTAAATAGAAGGGAGTAAAATTATTACAGTTTTATAGATGGACAAACATTCAGGTAACCAAGACAACTTATATTGTCATTATGTCTTTAGTTATTTGCTAAATTAAGGGAAAACCCCCAAGGCTCTGCCCTCCTGTCTCCCATTTCCTATACTAGCACTATTTATTCCTATACTCTATCTATGTATCTGTCTATCTATCTATCTATTCCTATATTTCCCATACTAGTGCTATTTATTCCAAATAACTGTGCCTCTACAAAGTCAGATATTAAAAATAAATAAGTAAATGAATGAATAGCAATTTCCAGTGTGATGTTGCAGAAAGAGTATTTAATGTGATTTCAAAACTGTTTCCCACCATTTGCTCCCTTTTTTTATCTTAGGCAAGTCACTTTAACTCTTTTTCTCTGAGTTTCTTCTTCTCTTCAAGGAGATCATAGTAGGTGATCCTCCTGTATCTAAATCTGTGATTATGTATATGTGTATGTATATATATATATGCACATATATACATACACACACACACATATATATATATATATATACTGTATGTCTATATTTATGATATATGTGTGTGTATGTGTGTATTTCTAGTCAACAAAATTCTATGCCACAGGAATTATTCTGAAAGTGGTCTTCTTTCTCTCTTTGCATTATGTGGCAACCAATAGAACAGTTTGCTGTCTATACCCTCACCACATGACCAGCCCATTTTCTCTTCCTATTCTACACTTTCTTTAGGACATCTTGTCTTTCTCTTGCTCTTCACTGATTAGATACTGCAAACTGTTCTTGTCTCCCATGCATGTTTCCATTGTATGTAATATTCATTTTTAATCCTTAAATGAGAATGTTTTGCAAGTTTTACTGCTGGTACTCAAAAAAACTTTGATTTTGTGAAAACCTTGGGTCATTATAGGAGCTTTGTAATTCCCCAGAGGCAAACCAGCCCATTCTCCTCCTCTTGAAACAAATACAGGAAAACTATTATTATTTGGTATTTGTCACTCATATTTTTGAAAAGGAAACATATATATGTATATATATGCAAATATATACATATATGTGTGTATGAGTTTATACATACATATATCTATATACATACATATATAAATAAATACACACATCTTCCTGCCTTATCTACTACATTTCTTGTTCTTATGCCCTACCTGTGATAAATTAGCTTTCTTCTAAAGTACCTTGTGGAAAATGGCAGGCAATTTAATATTGGGAATGGGGATGGGAATGAGATCTATAATTTCTTAAGCATAAAGAACTCATATTTGAGAAATTTAATTCCATGATCTGAAAGTTTACTTCCTAATACTTGCTGCAGGTCTGTTTGTGATATTTTCTCAAGGTGGGCAAAAAAAAAAAAAATCCAATAATAATGACAAGAACAAGGGCAATAACAACAGTAGTAATTTCAACTCTGATTAGCAAATGCTTGCAATAGAGTTGAAGCTCCCTTCTTTTTGTATTCTATCCCCAATACTTAGATTTCCTGCTAATATTGTAGATGCTTAATAAGCTTTTGTGCCAGGATATACATTTTTTAAAAGCCTTTGCCTTCAAGAGGCTTACAATCTAATGAGGCTAAAGCTTTAAGGTGAAGGCATGGGTTAAGTGGATGGCTCATAGAAGCATGGGCATGTTGGAAAAGTTCAAAATCTGGGTGAGAAATAAAGATATGTCTGGTTTGGGCCACCTCCTTAAATGGAAATTTGAGAAGGAGCCCTTCTTATGCCTTCTAATCAGAAGTGCAACAAATGTCTGTTAAATTGGATTGTTCAATATCTTTCCAGATGCGAACCTCACTTGGCCATTCCTGCACTTTTTGGTTTCCTTCAACTTTATTCATATTGGAAATGGGGAAAGAAAGTGCTCACTAAAGTTCATAATTGGAGACCTGCCATTAAGTAACTGTGTGACTTTAAGCAAATTATTTAATCACTGCAGGCCTCTTTTTTTCCATATAAAATGGGGGCTTAAACTATAGGTCCTTTTTTCATGTTTATTAAAGCTCTAAAATTAGGATCCTTTGATCTTTGCCCTATTCCATTTCCTGTTCTCAAACATTGAGGTAAAATATTAGCTTGTTGATGACAGTGTTTATTTTTATTTTCATTTTCATTATTTTATCTCCAGCAACAAAGCCAATGTCTGGTATGTAGCAGGCTCTCAAAAGTGCACATTTAACCCAATTTAATTGAATCTAAAGAATCCTAAGTAAGTAGTTCTTCAGTTTGGCCTATTTGTCTTTATGAAATTGGGCATCCCCTCAAACAAGCATGGTACATGTCAGAGGTGACAGAATCTCTTTCTTCTGTTTTATCTTCCTTTAATATCTCTTTTGTCCCAAGCACTAAATTACCCCCAGCAAGAGTTTTGGAAGTTTATGCCCAGAGGAAAGAGATACTAGGGATAAAAAGAATGAACATCAAGTCTGTTATTCCACTTGCCAAAGACAACTGCTTCAAACATGAATTTTCATGATATCTTTCTCTTAGAAACATAAAGCCCTTTATAGACCTTATCTAATCATCCCTGTTCCTATGAGATACGTAGGAGCTGCTTTTATTACCAGTAAGGTTAAGTGATTATGGTCACACAGCCTATTTCAGGAAAAGTCAGCAACAAGCCAGAATACAGGTTGATTTTTGAATCTAGCCCTCAGGAAGATATATTTACATATGCTCCCTTATGTTTCTTTAACGTTGATTTCATTTTTCCAATGAGAAATTCACCTTCCTGATATCAATTTTTAAAAGTTGCATTCATAAACTCTTCTTCCCAGCCAAACTAGACTATCAGCAGACTCCTAACCCCATGCTCCATCTTTTCCTTCTAGGGTTTGGTACTAGATATGTCCCATGTCTAATCTATACTTCTTCTTCTATGATTCTGAGATTCCTTAGATGTCTAGTTGCCTCTTCCATTGAAGTCTTTGTGGATGACTCCTTATGCTTCTTCCTGCTTTAACTTTCCTTGCTGTAACTTTCCTCATCTGTATAATGAGTTGGAGAAGAAAATGACAAACCACTCCAGTATCTTTGCCAAGAAAACCCCAAAGGGGGTCATGAAGAGTTGGAAATAATTGAAAAATGACTAAACAAGTTAAAGCAAAGTGTCTAATAGGTAGGGACTATCCATTTAGGTCTTCATATTACAAAACAGCACAATTTCTTAAATACAATAGGCTTTATAATAAATGCTTGTCAAATTGAAATATTCATTCTCCAGTGGAAAATGTCTTCTTTTGAACGATAATTGTTCATAAAGAGACCCATATGCAGCTAACAGATTTTAAGGGGAAGTTAAAAATATCCACCCACCTGCAAAAATTTTATTGGCCCTTGAACTCTCTGCGGGGTCTTTCTATTCCTTTCAACATGAATGAATGAATAAAAAACATTCATTAACCACTTACTTTATAAGTATTGTATACATAAGACGCAGAATCAAAGTAATGATGCATCAATAATCATAATACTAACACATTTATATAAGGGTGCTTCAAAAAAAATCTTAGTGTATTTTTAAGCCATAAAGCTTTTTTTTAATCTATTAAGCTATCAAAGTTTTTTAAAAAGCTATTAAAACTTAAAATGGTATTACACTTTTTGGGATATCTTATATAGGACATAATGGTTTGAAAGCACTTTCCTCATAGTCCTGTGAATAGGAACTGGTTTTTATTATTATTATTATTATTATACTCATTTTAGATGATGGACCCAACACTCAATATAGTGAAGGGATCTGCCCACAAGCAAATAACTACAAAGGTGAGATGAGGAGTAGGACTCAAACACAAGCCAGATTATCTTACTCCAAGTTCACTATATTATTTACCTATAATATCAGGGCTAGGGGAAAGGGAAGGTCACCCAATCTTTCAATTTTATATGAAACCAAGCTCAGAGGGAACCTTGCTTTTAGGTTTCAGTAAAAGGACATGGATTCAAATTTAACTTTTGACATTTGCTACTTGTGTGATCTTGGGAAAGTCAGTTAACTTCCCCAGTTTCCCTAACTTCCCCAGCTTCCTCTTCTGCAAAAAAGAATAGATTAGATTAGGTGGTCTAATTTAAAATTTATGATCTTAGAGGCATTTAAGAGATTCTTAGCATTTGAAAGAACTTTATTATGGCCCATAGACTTTTCTAGGTATCTGGATATGGGACTCACATGCCATATACATACACACACTACATACTTTAAGCATGCTTAGTGATAGAAAATTGGAATTTAGATACTATCTTTGCTTTATTGGCACATATATATTTATCTTTCTAGATATTTCATGTTAGATATGATGCAGTTAAAAGAATGCTGAATCTGGAAGCAAGAGGCATGATTTCAAATCCCATCTCTATTACTAGTTAATTTGACTGATCTCAAAGGAGTTAGGTATCTTTAGTTTCCTTTTGTAAATTGAGGCAGTTAGACTCGAAGCCTTCTGAAACTTCTTCTGATTCTACTAGAATCTTGTCTATTTTTGGAATGAATCAGGAATATGTCTGTTATTGAATCTTCCCATTTGGTAAATTGAGTAAATACCGATGCAGACCCATACTTGGTGGGTAACTTGTAGTCTAAGAACATTGCTTAGGGTAGTGCGAGATGAGATGTGCAAACAGTCAACATGTGTCAAAGGTAGGATTAGAACCTACCATAAGTCTATCCTCTTTTAAACCCTGGTGAGCTGTGTGATCATTAATGAATCAGTAAATCAAAAGCATTTATTAAGTACCTACTATGTACCAGGAATCATTCCAAGAAATGGGGATAAAAAGGAAAAAAAAATGAAAGTCTTTGTCATCAAGGATCATGGGAATCAACCTTTCTGAACCTTAGTTTCCTCAAATGGAGACAATAACAAGTATACTTGGGGACAATAACAGCTGTTGTATCCATCCCAGCTTGTGCAAAAGCCATCCTGGTGAGATGGGTAGACAGCTGGAGTTAGATCCAAGAAAATCTGAATTTTAGACTGGTCTTAGACACATACTGCCTGGGTGACATCATTAAAATTATTTAACTTTTTGATAATCTAGGCAATACTTTACTGGACTTCTTAACTATTTTTGAATCGTAGACTCCCTTTTGCTTAGTAGGTAGGTCTATGGACCCCCTCAGTAATACTGTTTTGAAATACATAAAATAAAATATAGAATTACAAAGAATGCAAATTTCATTGAAATATGATTATGAAAATATTTTAGATACATTTATTAAAACCATTGTCATGTGCACAGCAGAACATAAGAGAAGATTCAAAATGTGTAACAATAAATTTCCATTTCAAGAAAGATTTTATAATAGAACACATTGTCTTCAAAACTGTTCTTTACTTCCTTGTAGATTTTCTTTTGTTCTCTGCTGTGTATTTTGTACTTTATTCATCTTTTCTCCTTTTCTCTCCTCTTCCTCCTAGGAGACTACATTCAGTCACACACACACACACACACACACACACACACACACACATATATGGATAGATGTACCATACACATATATACATTCATATATATCTCTGTAAGATTTGTGCTATAATTATTTGTCCCTTGTTTTCTTAAAGGTAGATAACATCATCCTTCTTAGATCCAACTCTTTCTATATTTTTCTAACTTGCCCAACTCATCATTTCCCATGCAAAAGAATTATTCCAATCTTATGCTATCTACTTGTTTTAAAAAGTCTAAAGCAATATTAATCTGGCTGACTTACAATGTAGTTTCCCTATTTTGATGAAATTATTTTTAAAAGTGCACGAACCCCAGGTTAAGAATCCTGAAAGACAGGAAGTTTTGGAGAAGATGCTAATTTGCATTGGTAGAAGCATTTTCCTCCTCTAGCAAATCACAGGTCCTGTCCCTATGCCTATTGATCCCACTGGGCTCATGTGAGAAGCTCAAATGAGATAACATACATAAAGGGATTTGCAACTATTAATGTTCTCCATAAATGAGGGGATGGAGCTATTCTTAGAGCCTGACAACACAGTATAATGTATTTGAATTTCCCATAAGTGTGCTAGAATTCCAGACCAAGGTACTTAAGGCAGGGAATTAGCCTCAGCCAAAATTTTTTCATGCAGACACTGAAGAACTGTGATCTAAACATTGGGGGAAGAGAGCATGGTAAAAGGGTGGCTGGGTAGCTGAGTTTTTGTCTTTCAGTTGTCACCTCATTTTTTTTATTGCAACTGCTCTGAAATTTCAGAGAGAGCAATAACCTTAGGCAATCAGGCCATATTTAGTGATCACTTACCATGCACCCAGTCCTACCTGGCCAGTTAGGGATTTATATTTGCAATGATTTTTACCTTCGCATCCTTTAAGCTGCATCCCAGAATATATGTGTATGTTTTATGTATGAATGTATATGTGTACATAATATATGCAAAATATTAAATATGTACCATTATAACATGTATGCATATACTCACATTCTTCATAAAGTATACATACTTATATACATTCACACATGTATCTATATAAACATACATACACTATGTCCATAATTAGGCATGTGTTATATATGTATATGGATGTGCATACAAACATATTATTATTCTCCATTCTCAAAGAGGACCAAGGATGTGATATTGGGTTCAAAGTACAGTGTGTCTGACTATGACTGATCAGACCAATAGGAGTTTGGAAGGATCCACCATAGGCTGGACACATGTGAACATTTGGAGTGGAGATAACTCTGAATTTGCACCTCTCATTTTTTTTTTTTTTTGAGCTACCGTAACTGCCTTGCTGAGAACATACACACACACACACACACACACACACACACACACACACACACACAAACAGTTCCCATCAGGCACATTGAGCCATAGAATCCTAATTGAGCCAATATATTCATGATAAATGTATTAATTGTTCTGAGTTACTATGAGCATGAACCATTGTTTGGACTTTAGCAGCAAGAGTCAGTGACCTTCTCCAGTTCACAATTTTCTCATCTATAAAATGGAGATACAAATACCACACAGTGTGGCAATGAGGACCAAATTAGAGATGGCATTTTTGGAAGATCAATGCTGTATGGCATACAATGTTAGATATGGGAACTAGGATCACCTTAGTACAAATTTCTCCTTAGATACTTAGTAGTTAGGTAAACTGGGGCAAAAAGTGGTCTCTCCGAGCCTCTGTTTCCTCATATATAAAATGGGGATAAGAGAAAACCTTATTTATAGGAATGTTGTGAAGATCAGAGAAGATAATATATAAATATTTTGCAAACCATGAAGTTCGAGACATGAATTGTTAACGAAGTAGAAATAACATCTCTACCCATCAGTGAGGAATGAATATATTATAAGAAATGAATGTATGGTGTCAAAGATAGGAATTCAAAGAATTTAGAGAAACATGGGAAGACTTACATGAACTGATGCAGAGTGAAGTAAGCAAAACAGAAAAACAATATACCTAGTAATACCAATGCAAACAGAAAAACAACAAGAAACCATAAACAAATGCCCTATAATTAAATTACAAAACTTGTCTCTGAAGATGTGTTGAGAAAATGTATCTCTTTCTCTTCTTTGCACAAGTGGAGGGACTGTCAGTACTGAACATTGTATATTCTGTTAGATACCACTGATGTATTGTTGTGTTTTTTTTTTTTTTTTCTGAACTGCTTTTTTCCTCTTATCATTTGTTTAAAGGTACGGCTCATTGAAAAGGAGAAGGAAAAGGATATTATCCTAAAGAAGGTCATGTAGTTAGTCATCAGTGAATAAGTATTTTACTAGCCATTGGGAACAGAGAGATAAAATTAAATAATTATGTTTTAAAATAAAGGTTTTCTCAATTATCAAGTATTTCTTTATTTTTATCTTCCACCTCCCTCCAACACACTGAATAACCATAAACAAATAATCATAGCCAAGCAAAATGAATTCCCATATTGGGCATGTCTAGAAGTATTTGTTTCATCTGATGTTCAGGAGATAACTTTCCTTATCATCAATCGGAATCACAGTTGGTCATTGTGTTGATGAGAGTTTTTAAATAAATCAAAGTCATTTGTCTTTACAATGAACACAGTTATTATATGTATTCTTCTCCTGGTTTTGTTCGCTCTGCATTAGTTGATTTAAATACTTCTTAGGTTTCCCTGAAACTATCTTTTCCATTATTTATTACATTAAAATAGCATTTTGTTAGATTCATATAATATAATTTGTTTCACCACTGATAGACACCTCTTCATTTTTTATTTCTTTGCCACCACAAAAGAGGTGCCAGAAAAAATTTTGTATATATGGGAACTTCTCTTTCTTTGATCTCTTTAGAATATAATACAAGTTGGGATCATTGTCATTGAAAGATATGCACAGTTTAGTAACTTTGGGGGCATACTTCCAAATTTCCAGAATAATTGAACCAGTTAAAATTTCCTTTAGTAGAGCAGTGATGTCTATTTTCCTACGACCCCTCCAAAATTTGTCATTTTCCATATTTTTGTCAATTTTGCCATTCTGATGGATATAAGCTGGAATCTGAGTTACTTTACTTTGCATTTCTTTAATTATCAGGGATTTAGAGTATGCTTTCATATGGTTATAGAGACCTTTTATTTCTTGTTTTGAGAACTGACTCCATATCCTCTGACCTGAAGAAATACATTTCTAAAAAATTTCCATGACTATAAAATATTGTGCTAAGTTTCAAATGGGAATCCAGAAAAGAGAGATGCAAGAGAACGAGAATTGGATTATAAACCTGAAGATTAGGTTCAAGACTTAACTCTGTGCCCCATTAGCTGTTTGACCTTGAGAAAGTGGTTCCAGTCTCTGGGCCTTGGTTTCTTTATCAGTAAAACAAGCATTAAATTAGGTGATCTTTCAGGTCTCATCTTAGTGTTGATGTTCTGCCATGGTGATTCATGGAATCACTAAGGATTTTTTTAAGACGTGAAACTATCTTCAGGTTCAAAGGGTTGTGTGTGTGTGTATGTGTGTGTGTGTGTGTGTGTGTGTGTGTGTGTGTGTGATAAACCATAAGTACTTTACTGTTCTTTGCAGGGGCAGGAATGGAGAAAAGCAAAATACATTTTTATTTAAAATACATTTTCTTTGATATCTTTTATTTTTATATCACCTTCATTTCCTAATCATCTCTCTCTGCCATTCCTAACAAAGAATCATCCTTTATGGTTAAGAATTTAAAAATAGGGGGTCAGGAAATTCAGAAACATTAACCAACAAATGAAAGATTTTTTTTTTTTCATTATCACAAGTCCATAAATGTGACATTTGTGAATTTTTGTGAAATACATGATTGGATAAGTTTATTTCAGTATAATTGATTACTGTTGAGATCATATGCATTTTAATTTTATGTATTTAAAATATTATTTTGAGAAGGAAGCCATAGGTTTTACCAGACTGCCAAAGGGGTCTGCAACACAACAAAGGTTAAAAAAACTTTCATTACATGTAATCTTGCATATCCATAGTTTCCCATCTCTTCAAAGAAGTAAGGGTAAGAGCCTTCCTTTCTTTATGGATAAACTTGATGATAATGTTGCAGCATTCTCTTTTAATTGTATTCTTATTTTCCCTTCAATTCCATTTCTGTAATCATGTGTATATGGTTTCCCTGATTGTTCTTACTTTACTTTGCATTGGTTCATATAAATCTTCCCGTTCTTCTCTGAATTTCCCATTTTTTGTTGTTTCTTATAGTACAGTAATATTCCATTCTCTTCAGGTACCACAATTTGTTTATCTTCTCCCCAGTAGATAAGCTTCAACTTTGTGTTTAGTCTTTTGCTACCACAAAAAGTACTGTGATAAATATTTTGGTCTATATAGGATTTTCTTTTTGTCCGTGACATACTTGGGAAATAAATCTAGCAGGTAAAATACATTTTCATAGTAATCTATATTACACTCTCAACAAAGAGAAAATGAGGTCATGTGTATGTCTCTATGAAGATGGATATCTATCCATGGCTGGTGGTATCCAACCCCAATGATGGGAAACATACAGAGATAAATGTACACCTTGGGTCCATCTATTCACTCCCATGCATTTCTTGGTGACAGCCAATTTGTGTTAGCATCAGAAAATCACAAACTGGAGCTCCCAAGTAAGAGTATCATCAATCTTCATTTTTCTGAGGTTCTAAGAGACAAGACAAATGCTTCTATGTCCTTCTGTGTCCTGGAATTTTAAGAATTACAGTCAGAGGGGAGGTGGGAGAGCACCAGAATGGACTGGTAGCCAGTGAATTTTTTAATTCATTTGAATGCATGGAATCTGTGATCAAAGAGAGCTACACCCTACTCTTCTGTCCTTATATCTGGTCTCTACAAATTTCTATGAGTATTATTTTAGCAGAGTGGATGGAATCAAATCCTATGTTTAAGTTACCTCTAACCCTAACCATGGCATCATTGGGCAAATCACATAATCTCTTGACACCTGAGTTTTCTTATCTGTTTAAAAAAAAAAAATAGGGAGAGGAAGAATAATAGAGCCCATGGTGATGAATATGCACTCCTCAGGGTTATGGTCCATTATAGAAATATTTAAAGTCAGAGGGGATGGATTTGAATTCTGTCTTTACTATTTTACTATCTCTATAATCTGTTAAGTCGCAACATTTTCTTTTTTCTCTATACTCTCCCTTGTGGAGCTCAGCAGCTCCCATAGGCTACTATGTCTATGTTGATGACCCTCCCCTACCTATTTAGTCAGCCCTAGACTCTCTCTTGAACTCTATTTTCTCATCACCAGCTGTCTACAGATTTGAAATTTCAGATTGTAAGCATCTCAAGATCAGCAGATCTACAGCAAGATTCATCATATCCTTCACTCACCCAAATCTAACTCCTTTCTTATCTCAAGACACTACTATCTTTCCCTTCACACAAGTTTGCAACCTCAGTGTCATAATCAGTGATCCACATCTCATTTCCCAATCAGTTACAAGATTCTTTCCCCTTCCTTTATAAGATCTCTTAATTTTGTCTTCTTCTCTCCATTCACATAGATATCAACCTAGGCATACCACATCACCTCTCACCTAGACTTTTGCAATAGTCTCTCACCTAGTCTTTTTGCACTGACCTTTTGTTTTCCATTTCTTCACATCTATTAAAGCGATTTTCCTATAACATAGTTCCAACCATATCTCCCCGCCACTCCACTGCTCAATTCCAGTGGCTTTCTATCTCTTCTACAACAGCAACCCAATTCTTCTTTTTAGCTTTTAAAGCCATTCATGACCTGGTTCGAACCTTGATTTCCAAGTTCATTAGAGATTGCTTTACCGCCTGAGCTCTGTCATCCAACCAAATTGGATTTCTGTTCCTCAAATATCACCCTCAAGCTTCTATATTCATATCTTTATATTGACCATTTCCCATGCCTAGAATATATCTCCTCCAAGTTTCAGCCTCATAAAGGCCCATTTTTCTTGAAGTCTTTTCTGATTCCCCCTTAAATGCTAGTACTCTTTCTCCCAAACTGCCTTGAATTGAATACCTTATATTTATTTATTTTGCAGCTATACCATATAGATCCACATACAGGCTATCCAAAAAGACAGTGCAATTAAACTAGTGCACTAAAACTTTTTGGACAATCTGTATGTCTTTATATCTTCCATCTGAAGAAAAACTCACTGGAAATAGGAATTCTTTCATCCTTTGCACTTGTATCTCCAACACTTAACACATTATCTGGCACATAGCAGGCATTTAATAAATGCTTTTTGTTCGATCATTTGTTTGATCTACTTAAAATTCATCACGACCTGGCCCCAACCTAATTTTCTAGCCTTAAACATTGAACATTGACCAAAATTCAAGCAAATTGTCCTCCTTTCTATTTCTCACACATGATGCTCTTCATTAGTACTGACTGTTCTGCATGCCTGGAAGGTGGTCTGTATCCTCATCTCTTCTTCCTAGGATGTTGAGTTTCTTACAATGCTCAGCTTAATTGTGGCTTAGTAAATGAAATGTTTATTGATCCTGCCACCTTGCTAGTAGTACCTTTCTCTTGAAATTATCTGGTATATATATATATATATATATATATATATATATGCATGTCATCTCCCTGGTTAAACTTCTTGAGGATAGGGATTATTTTTATTTGTCCCTAAGTTTCCTGTCACAGGTTCTTGCACATATTCCATAAAACCTACTTAATAAATAATTTGTTAATTGGCAGATTGACCTTCTGGACTAATCTGTATAGAGGGTAAAGTACATGACTTCTAAGGCAACTTCCAATTATTTGATTTATCAATCTATTATTCGTTTATTTTATTATTTATTATATTTATTTATTATTCACCCTTTCATTTGTTTATGCACTGATTCATTTGTTTGTTTATTTGAGAAAGCATGATAACAGTAAAGAGGCAGTCAGCCTTGGAGTCAGACCTCAGTACAAGTCTTGAATATGTTCTATAATCCATTTCACACAGATATATATGTATGCATATATGTTCACATCTCAAAAGTGTATATATATTATATGTGTATGTATATACTTTAGAATACAAAATTCTCATTGCATTATTGTTAATATTATGTATAATATTATTTGAGGCAGCATTACATAGTGGAAAGACAGACAGCGTCAGAGAGACCTGACTCTTGCTGCTGATACAAACTCATTATGGGATCATGAATAAATCACTTAGTGCCTTAGTTGCCCAGACAATTCTTTAAGAATAAAGATTGCAGAAGAAATGCTGATCTGCAGGGGTAGAAGGAGTTTGCACACTGGGAATCTTCCACATTGATGAAATCAAATATCTGGAACACATATATTTTTCATCTCCACTACATATTGTTTTTTTACTGGTCTCTACTTGGGCAATCATCCTCTCCATTTGAAAATTGAACTCCTGAAGCCACCATAGGTTCTAATAAACTGATTTTTACCTTATCTTGCTTGAATCTGCGCCTTCAAAGCACTTTCCAGACATTTCTAAGCCATCAGTACTCCTCTAAAACCATCATTTTAACTTTCTGCTTTCTAGCTCCCATTTATATGTTATCTTCCTCCATTAAATCATTTTCTTTTGACATGGTGCTTGACATTATGACATAATGGATAGATATTCTAGGAAGCTGGTTTTGATCTCGATTCAGGTCTATGTTTTGTGAGGAGTCATTAGGAGGAATGAATTAAGATGCCTTTGACTGGCTTAATGGAGAACCTAGTCTTTCTTGAAGAAAACCATTATTCTCCTGCTTACTCTGAATCAGTCCTTAGAATAATTTTGTCAGAAATCAGTTTGCCAATAAAAACAAAGTGCCAAAACAATTCTTTGAACTTTTCCTCCTTCTGGAAAATGGAAAATTGGACTTTGTGATCTCTATGGTAGCATCTAGTTCCATAATTCTTTGACTGTGAACAAGTTATCTAATGAGCTGATGTGTGTGGGGGAGGGGGGGGCTGCCTATGAGTTTTCTTTCTTCTCTTCATATCCCTTTGAGCCAGTGGATACAGTAAAAGATTTGTTAGAAAACCAGTTAGTAGTTTCTTAAAATAAGTCCAGACTTGATGGATGTGGTAGGATGACAAAACATGGGATCTGATTTCATGTGGAAGTTGAGGCAGAGGGATGAACTCAAAAGTTAAGAAGGTAGTTGAATATATGGACAAGTGGTGCCATCCCAAATGGGCAAATCTGAAGAAAGGATAGCTTTGAGGAAAGTATAAATTCTTTTCTTTTGACATATTGTTTGAGAGTGTCAAATAGACCACTGAAATTGGACTTAGCAAGACCTATTTTGAGAATCTTAGGAAAGTCACTGAAAAATTCTCTGAACTTCAGTTTTTTCATTTTTAAATCAGGGATTGGGAATCTATTTCTAAATCCCCTTCCACCTCCAAATCTATGATCCTATAAGGTGTGTGTGTGTGTGTGTGTGTGTGTGTGTGCATGCGTGCATGCTCATGTAAGACATCTTTTGCAAACTCCTTAAAAGAAGGTGACATAGCTTATTTATAGTTATATTATTTTAAGTGCCCTAAAAGTAGGGGCTTTAGCTAACAACTCTTTGGTGAACTTATTCAAAAATACCTTTGTCCTTTTCTCCATACTTTATAAATTCAAATTCCCATGGCCTGTATCTCCCTTTGCTGAATAAAATCTAATTAATGATAAGGGGCTTAGCAGGACTTGGGAGAGAAATAGGTTTGGATGGACTATGTTGCTTCTTCCCATCTTGCCTACCCATCCATGCTTGCATTCTTCACCATGCCCTCCAGATCATCAAGTGAGGTGTCAAGCTATATTTACTTACTGAGATAATTCACTTTCCTTCTTCCCTTCCATTATTCTGTTCCATTGGCCAGAAATTTATATGCATTTTATGTAGGGATCAATTGGGATATGTATCACTAGCTGATGGCACTGAAAAATAGCCCAGTGAGAGATACAGTCCCCTAGGCTGTCTTGAGATGTTAAACAACTTATGATGGAATTGGATGATAGAGTTTTGTCTAATGATCTTTAAAGCTCCAGTAATCAGTAAGGTAATTCAATATAAGCACCCACATATGAAAGGGAAAAGAATGAAATGCTAAAGCAAGCTTATGAGGACCCAAGAGAGTGCTGCATGGGCTCACAGATTTAGAGCTGGTTTAAAAAAAAAAAAAAGTCAGGTCCAGGGAAGAAAGCTCCTTGATGAAAGGGGCTATTTTGTTTTTTGTCTTCCTGTTTCTGATGCCCTAAATGCTTATAGAATGTGAGTGCCAGAACTGTCTTTGAATTCCAAGGGACAAGAACATAAAACCAGAAGCCAAATCAGGATAACTTTGTAAATTACATGTTGAATGTAATTTAGGTATTGAAAAGTATAGCAAATTACATGATAGGGATCAATCATGTCTGAAAATGTTAAATGTCATTCTGTATCTTGAATCCATCAACATATCAAGATTTGAATTACTTTTCAGTTTTCACGAATTCCTTTTCAGACTTTATCCTCTCAAAGGAAGTCACCTATATCGAGATAAAGTTATTTTAAAAAGCAATATTGTATTAAGGCAGCTATGTGGCACTTTGGATAGAGTATCAGGTGTGGAGGCAGGAACACTCATCTATATGAATACAAATCTAGTCTCAGGCATTTCCTAGCTATGTAACCTTGGGCAAGTAACTTAACCCTGTTTGCCTCAGTTTCTTCATCTGTCAAATGAACTGGAAAAGGAAATGGCAAGCCACTCCAAAATCTTTGCCAAGAAAACCTCAAATGTGGTCATAAAGAGCCAGACAAAAATAAAAAATTATTGAAAAAAGTCATTAAATTAAAAAACAAAACAAAACAAAATAAAACAAGGACCTTTAAGTTAAGATTTCTGGCACCTATTTAAAAAAAATCTGAACTACCATTTGTTGGGAATGTTTTGGTGGAAATCTTTGCTTTGATACTAGTTGGACTAAAAAGATCCCTTCCGATTCTGATTTTCTGAGCATTAGTGATTTCACCTACCTGATTTAATTGCTGTTCCTCAGCTATAATATTTCATTTCCTAAGTACATATTATAACCCATGCCTAGAATGCTCTCTTTCCCTTCCTCATGCCTTAGCAAAGGTTTAGTCCCTTGAAGAGTCACCCCAAATAATGTTTTCCCCACCAAATCTCCCTGTTGCTTTACTTCCATCCCACTCTTACTATTTACTTTGTATAATATCCTTTACTTATCTTGGAATATGTTGTCTCTCTTCCCTCCAGTAAAATGTACATTGAGCACAGCAACTAATTCATTTTTATCTATCTTTATATTCCAAGTACCTAACACTGAATGATATATAATTGGCACTAAATAAATGTTTGCTGATTGACCTTATTGATTGAGTTTGTGAAATTCCAGTAGTCTTTATTAAAAGTGCAGTAAGTGTTCTGTCTTAAAAAAAAATTAAGTCTAGCTTCAATTACTCTTACTTTGAGTTCAACCATTTTGTGTATTTATCAAATGTCCTTTTTAAAGTAACTAGCTTGGAAATGCAAGTCTTCTTAAGGGTTGAAATTAAACTATGTGTCTTATTTAATTAAACTAGTCTTTGTATTATATTACTGAAAACTCTAAGATCATTATCAATCTGCTGTAGTAGAAATGTATGGAAAATGTACCTTTCCTATTAGTCATCCTTGGTCTTCAATTTCTATATAAAATGATTTTACTTTTCATTTTTAGCAACCCATTCACCTTCAGGGATTAGATCTCATTCTTTATTTTGGGGGAAAAACAAAGAGGCAAAAGTATCAGCAAAAGTTTTTATTATCATACTCATAAAAAAATAAATAAATACAGAAATCTTGAAGAAGAAATAAGGGTAAGAAAGCCACAAAGTGTCTCAGAATGATTCTACTATTTTTTTTTAAAAAAAATCAGTGTGATAAAAAGAGAAAAAAATATCCTCCAGGTATGTACTGTAATGAAATCTTTTGGGTGATGATACCATTCGAAGTCGGTTTTTGTGGACGTCTTTTCTCTCTCAAAGGTGCAACTTCTGGGCCCTTGTTTTTATTACCATGGAAGGAAGACAATTCCAACTGAACTACTACTTGTTAACCCACCCATGACCTAGTATTCTTTGAGCTTGGAAGTAGAGCAATCTGGACCACAAGCCCAAAGGGGCATCTTTGCTTCTTTCAGTTTTAATTTCAGGAGAAAGACCATGCAAATTGAGAAAGAAATCAGCAGAGGATTTTAGGTTAGATACAGGTAGAATAAAGTACTGGTTAACGGACGATGAAGAAGGAACAACTTAGAACCAACTGAAAAGTTCGAGCCTTGAACGCAAATGTCAATCAGTGATTGAGACGATGAGTCACTTTCCATAACCTAGTTTCCATAATTGTCATATTCTAAGAGTGAGGGATGAAGAAACTGAACAAAGGAATAAAAGAATAAAAAGGAACCAAGCATGAAAGTTAGAGAAGCTTCATACTATGTCATTTGCCAATCATGTGAATAACTTCACAACTAGGATGTTTTCTATACTGATGGCCCCATCTTAGTTGATGACATTTCACAATGTATTTCATGGCTTCCATCCCTACATGAGACTTTATTACTATCACATAGGAATAAAAAGCCATAAGACACTAGAGTGAATTTATCTTGACCGGATGCAATAATTATTTTCTTCACATGATTTCACAACCATTTCGAAACTAACCAATAATTTCATGCTACATTACTTAACATTTCAAACTACATTGAAGAGACAGGGAATACACTTAAATTGTGACATCACAAATTAGTGGGACTCAATCCCTCAGAGACATCCCTAGCTACAAAGACCAGGGAAACAAGGACTAGGGGACACTTAGAAACATGTAACCATTCGATTCACTGAAAACAAGGGACACCAAAGGTGAATGCCACAAAAAAAAAGAGATTCACTTCAACATTTATCTCGGAAAACACACAAGGAAAGACAAAAGACAGACAAGTCACTGGTACAGATTAATACTGGGAGAATTGTTTTCTATTACTTTGCTTAACAAATCTTTCCCATCCTTCCTAATGTGCCCACTGCCACCTTAGAGACTTGCCACTGGGGGTGGGGGGAGAAGGGAAAGCTCAGCACCCATATGGACCTATGCCATGGAAGTATGAAGCCAGCTTAACATAATTGGGGGGAAAAAGATACCAAGGTAGGACTTAACCAGCAGATGAAAATGCCCAACTATTCTGTATCTTCATCCTAGGACAGACTGACGTGATTTTTATTGCTTTTGTAGCTACTAAAGCAAATATTCTAAATAGGTCAGCTACAGTAATGTATGTTTGAATCCTCCAGTCATCTATGATTCTCCAGATCCCAAGCCCAAGATAGTTCTTTATTCTTTATTAATGTTCTACCCCTGCTATCATCGCTACTCTTGTAATTGGCCATGCTGAAATACAATTCTCTAGGGTCACTCGAGACTCAATGCTATCATTTAAAATGCCTTCTCTGCCCTTTAGAAAATAACATGGTTTGCATATTTACCAACACATTAAAGCAGCATTCCAAATTGAAAAACACAGTTTTTAAAGGAAAAAATTCCCCATTACTCCAATTCCAGTAAGATGAATAAAGAACCTGATTTCTTGGATCAAACCAAGTTATTTTCATCTTCTTACTCCTATTTTTCCTAACATGTCAAATATCTCTATTGTTATTATTAATGTTGTTATTATTATTATTATTATTACTGTGGCTTTGCTTAGGTGAAGAATATAGGAACGAGCAGGAAATAATTAAATGAGAGGAAGTGCATAAATAAATTCAATTATCATGCATGAAACATGCAAATGATTTAAGGACTGCATCTGAAACTCTTAGTTTATATTCATTAATCTTAGGTTGCACTTTTGAGGGAGAAAGAAATGCTAATTGGGTCCAGATTAATGCACTCCCAAACCTTTCAATTTGTTTTTAGGTGAGGGTTAAATGATATGTATTAAAATAAACACAGCTGCTCTTCTTGCACCTTTCACACTCCTCCCCCACACTTCCACCCATCCAACCATACAACTCTCTTCTTTGTTGAAGAGAGTTCAGAGAGACCCCATGTTTCCCCTGGGAAGACCTCACCCCACCTTCTGCTTTTCCATCTTTCCTTTCTTCCCTTCCATCTCCCTCCCCCACCAGCTTCTATCAAGGGAACCATGCTTAACTGCTTTAAAGGATGCCCAGATGCAGCAGTAAGGATGGATGAAGAGACAAAGGAAGACTTCTTCCTGGACCAGCAGGTAGGGGGAAGAGCTGAGCTTTCTCTAGGTTCAAGCCTGGGCTGTTCACCACCCACTCTGATGAATAGGTTTCAAAGTGTCTGGGGACATTATTGCTCTGAGCCAATCTCGTCCTAGGTTGGCATGGTGATGCCATGGTTCAGTTATGTGGGAAACTGGAGGCAAGGGGGGGGAACCTTGGGGTTTTTTTGTTTTTGGGGGAGGAGGTTTTGGTTGTTATTGCTGTTGTTTTGGCTCTTTGGGCTCAGTCAGCCAGGAGAAACTGGCAAAGAGCAGAATGGATGCTGAGCCAAAGTTCAATCAAAATATCTTTTGAAAGTAGCCCTTTGCTTTCCTTCTTTCTCTCTTCCTGTCCAAAAAAAAAAAAAACTACACTTACAGAAGGTGGTCTTCAAAAGTTTCTAATAAAATGCCATATACTTTGTGTTATGTTTTACATAAAATACATTTTGAATACAATAATACAGCTGAGCTTAGCTGGAAAAAAAAGCTAGCAATACAAAGTTGCACTAGTGTTCTGAGGTGGCCAAATGTTTGCCATATTTCGATCATTTGATATTTATCATCTGTTTTGCATCTGTCTGTATATAATTGATTTTGTACAGAAATGTATTTTACATGAAATATAACTTATTCTAGTTATATAAAATATTATGAATGCATATATTTTAAGCCAGGGGCAATGCTTTGGGAGACAAGCAGATGGCAAGTTAAGAATCCTTCTTTTGAGAAAAGTAGACACAGAATCAAGGGCCTGGGAAGAGTTTTTAATAATAGAAAGTGAAAGAAAAACTCTGATCCCAGACCTGATCATTAGAATAAGAAAAAAAGAAACGGAAGACGGGCTGCAGGCGGCCAGGGATGAACTTGGGCCTTGGACTGGAACGGAGTTCAAGGGAGCCTTCTAAATGAGCACAGGCACAAAGGGGTTAAGCAGGCAAACAAAAGACAGGCAGTCAAACCAATTTCACACTGAAACTGATGTTTAATTGGAATTGTGGTACCCCAAAGGGAAGATGGGGTTAGGTTAGTGTCCTCAGGGGATATCCCCCCCCTTTTAAAACGGATTGGAAATTAAGATTGATCATTAATTATCAAGGTGACACCTTTTCTCCTTCCCTCCACCCCCAATCAAGTCCCACCTTTGGCCCTTCCCCAACCATTGCTCCTCCCAAGGTTACATCTGAAAACCACCTGCTCTTCAATCCTCCCCAGATAGTCTCCTACGGAGGGGCCAAGGACAAGAACAAAGATACAGATATACACAGAGACATAAAGTACTAGACAGATACTCAAACAGAGAGATGCACAGATACACACAGCTAGCGGCAGTCACTGGCTTGGTCTTGTCACTGAATGAAATTTCTGCAGAGTTGCAAACTTGTCCTGAGTAGAAGGAAATAACAAGCAGGACCCAGAACCCTCATTTCCTATGGAATCCATCAATATCCCGACAAACGCTTGGAGAAAGACAGCTTTGGTTAGGAAACACACTTGGGATATTCATTGCTCCTAAAAGAGAGAATGATTATACAGTAACTAAACCCTAAGTAAGAGCTAAAGATATTCACCTCATGAAGCCATATCTCAACTAGCCCCTTGGCACTTGCTGGAATTATCTCAGCACGAGGCCCACTTTTTCATTTTCTGCTGACTCCATGTGGGTAATTTCTTTCCCATGATTAAAAGTGAGCTTGGCAAGCCCTTCAAAGCATTTTTTAAGGTGTGGCGGGGCTCAGGAGCGAATCCTTTGTCTCATGAGATGCTGGCAGACTGATCATCACCGTTCAGGCAAGGGAAGAGATGCCCCACACCTAAAATGATTTCATAAAGGAGGTGAAATGAACTTTGCGGATATCTTCATATAAACATATTTTTATACTGATCTGTACAGCTGGTAGATGAAATGAACTGTTTACCTTGTAAAGAATAGTCTTTTCTTCTCCCAATAAGCATTCAGGCCTTTCTGAATGTCATCCAAAAGTGATTCTGCCTCCTCCAACTTATCCAGCATCTGGGACTGTGAGATAACCCTCGTGGCCGTGGCCCCCTTCCCTCACTCCTCATTATTAGCCTCCTGGTGGGTGAGATAGAATACAGTGAATGTAATAACCATACTTCACACAACAGGCCTGCTCTCTCTTTTAAATTGAAAATCCCCTTATTACAAAACAAGGAGTGTTTTTTTCCTTCCACCTTTAAGTAGGAATGCCACATTCATTGCTTTTTACAAAAACGCAGCTGCTTTTTAAGCTACAGATAAATAGAATCTGCTAGGCAGTAATTCTGCTCAGTCTGAATGCATTATTTTCTAAGACACTTTGGGTAAGGGGCTGTTTTTTATTATAAACTGGAATGAACAACTAAAATCCTTATCTCATTTAATTATGACTTTCTTTGTTTCCTAAAATTAACCTAAAATGTCAGATTGATCTTCTAGGTTTTGTTTTGTTTTTTTAAACACAGATCAATAAATCAATGTATTCCCTCCACCCCATTAGGAAATTAGAGGGCTCATGATTAAGATTTCATGGACTCTAGTGACAACTTCCAAAATAGCACAATAAATGAAGAGGCCTTCTGATAAATAGTGAAAGAAATTTTGTTTTGACATCAAAAAATAAGAAATCTGGGTTTAATTGTTAATCAAAATATAATTGATTTAATTTAAATTCAATTTAAAAACTGAGTGTACTGTCATAATGAGTTGATCTTATGGTGTCTGCTTGGCCAGAAAGTTGTTAAAGATAAATGGAACCTGAAGATTTCCAAATTTAGTGCAATTAGCGCTTCATGCTGTTCAGTGTTGCCTAGCTTCACCTGTGCCACCATAACTTTATGGAGCAATTAAACTAGGAATGGGATAAGAAAAGTAGTGTTCTGATAACCCTGATTGTGAGGATAGAGCAGATAAAACTTTTTTCTCCTCAACATAGACTTTGAATAAAAGATTGAGTCTCTGAGAACATTAAAGTTAATTTCAAGCCTGGAAATTCTCCTTGTTTAACTTTGATAAGGAATTATTTTTTTTTTCTTTCTCTAATTCTCAAAAAAGTCCACAGTGCTTTGCTCCAGGTCCACTAAAGCAGATGGAGATTCTGTTGTTGAAGACGGGGGACAAAAACCCTACAGGATGTTTGGTAGAGTTCCAATTGGGAGAGAATAAATACTACTTCAGTAGTAACAGTAAGTCAAGATTAGCAGGCTATTACCCAGGTATAGGCAGGTTCACCCTGAGTAAATCCAAAGAAAAAGAGAATACTCCCTCCTGGCTTTCCTCAGTAGAATGGATATCTTCAGAATAGATAGATTTATTCCTATTTGTATTGTTGAGAATCTTTCAATGGGTGGTGGATGCTAAAGGAAGCATGGGAAGTTCTCTGTGGGGGGGGAGGTGGGAGAGAGATGGACCATACCAGGGCCAGAACCATATTCAGAGAAAGAAGGGGAAAATTAAGGATAGGAAAGATGGAGAGAGAGAACATTAATCTTGTTACACTGTATTGAAAATCCTACTTGCAACTCAATCCATGACATATAACACAATGTATCTGTTAGAGGGGACTTGCTTTACTAAATTCCTAATAAGATCTATGAATGTATTAAACAGGGGTTAAGGCAATTTTGGAAGTTCTCACACTGATTTCAAAGATAAGAGCCAGTCTCTGTCCTCTCATCAGCCTAGCAAACAACAATCTCTCTTAGGTTGCTGGTATCATTTCAGGAGTCCCCTCAGGTAACACAGTGATACAAAAAGGATAACTTACCTGGAATCAACACTCAAGACCCTTAACTATTTGTATTTAGCTCTGCTGAAGGGAAAGCTCCATTATGAAGCTGCCATAACAATCAAGACAGTTTATTTTAGTATTTAGTGTTTGGTTCACAAGAAGCTTTTAAAAATAAGTAAAAACAGTCCCTCAGAAGAATCTATGAAGGAAGAAGAAACAAAGAAAACTCCACTTTGACAACAGATGGCATCTTAAGGTATTTTATGGGTTTGTGAAACTATCTGAACATTTGATTTCTTTTGATTCACACAATAACCCAAAGAGGCAGTTGTTACAAACATTATTATCCTCATTTGACAGAAAAGGAAATTGAGTCTGAGAGAGGTTAAGGTTACTTAATCAAGAACACACAGCTTATAAATGCAAAAGGTAGAATTTGAATCTAGCCTAAGCTAGCATTCATTTGAATAAACTATGCTATTTTCCACAAGCAAGTGTGATATGATATAAAAAAGACATGTATTTAAATTGAGAGTTATGGGAATTGGGGACAAGCCTCACTTCTGCCATTGAGCTTTGGACAATGCCTTTCTAGATTGCAATTTCCTTATCTATAAAATGAGAAAGCTAAACTAAGAATCTCATCCACCTTTGACATTCTATGATTCTAAGTAATTTGAATGAAGATGACCTACAAGAATAACATTTTGGCTATAACGTGCAAAATCTATGGAGCCTATTAGCTGCTTTTCTAGCATAAAAAAAAAAAAAAAAAACCCAACCCAGTTTTCTCTAAAGACTTCTCTTTATGGAGAGAAGGGAGTTTAATAGAACTCTGTACAGATTTATTGTTCTGTCATTAAGTAGGAACTGTCTATCAATTTTACTGATTTCCTCTCCACTTTAAACACGTGTAAATCAATATTTGCTATTTTTGTTTCTGTACATTGATTTTGAAACTATGGCTAGTGACACAAGACATCATTTTATAAACATACATACATATATTATGTTTCCCCTTATTAAAATTTCAAAATATTATATAAAATAGCATTTTTATTCATTCATTCATTTTATTGCATTAATTCCACATTCATTCATGAAGCACCAGCTTAGTGCAATGTATAGTTCTAGGCACTAGGGAAATTCAAGGAAAAATAACAGATGCTCTCTTGCCCTCAAGGCGTTGTATTTTAGATGCAATTCCTGATCACTGTCTCACTTGAACTCTTTAATCACACATCATTTAAAAAAAAAAAAAAAAAAGTCTTAGAAAAAAGATAAGGCAAGGCTAGAGAGAGAGCAGTACTTACTGTTTAAGTCTCTGCTCTTGTTTTCCCCTAGCTAGAAGACTATTTGCTCTCTTCCCTACTCTCCTGTATCTAGAAAATGGTCAGTTTATAGCAAATAATAGTTGTCTCAAAATGCTACTATCGAAAGTGACTCAAATGCTCTATAGAACTGGGGGGAATATATTACCTACGTGACCACATCCTTTTTATAAAAGAACCAAGGGCATTATAGTATGATAAAGCCAATGATAATGATGTTGCCTTGTGATTAAAAAAAGTTAACTTGTCCATCTAAGTTTCCAGTTTGCTACCAAGAAGTGACATCCCTATGGAGGTGGGGAAAAGATCATGAAATCTCTTCCCAGTTAGCAATATTGCCTTCCTATCCCAAATCGAAATGATTAAATTGTACATTCATCATCAAAGTATAAATCAGATCGTGCCATTCATTGAGTTAATGAAACAATATACTTAATTGTGGTCCCAGAAACTTCCAAATTCTCCCATCTGGTATGTAAATACCAAGATACACTGTGGAATGATGGGAATGTCTGACTTTGCATAATACAGAAATAGCTTACCTTTGCTCATCAGAGTACCTGCTCTCCACGTTCATCCTTTCGAAAAAACAAAGCTGTGGATTTCTAGGTTGTGACTATCATAAAGTTTGATAGAATTGTTGGAGGTAAAATATTGTAGGTATTTTTTCACAGAAATATTCCCATTTCTCTTTGTATATGCTGAAATATACTTTAAAAAATAAAGCCATGAATAATTTAAGAAACTAAAATGGAGCTATGGTAAAGTAAATGTGTGTGTGTATTGCAAACAATGGCAGAGTCTCAATGAGTTTCTCCAGATGAACATCTTTTGGTGATGTCTTCCCTGTTTCACATTTTTGTTTTCCACACAGAAAAATCTGGAGGGGAAAAAAAAAAAGTAATTGTACTATAAAAGAAAATGATTATCTATAGAATAATAAGTCCAAGTTTGATCAGTGTATGACAGGATTTCAACATTTCCATATTTTCAATAAGGGGAAAAAACCCAACTATAAAAACAATCAAACTATCAACATTTGGGGTTTTCATTGTAATTTACATGGCTCAAAATAATCTTCAACAGATTCTAATGTTAATAAGCAGTAGGAAGAGTAGCAAACAGCAGATCATATCATACTTACCATTCTTAGGAGTAAATTCCCCAATTTTCTGCCCTCTTGGTCTGAGTGCACAGATCTGCAAAGCAAGCCCAGCTCCAATCACAACTAGACCTTTGGAGATTGGCGATTCAGGCTTGAAACTCTCTTATAGGATCATGTGAAGGCCAACAGCAACACAAACACACGATAAATGATGGAGTTGCATTTGTTGCTGGAAAAGTTAAAACAGAGATCAACGTTTCTCTGCACATGTATGTGTGTATATGTGTGTTTCTCTCTCTCTCGCTCCCCTCCTTCTCTCTCCAGTGTCTTAAAGGCATGGATGTGTCCCCAATGTGTAAAAAAAAAAATCAAAACAATAAAATGAGCTTTTCCTTGTAGTCCAGCCTTCCTGATAGGCTCCCTCCCCCACTTTCACAAGGTTAAGAAATGTGTCCTTAACTTGTGTTTTCTGTTCTACTTCATGGGGCACAGTAAAGAATGGGGCAAGTGCAGCTGTCTTTTGTGTGTGTGTGGTACGTCTCACATGGGTGATTCACTTACTTAACAGGGTGAGTGTGTCTATTGCGTTTGGACTCACATAAAAAAAAGAAAGGAAGGAAGGAAGAAAATAGAACACTAAAATGAAATCAATTTAACATCTAGAACTTCACAATTTTTACCTTCTACTCTTTAATATTCTAAGACGTGTTAGTAGCATAGCTAAATTTGAAAAGTTTTATATAAATGAAAGTCACTGAAGCATAAATCACATAGGGCAGTGAAAACTGAGATGTAGGATAGAGATGAAATCTAAAGCTAATTAAATTCAACAAGAGCCTCTCAAAAGGCAACATCCCAGCTTCGCCTCCCATGCTAATATTTCGCTTTTGGAAGGTGCAATAAATGGTGAGTCTTTCACGGCTGGACCTTTCACAGTGTGATCCTTGAGCAAACCCTGATTGGGGGTGTGGGTGGAGATTAGATGCATGGATTACAGTACTGAATGGATGCCAGGGCCAAGATGAAAAAGAATAGATAAGTCCAGGCTTCCAAGGAACTAAATTTGAAGCCAACCAGTAAAACGGATTGAACCTTATTACCTCTAGTCACTGAGAAATCCCCCAGACAGTTGGATGTAATTTGAAAAGGTCAGAAAAATATTTCCTACATGGCATTCCTGCTTCATGGTTTAAGGGTGTACATTTGTGAGATGCCAACTCTAATCATTTTTATTGACTTTGCTATATAGAGACAGACAATCGGGCAGGCAAGACTGATGGGTGAGGGAGACAAACTATCTTGGGTCCTAATTCAGAAACCTCTTTGAGTGTTTTCCAACTGCAAATTGGGATGACATTGTCTTTGCATTGGTTGCAGGAGAAAATCTACTGGGTGCTCGAATGGTTTACAGAATCAAAAAAAGGAGATCAAGTCATTGGAAAAAATTAAAACAATGGGTCTTTCTAGCTATTTCTTGACCACCCAACCACTATGGGCTATAAGTCATTAAGTGAGAAAGGAAGAAACAAAAGACTACACTCTTGGGGGAGAAATAGAAAGGTTCAAACAAAACCCAACAAATGTAGGACTTAGGTTCACTATTGCAATATTTAAAGTTCATTTGGGGTAAATTCCATTTTTGAAGAAGAGAACTAGAGAATGGCTGAGAGAAGAGTTCTCACTGCAGGAAGGTTGATCAGTAACTTGGGTGTCAAGTTTTAGTATCCACGAGGTCACTCATAGTATAATGAAAAGGATTATTTTGGCTTTTAAATAGGATTTGATTTTGAGAAAAACCTTTGTCAGCAATACATTTACAGTTATTTTTTTTGTCATGCAATTAAAATCAAAGCTGATTTAACAATACAGAGTGATGTTATCCATCCAAACACTGCATGGGTTTAATTAACATTTGACTTTCCTTTCACTAAAGAGTCATTTGTTTGTGAGCCAAATACAAACCTATTTACTCTTCTCTTGCTCTACACACACACACACACACACACACACACACACACACAAACGACCTTTTTTTTTTCTTTTTATGGGCATGCAGACAAATTCATTAGCTTATCTGAGGTTTATGGAACATAACTTAGGAGCTTTGCAGGTGCCCATATAAGCTAGGTGTTTCTACTAGAAAAGTCTTAGTAAAATTCTTTGCTTTACACAATGACAAGAAATCCAAATCTCCTAATAAGAAAGTTGTCTCTTGAAGGACACCGAAAAATCCAAGGACTGTTATATTGGGTAGTTAATAACATTGACACTAGAAACACCATTACCACACTATCAATATGATTTTTCATGATACCCAGTACAGAGTAGATTAAGTAGAAAAGACATTCAATCATTTGGATCTGCCCCAAAATCTGAATCTTTGGCATTAGAATAAGACATTTCTTTTTTACTTTTGAAAGGGAAATTTTTACAAAAATGGAGCAAGCATTTACAAAGCACTTAAGGTTTGCAAAATCTTTATATTGGCTTTATATATGGCTATTTTATTCAATCTTGTCAATCCTGTGAGGTAGGGGTTATTATTTCTATTTTGTAAATGAGGAAACTGAGGCTGACAGAGCTTAAAGGACTTTGCAAGGTCACCTTCCTAATAAGTATATGAATTAGGGTTCCAATTCAGGTCTGCCTTGCTCTGTGACCCAGTGCTCTGTAAACTTCCCAATGAGAGTAGAGATCATCTCATTCTTTTTTTTTTTTTTTGGTATCCTTCAGAGGTTCCACAATGCCAGACACATAGTGGAGACATATTAATATTGGTAGATAGGCTGATTTTTCAGTTCTCAGCCAGCCAGATATTTGGCATTGGGTTTGTGGCTAAGTCTCTGAAATTTTCTTTTAAAGAAAAATATTGGGAAACATTTTGTTAAGGCATATAAAAAAATTGTTTTGCCTTGGTATATCAAGAGGCTGTGTGCGTGTGTGATTTTTTTTCCCCAAAATATTAATCATAAGTCCTAGCTTCATAGGCAGGAATATCTGAGTGCAAGAGCTGCCTCTGATATATATCAGAGGCTGTGAAACTTGGGCCAAGACCCTAAGGGCAATAAATGGCACAAGTGGCAGATTATGTGTTGAGAAACACACCCATGAGGTTTTCTACAAAAGGAGAATATGGATTCTAGACTAAGAGAACCCAGATGCAAATCTTGCTTCTGATACTGCTTATGTGACATTGAATCAATCTTCAAACTACTCTGCATCTCAGCTTTTTTCTTCTGTAAGGATTAAACTGAGCAGTAGCTTTGTTCCCTTCAAAGTGTAGATCTAGCTTCTTAAGGTTTTAGTGTGTTCCTTTACTTACCAAATGAAAGGATTAGCTCACAGGTGGATAAAGCCAGGTTGGAAATTGGATTTGAAATTGGAAATTTGACTTCAAATTTGGCATTTTTCACACTGAACCATGTAATAGGATAGCAGTGAGTAAAGGATAAACTGTAGTAAATTTATATATATATGCATATATATATAAATAAACATATATGTATAAATATATACATACACACATACATGAATTTGGCAGCTAAGTTGGACTAAATGGCAAATGAGGTCACTTCCAGGTCTATGTTCCTATTAATATTATTATATTGTTCAATAACCTATTATTTGGGTTGGGTGGGGTTTATTTGAGACAGAGAAAAGAAAGACATCCCAGGAAGCATATATCTTAGTTCTCATAGGAGTATTTCTATTAGAATGGTGGCAGTGGAATAGGAAGTTGTAGACTAATTTGAAAAACAAAATGAGGATGTTGGGATAAATGACATCGAGCTGATAGTGTTCAGTCATTCTTTTGGATCCCATTTAGGATTTTCTTGGCAAAGATATTGAAGTGGTTTGCCATTTTTTTTTTCCCATCACCTTTTACATGTGAGTAAACTGAAGCAAATGGAGTTAAGGGACTTGCCCAGGGTAGTTTAGCTAGAAAATATCTAAGGCCAGATCTGAACTCAGAAAGATACATTTTCCTGACTCGAGGCCCAGCACTCTATTCACTGTTCACTTGCTCAGGTGGTCCTGACTTCGAATGCTGATAACTATGACCCTGTGGTAATGCAGAGCTCCATTTGAAAGGACTTAGTGATTAATGGGCAATGTTGAATGAATAAGAAGGAGAAATGGAAGATGGCTTTATGGTTATAAGGATTAATGCCTGAGGCAATTGGAGGTCCTTAACTCCCCCTATTAATAATGGAGAAGACAGGAAGAGGAAGTCTAGGGGAAAAAGACAAATTTATTTACAAAAGCTCTAACCTTGACTCCAGCAGTGATTTGGGGAACTCTGGACATGTTTGCCATGAGACACTTAAATAATGATTTTAAACTTGAGTGAAATGAGTTTGTTCTTTAGTTGAAGCTGACAAGTACCTGCCTTTTGTCTTTTAATGTCACTTTTCAGTTTGATTTCCATCTCTACTCCAACATTGGATAGGGAATTTTATCTTTGTGCATCATTAATATATCAGTAACCAACCTGAAACTTTTAGTAGATAGGAGAACTACAGCTACACATGATATAGCTTTGAAAATTTTAGCTGGGGGGGGGGGGGGGGAGGTGGGTATTTTTTAAAATATTTTTGTACTTGAAATGTTTTTTCCCCCTTTTGGACTAGACCTATGATTTCACGCATGTAGAGTAGAGAGCTTTTTATGGAAAATGGCATTTTATATGGCTCCTGGAGGTCAGGGTCAGCTTTGTCTTTGGAATCCCAGCACTAAGTGGATAGTAGTTCTTTAATAAATTCTTGCCAATTGATTATTATACCTAAGAGTGTTATTTGGTTTTATTTAATCATTTAGAACAAAATTCTTATTTCATTGGCAAAAAGAACTCTAGGTGAGGGATATTCCTCTAACAAGAGAGACTAGCCAAGTCTTAGAGGCCACGTCTTAGAAAGTCTCCATAAGGAGGGAATGTTTTATTCAGTGTGACGCTACAAGTTTTGAATTCAGATCTTCTTGATTCAGAAAGTTTTTCTATCCAATTCACCACTCTACTCCATAGGATTTTTGGGAGGATGAAATACATGTAAAAAGCTTGGCACACTTAAGGGTTATTTAAATTATTATGATGCTGACCAGCTTGGCCATCGACAGAGACTTGGTCAGTATCTGTCCTGCCTAAATAGCCAAAGAGTACTTGGCTCCTTTTGTATGTTACCCAGATTACCAGGTATTGTCGGAGAATGTAGCATCCCTGGGACAGCTTTAGAAAGCTGCTTCTGGCTATTCTGGATTTCACAATTCTGCCTAACACATTTAGCACCTTAATTGGAAACAAACAGAAAAGCTATTTGAATTGTCTTTAATGTCATTCTATCCAGAGAAGGGCAGGGATAGAAATTAAGCTCCTTCCTTGGTTGGAGATACATTAATGCTTTTCACTAAAACCAATGTGGGCTCCAATCACAAGCTTCCCATCTTTTGAGTGGGAGATGTGCAACTAATTGGTTATTATCACAGGCTAATCGGAAGAGTAGAAATAGGAAAATTATATGAGTTACAAACAGTATCTTACACATTAAATGACATGCTTTCTTTACCAGATCATGATTTACAAACTGAAATGTTAACAGTTGTTTGGTTTTAAACGCAGGCACATATATAAACATATAGATATACATCTGTGAAATACATATATAAGAGTATATATATATATATATATATATATGTATGTATATAACATAAAAAATACATAACTATTTCTTTGTGTCTAAAGGCATCCTCTCCAGATGCCTTATCTCTCCAATAAATTTATCTCTCCAATAAATACAAACACACATGTATCCATATTAATAGACATTTTAAATACACATATTCTGCATATGGTATGTGTGAGATCAATCCAACAACTTAATTGGCAATGATAGGGAACTCCTATTGAGGAAATGCCGTCTAACAACATGTATTGATACCAACTCTACTAACTGTGATCTAAGAGAATAAATAGCTTGGAACTTTGAGACAATAAAGCACCTTGTTCAAGAGAGAATATGGGAAGGAGTCCAGATTCTGGAATCTAAGGACATGGATTCAAATCTCACCTTGGATGCTTACTAGCTGAATGAACTTGGGAGAAATCACATCCTTTCTCTGAGTTTCCATTTCCACATTGGTAAAATGATGGGTTTTGATTCATACCTTCTATTTTTCAATTAAAAAATATTTCTTTTCTTTGCTCTTCTCTCTCCCACATTCTCCCATAATGGAAAAAAAAATTGAAACAAACATGTCTCAGTGAAGCAAAACAAATTCCTATATTGGTCATGCTCTGAAATATGTATCTTATTCTGAACCCTGAGTTGGTCACCTGTCACATGGAACCTTTTCATTATCCAAATGATGAAATTAAAGTATATAGAGATGGATGATCACAAAGATAGCAAGCATCAACAATGGGAATCAAGACATCATCCAATTCCTCAAACAATATGGGTCAGAGAAGAGGCTTCAATTCACGTCTTTCCTACTCTGGGAGTGGATCCCTAATCCACTATGCCATGCTAATCATTTTTAACATAATAATATCATTTTCTTGCATGCTAACATTATCCAGATTAATCCTTTTATCAAAAAATATCCTTCCACTGGAACTCATGATGTTTCTTCCTTTTCACTGCAATTACCACCATTTATGTAGGTTATGAGGTTTAAGTGCTGAAATTCCTTTTTTGAGATCTTAACACTGTATAGAGAGCTGTCCCAGGATGATGGACATCCTGACATGCCCTCTACCCATCTTGAGCTACCCTTGCAGGGGTATCTGGTCTCATTCTGTCTGTGAGAGAGCTCAGTTGACTTGTCTGGTCCCCTTTCAGGATGGAAAACCTTTTGGTAGACACTAAAAAGCATCATTGGTTGGGGAAGAGCTGCCTCAATGCTCAGGAGGCATTAAAAATGGGCCAAGAGGAGACAAGCAACAGCTGGTATGCTCTGCTTTCAGAAAGCAGCTGCTGCCAGAGGTCTTGAGGTGAAATCTGCTTTTAAAAATAGCAGTGAAATTAGGCTCTGTCTCTGAAAGGTAGAAAGAAGACACAGATATGGGGAAATGTGAAATGTGCACACGATAATAAATGGAGGGGGCAGAAGTCTTGTTTGGGATCAGACTATTTTTCTGGTTAGAAACAAAAGAAAAATGGGGGAAGGGGTAATAATATAACAAACTTGCCTTTTGTACCCCTGGAAAATCATGGCATTATTTTAGATTTGTAGATTTCCAGTTAGATGAGACCTTAGAAGTTCTATAGTCAAACCCCTTACTGTATACATAAAGCTGTCAAAATTGAGGAAGTCCAGAGAGTTATCCTTAGGTCATATAAATAAAAACAGGTAGAACATGCATCCATGTTCAATGTCTTTGGCCTATTAGCACATCATCCAGTGAGCAATTACTAACATTGTTGGGCTAACCAGTGATCTGAGAATGTAAACTCTTATAATTTAAGCTTTCCATTTAGGTCACTTAGTACAATTTCTTCATTTTACAAATAAGGAAACCAAGGCCCCAAATGATTAAATCTCAAAGGTTTGTCAGAGCTAAGATTTGAACCCTGCTCTTTTGAATTCAGAACATTTTCCATTGTTCCATTTTATCTTCCTTTTATATAGAGTATCCCAAGTGTCTTGATATGGTTTTAAGCTACTAAAGCTATTTTAACTTTATTGTTAATTAAATCCATTTTAGCTTTAAAGCTAAAATAGCTTTAATAGCTTAAAACAGCACTGACTTCTATGTCACCCCATACAGGGCTCATACTTATATAATGCTTTCTTCTTTACAAAAAGTTTTACAATCATTTTCATTTGTTCCTCCCAACAATCCTATAGAGACTGCTATTTTACAAAGTTATTGAGGATAGCAGCCTCTAACTTAACCAGGGTAACATAGGCAGACAGTATCTGATGAGGGATTTGAATCCAAATCCTCCTGACTACTGATTCAGCACTCTGAAAAGTTAATCAAATTCCTTGTTCGTTTTTTGTTTTTTTTTTTTTTTTAATATGAAATAGCAGCTTCTTCTGGAAGGCAACCAAGCCTCCCTTTGCCTGTGTAATTTTTGAAATTAGGAAAACAGAAGCAGAGCTTATTATGTATGAAAATTTCCTCTTACCTGATCTCTGCTGTGAGCATTGATTCAATCTCGCCACTGATGCTATTAGAATTAACTTCCTACAAATTATGTTATAGGACAATGAGAAGCAATTAAAATATTGCATTTGCTTCTGAAGAAGCTGATAAAACATTAGACGCTTTGGAAACTAGAAACTGGAGACTCTTTTCTTGTCCTTTCTCATTGCCATGGGCAGATATTTAAGAATTTCTAAAACTCATATTGTTAGACTCAGGGGAGAAAACCCCCAAACTTCCTTCCATTTCAATAGTCTAAAACAAAATGCTTCATATACCTTGTTATCCACAATCTCCAAGAAAGACAGGAGTCCCTGATCTCCATAAAGTCACTACCCAAACTTCATTCCAATCAAGATTTCTTCTAGTGAGGGATAGCCCCAAGTATTTTCTTTCCTGTGTGGGAGACAGCATAGTTTACACTTTCTAAATGATATTCCAAATCAGATTTTTAAATCTCTAGCAGAAACAATCTTTCCCAGTGGGTGATTTTGATTTCAGTCTGAGAAGCAAAGAAGAATATAATCAGCCTAGAACTTATTGGCCTAAAATAATAGAGAAAAATAACAACGAGCATTTATATAGTCCTTTATAGTTTGCAAAGAGCTTCACAAATAATATATCATTTTATCTTCAAACAGCCTTGAGAGGTCAAAGCTGTTTTTATCCCCAATTTGGTGGGGGGGACGCAACTGGAACTAAGTGACTTGCCTAGGGTCACACAGCAAGTAAGTGAAGTCACTGGAATTAATGTTTTCCTAACTCCGTAGTGATGCTCTCTATCCATTGCCCCAGCCAGCCTGCCCCTTCCCTATTTTATAAATAAATAAACTGTGGAAGACTTGTCCACAGTCATCCAGCAAGTCAAGACATCACTCTGAGATGTCACTGATCCTTTTCAAAAACAACTAACAAGTAGATTTTTGACTCCAGATTCCTCCCTCTGTGCCTCGACATTCTTTAATCATAGAAGTGTGAAACTACAAATAAAAGGGACTTTGTGGATAGTCTAGGACAATCCCTTTATTTCACAATAAGGAAACTGAGTCATAGGGGAGGTTAAGTCATTTCCCCAAGGTTATGCTGGTAATAAATATCATAAGAAAGTTTGAACTCTTTCCACTCCGTCCTCATCTTTATTTTTTTGACTTTCCAGTTACCTTCAAGTTAAACCCAAGTGCCATATCTTGCACAGAGACTTTCCGATATCCCTGGCTACTAATGCTTTCCTACAAAATGAAAATGAATCAATTTTGTACCTACATAGAACTATAGCTGCCATCTTCTACATTAGATTGTAAAACTATTCAAAGGCAAGTATGGTTCATTTTGGTATTTCCACCTTGGATACCGAGTTCTTACTACATCATGAATGCTTAATAATTATCTCTTGATCAATGCAATGCCTTCAAGAAGCTTACATTCCAATATAGACCTTAGGAGACCTGCTTCCCAAACTTTTTATGAAGTCTGTGTGTATGTGGTTTTATTATGATTTGAGGTAATTTTTGACCAAAAGATCTATTTTCCTAGAATCTCCTCACAAGTGAGAATTGCATGACTGACTCCGATTACTTCCCAAATCTCTCTGTGTTTTGGTTGCTCTAACTGTAAAATTGAGAAGGTGAGTGTTTGTCGAAATCCTAAATACCAAATCAGATTCATTTCAGCCCTCATCTTTAATCATTTGGTTCTCTAGTGGTACAAAAACAGTCATTGTTAATTCTTTAAATTTGAATTTCTTAAATTTAAACAGTTAAAAATGAAGTCAATGAATTCCTTTAAAATATTTTAAGCTAATAGGTCAAAGCAATGCTATTTAAGTGAAAATGTATATATATTAACAATTACTCGGTCTCTCTCCCTGAAAAATCTTCTTTTCCTGTGGTAAAATTTCACTCCACTGGTAGGCTAGTATATCTCATGGATCTTAACTACTCCAAAAATATGAATGATATTAATAAGGCAAAAGCAACCACTTTCCTATTTGCCTATCTTTGATACTGCTTATGAAGGGATATAATGAGGATAGGGTGACAGTGGCTTAGTACCAAGCTTCCAACATTTAGAGGGAGCTGAGAGTTAAGAATTCTTTAAACTGACAAAATAATTGATCTTTCGCACCTACTTATTAGCAAGAATAATAAGCCCTTCTTTTGAAAGCCCTGGAGATCTGCTCTTCATCCAGTCTAATCCTGTCTTCTCCCCATTTGATGGCCTTTCTATTCGTGAGTAGTAGCATCTTTGTTAACCTATCAGAGTGGTAACCAGTTTCTCCCATCACTGGCCCTTATGCCTTTGGTCTGAAACTTCTTACTGAGTTTTCCCCTCTCAATGATTTTTCTTTCTCAGAAATATATTTGATGTCTCTTGCTCCAGGAACATTTGCTACTTACTTATAGACCAGTTAGACATTTCTCAGATGCCGAAAAAGTGGATGATTTGAGAAGCTAAATTTCAGGAAGATTTACTTTAAAAAAAAAAATTTGGTTTGCCATTTGCCATTTTTTGATTCCCTTCGTTCTTTTGTGTACCCTGAAGGCAAGTGAATTCTGATAGATAAAATTACCCAGGCTATTCCTACTACTGGTACCTAATGTTCAGAATCTTGATTTGCTATGGCCTGACGGAAGCCCAATTTATCACCTGCTAAGGGTTTAGTTGGCAGAGGAGTTGGGGGAGGGAATGGGGAATTTAGGCTGACATAAGCCACTTGATAAATTTCAAATCTGGGCTTCTGTGACTTTTTGGGATTTAAAATTCTTCTGGCTGCTTGCACACCTGGAGAGAATATCTCCCTGGGCAGGGGAGAGAGGGCCCTCCTCTTCCCTTCACAAATCAAATAAATACATATTTATGCCAGAGATATTCTCCACGCTTGGTTGGTCATATGGCAAGGTAAGACTTGTTTTCTACTGAAATCCAAAACGGATTTAAGGATGTACCAATTTGTCTCTTTCAGGATACAGTGCTTTCTTAAAGGGCATCATTTTTATGCTAATAATGCCCAGACTGGTATATTCTCTGCATCAGTGTCTGGTGTTTATATTCCAGTCTAAGTGGATATCAAGGAATGGGTGGATGCACCTTACTGCGAATAACTTGAGTTATATGCAATCAGAAATACAATCTCGTCTTTTCCATTAAATATTTCTTCTCTCCTCTCTGATTTTCAGACCTTAGAGACTAATCCTCACTGTGTTGACAAAGTGCCTACTGGTGGGGACCAGGGAACCTTTAAATTTCCACCTCAGGGATTTCTTATTAGCTCAGTTGTTAGATTTAGTGAACTTCATTGTTTGGGGGTTTTAAAAAGCTGATTATTTTTTTCTATTTTTTTTTCTTTCTAAGTTCCAGGAGAACTGCTAGTGTCTCAAAATGTAATCCGCAAAGGAAAATGTTTTCCTTGAACAAAACACAATTAAAGCACCATTTCCCATCTGTACCCTTCTCTTCACTACCTTGTACCCCAAGCTACTAATGCCCTTCTCTAAAAAAAAAAAAATTGTAAAAATTTATTCTAAAATTATTTCTTTGTTTATACATTCTTTTCTTTAACAGAATGAAATCTCCTTGAGGGCAAGTACTATTTCTTTGGTGTTTTTGTTTGTTTGTTTGTTTGTTTTGTATCCTTAGCAGCTAGTACTGCTGGGTGCTTAAAATGTTTAAAAATTCTTGTTGGGTGATTGTTCTATTGGTTGAGTTAAAAAAAAAAAAAAGCTGAAGTAAGAATAAATGCCTGGATCAGGACAAAAGTTCTACTTGTTCCCTATCCCACCATTCTTTTCAGAAAAGGAAATAAAACTCAGAGGAAAAAGAAGGAATGATTAAAAGGATTATGACACATAAATACCAGGATGTTACAGGAAATGGGCAAAAGGATGTTTTTCTTGGTCGTTGCTATTGTGTAAATTGTTTTCTTTGTTTTGTTTATTTCCCTCTGTCTCAATTCATATAAGTGCTTCTAGGGTTTGTTTGTTTGTTTTTTTGTTAACTAACTTTAGGACACATATGCATTTTAATCAATTCAATGACCAATCAGAGCACAGAAGATGAAGTCTGAATCCCTTCTTCTGACCTTAGTGGGGTTGAACATGGCCAATTTGTGAATTTATTTTGCTTGACTGGGTATATTTGTTATAAGCTTTTACTTCTCTTCCTTTACTATTTCAAGGATAGAAGGTTAGAGGGAATATATTAAGAGGAAAAAAGGGAAGTCAGAATTCATATCTATTGAGATATAATCTTGTTAAAGAATGGATAAAAAAAGCAGTTATTTAGTGTTATATGCCACGTACTGTCCTAAGCCCCAGGGATACTAATTCAAAAAAAGAGACAACAACAAAAGTGTCCATCCTAGCAGAGTTAGACAACACTTATAGGGAAATGTTGGTCAGAGAAGAATTGGCTCTTGGGATTTGAAAGAACAGTGAATAGACTAATAGGATCATTCTTCAAAATGAGGCCATTGATTTAATTATTGACACCCTCCCTTCAAAACATATTGAGTAGATGTCTAGATGACCATGGGTACACCTGAGGTGGCTAGATTTGCTGAGCTCTCTACAATCAGAACAATAATTCCAAAGCAGAGTGGCTTAGCTCCCCCAAAACATGACCTCTGGGAGTCTAGTATGGAGAATATGGCAGAGAGACAGATGACAAAAAGATAAATGTAAAAGGAAGTAAATACAAATAACATACAAAGGAAACTTTCTCCACATTGTTCTCAATAGCCAGAATGAGTAGGATTAAAGAAAACTATGATTGGCATTTAAACATCTGGCAAATAAAAATTCTCCAGGTTATAGCCAATTACAATTGAAGGTGATCAAATGTAAGGTAGAAGGATGTCCAATGAGAGGTCAGTTATAGAATGCTTGTATTTGTTCTTAAATCAACTTGGATGATTTTGAGCATGCTTAGAAGGATCAGATGCTAATTGTTTAATCCCCCTTACATATGCAATGGAAAGACATTTGGGGACTGGAGGTAGGATGAAGTTAAATCCTAGCTAAGCAAGGCAGCATAATAATATGATAGTACTACTTTGTTTTACCTAATTCTTAGAAATCACTGGAAGAAAAGAAAAGGAAAAAAAAAAAAAAAACTAACAACTAAACATTCTGTTTTGTAAGCTACACCAAAGATCAAAGAATTGGAAAGAAATTTAGAGACAGTTTAATACAATCCATTTTTTTTTTTCCAGAAGAAGAAACTGAAAACCACAGAGGAGGAATAGCTCACTCAAGGTCACAAAAGTAGTAATCAATAAAGCCAAGAATCAAAGGCAGATGAAGCTTTCTATATTCCTTTCTTAACAAACCATCTTTTTATGTATTTGCATTTTATAGTGGGGTGAAGTTATAGGGGTATGCATTATTGCTGGCAGAACCCTCAGAGATTATCTGGTCCCATCTGCTAATTATTTTGGTGGTGCTCACTCAGTGAAATTGTATATCAATCATCATGACTCCATTTGGGGTTTTCTTGGCCGAGATACTGGAGGGTTTGCCATTTCTTTCTCCAGTTCATTTTACAGATGAGGAAACTGAGACAAACAGGGTTACCCGGCTAGCAAGCAGCTAAGGCCAGATTTGAATTTGAGAAGATTCATTTTCTTGACTCCAGACCCATTACTCTCTCCATTGCCCCTAATTTTACAGTTGAAGAAATCAAATCACAAAAGCTAAATGACTTGTCCAAAGTCACATAGGTAGTGTTAGAGTGGACCTCTAAATTTAGAACTACTGTTCTTTCCACAGTCACAGGCTGCCTCACATCTTAACCCTCTCAATGTTTACATCCTAATCAACTGAGTTCAACAAGCATTTCTCAAACACTTCCTCCTATGTGCTTGGTGTTTTGGGAAAGTCTTAACCCTCAAGTAATTTCCATTCTTTATCTATTTGTCTATCATCTTTCTGCTTGATTATCTATCTTGCATTCTTATATTATATTTCAGAGTGCACATACTGGATAAACTTTAAGGGGAAAGGGATCTCCCCAGATTTGTGCATGTCTAAGAAGTATTCCACATTAATGGCTCTCCATCTAATGGACATTCTCTGTGGGTGAAGTACATTTATGTATGGACCCAGAGTGCCAGGAGCTATTCTGATAATGAGCACACCTTTCACATGTGTGTGAAAAGCCATTTAATGACTTGACATGTATTCCTTTAGTGTAAAATAAAAGTTTCCTATTTATTTTAAGGAGAGTGGTAGCGCTGTGATACTCTGGTGAGGAGATGCAATATAATAGGATTCTGGAAGACTTGGTGAGAAGTATAGAAAAATGAATTAATGAGGAATCAGCAAAATGTAGGTATAGAGAGACGAATTTATCAGGGAGCCAAAAGGTCAGTCAACAGCAGTATAATATCTAGCAACTAAAATAGCTGGAACATTTCAGATTTATGTATAACCATATTAACCAACTAGGCAATCAACAAGCATTTATTAAGCAACATTTATGTGTCAGTCACTGTGCTAGGTAATGGAGATAAGAAGACAAAAATTAATCAGTCCTTGCCCTCAAAAAATTTCGTCTAAAGCAGGATTTCATAAAAAATTTTTGTCTCATGTGCTATTTTCAGCAATCTGATGTACCTTCTCAAAAGAATATTCTTAAATAGATAAAACAAAATACATACTTTGACAAAAGAAACCAAATTCAATAAATATAGATCTTTATCTATTTGTCTATCATCTTTCTGCCTGATTATCTATCTAGCATCAATCTGCTCTCTACCTGTCTTTCTATCATCTTTCTGTCCATTCACACACATTCATGGACACTCAGAACTCTGGGTGGAACCAATGATACTAGATGTTCACTAATGTCCCACGTGGATACCTCACTACTGTGTGTGAGTTAACCTAAATTTCCTAATGCTAGGACAGTTGAGTTCAAGATCTGAACATTTTCCAAGTTGCAATGTCTTTGAGTTCAGGCTGTATGTGTTCAGTAGGAGGAACAGCTAGCCATGTTCTGAGAGGTTCATCAATAAGGTGGCAAAAATGGGGAATTCTTTGATCACAGCAATTGTTGAATATTATTTACTAAATCACAGGTGTGTTACAATCAGGGTTAGTGAGTAGAGGGCCCACACTGATGAAACCATTTGCCTCAAGGACTTTCATCATTTTGTTCATGATATATCTTTTTATATAGAACTTTCATCTTTCATATAGAATAAATTATTGATTGTCTAAGTATGGTTTAAATATATCATGGAAGTTGTTCATTTCATCCCGACTTTCCTCCTTTTTTTGGCTTATACATTTCATAATAAAGGAAGAAAAGAAGAAGAGTGGGAGAAAGAAACAAAGGGAGGAGGGAAGAAGGGAGAGAAGGAGAAAGGAGGGGAGAAAAATGAAAGGAGGAATCCAGAAAGGAAGGAAAGAAAAGAAGAAAGGAGAAAGAGAAGAAGAAAGGGAGGGAGGGAATGGAAGGAAGGAAAAAGAAAGGAGGAAAAAAGAAGGGAAGGGGAAATGAAGAATGGAAAGAAGGGAGGAAACAAGGAAGGAAAGAGGAAGAAATGAAAAAAGGAGGGAGAGAAGGAGAGAGAAAGGGAAGGAAGGATAAAGGGAGGCAGGGAGGGAGGGAAAGAATGAGAAAGAGAGGGAGAAAGGGACGAAGGAAGGAAGAGAAGAAGGAAGGGAGGAAGGGAGGAACCCATCAACCCATCCAAACCTATTATTATTATTATTATTATTATTATTAAGTCACCATGCTAAGAAGTTTACAAATATAAATTCATTTAATCTCAAACAACCCTGGAAGATAGATACTATTATTTCCATTTTACCTGAAACAAACAGAAATTAAGTTACTTATTCAAAGTTACATAGCCCAGGAAAACAAAAACACAATATTATCATTAATGAATTCAATTAGGAAAGTAAACTTGTTACTATTGTCCATGCTCAAAAAAATTATATGCCATATTATAAAGTCACACATCAATTATCAGCACTAAATAATCTGCAAGTAAAAAATCTACTGTCTTTGAGATATGTGTGAATCTGATATTGCTGGAGAATAGTTGTCCAGGGAAGAGTCGTATTCCTGATTATATTTGTGAAAGGTTAAAAACATAAGAATGTCAAGAGCACTATTATTATGAGAAAACTCAGGTTGCAGCCCTGGTTCTAATATTTACTAGTGGCACAGCTCATTTCAAGTTCCTGTATCTCTGATCCTCAGTTTCTCCAACTATAAAATCGGGACAGCAGGTAATTTTTCTACTACCTTGCCTCCCAGAGTGGGTATGAAGCAAGGATAATATCTTCCATAAAAACTAGAAAAATATAAGCTACCAATGTTATTATTCCCCCCATAAAAACTAGAAAAATATAAGCTATCAATGTTATTGTTCCCTTTTTGTGCTGAGGTGTCTTAAATTGTAGCAGAAATAAAAGAGATATTCATTTACAATTGTTATTATATGAAATTACTAGAGTCCCTTTTCTTTTTCTTAATCCATTTCCATTCCATTCAGCTGGCATTGTTAGCTAGCAGATAGAGAATTAACTTTAGAATTAGGTAGAACTAGGTTCAGGTCCCATCTCAGCCCCATCTTCTATATCCTGGTTGTGAGCTTCTGGGAAAATTAACTCTTAGTACTCCCAGAAAGGGAGGAAGGGAATGGAAGGAAGAAAAAAGAGAGGGAGGGGGAAATGAAGAATGGAAAGAAGGGAGGAAAAAGACTCTAAGTTTCAGAGAAAATGGCTATACTACAATTGGTGGAAAGTGTTTCCCCATTAGAAGTCCATCCATTTTGGGGGATGGGAGGAAATCCACACTCTTGAGGTAAATTAAGGAGACACAGTGGTACTGTAAAAGGTGCTGAGCCTAGGGTCACAGGAATCCAAGTGAATCTCAATACTGCCTTAGTGCCTTCAAACAAGTCATTTATCTTAACCTAAGTTTCTTTATCTGTAAAAGGTCCCTTTCAGATCTATTCTTATGAACCCTACAATCCTCATGGGGGAAGCAGTGTTGCACAGAAGAGAGAAGGTTAGTCTCTGGGTTAAGAAGGTCTGGCTTGAAATCCTGTCTCTTATTTCAAACTCACTGCATGATTCTGAGTAAATCACCTAACCTCTCAGGTGCCTCTTAAGACCTAGAAGTCATAGAACAGTCACCCATGTACACTAGTAGAGACAGTTTCCCAATAGTTCCCTCAGACTGATGAAATCAGAGGTCTAGATCCATCACAAAGCAAGCCAACCCAGCTCAGATTCAGTCCATTTCTCTCAGTGATGGTCAAACTGACTGTGAGCTCCATACAAGCTCCAATACTTCCACAGGCAAAGACTTTTATCCACAGGCTTTTAGCTAAGTAACAATCTCTGCTTAAATTCCAACCATTTGGTCTCCAAGAAATAATGAAACAAAACACACATTCAGATAGACATATGTACCTTGTTGTGTTTGTGCAAGTGTTGTAATGTAATGGGTGTATAATTCCCTGAAAGCCTGGTTGTTATATCCATCTGCTCTTATTTCCCCAGCACTCAAATGTACAACCAGGATACAAAACCTAAAAGCTAAAAACAAAATTTAAATACACCCAAACACATGAGGAACGCTTCCAGAACCCTGCTGCCAATGCCAAAGTCTACTTACTTTGTTGACTTCTCAGTCAGAGTTTCAAGAGGACGAGATTTTTATTCCCAGCATCAGAAGGCACCAGATATTCCACAACGGACCTCATTAACGAAGCTTAAGGGGTTCTTGAGAAGCTTAAGACAAAGAAAAAAATCCAGTTTGGATTGGAGGGGCATGAGAACACTGAAAAAGTCAAAATGCATGACTATCATTTAGGCAGATGGAAATAACACGTCTTTAATTAAGCTGCAGACCTAACGAAGCAGAGACCAGAGATGGGTTTTGTTTTTGTCCTGATCGGTTACATCACTCTTTGCCCTGGAGTTCCAGTTTTGCCCTTAACCTCTTTAAAGAACCTTCATGTCAGTGGTTGTTAAATCATTTACAGACTCCCATTAGCATGCTATAAGTCCACATTTGGTGAATGAAGAAAGTAACTTCTGCTGATTCAGGATGTCCTCCTGAAAATACTGCTGCACTTCTTATCACCTCCCCAGTCTTGTGGAACAGTGCAAAATGCACAGGATTTAGAATTAGGAAACATATGAGTTTGAATTCAGGCTCTGATACAGCCACAAGATTTCGGTCAAGTGACATCTTAATTACACTTCATTTTCCTCAGTTATAAAATGTAGGTTTGGAAAGGATCATTAAACTGACTGTGGTATACAAAAATAATGGAATATTGTTGTTGAAATCATTTCAGTCATATTCTTCACAATTCTATTTGGAGTTTTCTTAGCAGAGATTAGAGAGTGGTTTGTCATTTTCTTCTTTAACATATTTTACAGATGAGTAAACTGAGGTAAATGGGGTAAATGATTTGTTTAGGGTCATACAGCTAGGATGTGCCTGAGGTTGGATTTGAATTCAGGAAGATGAATCTTTCTGACTCCAGACTTAGTACTGTGTGTACCAACCCACTGATGCTAATGGAACATTATTGAACCTTAAGAAATGAAATGCATGAGAAACTCAGAGAAGCATTGAAATACTTGTGTGAACTGATGCAGAAGGAATGGGAAAAAAAACAGGAAAATGCACTCCATGAATGATCAATTTAAGTGAAAAGAATAAAAAGATAAAAACTAATTAGTATGTAATTATAATGACCAATCTTTGCCCTGGAGAAGAGAGAAGGAAATTATTCTCCCTTCATTCTTTGAAAAAGTGGATGATTATAGGTGTAGAATGTTGCAAATGCTACATATATCAGAAATGACTGATGTGTGGACTGGCTTTAGAAAAAAGTTTTCCCCTACCCTCAGCCTTCTCTTTTTTTAAGGGAAGGCCCATTGGGAAATGGGAAGGAAGGGGAATGTGTAACAAATAACTGATATAAAAGCAAAAGAAATTAGTAATATTTTTAAAAATGAAATGAGGCAAATGAAAATATAGGGGTTAGATTCAATGGACTAGATCTTCATAGGTCTCATTAAGTATGAATTCTGAATTCCTTCAACTTGACATATATGATATAGACCACAAAATCTTGCACTAGTTTAAATGATGCCAATATTTTTTAATTTTCCTCTAGTTCTTTTGTGTATGAGTGTATGTGTCCTCATTCTCTATTAGATTTAAGCTCCTTCAGTGTGGGACCATATGTTGTCTCTTTTTAGGATATCCCACAATGCCTGGAACCAGTCAGGTCAATAGATGTACTTTTTTTTTCCAACAGTTAGAATGTTTCTCCTAAAATTCAGATTTGCTGAAATAACAGTACATCAAGCTAAGATGGTGCTTTTTATTTATTTGTGGGAAAAACAACAAAGGGATATTATGATTTGTCCTTCTTTCCTGTCAACCATCAATCCATCTCATTCAGACAGCTGCATTGATTTGACCCAATCCTGTGGACTCAGCCTTATCCCACACTCTAAGGTCAATTTCTGGCACTAGACAAAGGGATAAGAGGATTGGCATTACAATAGCTAATGGCACAGCATCAAATCTGTCTTCCATTACAGCTGGTTCCACTCTGACCTTGGCATCATTGGCTCACTGGCTAGACTCTTTGCTTTATATCACCAGTTTCCCTTTATATCACCAGTTTCCCATGTGCCCTAGTGCCCAGCAGTTGAGTTTCTTGCCAGGTCCTTCAGTCTCCTGCCATTTCATTCTTACCTCTCTAGCATCTTGACTGCTCCCTCTCTTCAATTTTTTCTCTTAGAATCTCAAGTTTTCTTCAAAACTAAGCTCAGTGACACCTTTTTTATGAGGTCTTTTCAGATCTTCCACCCTCCCACAGAGTTAATGCTATTTGCCGAGAGATGACTTTTTATTTATTCTTTATATATTTGGTTTAGAAGACAGCATGGCATTATGGGTATAGAACTTCCAAGTCGAAAAGACCTTGGTTCAATTTCTACTTCTGGTAAATGTTGTCTGTGGGCAAGTCACAGCCATTCAGTGCCATGAGACAAGTCTAAGACTATAAATTAGCAAAAAGGTGCCAACCTCCATTTGTAGAGGAATTTTTCTTGTTTGATTGTAAGCTCTTTCAGGGCAGGAACTATTTTTTGCCCTTTTGTTTCCCTGGTGCTTAGTTCAGCACTTAGTATATAGCAGGTGTTTAATAAATACTTATTGATTGATTGGAAGTTCAACCTAGGAAGAAAATAACAAGTATAGTCCTTATCTATGTCCTTATATTTTCTACATACTGTGCTAATAGAAAGTCATCTGTGTACGTCTAGTTCCTTACTCATCCAAAGAATAATTTGTTTGAAAGTGACTACCTCAAAAATGCCTTACAATTCACGCACTGATCCCTGACTTTCCCATTAGGTATCAATCACCAAGAACTAGACATTTTCCCAGCAGCCACATGTAAGCTACCCTCTCTTTTCATCTCTTTCTCATGAATCCATCTTCAAATCAACAGAATCTCTGCTATTAAGCAAGGCAGGATGATCTACTAGCATCTAGCTCCACTGATTCAGATCTTTATTATTCTCCTTGTCTCTTTATGCCAGTCCCATGCCTCTGGTTTCCCTAGTCTACTCTTCCCTCTCCCTACCTTAACCACTTGTTCTCTTATTTACAAACTGACTTTCATATGAGGCTTGTACCTTCTCCCCAGAAATGACTTTGCCTATATTTTGTATATTCTTAGATGCACATGAGAAAGTTCTCGAAGGTAGCATTGCTTTGTTATGTCTTGGTATCCTTAGAACCTAAGACACTGCCTGGAATAAAGTAGGTGCTTAATAAATGGGGTTTTTTTGGACTGAATTAAAAATAAGCAAGAGTTTGTATTTTGTAATTCACATCCCCAGTACTTAACAGAGTGCCTAGTGAACAGAAACAGCTCAATAAATCATTGTTGAATCAATTAAATAATAATATTTAAAGTTTAAGCAAAGACTTTCTATTTCATTTTTTTGCCAATAGCTAGTAATTTTATATCTATATCATATTCATACAAAATTTAAAATCCTCCAAATTTGAATTATTTGGAATTTGAAAAGATGTTAAAATGAAACTTCCTTGGGATATATTGGGTGTTTCATGCCATAAAAATATAGTCATACCAGGAGATCTATAATGTAACATTTCTTTAGTATGCCTTTGGGTTTTGGGTTCAGCAATTTTTTTTTTTACTATAACTTTCATTATGTAATATAAGACTATTGTGATTCTCTCAAGGTCTTATTCAAATGCTTTCTATAATTTCTCATATTTTTAGTAAAAAAAAATCTACAATTTTCTCCTCATGCCTCAGATTAGTCATCGTATTTGTACACATCAGGAACAATAGTAACTGCTATTTATGTTAAATGTCTTTCAAAGCACTTTACATACATATTCTCAATTGGATCTCCCAGTGTACAGTAGTAGTTACTACAGATTTATACTCTCTTTTATATCTTGGTTGGCAAGAAATGACTGTTTGTTACATAATGATGGACCCCTCTGGTATTAACCCAGAACACACACCAACAAAGGACTTGGGTGAAATGATTTATTTGTGCCTTTAAGTAGTACATTTAGATAAACTGTCTCCAAGAGGTTGTTATCTTACTTATAGAAAGATAGGGGAGAAAATGGATAAAACACTAGACTTGAAATCAGGTAGAATTGGGTTAAAAATCTACCTCAAACACTTACTAGCTATGTGACCCTGAGCAAGTCATTTATCCTGTTTGCATAAGTTTCTTTAACTGCAAAGTGAGAAAAATAATAACCCCTACCTCCCAGTTTTATTGTGAGGATCAAATGAGATAATAATTATAAGGTGCTTAATAAATGCTCGTTTCCTTACTTCCTTTTGCTCATAGTAAAGGTCAAGAGTGGGATCCAATCTATCTAGAATATTGGTAGTAGTTGGAAATCATCAAATTACATTTCTCTGAAGTATTCTATGAATAACATGGTTTTAATTAACAGGACTTAGGCCAAATTATATATTTATTTGAAGATCCGAAAACCTTCTGTAAATGGTGATATACCTTCAATAACTGTTGAGAATTCATTTCTGTTCTTAGAAATTAACTAACCTAGCTGCTAAAAAGGTTCAAGTATTTTAAGGCAAATGCCTTAAAATATTATCTGTAGATCTTGGAGTAGAGGATGGGGAGGGGGTTCCTAACTTCCATTTTTCCTTTGTCATAGTTGACATCTATTAAAATTCATAAAGAAATTCCCCTTAAGATTCCCAAGGCAGGAAAGCTTATGTGTCAGGAAAAGGTTATAGAAAAGGGGGTATGGAGAGTGGGCAACAATAACAAAAAACTGCTGATATTTAGCGCTCACCAATTAGGGATTCTTTTGCCATTTGGCAAATTCCATGACTAACAAGGCACACAGAAAGCAACCTCCTGGTAAACATCTGGTTTTCCTTGCTAAGAGTGAATATGGTCTTGATTTAACCTCTTTGAGTTTCAGTTTCCCAATCTGTAGAATAAGATAGTCAAGACTAAATGTCTGCTAAGGACACTTGAAGCTCTAAATCTATACTCTTTTGACATTTGGCCAAATGGGTCCATTTTATCTTTCATTAGACAACATTCAGAGACCTTAAGCTTTGAGTACAAAGAGGTGGTAGGGAAAGCTCTGACATTCAATGGACACTCTATACCACGCCAGCGGCAAAAATCCTTTGCTTGTGTGGAACAGATGACCTTTTGTTCTGTAATGATGGACCCTTTTGGTATTACCCCAGAACATTCAGCAACAAAGGGCTTAGGTGAAATGATTTATCTGTACCCTTTAGGGAATCAACAAGCTTTTATTGAGTACTTAGAAGGTACTGAGTGCTACCTGTACCTCACTGGTAGGATACAAAGAAGCCAAAAACCTTGATCCTGTTCTTGATCAGTTCAGATTTTAATGGGAGTGAGACAACAGTGCAAAAAATAAATTTTACGTAAAACATTTGTACAGAGTGTACTGTTGTCTATTGTGGCAATTTGGAGAAGTTTAAGATAAAGCATTTTCAAAAGGCCTAATGGATGGTAGAGAGGCAAAATGCAACCTTTCTTATAATGGCTTTTTTTTTTTTCTCCAGCATGGTATAGTAGATAGAATGATGGACCTACAGACTGAAAGACCTGGTGAATCCTTCCTCAGATGCTTACTAATAGTGTTACCCTGGGCAAATCAACCATATTCCCATAGGACCTCAATGAGCTTAAGTTTTTTCTTCTATAAAATGAAAGGGTTGGATCTGATTCCCTCTAAATCTTTTCCAGTTTTAAATCTATAACTATGATCTACAGTGCTTTTGTGCAACCTTGTTATTCCTCAGAGCAGTAGAACAGCAGATTTGTAACACTCGGGTATATTTGCCATATATTATTTTTCAGTCATTGCTTTATATCCATATCATACCCTGGATTCTTAGCTACATGAGAACAACGTCTCTTTCATTCATGTTTGTATTTTCTTCAGAGTCTAAAACAACACTCAAAATTGTTTCAATTCAATCATTTCAGCTTTTTGTGACTCCATTTTGGGGTTTTCTTGGGAAAGATATTAGAGTGGTTTAGTGTGTCCTTTTCTAGCTCATTTTACAAATGAGAAAACTGAGGCAGGTGGGGTAAAATGACCTCCAAAGATCACACAACTTGTGTCTGAGGTCAGATTTGAACGCATGAGGATAGAATTTGTCTGACTCGAAGGCCAGAGCTCTATCCACTGTGCCACCTAGCTGCCCTACTCACAAGATAGTCAGTGATTAAGAAATATATACTGAATTTATTTGGATTGTTCATGAGTTAAATGGTGGCAAGGAGAGGTGCCCTAGCTCAAGATCCTTCAGTAGCTGTCTATTACTTCTACATTAAACTAAAAACCTCTCTATTTGGCTTTCTTTTATAGATTAGCATACCTTCTCAGACTTATTTCATACAACCATGTTCTTCCAAATTGGCCAATTTGTTGTTTCCTATCATCTCCCCTATCCCTAGAAAGGGATTCCTCTCTTCTACCTCTTCAAATTCTTTCCTTCCTCGGTAGCTTAACTGAGTTACCACCTCTAACAAGAAGTCTTTCTAGAATCTCCCTTGTTATTTCTGCTGCCTCCTACCTCCTGTATTTCTTAAATCAATTAAGCAGTCAACAAACATTTGATACTTATAAATGTGATTTCCCGCTATATAATATAAACATTTTGAGGACAGGGAAACGATTATTCATCTTGTCTACTAGTTCATGAAAGCTTGCACATAGTAGGCACTTAAATGTTTATTAAAATTTCAAAATATGAGTAAATGACCTTATTTGTGATCAATACATTCTCTGTTCCAAAAAAGCCCGAGGGAGCAATACTAACCTCAAGGAAAACAGGATTTGCTTGTTAAAAATTTTCTCAAGACAACACATGTAAAACCACTGGGCAATGATAATACACATTTTCATTCTGAGTGAGCATATTTCATGCTTTTCACCTCGATTGGTGCCAGATTAATATCCTTAACATTGTAATATCCCAAATGAATCAAGAGAGAAGGCATTCAAGCCAGAAACATCCTTTTTGATACTAGATAGACTCCATTCTGTTTTCACTTGGGATGAAACTATCAAGAAAACACAAATTAACTAAAACTTTGGGGACAGAATTTAGTGTAATTGAAATTATTCAATTTAGAGTAATTATATCCTCACTTAAACCTAAATTAAACATGCCAAACTGTAATTATCTTCAAGTTGATGTCTTGGAAAATTATCCCCCCATTTTGCCCTGACACTGTTGACGATCTTAAACTCTTAAGGCTGAGTCAAGAGGTCTCATCCCTTTCTTTGGACTACAAGTCTTATGTAATGCTGAGCAATTATTTTAAGCCTCTTGAGAAATTGAGAAGGATATCATTAATGCCATAACATTATATGCAGAATTTGTGTTTTCAGCATTGGATACCACTAACTTAATATTACCATCAATAAGAATCAAAGGCAACAATAAATGGGTAATGCTGTAAATATTTAGTTGGAGAGAAGCTTATAGAAAACAAGTGGCAGTTCAGATTAACAAAATAAGGTGACCAAGACTTAAAACCATCCAGGTGTATTTCTGAACCAGTTTAAAATTTTGAAAGATGCCCAGCAGAAGGAAAAAAAAAAGGAAGTTATTATTTCCTTGGCTTCTTGAAGTCTTAGTAATTTGTAGGCACACAACTAAGATAGTCCAGTTTTTTTTTTTTTTAAATTAATGATGTCAACACTCCTGAAAGATTAGTCCCTGAAAGATTCCTATTTAACTAACCTTTTTGTCATTTGATTTGATTAAATTTAACAGCTGATGTGATTAAACTTGCAAGCTAGTTTATTCATCTTAATCTTTGGGACAGTAGGTGGGTATGATTTGCAAATATATTGGTCAAAAATAGATGAATTGAAATGTGCTGGGCTGGCATATTGTCAAACACACAATAAAAGTCACACACACATACAACATATGAATATGCCTCCAATCTAGGAAAATATTCACATTAATACCAGAAGCAGTTCAGAGGAACCTTGGCCGACATCCCATCTGTTCCTATGAATTAAATTTAGAAATCATATGTAATATAGACATTTCTGTCTGAATATCATAAAACCCTGACACATCGAGGCTTTCATTAAAAAGCTCTGAGATGTGACTTGAATACCAATCTGTCTTAGTTAATTAGTATTTTCAGTTTAGCATATTCACTTTCAGACATATTGCTGTTTGCACATGGTAATTTAGGTAAACAGATACCATCCACAGCTGCATCAATTAACACTGCTAATCAAAACTGAATTCAGGTAATTAGGCCCATTTATGCAAAAAATGTGTAATTTTGGGAGGAAAGCTAGATTCTTCAAGATTATGTCAATAAAGAGAAGGTTTTCTTTTTCACAAATAAGATGGGAAAAGATGGGGAGAGAGCATCATTAATATATACCTCGTGCAGACAGAGTAAAATATCCAAATTAAATCTCAGTATTTAATTGGTCTGTATTTTGAGAAAGTGGGCCGTATTTTTTATCAATGTTTGTTTCAGTGTTTCCACGTAGAGAAGTTACTCGGGATTTGCCGAAGGATTTAATCACTATCATACAGGACTCATATGATTAATGAATCAGAGAGTATTTATATAATTAGAAGTGAGCATTGGTCAAACTTTTTCCCTATCTTGCTAGTATAGTCATTGCACACATGTTTCTTTTCTTCTAAAAATGTGAGTTTGTTTATCCTTAGATTAATAAGAATGATTTCATTGTTTCTACCAAGGAAGCACCTCCAAGCACAAACCATACAAATCTGTTTTTTTTTCTTCCAGACCCCACCAAAAGACTAATTGCAAATGACTTCTCTCATTAAATTCTATTGTTTAGTCATTTTTAGTTGTGTCACTCAATGTCCCCATTTGGGGTTTTTCTTAGCAAATGTACCTGGCCTGCTATTCCTCCAGATGCAAAAATTGAGCCTAATAGGATTAAGTGACTTGTCCAGGGTCACTGTAGCTAGAAAATGTCACAGGCTGGATTTGAACTCAGGAAGATGACTCTTCCTGACTCCAGGTTCAGCACTTTATCTACTATACTGCCCATCTATCATACCCATCAAATTTTGGAACATGACTAATCTAATTCTGGCAGGTATAGGTCATAATGGATAGAGTGCTGGTCTTTGCATAAAGAAGACCTGAGTCCAATATTACCTTAGACATTTACTAGTTATGTACCTTGGGTCACTTATTTAATACCTCTCAGCCTCAGTTTTCTCATCTGTAAAATGAGGATCATTATAGCCTCTATTTCAAAGAGTTATTGTGAATTTCAAATGAGATATGACTTGCAAAGCTCAAAGCATTGTTTAAATGCTATTATTATTATTACACAAGGAAATGGAATTTCATTGTTTTATGAAAAATACAGGTTAAGTCATTAAATAATAAATAAAAAGTTGGCAGCAAGCTACCAATTCATTAGTGATTGATCTGACCAATTTAATAAAATTTGATTTTTAAAATTTGAAAAAAATAGGTTTTTAAAAAGTGGAATGGTTGCTGGGTTATATGGTTATGCCTTAACAAATCTCACACTTTAGGATAAAAGTTCAGAGACTTTTGTATCATGGTAAATAAAAAAAATGAGGAAAATGAAGAACTACTTATTGCAGCTAATTTCCGTTATATGACTTCAGTTGTCAACCTTTACAATGGGCTTTCACAAGGGATGTGGTTAGCTTAAAGTTCATTAATGATTGGTATACAAAGAGTGGGCAAAATCTACATATTAAAACACTTGTCAGTAACTTGTCTTCCAAAATGTCTGAGCCTAAAAAGAACATTATACACAGAGAGTTATGGATTCAAAGATTAATGACCAAATTTAATCTATCATTTTGCCCATCACTGGCCAGCTCTTGTTCTTAGAATAAACCAATATAAGGCAGAATTGATTTTTCTGCAAAATAGCATGCTATCTTTTCTCAGACGGCAGTAATTGCTTTTCGCCTGGATACCATTTTTCGAAAAAAAATTTTTTTCATCTTCATGGAGTTTGTGCATAACATAAACAACTGCACAATTAACTCTGGAATACTCTTAAGAAGAGCTGGCTAATGAAGCCAGTGCCAACTCACCCATTTAGAGAACCCTCATTTTAAAATACCACAACACAATTTTCAATGTTCTAATGAACCATTTACTTCAATTAAGCTGTGAGAGTTAGAATAGGGATACCCACAACTTTGGAAGGTTCTTGACAGGTAGGTTTGAAGGATTTCCAAAGAAAAACCTGTAAGAACAACTGATATTTTGCAGAAACTGGGGGTGTGGAAGAAAGGCCCTTGTCAATTTTGCTATTTTTCCATTAATTGAACTGCTCTCCTTAATATGCCCTTAGGACAATGAGTAATACCCATGAGAGAAAGAGGAGAAAGGAAATTGCATTACACATTTGTACTTAATGAGTAATTGCAAACAGCCTACATCTCTTACCTCCCCTGCATTGTCTCCAAAGGGAGATCAATCTTGTATTTATCACTATCCTCAAACCCCATAGCTTTTTGGCCATATTTTAATATATCCCTTTATATGAAAAATGATAATAATATTAAAAGTAATAATAGAAACTGACACATATAATCCTTTGCTATTTACCATGAGCTTTGAAGGTATTTGTTTCTCTTCATTTTAGTTTTTCCTTCTGATATATTCCTCTATTTATTAACTGTGTGACTTTGAGCAAGTCATGTCTCCTCAGTGGACCTCAGTTACCTCATCTGTAAAATAATGTCTTGGATTAGGAGGTTTTAAAGGTACCTTTCCTCTCTAGCTCTAAGATTTGGGGACATAATGATTTTGTGGTTACTTGGTTTATTCATGTCCAAGTTACATGAGTTCCTGGTTTCCTGGGAGTTGGTCCCTGATCTTAGCTCCAATGATAAAATACTCCTTCCCAAAACTATCTGGTATTCATTTTGTATGTATTCTGTATATCATCACATATATGTATGTATTGTTTCCCCTGACAGAATTTCAGCTCTTTGGGAATAGGGACTGTTTGAGTTTTGTTACTATCTATCCTTGGGGCTTAGCACAGTATCTGGCATACAGTAGGGTTTTAAGAATACTTATTGACTGATTCTATCTGCTTACAGAGCATGAGATCCTTGAGGACAGGAACAGTTTCATTTCAGTCTTTGTATCCCTAGCACCTATCATATGCCTGGCACATAATAGAGAGTTTAAAGCTAAAACAATAAAGTGAAATGAACTGTGTACATAGTAAGAACAAAGTTGTGTGGGACGATCAGCTATGAATGACTTAGCTATTCTCAGCAATATAAATGATCCAGGCCTATTCTGAAGGATTTATGATGAAAAATGCCATCCATACCCTGAGAAAGAACTGAATTGTTTCTGAATTAAGACTGAAGCATCTTTTTTTTTTTTTTTTTTTTTTGGAGGGGGGATCTATTTTTCTTTTGCAACATGACTTTTATGGAAATATTCTGCATAACTTCACGTGCCTTTTCAATGGGGAGGTGTAGAGAGAGAATCTGGAACTCGAAGATTTAAAAACAAATATATAGGCAACTAGATGGCATAGGGAGTCAGGAGGATGTGAATTCAAATCCAGCCTCAGATACTTAATACTTTCTAGTTGTGTGATCCTGGGCAAGTCACTTAACTCAAATTGCCTCTCAAAAAAAAGTAAAAAAAAATATTTTGCATGTAACTGGGCAAAATAAAAATGTTAAAACATAAAAATGAAAATAAAGTTAAAGCAATTAAATGTAAAGCAGTCTTCTTTATTCTCAAAGGATATATAAAAGACACAGAGAAATTACAGAAAGATGCAGCAGCATAATCGAATTTAGATTTAGAAAATTTGGGTTTGAATTCTCCCATAATTACTTCAATAGCTTTGTGATATCATATAGATAATTTAAATTCACTAAGCCTTGGGTTTCTCATCTGAAAAATGGGATTATTAGTACTTGGACTGCCTACATACACCAGGTTATTCTGAACAAAGTACTTGAAAATTGGAAATTAATAAATACAATTTGAATTTATGTGTCAGATACTAGATATTCAAACTCACAAATGAAAAGTATCTAAGGGAATTAATGAGAAATTCCAAACAGCCTACATCTCTTACCTGCATTGTCTCCAAAGGGAGATCAATCTTGTATTTAATCACTTTTATCTGAGGGAAGTCTGCATAAGAATGCAGAGCTACTTGAAAGGGAGGGGGAATTGCTTTTGCCTTTCTTTATATTTCCAGTGTTTAGAATAGTGCCTGGACACATGTGATTGTTTAGTCATTTTCAATCACCCCATTTGGTACACACTAAGTGCTTAATAAATACTTGTTGATTTATTGGTGGCTTCAAATTCTATTTCTGCTAAGTGTTAGATTAGATGGTTGCTGAAATTTCTTCCAATTCAATTTATAATTCTATGATACTTGTAAAACCTCATATACATGTAAATAGAGCAGTGAGCCTGACTTCTGCAAGACCAGAGTTCAAATTTAATCTCAGGCACTTCCTAGCTATGTGACCCCTGGCCAAGTTACTTAATCCAGTTTGCTTCACTTTCTTTATATAAAACGAGCTAGAGAAAGAAATGGCAAACTATTCTAATATCTTTGCCAAGAAAACCCCATGGACAGTATTGGTCCATGGTCCATGGGGGTTCATAAAAAGTCATGACAGCAATATCATATAAATGTATGGGGATAAGATATGATCTCATTGGTACAAGGAGCTCCCAAGTAAGGAAATTCTTTCTACCAATGCAGGTTGGACTTGCTCTGAAATAGAGAAGTGTGTATAACATTGGAACATCAGGAAACTTGCCTAGGTGCACCCAACCAGCTCTCTATCCACTATACCATTTTGTCTCTCAATATTACTTATTATTATGGAACAAGTAATAAGTAGAGGACCATAAGTACCTATGTGGTCCAGATGAACACTTTAGTTAAATAATACTTGGAAGCTAATGGAAACTTAGCACTACTATCCTAACCTTTGCAACAAATGATAAAACACCGTTGCTACAGTATTCATACTGGTGGAGAATCAGCGTGACATTACTAGAAATGTCTCAACTGACTTTTTTCACTAACTACTTCCTCTTTGGAGTTATAGCTTTATAGAATCATAGATTGAGACGTGAAAGGAGACTCAGAGGTCTTCTGGTCCAACCCTTTCATTTAACAGATGAACAAACTGAGTTCTGGAGGGTCGAAGTCATTTACCTGGGGTCATGGAGGTAATGAATAGCATCACAGAAACAACATGGATTTTTTAAAAACTCATTTTTTTTTTTCCAGGCTACCACCTTGAAGGTATTGCCTATAAGAAGCTTTTTGAATACCAGTGATTTTGTTGTTTCAACCAAAATAATAAGCAATCCAAAAGCCAATGGCCTACTTTGTATCCTTTTTTTTAAAAATTTTGTAAGAGGGAGACAACTAAACCAAGTGTACAATGAAAAAATCAGATCATTAATTTAAGCTTGTTAATGGCAAAATAAAAATATTTCAAAACAGCAGGATAAAATGTCAGGGCTGAGCTTGGGCAGATCGATGAGGAACAAATTGATGGGAAAAAAGCAATATAGAGGAATGAAGTACACAAAAGCAAAGCAAATAATCATACTGCAGACATACATATATCTATGTGTATGTTTTTTGAGTTTGTGTTTTTCCCTTTGTTCTTTCCCTAATTTCTTGAACAAAAATAAACATAGAGATTTTCTCTCTTCCCTTCCTACATTATTTCTATAATGCAAGTGAGACTGTGGTCCTTTCATAGAATTAGAGAGAGAAATCATTCTGCTAGATATATCAGTCCAGTTTTGAAAATTCTAGTATTTTACTGCAAAAAAAAAAAAAAGTGAACATTGCAAGGTTCCATTGATTTGAGACTGGACATTTTATTTTTCAGAAGACGATATTGAATTTTATCTAAGTAAAAGCTATATTTCCTTTTGTAAAGGAACTCTTTGTGCTCACATTGGGAATTTAATTTAAGAGTAACATTTTCATAAACTTATCTCTTGCAATAAAACAAATCTTTCCTCATAAAACCATTCGACTATCCTCGTTATGATTTTAGGTGAATAGCCTGAAAGTTCCAAACCTACCCTTTTGTCAGGCAAGGCATAGATTGGTAAATCTATCCAAACATAGGAATAGGGATAGGGAATGGACTCGTGAATTCCTTGATGTGGGAACTCCCAGATGAGGAAAGTCCTTCTACCTTAACACCCCACTGTAATAGAATATGAATCTCTTTTGGAAAAATTTGGAAAAAGATCCTCAAATTAAATAGATCTTAGTTAACATAAATTTTATCTATTCTATCAGGTAATATCAACTTCTAAGGGGAATTCCAAAATGGTTTATTAATTTATTTTATTTCTTTATTTTTGCCAGCTAGTAGGTTTAGGCCATTCTACCTCAAGTGAAGTTTTTCATCATTAATATTTTATTCCTGAGCTTTAAGTGGAAGCCTATCTTTCTGAAGGGTGTTAAAAGAAGACATGAAAAGCCTAGGCAAAAATCAAGTCTCACACCTCAGGCTCCTTAATTTTTCTACTACAATGCCTTGGACTTTTCTACCTTGACAGATCCGATGGGAGTTCTTTGATGAAAAAATAGAAATACATTACATGTATGGAATGAAGAGGACATTTATTATCATTTTAATAGTCCACAGACACATAAAAGATGACTCTTTCCTTGTGTGTGGAGACTCTAAAAGACTAAAAATATTCTCAGACTTGGTCATAAAAGAATTTAATAAAATATGAACAAGCCATATAGTTTTTGAATCAATAAGAATGTTTCACTTTTGACAAAGGATTTAAGAAAATGCAATGGACAGAAATAAAACTAGACCATTAGAGTATAAGTGAATATGGTGCCAGTCTCAACATCCTGTACTTAATTAAAGCATTCAGTGCAGCCATATGAGATCAAAGATTATGGGATATTTATTTCCTAGACAGTAGAAATTATTGTGTTTCAAAGGTGACTTCTTAAAGAATGAACCATTAGGGAAGACACTTAATATTCTAGATGAATGCAAATATAAAGCATTTAAATGGTTGGCACTGGATTAGGTAGGATCCATCTATGCCATTGACACCTTAACTCTTCCAGAAAACTCTCAGACTTTTCTTTCTATCAATAACATACACCTCCTATTTCCAAAGATTCATTTCATTCATCCTTTCCCTCTACCTCATTCCCTTTTTTGGGGGGAATTCCTTGACTAAGATTCCCCAAAAAGTTCACCTTTACATTTCATTAGCTCTTTTTGCCACTGAACCAGTTTGGCCAGCCCTAAATCAGGCTCTTTTCATAATAGCATTTCTCTGAGATGTGTGAAGATGAAAATTAGAAGAGGGGTTTTTATTATTATTATTTGAATGACATACCACTTTTGCAATGTTTGCATTTAAATTGGACAGAATAATTTAGCCTGGGCTTTTAATTTCAGAAGGGTTAATCACCCTAACAAAGGTCAATCAAACTTTAATCTTCAATAAAATTACTGCAGCTTCAATCACCTGAAGGACATTTATTATATTCCTATTTTCATGCAAAAGAATGCATTACTTTCATTATGCATCACTAATCTGCTAACTCTTTACATTAGCACATTCACCATTAACATTTTACTAAAAATATTAATTCCATTGAAACTCTGACAAGAGTTCATTTCTACACATCTCAGGAGATAATCCCGTTAAAGACCAGGCCCTTCTGCTGTGAACTGCTTTCCTGGGCTTTCTAATCCACCCCGACCTCTGATACTTCAAGGGAATACTAACAGTACAGACCCTCTATTACACAAAACATTATGGAGGTTTGGGTTAAAACAACAATATATTATTTTAGTAACTTAATCCTTTCTTTTGTCCACAATGAGGCGACTTAAATCAGTACAAGATACATACAAAAGAAGTTGATTTCAAAAATAAAATACATATTGTCTTTGAACAATAGTTGAAACACCAAGCTAAATCCATCCATTCATCATTCATTCATACATTCATTCACTCAGGAGATATTTATTTCAAGCCTAATTTGGACAATGCATTATCCCAGGTAGTGAAGAGAATACAGAGATGAAGGAGACAGCAATCTTAACCAGAGAATAATAGGAGCTTTTACAAAGGAATATCCAGTACGGAATAAAAGGAGGCATCTAATCACTTTCAGCTTTTAATATGAATAAAAAATGACATGCCTGAATTAAATTTTCTATCAAATGGCTATAAGCAAAAATGTAAATAGAATTTTAATTAATACCATTTTAAAATCTCTTGGATCCTAAAAGTTAGTCCTATTATGATTTTTTAAAAAGAAAACCAAGTACATAGCGTACAGGACAAAATGACCCCTGAAAATGAGTCATTTTGTGTCTTGATAAAAATGAAACTTACTGCTCTAATTCTCCTTGAAAATTTTGTTTGTTCAGCATTTTATTTCTGCGATACTTTCGAGATCAAGTAAAAGACCAATGGAAAGGTCATTGTGGACTCATTAAAAATGGAAGGACCATGGAGGAAATTGCTTCCAAAACTATGTGCCCTGATGTTTGAAAGCAGTTCTTGCAATACAAGACAAATAAGACGAGCCAAGAGATAAATGACTCCTCTTAGTTATGATATAGTGGCCTTGGTAACCCCTGAGTAGAAGTGGAAGGGCCAAACATGTCCTCCATTTATATTACAAATTGATTGCCTTGCTTTACAACAGTATTTTGACATAACATAAATAAACTAGTTCTCCTCCTCCCAGGATTTTCTGGGCTACTTGCTTTCATCTTTCGAGTTTGCCCCATGCACACACATCCCTACACACACAAGCACACACCTACCTCCCATCAATATATTCACACTCATTAGCAACCTGGCAAAATTGTGATTTGGGTGGGGGTTCCACAGAATTCCTGCACCACCTGGCAAAGCATCTACATCTTTAAAAAGATGCCAAAGGCGAAAGACTGGCAGGCGTTTTAAAAGGACAGATAATTTACAGAAATATAGGCATGTATAATATCTGTGACAAACTCAGGTGACTCTTGTATTCATTTATGCTTAATGCTCATGAAGTTGTCAAGTCTCCTCTTAGTGCAAAATTGGGATTTTTGTAAAAAATAAAATATAATTATTACAAGAATACCTATTCCAGCATTTTTTTTTTTCTGGTAACCAGGTTGACACAATAGGAGAAAATTCAGTCAATGATTGTTATGTTTGTGGTAAACTGGTTAATGCTTATGTTAAAACCTGTTTTGTCGGTATGAAATAGAATTAGGTTTTAATGGTTAATAAAGAGTATTCATTTCACAATGAAATAATTGCTTATGTAGGAAATCTAGAAAGGAAGAATTCTCAAACTGATTTTTGAATGCCCTTCTTTCCTTTTTTTTAAAAAATAGTCCTTGCTTGAATTTACATTAAAACATAAATCAATATGACAATATACCACAACTGCTCTAGAAATTTAAAGCTGATTTCAAATACCACTCTGGGGGGAACAAGAAAGGAGGAAAAAGATAGAGAGACAGAGACAGAGACAGAAAGACACAGGGGTGGGGTGGGGGCGCAGTGTAAAGCCCACCAAGCCACCAGAAACATATCTGAACCAAATATAATGGAATGATGATAAATGAAACATACCTTGGACTGGCTAAGTTCAGACTCCCTCTTCTCCCCTTCTCCCAGAGTGAAAGTCGTTGCTGCCTAGCTTGTGATCTCTGGGACAATGCCATCATACTGCCGGCAAATTTTTCGATTAAACTTCTCCGATGTGGTTGCAACTTTGTTAATTACGATATTAGCCAGCTGGCAGGATGCGATCCGTCACCCACTGTAAGACAGCCAGACAACGCGACATCTAATCATTGCAACCAGAGCAGATAAATTTTGTTCCTTTCTCATACGTGTCACAGAGTCTATCCCTTCTGACCCTCTACACAGCCATCGACTGTCAAATTTAGATTCAGCGAGCTCCCGAGCTTTTCTTTATCCCTGCCTTAGATCTGAAACTCCTGGTTATCAGGAAGACAAGCGTCACCAGCTGTCTCAGCGCAGGAAGGCAATCCGGTGAATGGTACTTATTATCTTCCATTGCTTTTTGAGGAGTGACAAGATTAATTTGGGACCAAGAACACATCCATATATCTCAGCCATAGTTCTTGGGGTTCTAGTTATGACCCCTCGCATATGTAAAGTTGCAGTGGAGGCTCTTGCTTCCACCAAATGTTAAAGCATAGGAGATATGTCAAGACAGAGTATCATTTTAAAGATTTTGCTTTTAAAGATGGGCTGGTCATTTAAATTTCCTCCTCCTCTTCTTGGTATACACACACGTACACACGCACAAATATGTGGAGAAGTTGGTACCCAAGAGACTCACTTCACAGTTGGGTAGGCTTAATTCAGCTCATAGAAGCTGTTATCAGACATTATAGGATTGTCTCTACCCCTCCTTTTTCATCTAGATAGATAGTCTATAAATTCCAATTCTTGGAACTCACCCTTGCGTGAAAGCCCAAATCGTATAAATAAGCAATACAATATGAAACAAATTTGCCCATCCCAGCTAAATTTGCAAAGTTAATCAACAGACTGTCTCTAATATTATTATTTTATTTCGATCTTTTTTTGTTTATTATTGCGCATGATAGAGTTCTAGGTCTAGGTTGCTGTCCTTCCCCCTCCCCAAACAAAACAATAAAGTATGTAAGAAAACATTTTTGGCCAATATGGCACTTTCTTCTCTACACAGTTTAAACAATGTTATAGGAAAAAAAATCAGACTACTAAAGAGTTACTTTGTCTCTAGAATACCATCCACAAGTAGTTTGGCTGATTTCAAAAAATAATAATTGACTTTATTTATTTGTCTCTGTAGAAGAGACCAGTTATTTGAACACTGCATAGATGAAGGCTCAAATGACAAGGGAATAAAAAGAATTAAAATGTAGAGCTCTAAGTATAGGGAAAGGATGTAAAATGTGACAGGGAGAATTTTATTCATTAGCAAATTAATTGGTAGCACTTTCTGAGACTGCCTAATAGTAATCAGTTAAAAACTAAATCATGCCTTATGGTTTCCTTTGAAAGACCCATTTTGTGAAATTATATAAGCATTAAATCCATTTTGGACCCCAAAGGAGTAAAAATGATCATCTATAGCTATGAAAATGACAATGATCCACCTTAATAAAAGTAAATGATGACATATAATATATGCATATAATCTAGATTTATAATTTATTTTCACCTTGGGAAGTCAGTCATCAGCTATTAGTTTAACACAGTATCCTAAAGTCTGTGTAATAAAATTCTACTCTCATCCTTTTTAAAAGTATTAGGTGTTAAATGGACAAATACCTATGTGAACTAGTTAGAAATGGAGAGACAGTATGGTATAGTGGACTGAAGATTGACCTTAAAGTTTAGAAGATGTGTTCAAATTCTGCCTCTAACTGTATTATCTTGGGCAAGCTGTAAGCTTTTTGGACTCCTAAAACATGGATTTAGATTGTGAGTTAGGGATATTCTTCCCTGACCCCCTGAAAGAAGTACAGGTATACTTGGGTGTGCACAGTCAGAGAATCTTGGAAACTCCACCTTTCTCACAGGATAGATCAATTTCTTTCTACTAATAGTTTCTCTGCAAGGGAAAAAAAATAACTGTTTACGTCAGAATTTATCCAGAATTCTGATGACTCCAAGTTGGTGAGGCAGGAGCCATGTTCAGGACTGATTTTCTCCCAAACAATACCCAGTGAGAACTTATGGATCAAATAAACAGCTTATCTCCATTTCTTGTGAACATCAACAAAGGGATTTAATTTTCACTTAAGGGGTAAAAAAAGGCAAGAATCAAGAGACTATTGGGAGAAGCGAGTTGGAAAATATTGCTCCAGACCAAGAATAGTGTAGATGGCTTTATTTACATGATTTATATAAGAATCATCTATAAAGTCAGTTATAATACCAGACCTGATTTCCACATGTAGGGCATTCCTATCCAAGCTCATTGGATTACACATTAAAATGAAATTAAATCTAAATAAACTCCTTTTGGAATCAGAAAGCTTGACACAATTACTCTGGTTATAGGGTGTCATTCAGTATTTCTATGAAGAAAATTCCTCAAACTGAGAAGGCATTGATTAAGAGCCCCAAAGTATTCTAAATGAAAAATTCTCTTAATATTTCAAATTCTCTGTTTGAACAGCATTCATTTCTTGGCTATTCATAAATCAATCCAAACTCAAAAAACCATGTCAACTGAAAAATGAAGCCTCTGACATTCTTACCACTAGCTATTTAGGATAAGCCATATTCCTGGTGTGTATCTTATGTCTTTCATATCAATAACAGAGCTCACAAATTCATTACATTAAATTTAGCAATGGGAGGTAAAGCCCAAGTGAACGTTTTGATATAGGAGATGAAAGTCATTCCCCAAACCTGGAGTAAATGGATTTTTTGTTCTTCAATAGACAAGAATGGGAATGTGACCTCAAATACAAATGACCATTTTCTTACTGAAGGACAGTTTTGATTTCTATGGAACTGTTTATAGCACTATAGAGAAACGAGTTGAATCTGTCAAGAAATCCCAGGTGCAAGCAGGTAGTTGTGTGCCCTATAATCCCATCCATGTGCCAGGCACAAGTGCAAAGTGAGTCTTTTCTTTAACATCTGTGTCTCCGTAGTTCTTTTCCTCCAAACTGGATTAAATACTAATACTCAGCTAATACCAACTGGCAAAGAAAGCTGGATATCTTATTGTTGTTGCCTAAAACCATGCCCATTCCACACAGCAACCACAAAACGGATCACTACAATAACTTAAATCTGTATAGAAAATCATGGTTCACAAAGGGTGAAAGCAAGCTACATCACAAAAAAAAAAAAAAAAAAAAAAAAGGAATTACTGGTACAAAATGGAGTGGAGATTTTCAAATAAATGAGCAACTGGTGAGAAAAACAGATATGCTTGTCAAGTGGCATAGGTGTGGTATAATCTTCAGACAGTTTAGGTATTTCTTTGATTTTCCTTACAGTTTTAGTACACAAGGAGGATATTGGATAGATCCCGTAAGGTAAATTTAAGGGAAATGCCCACAGAATAGGCAATAATGGAAGGGTTGAGATCTGTATCATTGGAGAGCATATCCACCTTGGTGAGATTGTAGATCCCTTGAAGCACTTGAATTTTTCAGATGTTTCTCATGCCTTGGCTACACAAACTTGGTTATGCAAGCACTAAAAATGATGTTTGAAAATTTAGGATGTAGACGAGTGTGAGGGATATTTTGCTGATGAAAATATACCACTAGGGAAGGAGTTCTTAAAATGTGGCCTGTGAATTGTTTAAAATGTCTTTTGTAACTGCTTTTCAGTATAATTGTCTTCCTTTTTTAATACTATCAATTTTACTTTATGTATCATCCTGTACTTTAGCATATTACCAAAGGGATCCAAGACAGATACAAATAATAACTAGCTAACAAGTATTTATATAATGTTTGCAAAGTAAGCAAGCATCTCATTTGAAAAATAAAGTTGTGGACCCCTTGTATCCTTAGGTATAATGGTTTTGGGTCTGTAAATGTGCCAAACTGTTGCTTTAGGACATGTATTATTGGAAGTGTTTGTTTCCTTGATCTGTTTAGACATCCATGTTTGATCCCATCAGTCCCCAGAATGGCTTCTGAAGTCACAAGACCTAAATTAAAATCTCTGCTTTGTAAAAAGCTAATTGTGTGACTCTTAGGCATGCTACTTTGCATCTCTGGGAATTAGACAAAAGAACTTTAAGGTCCCTACTATCTCTGAAGGCAAGATATTCTAACACTTTCACCAAGTCTTCGGTCTTCTTAGTCTTCTACTTGTCTCTGAGTCTGTTTCCAAAAAAGTATCTGAATTATCTTTTCTCTCTGCTTCTCCATTCAGACAAGCTCTTATTTCTTCATAATTTAATTTATTCCTAATATATCATCTCCTTTATAAAGCCTTCTTAAATGGATGTGAGGTAACTGGTTCCTTACAAAACTTACTCCCATCAATCTACACCTCAATTTTATATCTCCAAGTGCACCTACCATTCAATTCAATAAACTTTTTTATATGCCCTTTATGTGCCAGACACAAGATAATCCCTGCCCTCAAGGAGTTTACAATCTAATGGGGGAGAGTGGGTTGGAACAAAATGCAAACAAATATGTATAAAGCTATGTGTTGGATAGATAGGAAGTAATTAACAGAATACAGGCACTGGAATTAAGAGAGGTTGAAGAAGGCTTCTAGTAGAATAAAGGATTTTGGTGGGGATTTAAAGGAATCCAGAGAAACAAACCAGAAAGGAGGAGGGAGGGATTACAGACATTGGGGGGATAACCAGAAAAAAATGCAGGAAACTGAAAAATGAAATGTCTTATGTGTGAAACAGCCAGGAGGCTGGTGTTTCTGAATCAAAGAGCACATGTTGGAGAGTAAAGTATAAGACTAGAAAAAGGACTGGGAGGAGACAGGGATAGGAGTCTCTGACATATTTAGGAAGGGGATACTTCATTGGCTATTCCTATATTGGATTTGCTTTTCTATTTGCTTTCTTTAGGTCTTATTCATGCCTGACTAATCATTGGGTTTGACTTTAAGCTTGTGTTCCCATATGATAGTGACTAAGTATCTAAGTAGTATAGTCAGGACATCATTTATTTAGAAGGAGCCATGGCCAGCTGGGGTTTAAATTGGGTTCTGCTCCTAATTAGGTTTATAATCTTGGCTAAATCATCTTGATTCTCTGCCTGTCTTTTCATAAAATGGAGGACAGACTGTTTGATCTCTAAGATTCCCTTCTAGTTCTAGAAGTCTTTGACTCTAGAAAAGAGTAGTATCTAGCTGAGGAACTCATCCAATTAATTAGCTAAGGCTAATTTTATTAGAAGTTTCAGGATTCAGTGGAAAGAATAGAGGATTTGGAGAAGAAAGCACTAAGTTAAAATTCCAGTCCTGATGCTTTTTACCTGTGTGACCTCACTTCACTTTGCTTGCCTCACTTTGCTCATCTGTAAAATGAACAGGAGAAAGAAATGGTAAACTAGTCTAGTATTTTTGCCAAACAGAGTCACAAAGAGTTGAATGTGACTGGAATGCCTGAACAACAATAACAACAAAAACTATGGCTGCTGGATTTTTGTGGCTTCTAAAGACTTTTCCAGATCCAAATCTATGAAACTATTAAAATCTATTAAACTAATAAAATGCTTTTCTTTTTTAGACTTGCAATTTCATCAGAATAAGCGAGGAACCAATATAGGTGTGTATCCGTTCTGCATTTTACCATCTTAGAGAGTTGCCTGGGGCAATAAGAGATTGCATGATTTGCACATGGCAGCACAACCAGTAAATGTCAGAGGTGGAATATGAACTCAGCTCTTCCTGTCACCAAGGCTGGCTCCCTGCCATGAAACCCTGCTTTTTCATAAGATACTTAGCATTAAAAATATTTTTAAAAAGATTATTTCTTGAATGAACATTCAGGTCTAATTTCTTCCTGAAAATATATAGTCTGGGAACCTTATTTTCCCTCTATTTACATAACAAATTTTGATTCAATTGTTCACAAAAATAGATTTTTTTAAGTTCCACTTTAGGAAATACTTTCCTCTTCCATTCTAAGCAAACATCATCGAGAAATTGTAAAGAAGGGAAAAAGGCAGCATACCAGCCATCCTCACTCATTTTAAATAGCATCTATGTTTTCAGGAGGAGATAACAACTAGTTCTTTCCATATGCTAAATGTTCTACTTTTCCAGAGCAAAGATCGTAAAGAAATGAATGACTGTAATGAACAGTAAGCGGTGACGGTAGAGAGAAGATGGGGTTGTGCTACAGCGAAATTTACAGAAGGCAAAAATAAACCACTGCAGAGGTAAACCAGGACAGAGTACAATAAATAACAAGCCTTATATTGGATTTCTCAAGAAAGATTTCCATTTTCTTTTTCCTTCTCTCTTATGCTGCTCTCTCTGTGCAATGACCACATTTGACAATTTTGAAGTTAATGACTCTATCAAAAATGTGAGCTCAGTTTAAAGGAACTGTTTCTTCTCTAGAAAACCAGTGTACAGAGAATATGAAAATTGAAGCCAAAGACACCAGGTTCAAATCTTAGCTCTATCTGCCACTTTTAGTCTATGAGATCTTGGGCAATGAAATCATTTCTTTCTGAGTTTTTGGTTTCACATCCCTAAACTGAAGAGGCTGAGCTTGGAGGTCTCTTTCAAACTCAAGTCTCATTGTCAAATTAACTGTATAGAAAGGTAAAAGAACCTATGACTTTGTCTCCTTAATGAGAAAAGTCTATGATAGGCTTAGATGAAAAATGGCAAAAAATCCATAACCTTTGTTGTTGTAGGGGCTCATAGATCTAGGGTGCTAGTGATCTCAGAAACCACCTCCTTCATTTTACAGATGAGAAGAGTGAGCCTCAGAAAGTGACTTATCCAAAGACAATCTCTTGAGTGTCATAGATCACAGATCTCAAACTGAAAGAGAACTCTGAGTATATCAAGTCCAACTTCCTTATTTTTACAAGTAGGGAAACTGAGGCTGAGGACAATTAAATGATCTCATCAAGGTGGGAGAATCTAGGGCAGCAGTAATGAACTGAGGTCTTCTGAATCCAGAGACAGAACAAAGTTCCTTCCCCCTCTAAATGTATGATAATTTGGCCTCTATATGAGGAAGTCAGATAGCACAGAACATGGAGTGCTGGACCTGGAGTCAGGCTTCCTGAGTTCAAATCCAGATATTTATTAGCTGTGTGATTCTAGGCCAGTCACTTAATCTTGTTTGTCTCAGTTTCCTCATATATAAAATAAGCTGGAGAAGAAAATGGCAAACTATCCCAGTATTTCTGCCAAGAAAACCCCAAACAGAGCCAAGAAGAGTTGGACTGAAACTTGCTCAACTGAAAACAACTCATTGACAATAGGGTTCCTGTAAAAGAAAGACTAATGTGGTCTACTAGAAAGAGAACTGAATTTGGAGTCAAGGAAATTGAGTTTGAATACCAAACCCAAAGAACAACTCATGTTCTTTTGTTTTTTAATCACAACATAAAGGCATCTATGATTCATAGTCATTCAGTTTACCTCAAAGTGAAACAAGGCATAACCAAAATCCCTTTCACTGCCCTTTGACAAATGTGTGGCTCAAGTAAGTGACTATTTCTAATTACTTTCAACACCACCAGTCAAATGAATGAATGAATGAATGAATATGTTCTTTGAGAGGCATAACCAGCTAGAGGAAATGTTCTATCTTTGATAACAGTTGACACCTCCACTCTTTTCAATTTTGGAAACATTTGTTAAGTTCATTTTCACACAATCATTAGAATTAAAAAGGATTGGATTGGAAGGAATTGTGAATGATGACACTTTAAAAAAAAAAGTTAATCAATCATTTGATTGTCTTGAGAATAATTTAATGAAAAACAAAATGCATTTCAAACATGAAAGAAGTAATTAAGCAATAAGTCTCTCTGTGACCCTGGACAGCTCACGTAACCTTTCATCATCCTGACTAACTCTATATGAATTTATATTGCACAATCAGTGCTAACTGGCCTGAGCAGAGGAAATTTGCTCACTGGAAGAATCCCATAATATCCATGAAATCACATGTCCATTCCAAACAAAGATAATTCTAAATGGCATTTGTAATCTGTTTTTCATATAAAAACGAAATATATATTTCTATATATTATGTATACATATATACATACATATATACTCATATATACACCTATAATACATATACACATACATATATGCACATATACACATACACACTCTCTCTCTTATACACACACACAAATACACATCCACCTGTATGAAGCAAAGAAGCTGGATCATAGCAAGCTAGAAGAAACTTGAGACCATCTAATTTAGCCTTCTTATATAACAGAAGGGGAAATTGAAGCTCAAGGTCAGGGAGCCCTGGGTTCAAATATCATCTCTGACACATACTGCCAGTTTGGCTCTGGGCAAGTCACATAACCTTTTGGTGTCTGAAGCAATATTCTAAACTCTATAGGAAAAGGTGTTTATATGAATTGATAGAAAGAGTGTCTTCACTAAACGTACCTTAAGTCAATGAAATCACTGGATGCATTTTTAAAAAAAGAAGCAAAATTGGAAAATTGGTTTGGCAACCAGTGAAGAATCCTTTGACCTCAGATACAGATAGCCACTCTTTTCATCTTAGAAAGTCCAGAAGGATTATATCAATTTCAGCAATGAAATTAAAAGACAGTTGCTCCTTGGAAAGAAATCTATGGCATATCTGGACTGCGTACTAAAAAAGCAGAAAAATTACCTTGCTGATAAAATTCTACATAGTCAAGTTGTGGTCTTTCTAGCAGTGATATATGACTGTGAGATAAGGAAAACAACATCACACAATCAGTGCCTTTGAATTGTGGACATTTGCAATGTTCCTTGGACAGCAAGGAGATCAAATCAGTCAATATTAAAAAATATATATTTAAACTATTCACTGAAGGTCAAATACAGAAGCTGAAGCTAAAATACTTTGGCCACTAAATAAGAAGATGGGACTTGTTGCAAAATACCCTGATATAGGGAAAGATTGAAGGCAAAATGAAAAGGGCATGGTTAAGAGATGGATAGATGGCATCATAGAAAGAATGGACATGAGTTTGGACGATAGCAAAAGATAGAAGAGCCTGGTGTGCTGTGTGGTCCATGGGATTTGGAAGAGTTGGACACAACCGAAAAATAATAAGAAAAGCTATAAGTGAGAGGGAGCAGGTCCAAATCAATTAACATTTACAGCATCTTCCCAACCCTCTCAAGGATAAATTATGAAATAGTTTTCTCTACTGGGGGAATAAGAGTTAAACCCATATCTTTTTATGGAATGCTATCTGATGTGTAGCAGCAGCCCTATATAATGCAATGGACACCAATTTTGGATTTAGAAATCAGGAGTAAATATTCTCCAAAACTATAACAACTTCCCCAAAGTGGAATTATGGGGGCAGTGGGCCAAAAGACGTAGCCAAAGACCCTATCAATTTAGGATAACAGATGTCAAGGTGAAAGGAACGTTAGACACCATGTAGTCCAACTCCTTCTTTTAACAGAAGAAATTGAGGTTCCCGGAGATGGTGATGTTCTCAGTTTTTCCCAAAATCAAGCCCAAACCTGTCTCTTTGAAATCATTCCCTACATAGTTCAGTTTCATTTCTCCTCCAAGTCCTGTTAAACTGTCAATTCCTTGAGAAAAAACCATTGACGATAATGGGATTATTGGTCACTTTAGAGTGAGCAGTTTCAATTTAGTGGCCAAAAGCCAGATTACATCAAAGCTAGTTGGATAGCCAGATCAAGTGAGGATTTTTGAGGAATGGAGAAATTATGGTATGTCTATTGTTACCAGGGAAGGAACCAACATACATAAATTGAAGATTAGACAGTTAGGATGATAGTACAAACAATTTGTTAGAGTAAGATTTGAAGGCATTTGAAGGAATCAAGGGGTGCATATTGAGAAGGTGGTCCTTGTAAGGAGAAGGACTAGATCTTTATTCAAGACAGGATTTGAAGAGAGAGTAAGAGAAGATATCTCGGTAACATGGGATGAGGAAGAAGGGAGAAAAATATCTAACCTTCATATAATAGACTCCTAACCTATCAAATGCTCAGTGGATAACATTAATTTTTTTGTTGAGGTATAAAACAAGGTCCTCAGCTGAGAGATTAGGAGTAAACGGTTTCTGGGGAGACTTAGGAATGATGAAAAGATATGTAATAGCTGCTGTGGAGAGTAGGTTAGTCATCAGATTAGGAAGGAGTGGGAAGATTTCCAAGACTGCAGAGAGGGACCAGTTGAGATAAGATAACAGAATTTGCAATAGACTTTATCAGCACAATTTTCTGACATTCTCCAGCTGTGACAAGACATAATAAGTTATTGGACAAAGGGGCAAGAGATTCAAGTGTGGAAGGTAGCATAGAGTTAAAATGGTTGACCAAGGATTCAAAATATGAAAAAGATACATATATAGCAACTATAGGCTTGATGGTCTGGTTAAGAAAAATAATTAGAGGTAATCTAAATCATTTTGAAGACAAAGAACATGGTTAAGGGCCATAAAACCATAGGAAAGATGAAATGAAAAAAGACTATGATCAGATGAAGAAATTTCAGAGTTCTTGAAAGAGGCAGTTGCATACTTATTGGTAAAAATATGATCAAGACTCAATCATCCGTGTATGTTGCTGAGGTAGAGTGGAGAAATAAGGCATGTGATTTAGCAGACTAAGGAACTGAAAGATTAGGGGAGTTAAGGGAGTATGAATTTGAATTTTTAAATCCCCTAATGTGAAGGCAAAATTTGAAGTGGAGGCCAAGAATGTAAATTGGACATTCACCTTACTGAGGGAGGAAGATTATCAATTGATATCGATACATTGTATAACATAATATAGTCAATATAAGGTATATTGATTATCAATAGTCAAGATTCAGCTGGTTCTGGGCTGAATCGTAAATAAAGTTAGGAGAAAAGGTTTCTGAGTGATGTTGGTCTTGGGGGATTCTTAACCATGCCTTTCCATACACCCTAAAAGAGAAGCTTTTTGTCCTTGGTGATCTCCCTTTCATTCTTTTACCACCTCAGGAAAACCAATGTGATTCTCTGGTTGTACAATTATCTCATTCTCAATAAATGACAAGTTCACCACCTTTTTCCAGGCATCCATGTTCTCAGTGATTTCTTTAATGCTCTTTCCCCAGTTTATTCTACTAAGCCAAATGCTCTTTAAAAATTAATACACAGCAGCAAGAGGGAGATCCCTGACTCGTGAAGATGACATTCTAAATAGAGACAAGAAAAATATCTACGTTGGCAATTGTAATACAGGTTATAGTAAGAAGAATGCCTCCTGTCCAAACTAGGATGTAGAGACGAAAATTATATATGTCATCCATTTGTGTGTTTGTGTGTGTGAATGCACATACATGCTATAGATCACCTTGTGCTTATATGACATAAAGAAATTCAGCAGAGTCCAGAATTTAATGCTAGGAGAATGATTTAAATTGAATAAGGGAAATTGCCAAGTTGTTTTAATGTCTGTAAGCTTCTATTAGAAACAAAAGTCTCTGTGTTAGTTGCAATGATTCTTTAATATTTCTGGTAAGTGACAGTGAGTTATAGAATATGATAACCTCTGAAGTTTCCAGAGAGAATGTGAATGTGAGGAGGAACAGGTGGCAGAACATTACTGACAAAGGCTTATGATACAGAAGTTGTGTAAAAGAGAATTTCACAGATACATATGAAAAGAAAAATGAACTAGTCATATGGCAAAAGTAAGATATAACTGACGAACAACCTAATTCTGACGGTATCTTCTCAAGTCAAAAGAAAACACAGAAAGTCTCTATAATTTTGGATACACTCATCTATTGAACATCTGGAAATATATGGTCAAAAGTCACAAAGGTTTAGCAAGCAGGAGTAGGATAAGATCTCCATCATTGAAGCAATGTCCCTATCCATGAAAACACAGTTTAAAACACATTTGGTCAAGAACAGCTTCTTTGAAGCTAGAAAAGACATTGATCCCTATGAGGAAGCTGAGACAAAGCATGTTTAAGTGACTTTGAATCTGAAGTGGCATTTGACTTCTGGTCTTTCTGACTCTTAGTTCAGTGCCTTAACCACTATATCATAGTTCCTCTTTTCTTAAATGTCATAGATACTTTATTAGCTAGTGCATCTAATGTTTTCTTGGCATTAGTAATGAGAATAAATTACTAATGGAAAACACCATTTTCTAGATCTACACAATCTCAAAGCCTCCAATTGCCTCCTTCCTAATTTCTCTGAAACTTTCAGAATGGTTTGGTTTAGCTGAGCTTCATGCCAATTTCTTGACACACTTATTTTTTGCAATTGTCTTTGATCGTTTTAAATGGAAGCTCTATTCCTAACTGTCCTTTTTACTGACTTCGGCAATGTTTAGAGAATGTGCTCATCATCTAAACTAACATTGTCCTTGGCTAATATTTGTCATTACTTGGCAAAAAGATTAACTGTTTGCTGGCCAAGGTGATTTCTGGGCTCATTCAGCCTCCTCACTGTGACAGCTGTTTTTTTTATGAATTGAATTTCTCTTAGAAATGATATCACAGTCAATGACATTAATTTTTGTCTCTTTCCTAGTTTTTGGATCCGAGAATTTGTTGAAACCAGTCGAGTTGGAGTTGTTGTAATCAAACAATGTATTTTCATCTTTATTCTTTCTTCTAATTTTTGATTATTTTGACTTTTGCTCTAACCTGATGATGATTTAGCAGCACATTAATGATTTTGATATAACGGCTACATCTATAACAAACATTTCCTTTCTGTTAAGATGAAGATTTTTTTTTGACATTGATCAAGATTAATAGACTGCCACAGAATGTGATATTCTTTAATCACTCCGATTGTTTTGTTTTCAACTCTTGACACTGAATACTTGAATTATTCAGGGAATATCAATGTTACATGGTACTGTATTTGAAGAGATCATTATAAGTCAACCAGTTAGCCAATTAACAAGCACTTTAAAAAGTTCTTGCCTTTTTGGTACCTGAGGGAAGGGTGTGTGTGTGTATCATATATGTATCAATGTACTTATATACCATACATGTATAGGTAATTTGTTAGGGCAGTCACTACAACATGGAAGACATGGAAAGGTTAAAGATAATTGTTAATCTCTGACCTGAGCTTAGAGAGGAAACATCCTAGATCCTTCATGTATTCAAGTATATTACAAAGAACATCTAGGATGTAAGGTCTCCATCTAAATTCATGTAGAACCTTCTCTTTATTTTGATAAAGTAATAAGAACAATGGATTTTAAAGTCAGAAGATCAAAACGTACGTCTGATACTTAAATCTATGTGAGTTTGAGCACATCACAACTTTCTCAGTCTCAGTTTCCTTATCTGTAAAATAAGATGGATGGTGTCTAAACTCCCAATAACTTTAACTATATGACATTATGATTCAAAAGAAATAAGATTTCAGACAATTCAGTAAATTTTATTAGAAGGTTTTGCACATATAACCTGATTCATGAAATATCTTTAAGAGAATACAGTCAAATGTCAATTGTCCTCCTTTTAGAGAAGGGAAGTCAACATGTCAAGTTAAATAGAATTTATTAAAAGTGCCTACTATGTGATAGACTTGGTGCTAAGTTCTGGAAAGAGCTTTTGATAACATTTTCAGGATCTCTGCCCCTTAGGAAACATAAATCTGACCTTAGATATTCATTAGCTATATAGTCCTGTGCAAGTCACTTAAATGCTGATTCAGTTTTTTCATCTGCAAAATATGAATATGATAGCATCTATGTCCCAGAATTGTAGTGAGGTTCAAATGAGAAAAGAATTTTAAAGTGCTTACCATGGTACTTGGCACATAGTAAATGCTAGATAAATGTTAGCTATTATTATTACTGTTGTTATTAATTATGTTAAGTATGTTGCTAAGTTCTGAGAGACCTTTTGATAACTCAGGATCTCTCTCTGCCTCAATTTTCTCACTGTGAAAATGGGGATAATAATAGCATTTACTTTGCACAGTTGTTAAGAGAATTAAATGAGATAATAATTGAAAAGTTTCTTTATAAATCTTAAAATGCTATTATTAGCCATTATTATTATCATTTCTGTGTTCTACTGAAAAGTTTAACATTCTGGGTATTACTGTATCAACACAAGATTATGGCACACTTAAAACTGAATACTGATTCTTGGGGAACAGAAAACAAAGTCTCTTAATATGAGTCTCTTTAAATGTCTGGGGTTGCTTATTTGAATAACCAATAAACCTTCTTCCTTGCTAAATTCTGAATAAAAATGGCATTTCCAAATATGTTTTAGTGCAGAATGAGATGTAGAAAAGAAATCGTTCTGTTTACTGGGAACCCTGTGGGGCAATAAATTGTAACTTCACTTACCCGTTGAGTTGTAAATATTGGCCAGATAGGTGTGAATAATGGAGGAAGAGTCTACCTTTTGCAAGATTTTAACTAGGGATGAAAGATAAAGCTTCTTCATAGACTAACTCTAATACAAATTTGAATTTTTAGAAAAAACTGTTTGCTGGAATGACCTTTCCTAAATCACTGCAAGTCCTTTTCTTCCACTGGTTCAGTAAGGAATTCTACTCAATGAAAATCACCAAGAGCGTCAGTTCACTTGGTCTTTCTGAAGAGGCTGGACCATAGTTTGAAAAATGCATGAACCAAATTGAATATGGTTGGTCCTCTCTCTGCCTCAAAAAATAACTAAAGTGGGGGTGTTGTTAAGCCTCTAAAAAGAGAAGAAAACTAAAATTCAAGTTTTTTTTTTAAAGATGACTAAAGTTTGAGTTGGAAAGATCATGCATTAAGATGAAAGATGAAACAGATGCAATACGCTGCTAAGATCAAAGAGCTCCATCAATTCATCCTGAGAGTCAAAATCCAGCTGAGCATAGGGGCCCTGTCTGCATAATAAGAAAGGTTGACTAAAACATAAGGATTAAACAGATGAGCTGTCTCCTGTGAACGTAGGGGAGAGAAACCCCGCTGAGCTACTTGTAAAGACACTTTGGAATTGTACACCTGCTACTCCACAGTGAAACCTACAGGAGGTCAGTCTAGCAGAATAAATTCCACTAATGGACTAAATCGCTATCTTTAAGAGAAGCGAGTGTGTCCCAAATGGATGCTTTTTTTATTTGCCAAGATATTTTTGGTCTGGGGAAGTGACAAGTTTATGAGCTTTAGTCATTTGCCCTGAAGTTGTTTTGCAGTTAAAAAATGCTTCTGTTAAAAATAAAAGAAAATGTGCAAAAAAGGGAAAAAAAAGTTAATATATCTTATGATCTTAGCATAAAGCCAAATTTTTATTAGGTAAATATACCCATCCCCAATCAGGTAGACAACTGTCTTGTAATATCCTGGTTAATGTTTTCTGTTTTTAGTGTTGCTGAAAATCAGATGGCCTCCTTCTCCCCCTTTTATATGACAGGAATTATGGCTCTTGTGTTCTTAGAAGAAAATGTGGGAAAATATCTCATACCTATTAGAAACAGCACTAATTTATGGCAAAGTATCTAGAATAAGAATGCAAGGCCAAAACTAAATTGCTTTTCTATTGGTCAGCAAGATGCTTCTTCATCAATTTGGTTACTTCTCCCATTGATGCATACAGCAACCCTTCCATATGTTAGTAGACGGTCCTTAAAAGTTCTTTGTTGTTATTTAGTTAGTTATGTCCGACTTTTCATGACCCCATTTAGAGTTTTCTTGGCAAAGATAATGGGAATGGTTTGCCGTTTCCTTCTGAAGCTCATTTTACAGATGAGGAAACTGAGACAAATGGGTGAGTGACTTGCCCAGATTCTCACAATTGATAAATGTTTAAGGTCAGATTTGGACTCAGGTCTCCTGACTTCAGGCCCAACATTTTATCCCCTGTGCCACCTAGCTGCCTTTCCTTAAAAGTTATTGAGGTTAACATAAATAACCACCCAGTGAGAAATCTTGTTTTGAAACTCAGTAATATGAATGCACTGTCCAAAATATGTGACAAAATGAATACTGAAACAAAATGATTACAACTGCTGAAATGTGTCTTCTAGGAGAGAAATAACAAGCAAATCAAATAAATAAACCATCCCTCCCCCTTCTAAGATGGGTTATTAGCAAATGGAGTCAGCAAGAAAATGTCATTAGGGTCATTTTTGTCAAAGAATATCTTAGACTATTGACCCTGATGTTACTCAAGTGAAGAATGCTTATTCGTTTCACACGTATTGGACAAGACTAATTTTTACATGGCATGGGAAGAGTATTTTGTGCAATGACACATACACCAGATAGATAGACCCTAATTAAAGGGGTTAGAGACTAAAACCCTCCATTCACCAGAGCCTTGAAATAATTTCATGAAATAGGCAAATAAGATTGTTAATACTGAATTTGCAGTTATCAAAAAGAGAATCCCCCCAAAATAGAACCAGTAGCCAAAAGTCAAGGAAAGGTTAATGGAAGGACTGAGGATGGAATTCAGAATTCCTGAACTAGTGCAATCTATTGTTCAAATAAAGCAATCTAAATATTCCTAATAAACACCTACCTCATTAGCTCATTATACCTAGCATTAATATATCACAAGATTCTATATGTACACTATCTCATCTGATCCTCATGAAAACCCTATAAGGTATGTGCTAATATCATTCCCATTTTACACATAAGGAAATTAAGGGTGGACAAGGTTGACAGATTTGCCTGGGATCACACAGTCAATAAATATTTGTGGTAGGATTCAAACTCAGTTCTTCCTGACTCCAAGTCCAGTACTCTATTCACTACATTATTAAATTTCCTATAAATATAAGGCATAAAGAAATTTGGCTCTATTTTGCACCTGCTGCTCTGTTTGGTTTCAACTCCATAGAACAGGATTCTCCCACATCTGGTGTCTTCCCCATCCTATTCCGTCTGCCACTCTTTCCAGACTCCTTTTGTCTCTTCCCATTAGAAGGTAAACTACTTAGGGCAGGGACTAATTAATCTATTATATCCCTAGAATTTCAGTAGCTGGGGGGAGAAAAGAGGGGCACTACAGTACACAGAGAATAGTACCTGGAAGCAGGATGGCTCATCTTCCTTAGTTCAAATCTGAACTCAGATGCTTATTAGCTATGTAACCATGGGCAAATCACTTCCCCATATTTATCTTAGTTTCTTCCTCTGTAAAACCAGTTGGAGAAGGAAATAGCAAATCATTTTAGTATCTTTGCCAAGAAAACTCCATATAGCATCATGAAGTCAGACATGACTGAAAAAAATATGACTGAAGAACAACTTCTCAGCACAGTATTTGGTGCATTGTAAGCCCTTAATAAATGTATATTGGATTGGATTAGATTAGAGTATTGGTTGGATATCATGTGACCCTAAACAGCACTTAACCTCTTTGGATTAAATCAATTTACAAGCATGTATAAAACATTTATTATGTACTAAATTCTAAAGATAAAAATACAATCACTGAAATTATTCTTGTTGAAAAGAAGCTTGCATCCAAATGTACTTTAATAGCTAGAGAATGTTCAGATTTGTTTTGGTAGAGGAATTTCCTTGTCTGAGAATTCACTACACCAGCACTAGTCTTTATTCTTATCCTGATTCCATGCATGGTTGTAGGCATTGAGGTAGTTGGAAAGAGGTGGAAAAAATGCCAAGATCCCTTCTTGGGCCAGGAGTGCTTATCACTTAACAAGGAAAACAAAATCAATGTGAAAAAACAAACAAGTAACAATAGCAGGCAGTGACTGCCACATGGATGTTACTGAAGAAAAGTGATACAAGGATCTGAAAAAGAGAGATTAGAGAGTCAAGGTCATCAAGGATGACTTCAAGTTGAAATTTGAATTGGCCTTTGAAGAATAAAGATGTTTTGAATGAATTTTCAGAAAAGATTAGGGTATCCTATATGGGGAAAAAAAGAGAGTAAAGTGATGCTGTGAGGGTATTTTTTCACATTCAACAGCAGGAATGACTTCATTTTTGCCTTTGCATCTCATTCACCCAGTACAGCACCTGGCACATGGTAGGCACTTAATGAATGTTTGTTGATTTGAATTGAAAGAAGATAGTGCTCAACAATGAGTTTCTGATTTTTAGCTTGATGAATCCAGTGTCTAATACATAGTAGATACTCAATAATTGCTTGTTGATTGATTAATCATAAACGTAGAGCTTGAAGGGACCTCAGAGGCTACTCTATATCCCTCATCAAGTTTCAGAGAGATGATGAGGTCACACAGGTACATAGCTGACCAAGTTGGAATTTGAAGCCAAGTCCTATAATTCCAAATCCAGATATCTATCCTTCCATCTTTCCCTTTTCATCCTTCCTTTCTTTCTTTTAATACTTTCCTTCTCTCCTTTTTTTTTTCTTAAAGAAGATAATGAAAAATATAGTTTGTCTGAAATGAACAATGTAGAGAAGGGAGAAGCAGGATAAAAGGGCTAAAAAGAAAGGCTGGAAACAGACTGTGAAATATATTAAATTTCTGTTTATAGCATGAGGTAACCAATTGCTCTCATGCCTAATAGCCATCACCACCATCACAATTTTCCTCAATTTCCGAGGTCCTTAATCACAATCTTCCCTTAATTCTCCATATGTCAGAACTGCAACAACTTCCGCTCATTAGTTAATGACAGCTGACAACTTTATAACTTCAAAGCAGTGTTCGATTATTTAGTCTAGCAAGTTATGGGTTTGGGTTTTTGTTTGTTTTGATTTTATTTACATTTTGCTAATGTGTTTGGTTTAAAAGTATTGTTTACAAGCACATCTTTTATTCTTATTTTAGCTGGCAGGTTAATTTCTTCCAGGATCTATGGAGGCCTTATGTCACTGATTTCCACATTCCTACTGCTTGCAGATAGCAGCTCTCAGATTATTCATCATGAAGGAGTGACCACAAAGACTTAAATAACTCCACAACAAGGACTTAAGCAGACTCCACGAAGGATACCAACTCCCTCAATACCTATCTATCCTTAACAGTGGGGTAGACAACAGGATTTCTCTGAAATGGAAACATGTTTGTTTTTCATAAGTTTGTTGCAACTAAAAATAAGAATGCTAATTTATAGGAATTGTGTATTTTCCTATTAAGTGTTGTCTTTTAATTTAATAAAAAAGAGAGGGAATAGGAAAGAGAGAGAGATGGAAGGAGAAAGAGATCTATTAGATATAGATTGCTATATATAGAGGGGGCAGGGAAAGAGGAAGGGCAGGAAGGAAGGGAGAGAGAATGAGGGAGGGAGAGAAGAAAGGTGAGAGAAAGATGGGAAAAGAGGGAAGGAGGGAGTGATGGAGAGAGAGACAGAGAGGGAAGGAGAAAGAGACAGATAGAGACAAAGAAAGGGAGGGAGGGAAAAAGACAGGGAGATAGAGGAGAGGGAGAAAGAGGAATCAGAGAGAGAGGGGGGAAGAAGGGAGGGAGAGAGAGTGATAGAGAGACACAGAAAGAGGGAAAGGAGAGGGAGAGATGAAGAGGGACAAGGGTGAGAGGGAGAGAGATTTTTATATGGGGGCAGGGATAGGGAGAGAAGGAGGGAGTTAAGGAAAGGAAAAGGAAAAGGAGGGAGAAAGAATAAGTGGGGAAAAAAGAGAACAGTAGTAGAAGAAAATAGGAGAATAGGGAATGATTAGGAAGAAGGGAAAATATTAGCTCTCTCTCAAAGAAGATCTGAGAATGAGGAAGAAGGCACATTCTACTTCTGACACCAACTGGTTATATAGCTGCTGGCAATTATTGAATCACTGGATACCTCAGAGAACTCTCTAAAACTATACACTGTAAAATAGTTGCTCATTGGCATTGGTAGAGAAGGTTTTCCCATTAGTTGGCTCAATAGATTTCACATACAATTTCACATGTAGGAAACTCCTATCATGAATACTACCTTCCACTATTGCAAATGATCAACTGACTTGAAAATTATGGTTTTCAGAGTTGTTGGGGTTAAGTGACTTCAGGGTCACACAGCTCATATGTATCAGAGGTAGAACTTGAATCCTGATTCTAAGGCCAGTTAACTATACATATTCTAGGGCAATTGTGGATATGTATAGTAAAATGACGTCTTTCATCCACTATATCAATAAAATCACAAGTCTGGGGGGACATACTGTACATATTCTAAGAATGGCTAGGTTTAGAGTCCAATTGAGTTGACATTATATTCATAGTGTCTTTAAAACAAAATCACTTTATATACTATATTTCTGAGTGTTTAACTTAAGTTGGCTAACACCAGTTATGGTGTTGGGTTTATTCAGTAGAGACTGGTAAAAGTGAGGTATCTGAAATGACTATGAAAAATGTTTAAATCATCTAGAAATAAAGCACTTAAAATAATACCTTAGGTATGCAAGTCCTACCAAGTGGACAGTGCTTTAAATATTTACAATAAAGAAAATTTAAAAATTTCTCCCCTGAAGCACCTCAATAGCTCCTAAAGGAACTAAGTCCAAGAATTATGAAATGTTGACCATTCTGAATCTTACACTCTTTGTTGTAGCAGAAAATGGGACTTCTCAGAACCACATTGTACTTAACGTCCTTAAAGGCAGCAACCATTTTATTTTTACCTCTACTTTCCCAGTGTTTAGCACGGCACCAGGTACTTAACAGATACTTAATAAATAATTATTGATTAATTGATTCCAAGGAAGATATCAAATTATTTTTAAAAGTCATGATAAAAAAGAGAAAGGACTGTTAGTTTTATATTATAAAATATAAACATAAAAATACAACCTTCCAGAGTTCTACAGGAATGGATAATTTGAACAAATAAATTTTTAATGAACGTTTATTCCTGTAATAGAAAAAAAGGGAGATCTTGGACTTTCTGAACATATCAAACAATTTCTATGAAGCTAAATGATTCATGAAGTAATACAGCATCTGAAAATGGGGGGAAAGAATGTGACTTTCCTTTTCATTACGTCTCAGACTCTGTAGTGTTTAAAAATAGCTTTAAAATTACTCAGGTCAATCGCAGATCAGTTATTGAAATCTGATTCATAGCAGCCTTGTCATTTAACCAAACCAAAGGGAGAATGGGACCTGTGATTGCTTTAATATAGGGAATTGCCAGATGAGGAACTTTTCTTTGTCAGTTCAGCCCAATACCTTCTGCAGTTAGGAATTTCCTAGAGCACTGAGAGATCAAATGACTTGCCTAGAATCATATGGAGCAAGCAAATGGTGTGATATATAGAGCACTCCACCTGGAGTAAGGGAGCCTTGAGTTCAAACTTCAGAAACTTAGTGTAACCCTGACCAAGTCAGTTCATCCTGTTTGCCTCAATTTCCTCATCTATAAAATGAACTGGAGAAAGAAATGGCAAACCACTTCAACAATTGCCAAGAAAATCTCAAATGGGTCACAAAGAGTAGAACGCAATAGAAACAACTAGAAAACAAGAATTTTACAACACTGGGGTTCAGTGAATGCAAAGAAAGTGAGCATTTGAAAAAATATACGAAGTCCAAGCTCGATGACGACAGAACATTAAAAATAGCACTTTAAGGTTTGTGGTGTTGGAAAGCACATTGATTCTAGAGCCATGGGACCTGTGTTCAGATTCCTTTTCTAAAGCTTACAACTTATAAAATCTCAGTAACATCACTTAACTTACCTAAGCCCATCTGAAAAATACCAATAAGGAGGCTGGGGGATTGTGGTGAGATCAGAAGAAACATTTGGAAATCAGCCTATTCACTTTAGAATATACACATATATACACATGTATAAATTGTTCTTATTCTTATCAGGGCTGTTTTATATATATATATATATATATATATATATATATATATATATAATTAACTAAATTATTATTAAATATGTATCATACAAATATATAATTATGTAAACATGTTATTAAATATAATAATTTCTATTACATAAATTATATATAAATTTACATTATATACATATATATTATAATTTATACACTCTTAATCCTAAGAGGCAGAGACACTTCACCCATTTGTGAAAACAAATAGGTTCTAAGCAATAATTCTGTTCTTTCTAGAACCTCATCCTTCTTCTCTGACATAGCATTTTGTATCCCTAAGATATACTTAAATGATATACTTAATGAAGAATATCAAGATTAAATGAATTTTTCCAGATCTATCATCTATCACGATAGATGATAGATCTGGAAAAATTTATTGGATTCATTTATCTATCGACTTATTCTCTATCTCTATCTCTCTGTCTTTTGTCTTTCTCCTACCTCTTTCTCTTTCTCCTTTTGTCTTATTTTTTTTTTAATTTCTACTTGTCTTTCTATCAATTTACCACTCTGTTTCTCTACCTCTTTTCCTACACTTCACTTACACACCCAAAGAAAGAGCTATTTATGGAAGAAAATAATATAATAGCATAATTTCTCCTCCTTCCTCCCTTTTCCTCTTCCTCTTTCCTTTTTCCCTTTCTCTCCCTTCAAGGCAAAACTTGAAGCAAAGTTGATGTATGTTCAAGTTTTATCTTGGACACACAATGTCTATGTAACACTAAACAAGTCACTTAACCATCCAATGCTCCAGGCCAAAAGGTATCGAACACATGAACCAAAACACTCCCAAGTACAGCCTGAATCTGATTAAAATGTACTTGCCTTTGTTGGCCAAACTAAATAAAGATATAATACACCACAGATGATAATGCATTTTAAAGTCAAGCCAATATGCAGTCTGCAGGAGCCTTATGTATGTTTCTGTGTGAATTTGACACTCCCAATTTCGGGAATTCTCTGAGACTATAAATTACAGAGAAGGTATCAATCTGCATTGGTAGAGAGAGTTTCCTTATCTGGGAGCTCCCAGTATACATGAAATTACATGTCTGCTCCCTATCCCTGTAGATGTCTGAGATATATTAATCACATCCAACTCTTGGTGATGCTATTTGAGGTTTTCTTGGCAAAGATAATGCATTACTTGGCTATTTCCTTCTCCAGCTTATTTTATAAATGAGAAAACTAAGGCAAACAGGGCTAAGTGACTTGCTCAGGGTCATACAGCTAGAAAGTGTCTGAGGATGGATTTGAACTAAGGTTTTTTCTGATTCCAGGGCCAAGCAATCTATCCACTATAGCACTTTGGAATAACTTTTTTTTAAAGATGGATGAAATAAAATGCATATGATTAAAAAGAGACATTATATTGAAATAAAGGTCCATTTCCCCCCATCTAAATTCATAGAAATCCCCTTTCTCCTCCCCCCAAGTTTTAACTATTCACAGGTGAGTCCTATATTCGTCCATAGTAAGAGTTTAATAAATGCTTGCTGAACTGAGCTTAATTCAGAGAAAACAAGTACCTTGCCTGTACTATCTTTTTTACATAGTACAGTTGTTGAAATCTTTTAAATTTCAACTTCCTTTTTTTTTTTGGTCTTAGGCTCAAGCATCCTCCCCGTTCAATCTTTAGATACTTAAAAGCCCACTAAAGAGTTCTCCATTTCCCTAGGCTCAAAGCTACTCGCAAGTGAAGCAAATGATATACAACACATTAATGTTGGGTATAATGATAAATCTTATTAATGAAAGTAACTGTCAGGGAAGAATGAAAACAGAAAGACAAAGAAACTAATTTCATTTATTTTTATCCTATATGTGAATCAATTAATCCAACAAGTACAAAAGTACAAGGCTCCCCCTAGACTACTTAACATTTTGAATTTGATTTCAATCTATCATCATCCTGATCCTCTGTCCTGATTTAATTGAAAAAAAAAAAAAAAACTTGTTTTTACCAAAAATGCTGCTCTGAGATGTCCTGGTATATATTTAGATGACATCTCTTATTTGGGGTTTTGATATTTGGATAGTTTCTTTTTTTACTAAGTTCCATAAAGTCAACATATCCTCTCCAAGTATTTAAATTCACTTTCTCTGTAAATGACAACCAAGACTACACAGTAGCTTTCATCAACCAGAAAAATACTTCTCAACTTCATCAGAAGGAAATGAATTCATTAGCTACTTTATTAACTCAATGATTTTCCTCTTTTTTTTCTTCCACCCATTTTTTGTATGCCCCAAGGTTGTCTTAGCAAGATCAGCTCTCTTTGTGTTCCACAAAATCGTAATCAATCTCTATTATAATCTCAAAAATAGTATTTGTCACTTGGCTAAGGAAAAAAAAATCAATAAATCTTCCAGGGCTGTACAGGCATTTAATGCAATGAATCGAAGCCCGTTAGAGAAATTTAGCTTGCCAGTGGTTCGGCACAAAATAATGGAAATCCTGAAAACGCACAGCGAGTTGGCAGATGAAATATAGGGATAGGCCACAGAAATTAATATTTGGGCATTAGAATAACCTGTCATTTCTAATGCTAGAAAGAAAAATGGATGGAGACAGGCCAATTCTCAAGGGTCATCACTCCAGTAAACAAAAACAAAAATCCATGCACAGAGAAAGAATTCTTGACGAAATCATGATAGAGTTTCTCACTGATTACCACTTAAGCCAACCCTTGGGAAGGATTAATTTTTCCTTTTATTATTCACCACCCACAGCAGCAAGTTTAATAATACTCACAAGACTACAAGGAGCCTTAGAGAGAAAAGTGAGAGAATTTTGGAGGTATACAAACTATTATAGTATCAGGGTTCTCCTTATAGTGACTTACATGGGAGTCAGGAAGACCTAAGTTTCAAACTAGTCCAGACACTTACTAGCTGTGTGACCCTGGCCAAGTCACTCAACTCTGTTAGCCTTAGTTTCCTCAGCTGTAAAATGAGCTGGATAGCAAACCATTCTAGTATCTTTGCCAAGAAAACCCCAAAATAAGATCATGAAGAGTCAGACACTATTGAAATAGCAGACAACAATAACATGTACATGTTTTCGCTCTCTTCCTCTCCTCCTTCCCCTATGGAATATAAGCTCTTGAAGGCAGATGATTTTATTTTTGCCTTTTTATCCTCAGGGCCTAGTACATAGAGGACATTTCATAAATACCTGTCAAATCATCAGATCACAGACTTTGTGATCTGAATGTGTGCAGCTCATCTCATTAGGACATACACTAAGATAATTGCTTTTGAAAAGTGAACATAATCTTATTTTAAATTAATCACTAAACTTTGCTTTTAAAAATAAAAATACGATGTACAAAATACCTCTTATTTGTTTATTATTTTATTTATTTTACATCAGATTTGCCTAAATATCTGACATAATCTGTGAGCTTATGATTGGAAGAAACATTGAACACAATCAAGTCTAACTTATTCTCTCTCTTTTAGAGAGAGAGAGAGACAGAGACAGAAAGGAAGGGAAGGGAAGAGAAAGAGAAGGGAAAGGAAAGGAAGGGGAAGGGGAAGAGGAAGGCAAAGTGGAAGAGAAGGGGAAGGGGAAGGAATGGAAGGGGAAGAGAAGGGAAGACAGGGGGAGAAAGAAAGTAAGAAGCAGGAGAGGAGAGGAGAGAAGAAGAGGAAAAGAGGGGAAGAGGAGAGAGAATAGAGCTCATGTGCTCATCTAGTTTTTACTTGCAGATCCCCAACAAAGGGAAACCCATGACCTTCCTAGTCAGCCCATTGAACTTCTGGGAAGCTACAACTTTAGAATTTTGTTCTTTTCAAGCCTAAATTCACCACTTTGCACTTTCTACTCATGGATGCTACTTCTGTCTTCGGGGGCACAAAAGAATGAATCTACTCTATCTTCAATACCACTGTCCTTCCAATAGACTGGTTTTCTGAGGTCCTTGGAGAGAGAGTTGTTATATCATCTTTTTTCCAAGTTAAAAATCCCCACTTTCTTTAGCTCAGAAGTTCTTAGTTTAGGGTCCAAGAACTCTCTTTTTTTTCCCCCTTAATATATATTTGGATAGCTACATTTCAATAATATTTATTTCCTTTTTAATTGTAAGTTTTTTTATTTCACTTAATTTTAAAAACATGACTGAGAGATTCAAAAGTTTCATCAGATAGTCAATGAGCTCTAAAACATACACATACACACATGTTAAAAATTCCTGCTTTAGCTGATCCTCACATATCACAGACTCAAGATCTTTTCTATATCCTGGTTGCTTCCTTGAATGAATAAACAAATTTTCTTGATTACAAAGCTCAAGAAGCCTCTCTTATAATTATAGAATTTTAAAGTTGTGGAGAGGAAACATTTTATTTTTGTCTTGATATACCCAGTTTCTAGCTTAGTCCCTAGTACCCACAGATAGATACTTACTAAGTGTTTGATTGTTGACTAAAATGCTCTCTATTTAAACTTCTTGTAGGTAGAATTACCTCTTTTAGTTTGTTTCTGTTTTTGTTTTTTATCTGAAGTTATCTAGTATAATGCCGAGTATAGAATAGGTCTTTAACAGTTGTTTGTTGAACTGAAATGCTTTCTTTGCTAAAAACTTAGATCTGATTTTGGATATAATTATTTGGTATTTCTAGAGGTAATTACTTCCAAACTCTAAAAAGACCTTTGGGCCTATTTCTGGTATTTTAGTCAAAGACAAAAGGAATAAATCCAGAAATAAATCAAGAAATCTAATCACTGTGTATACACTGCTTATATCCACCTGTTTCATTCCTTTGAAAAGTCACTTTCTCATTAGTAATAGTGAAATTACATGTTAAAATAATTTATATAAATTTAGTTATAATAATTTATTTAAAATTACATAATTATATTATATAGTGAATTATATTTTATAAAGAGTTTAGTGCTCAATTTATTTTATAAAGTTACATTCCAAAAATAAGAGAATAATTTAATGCTTTCAAATTGATAAGTGAAAAAGGTGAGGGTCTTTCCAATTGACACTGAGGGTTCAAAACACATTGATCACTAGAATTGATGTTTGGATTATTCTTCGGTTATGAATAGAAGGACCTTTGCTTGAAGTTTTATCTCTGCCAGTTACTATCTGGGCATCCGAGGTGGTTAAGTCATAATTAAAGACCTTAGTATAAATCCCACATCAGATATTTGTTTTGTGATTCTGGGAAAGTCACTCACTTTAAGCCTCAGTTTCCTTACCTGTAAAGCAGAGAGTTGGATTGAATAGATTCTAACAATTGTTTTTAGTTCTCCAAAAATGATCATATAAGCCTCTGATGCTTTTCTGTAAAATTAACCAGAAAGTCTCTAAAACATCTTTTACTCTAATATTTTGTGAGCTAAGACTTTGAACAGTTCTACATGCTATGACTGAAGGATCACAACTTCTCTTCCACAAATGGCTCAAGAATAATAGTTTATCTTACTCTTTAAGAGTTCAAAAAGTGCTTTATACTTAGTAGTTAATCTGAACCTTACAACAAACATGAGAGTTAGTCACTACCACTATTATCAGCCCCATTTTAGAAATGAGAAAATGGAAGATTAATGAGACAAAGTCCCTTGCCCAAGATCACAAAACCAGTAAGTAGGTATGAGTCATTATAAATTAAACCTAGTTCTTCCTGCATCTAGGTCCAGAAATTCCACCCATTAAACTGCTACCTCTCCGATGGAATAATAGCTGACAGTTAGATAGTTATCTCCGTTCTTTACAATAACCTATAGGTTGTACAAGTATTATCATTCCCATTCTAGAGATGAAGAAATAGATTTAAGGTGAGTAAGACAGTTCATAAGTGACGAAGTCAGATTTTGAACTCAGTTTTTCCTACCTTAAATTCCTTGTTCTTTCTGCCATCGTGTAGCTAAGGTCCCACTGTCCCATTTCATCTCTTCTCTCTCCATCTGTCTTCCCCTGCTTCTCACAAATACGATGCAGTATCAACTGATACTCTGAGGGAGGGCTTCTCTTGACAAAAAGTACAGAACGTTCCTGCCCTTTCAATTTATGGCTAAAACCACAAGCCATCTCTCCTTGTGAGATCACTGGACCAAAGGAAATAACTAAATGTGCAACTGAATCAACACAGAGAGTAACTAAGTCCTTCATCCTGAGTGGTAGCCCTGGTCCCTGCAAGCTTGTGTCAGCAATAAACTTCAAAGAGATCAAAGGCGGTCCTCTATCCACTATCTCCTTTACCTGTACAGCACTGTGACCGACCTACTTCAGATAAGTAAATAGTGTTTGCCTGGAACTTCATGAAAGAGTGAATTTTAACATTAACATTACATCTGTCTTCGATCTCATCCAAATTCAGGAGAATACCAAAAGACTTTGTTAAATGGACCCAGCATGGACCCTGAGGACAGTAAGAGAGTCAAAGTTGCCTGTGTTCACTATACAAGCCATAGATACAAAAAGAGAGTCCCGAAGTTGGTCAACACCATACAACCAGATTACCAGCCCTTTAGATTACATCCAAACCATTATTTTATTGTCCCATGGATAAAAACTGTCAAAATAGAAATTATATGTTTATAATGGCAATTAATAGAAATTAATCTTTCAATCAATCAAGCAAGCCTTCAAATAAATATCCAATTGAAGGATATAATTTTAAATTGTATGACTTTACAGATAGAGTAACGACTTGGAGTGAGAAGAAATTAGGTTAGAATCCCATTTCAGATAATTTCTTTGAATCATCAGCACTGAATGCCCAGCACATAATATTAATAAACTCTCATTAATTAATTATATCATCCTGAACAAGTTTTTTAATCCCTCAGAGCTTCAGTTTCCTATCTATAGAATTACCACAGAGATTAGAAAAGATAATGCATCTCAGGTATACTTCTAACCTTAAAGCATTATAAAAACATGAGTAATGATAATTATTAAAATCAATAAAATATATTTATTAAATACCTACTTGGTGCCATGTACCATGCTTAGGATATAGATTGTTATTTCACTAAAGATACAGACTAGGGAAAATTGAGGAGCAGTTGGGTTCTTTCAATAGAGTGCTCATAAACGGATTTGTAATTCTTCCCTCCCCAAGGCTTATCTTTATTATCTTCTCCTAAACCAAAATGCAAGTGATAACCCAAGCAATTAAAGGACTAATGCAGTTAAAAAGCAAACAAGTAGAGAAATGAGAATGTGGTTTCTTAGATAAATTTCTATGGAAAGAGTGAACTATTTAGGAACTCATCAGATTTTTTATTACATAAACCCAAGTCAATGGAACCATTGGTTTTATATTTTCTACATTTGATACTCTCTCATACCAGGATGAATCCAAGAAAGGGGAGGAACTGATCCATGTCCAAATATTTGTCTTGTCTTAAAACTCCTTTGGAATAAATTAACATATCTCTGCCTACACCTTACAAGATTTGAATGAGGAATAAAAAACAACAGGGTAAGCCAGGGTTATTTTTCAACACATCACTATTTGAAGGGAATCACTTTGAATTTATCACTGAAATTTCAAGAGGGAAAAGGGCCCACCTTGTTCATTTCAACACCAAGAAGGATATTGTGTCAGACTCAGAAGATTTTTTCATATTTTGTTGGGGGGGGGAGGAGGGGGAGGAAAGGAAGGAGAGAGAAAAAGATAAAGAGAATGAACTTTTAAACATTCTCCAAGAATACATTTTTGGAATAGATTAGCTTTATATAAATAATCTATCTCTTTGGATTATTATTATATTACATAAATTTATCCTATAAAAGAAGCTTTATGGTATAGTGGAAAGAATTCTGGTTTTGAATCCAGAGGAACTGGTTTCAGATTATAGCTTTGTTATTACCTCTGTAGTCACTGACGATTTATTTAATCATTTCTATGGTTTTCAGTTTCTTCATCTTTCAGAATAGAAAAAAAGGTTAAGAATTCCTGTTCAAAGACTACGAATTAAGGAGTAGTGCACTTGCATCTGTAGAAGTATTCTCTATTCCAGGAATCCCTTAAAATAAATATAGATTATGAATCTTCCATAAGCCTTATATGCATTAAAGAATAACAAGCACTTGCTTTAATTATTATATTAAATTTATTATTTATATATTTACAATTTTAAATATTAATGAATGATTATAATATAATAGACAATCTTATGCCTCTCTTGCCATATTTGAAAATGTAGATGAAAGGATTGAATTTGTTTATAGTAAATAAAAATCTGTAATTATAAATTAATCTAGAACTCATATATCTAAATATTATAGTTTGATTTATGGTATATATATTTGATTTGTACCATAATATAAACAGGAAAAAGGCCAAGCATGAACTCAAACTCCTGGGAGAAAATGTTTGGTTTTCTTTTAAAAAAAAAAAAAAAAAAAAAAGAAAGAAACAAAAATGAAAACTCTTAAGAAAACATGTGCCTTCATTCATGTAGCTTTCTCCTTATGAATGTCTTTTATGTTACCTGTAAATACATATATTCTAGTGGATGGTGTCTAAAAATGGCAAAGTTTAATGGCGATGATACTGTCAACATTTATATTTGTAGTCTGTAAGAAAGCAACTATTTGTAATTCATAAAGGGAAGCTTGGAACATTCAGTACCCAAAAAGACAAAGTGTTATCACAGTTATCACTCCTCACAAACTCAGTTGTCAGATCTCTGGATTGACAAGCTTGATGGAGAATCCTGATAAGATCTTAATAAGTTTCTGTCTATTCTTGTTTGAAGTTTGCCCAAGGACCAAAGTCTTTTCAGGCAGTTGGCTATTTAAGGGACTATTTAAGTCAACATTGATTACTTAAGAATTCTAATACAGTACCTTTTTTTCCCCATGTAGTTTTGATGATGAGAACATAATAATAGGAGCTATTAAGTATTAATACTTCTCCTAATGGGTCTATCCAAGCCTTAAGGGAAATTGTCACATTGCTTCTCTCACCATTCTCAAGACAATTTGCACTTTACTAATAACTAAATTTCAACTATTTTAAAGTGTAAACTCCTGAGAGAGAAAAGGAACTGGGTATTTTCCAATTAAACTCTCCCCCTAAGCCATTACAGAAAGGGAAGGGGAAAAAACGTGAAATGAATTTGAACGTACCATGAAGATTAAAATAAGATGAGTTCTTAACAGGGGTGACCAAAGCTTTCAGCCAGATAATTCGCCTTCTATCAAGTCCTTTATCATGGCCTTCTTCAGTCACTCCATGTAAGTCAAGGAGATGCCTTTTGGCTTTACATTTGGAGAACTAAATCTCAGGATAGCAAGAGACATAAATAAATAGCTAATATTCCTTGTCCCAATAGCTGGCTGTCCAGAAATAAACCGAAATCTGAAATCAAAGATAACAGATATCTAAGGGAATGTGCAAACAAACATAAGTTCCTTAATTTAGCAAATACTATTATTGTAGGAATTTTTTTCTTTCCTCATTCCATAAAAAGAAACCCTACACAATCTTCTGTTGGTAATGCATATCATAGATTTAAAGCTGTGAGAAACCAAAGGGGCCAATTACTCTGACATTATTTTACAAACAAAGAAGAGAATAATTAGATTAGTTGCCCAGGGTCATTCAGGTAATAAACATCAGAAGATACAAATTCAGGCCCTGCGATTAGAAGTTCATCATTATTTCCAATTTCTGGGCAATCTTTTATCCTCAATAACCTGGTTATTTCTAGACTTAGAGAGTTCCTTAGGGCATCGAAAAGTTACCTGACATGCCTTAGTTCACAGAGCTGCTATGTGAGAGGGAGAAGGAAAAGGAGGAAGAGAAAAAAAGAAGAGATGAAGGAAGAAAGGAAGAGAAAGAGGGAAGGTGGAAGGGAAGGAAGGAGGGAAGGAGGAAGGAAGGAAGGAAGGGAAGAAGGAAAAGAAGAAGGGAAGGAGAGAAAGAAGGAGGGAGAGAAGAAGGAAAGGAGGAAGGGAGGAAGGGAGAGAGGAAGGAAGGAAGGGAGGAAGGAAGGGAGAGAGGAAGGAAAGGAGGAAGGAAGGGAGGAAGGAAAGGAGGAAGGAAGGGAGGAAGTCTCTTGGGTTCATTTCCCCTTTCCCTTGCTAAGCCAAAAATCAACATTCTTTACTTTGTTTTTGAAAGATTCTCTTCCACTTGCTAAATTTTCAGCCATTTCCTCATTTCCTCCTTCATTAAAATGAGGCATATGAAAAAAACTCTGTTTAGATAAAAGTTAAAATTCAACCATTTGTTTCTCTTAAAACACCTTCCAGAATCCTTACCTTACTTTAGGATGAAATTCAGCCTTCCCCAATGCTCCCTTTTCAAATTACCTGTGATATACTGATATTTGCCCATGTGGGCTTGTTTCTTAGGGAAAGATATTTTGTATGAATTTGCTTGTGTATATGCTGTATCTTTCCCCAGTGGAATGTAAACTCCTTAAGGGCAGGCGTGGAATAATTTTTATTATCCCCAGCAAAGTGCCTTAAACATAGGAGGCACTTAAAATCTTTATCAAATTGATTTGAATTGAATTTGCATTCCTGGCACATCAGTTCAGGAAGGGACCTTAGAGCTCAACCTCCCCATTTATGGATAGAGATTATATAATCATAGATGCAAAGCTAGAACTACTTTAAGGACCATCTTATCCAAACCCCTCATTTTATGATGAGAAAATGGTGATCTGGAGAAATCAAATGGAAGGCTTTGTATTCAAACTGACCTCTCTGCTTTTTTCTTGCTTGAAGAACCTTCTCTTTTTTTTTCCTTTATTTAAATTCCATTCCTTTTATAAAGCCAATCTTATGTATTATCTCTTCAATGGAGTCTTTTGTCTTCCTTTCCCCACAATATCCCCAGAGCCTAGCATAGAACCTGACATATAGTAAGCCCTTAATAAATGCCTGTTGATTAATTTACTTTTATTATTCTTGCTATCAGAACTGCTGTTCAACCTGAATGTGATGACAAATAATCTGTTCTCTCTCCTTTTGTTGCGAGTTTAATCAATTTAACGTTGGTCTCTGCTTCATTGGTCTCTAAACCACTCTGATGGTATTTTTGACATGATGTTTTCCTTATGGTCCAAAGGGATAATTCATTTAATAAGATTTAAAAATATGACACTCAATGTAAATATATGGCTTTATTAAAGATTAAAACAGTACAAAGACTTTTGGGATGTTCTCTATATACACATGCATATAGAAAAAATAAAAAGAGAACAAGTAAAAATAAAAACAAAATAGTATAAAATTTGTTTTTATGACACAAAATAAAAGTTCATTTTCAAAGGTTTCCTTTGTATTCCTTTCTTGGAAAATAAATTAGAGCAATGGATTCTTCCCTCCATAACCTTTTGTAAATATAAAATCAGTGCAGTGTGGGGTCAAATTGACTATCTCTACTCAGAAGAGGCCATATTTTTCTGGAATATCAGAGAAAGAATAAGTCAGGGAGTTCATATACTGGAAATGATGGCAGCTGAGACATCAGTGAGTGGGCTTCATTCCTTTTTGAGTAAACATACCCTTTTTTCCTACTGAAATTCACTGCCCTGTCCACCTGCTCCCTCCCAATCCAATAAGATGAGCAATGCTGGTAGTCTGGTTAATTTATCTACATAATAAAATAAACAACCAGAAAGATTATGCTCTAAGGTAAGATGACACCCGAGGGTTATTCCCCCAGAGGCCTGAACTTGAGATGATCTGGGAAGCTTTTGTCATCTCTCTTCCAGCACATCTGTACTCAAGCTGATGGCAGATTTAAATTATGTCTCAGGAGAGGGTTTTAGTTCTTTTTAAACTAGTCTACTGTGGGATTTTTGTTATTAGCTCAGGCTGATCTCCTAGCTTTTCAATGCCTTAATTTTCTTCTCTAAAAATGCATACTACTAATTAATCTTTCCAGATGGACCACAGTCGGTGTGCTCAGTCGGTACCCATGTCATGCCAAGAGATCTAAAGGAAGACCGCCTGGATGCTACGTGTCCCTTCTTCCCCAGAAGAGAATTTGCCAGAGGACATGGAAAAGAATCCCACTTAGTCCCAGGAGGTCTGCATGACTTGTAATCTGCACCATTGGGGAAAAACCCATATTGATAGTACTATAGAATCAAAGTTCCTTACAGCAGCTTGGTGCCCTCGGTATAGGAGAATCTCATGAAAATGGTGCTTGGTCAATTAAAAAGCCTGTTCAATATCATAAGCATTGTTAGGAGGAAGCCCTAAGAATGATTTCGGTATCAAAATCATTTCCCTTATATATCCCCTTACAGCCTGAAGGGATAAAGGGAATGACACTCCAATAGGTTACAGAGAAAGCCAAATTGGGGCAGAAACTTTCCACTGGGTAGATGTGTCAGAGCAAAAAGTAAAATCCCCTTCTTTATTTCCCACAACATGGTGGTTTCCTCATGTCATGTATTACTTAACATCAGGTTCCTGGTCAGATAAAATCAAAATAATCAAGTAATTATCATAGTTCCCTTTGTGATACTTACTTGGGAGGTTATACCTTATAACTGACTTGACCGTATACATATCCTATTTTTATTATATAATAATGGTAACTTTAAAAAACTTTATTGGTTTGCATATGGCTGATTTTCAAGTATCTGTACCAAGAGAAGGAAGCAAATACACAAAGGTAATCCAAAATTTGTGATTAATCCCCAAATTATTCAACTTGAAATCTTATATTTCCCTTTATAGTTGGAAATTCACCATGATAGGAGGCAGCTCCACAAAGTGTTGGTAGTAGATCTAGATGAAGAGGGCCTAAGTTCAAATCACACTTCTCTAAGACTAGAGCCTAGTCCTTTTTTGTCCTGAATCTCCATTTATTTTGTTGTTGTTTAAAAAGAGAGAGAGAAGATAGAAAGAGAAAAAGAAAAAGAGGGAGGAAGAGAGGAAGAAATGAAGCAAGAGAGGGAGATAGGGAACCTCAATTTCTTTTTGTTGGCTTTTTTGTTTGTTTGTTTTAAACAGAGAGAAGATAGAGAAGAAGGAAAGAAGGAAGGGGACTTCAATTTCTCAATCTATAAAATAAGAAAACTAAATTATATAACTTTTGTGGTTCTTTCTAGCCTCTAAATCTATTATTCCATGATATGGAATACCAGCTAGAATTTATGAAATCCCTTTTGGATAATCCATAAAATGGAGAACTCAAAATAATAAAGACTTGATGGCCATTTGTCTCTAGTAAATGGTTACTGGATTAGGGACACAGTACTCTTTCCTTTCCTCAATCCCCATCCCTGATCTCCTTCTACCTGCTCAGCTACCAATGCTAGACATTAGACCAAATAGCTGAAGAATGGGAATCATGCATTTTCCCAGTGAAATGTTTTTACCTGCCATGCCTGCTGTGAGTGAAATGGGCTGGGTTTTCGAAAAGTGAGGTGCTTAACTCTCAGGGGCAATAAGAAAATGGTGTTGAGCTGATTTCATACTCTAAGGCTGCTCTTTAGCTATCACATGGAACACAATAAAAATGAAAGATACAGAAGGGGAGGGGAGAATAAGGACAGAAAGCAAAAAAAAAAAAAAAAAATCCAAATGGCAGGACAGCAAAAACAGAAAACTATAGTGAATTAACACCATTTATATCCTTCTTCTCATGTATTATAATGGAAGAATGATTATCTAGCATTTATATAGCATGATGCTGCCCCAGGATTCAAGGATTTTTTACTAATTATAAATTATCTGATAGGTATTAACTTCTTAGGACTTTCCTTGTAAATGAAAAACAAGAAAGCAACGACAAATGTTCAACCAAAAATGTTATTGTTCAGTTATTTTTTTTTCAGTTGCAGCTGACATTTTGTGACCTTTTTTAGAGTTTTCTTGGAAAATATACTGGAATGGTTTGCCATTTTCTTCTCCAGCTCATTTTACAGATAAAGAAACTGAGGCAAAAAAAAGTTAAGTGATTTACTCAGGGTCACATAGCTATTAAATATCTGAGGCTGGAGTTGAACTCAGGTCTTCCTAATTCATGCCCTAGCACCGTGCCCTTTTAACCAAAGATAAATAGCAACAACTGTCATAGTATATAAGATAATTCATTGAGAAATGTCATAGTAGAAAATGAAAATTGTAGCATCAATAGAAGTAACATATGACATAGTATGCACTTTAAAAATCTTTATTGATTGATAGATTGAAGTAATATGAGAAATAAATGGATAATGTTTGTATACTGCATTATGGGAGACAGTGTGGGGTTGAGGAATAAATGGCAGACTTGGATCTAAAAATCCTGGGCTGGAATCCCATTTTAGGCTCTAACTCTATGACCATGGATAGCTACATCACCCAACTTTCAGTTTCTTCAACTATAAATAGGGATAATAATAGATGAGGAATGCTTGCAAAGTTTCAAGTACCAAATAAAATGGCAGGTTGGGAATATATATCAAATGGTGAAAGGGGACTACATGCCAAAGGATAGTTGTTTTAGTAAATTTCCAGAGCCCCCCTCATGAAGCCTTTGTCTCTGGTGGCTTGGGTTCCTCCCCACTCAAATATTGGTTCAAAATTTGGGGCTGTAATTTCTCATGTGGATGTTCATCCACCCTTATAATGTCCTATCAGAAATCGGGGGAAAGAAGAGTATTTCATTAGCACAGGGAATTCCTTGTGAGGAAAAATTTTACCTATGCCGATCAGCAACTTAGAACCTTTGAAAACTGTCTAAAGCATAGAGAAATTCAGGGACTTTTCCAGTGTCACATTATCAACCTGGGTTTGAGGCCACATTTGACTCCAGGTTTTCTCATCATGAGGTCAACTCTCTGTCTGTTATGGCACTCTACCTCTCCCTAGAAGATACATTCAAAGGATCATAGATATTGAGCTAGAAGAAACTTCAAAGTAGTCCAAAATGCCCATTTTACAAATGAGGAAATGGAAGTCACAAACTAAGATGGCAGAATTAGAGTGGAGAAGGAATCTAAGAATTTAATCAAACCGCTTACCAAAAAAATTATAAAAACAAAATTAATATGACACTAATTTCTTTTTCTAGTACTGGAAAACTGTGAATTATGCAACTACCTTCTTCCAACTATTGATGGTGGGCATAATCATTTATTAAACACCTACTATGTATCAAGCATTATACTAATAAAAATTATATATTATTTCATTTTTTTTTCACAACAAGCCCGAGAGTTAAGTGCTATTATGATCCTCATTTTATAGCTAAGGAAACTGAGGTAGACAAAGGTTAAGGAACTTGTCCAGGATCACAGAGCTAGTAAGTTCCTAAGGCTAGTTTTAAACTCAGATCTTACAGAGTCAGTGCTCTAACCACTGTACAACCTACCTACCTGGGAAGCCTTTTAAGAAAGGACAATAGGAGGGGAGGGAAAAAAAAAAAAAGGAGAGGTGGGGAAGGGGAAAGAGAACAAAATGTAGAACAAGCTATGAGTTGTGCCCTCACAAGTCTTGCCTTCATAGAATCAAATATTTCAAGTTGAAAAGAACTTCCCTTAAGTCACTGCAACTAAACTTTCATTTTATAGATTTAATAGACTGAAGCCCAGAATATGATTTCATAGTTAGCATTGGAGACAGGATTAAATTCAGATTCTGCTGAGTCTAGCACTCTATTTCCTACACTATGCTGTCTCAAGTCATCCAATTTAAGTCATATTTTAAAAATGTTTTTTAAATGTTCTTTCTGATGTAACATTTTTTTTTTTGTCATTTGCAAATGGCTTTTTACATACACAACTCTACTTTACAACAGATTAAGCTAAGCCAAAGAAAGCCACACATTAGCCATGTCTGACAACGTATGCCTTATTCTGCACCCATAGTCTACCACCTGTCTGCAGAAAGATGAGAGAGATGTTTTCCTGCTAGTACTTTAAAGGCCCATTTGTTCACAAAGTTGATCAAAGAGCTGACTGATGTGTTCCACAGCTATTTCTTCCAGTTTTCTCTGTCCCCTGTAATTCAAGGTGGTGTATGTCAACCAGAAATTTATGAATGAGGGAACAGCTTCTAAAAACATTCTGCCTCTGACTTTCCTGAAATATACATAGCCTAGGCCTCTACAGTAAACAGATAGAGGCTAAAATTTTGCATCTTAAGTGATAATATGAAGCCCTCCCTTATCATATTAAGGTTTTCCAATGATAGTTTTATAAATTAAAAGAGAACCCTTGGAAATCAATTTAGTTCTACTCCCCCATTTTATAGATGGAGAAATTGAGGAGAGAGACAAAGTGACCTAAGATCATAGGAACAAAAATACAGAACTATAAGGAATCTCAGAAATCGTGTAGTTTACCTCTTCGTCTTACAGATAAGAAAACTGAAGGTCCAGAGAGATTAGATGACTTGTCCAAAATTGCACAGATACTATTGGAGAAAGGGATATTTGAATCTGGTACCCTAATTCTGAATGTAGTCCTCTTAACATTTTCATTTGATCTGCTTTTAATGACTGTGGTAGCAAAAACCTTCTAAGCAACTTACTCCATGATAAAGATTTGACCTTTGGGGTAGAGGTAATGGAATAGCTAGAATAAGTTTTAGGCTTGGGCTGAGCTGCCAAAATAATCTGCATCTTCAGCAATTTGATATTTTAAAAGAGAGAAAGAAGGCAGCTGATAAAGAATGATTCAGTGTCTAACTTTAAAATGGGGCGTGGAAGAGAGAAAGGAGGGAGGGAGGGAAGGAGAAAGAGAGAGAGAGAGAGAGAGAGAGAGAGAGAGAGAGAGAGAGAGAGAATATGAGAATAAATTAAGGTATTTCTATGCTTTATAAAAACTTTTGTGCTCATTGCATTCTTAGATATCCTACCTAATTAATATAATGTTCCTTTTGTCCTTATAACTGACCTCCTGTCCTTGGGAATTGCATTGGAATAGTCACTCATCTTATGCTAAAGAAAGATTCAGCACATTTTTGCTGGTTCTTTCCTTTTTCCTTTTTCTTTTCTTTTTCTTTACATTAGGCTTGGCCTGTCTTATATGATTTTCTGCAATAAAATAAGTCATTTTAGATAGTAAAACTACAATTCAGAGGTTGTGACTTGTTCGGGGTCTCACAATTAGTAAAGCATCTGAGTTGAGATTGAACCAATACAACGACAATTCGTCATTCCATTCCATGCTGTATAGAGACAACCACAAGTTCTGGCTATCTGCGTTCACTCCCAACCCTCATGGAATGGTGAAACTACCTGGGAACTCTCTCTATGCAAGGCAGAACAATACTTCTAATACTTCAGACACTGTTGTTTTTTATTTGAAACGCTTACAATCTTCATCTCTTATTTAAAAAAACAAACCAAACCGAAACAAAAAATGACATATAACAAACTCCATTGTCATGTCTTTTTTTCCCTGTGAGTAGCCAAATTAAAATAAATCTCTTACCTGATAAAGAAGAGGAGCAACCAAATAGGGCAAGTGATGTCAAAAATGTTCTTCAGTCGATTTCATATATGATTTACATGTTCCTTTTGAGGAACTCTCTTTCTTCTCCCTCCCTCCCTCTCTCTCTCTCTCAATCAGACCTAATAAAAAGCCAAATAAAATTGAAACATAATTAATGCATATATACTATGCACACACATATGTGTACATATGTAACATATATACATGGTCAAGTATGCACATGTGCAACATACATGTATGTAAATACATACTACATAAATATATATATAAAGAGAAAGACAGACATACACTTACTCAACTTTGAAGAAAAAAATACCATCAAACACTAAAAAAAAAAATCCAAAACAAAAAAAACTGATTCTCAGAATTTAGATTAGAAATTTGGGTGCCTTGGAAAGGTAAGCAGAATAATCGGGATGTTTTTTCCCCAAATGATAAGATGTTATAATACATCAAAAGATGTTTAGTCTCCAAAATTCTTAAGGACATTTTAGTACTTCCCACCAATAGGTTTCAAATCATTCAAAATGTCTCATTTAACATATGAGCTGCATGCAAGGTAAGCATGGGAGCTATAATAAAAATATTAGCCAAGTAATGTTGGTATATGTTGGTATATTTGGAAGCTTGCTCAAGAAATTAAGAAGTAAATGTCCATAAGAGAAGCCTCTCAGAAAAAAAAATCAATAAACTAAAATTTTTTTTCAAATAACTATTCTCACTCAATATTTTACAAAAAGCCCATAGCCAAGCTTTGAATTTAACCTGCTTTCCAGTCTCAATTTAGCTACCATTCTTCCCATCACATTGTTTCAGACAAGGAAAGAAAAATCAATGGCCCTACTCACCTGTGGCAAAATTTTGCTGCCAAATCTCCGTAGCTCTAGGGGATCCAATCCTTTGTGGCTGAGAGTAGAATTCTTCCAGAAAACTGGTGAAGCACCCATCCCTCCTTTTGAAACAGAAAAGAGCAAAAGAAATCTGGTCGTCATATGAATAGAATTAACACTATGTCACTTGGTCCTGCTCTACTTTTGAGGAAGATTAGCCAACACCCATTAAAATTAAAGAGTTGGTAGAAAGTAGGAATTTTTCAAATTGTGGATTTTGATTTTGGAAAATAGAGATCTTCAATAAACATTTCTTCTCATTTTTTTAGTTCTTTCATTTATGACAGAACTGAACAATAGGTTTGTTGAACTTTTTTCCCCTCTTTTTTTATTTCATGTTATAAGGGATGGCTCTCTTGGAGGGGAAGAGGGAGAGATATACTGGGAAATGTAGGTGGTGTAAAAACAAAAGCTATTAATAAAAATGTATTTTTAAAAAAGAAAGGGCTGAACAAATGTGCTCCAAGTGAAACACAGATAAGGACTGTAAACTTTGAAATGCTGTAAATATGACTATAAGAAAGATCTGTGACTTCATCCATGCGGGAGCACTCTCGGTGTGGGAAGTGTATCCTCCAAAACAGATGGCAGTCTATCTATGACTGAAATAGATACATAGCATAATCTTAAGACTTTTAGAGCTGAAAGAAATCTCATTGGTCAACTGGTAAGACCCCTCATTTAGGAGATAAAGAAAAGGAGTCCAATGAAGTTAAATATTTTATCCAAGGCCATATAGCTAGTAAGTGGCCGAACAAGTAAGCCCTAGGAAGTTACCTGAGATATTCAAAAGTAAAATAGCTTGCCCAGGGTCACGCAGCTAATATCAGAGATAATATTTGAACCCGGTCTTGTAAATGCATTTTGTATATTCCCTTAGCTACCAGTAGAATGCAAACTTTGAAGAAGATTTCTTTCCTTCCCTTCTCTCCTTCCTTTCCCTGTCTCCTTCCCTCTCCTCTCTCCTTCCCTCCCTCCCTTTCTCCCTTCCTTTTTCCCTTTCCTCCCTCCCTTCTTCCTGCCTCTCTTCCTTTGTATCCCCAGTATCCAGCAAATATTAAGTATTCAATAAACGTTATATTGAAATGGAATAAATTGCTAATGTCCAGCCTAGTATTTCACCTATTATGATACACTGTCTCTATAAAACACTTTAATAAATGGGAGATGGCATTCTTCTTCTTTTTTTATAAAAAGGATCATTCTAGAAATGAGAATGACTAACAGTATAGTACTAACAGCCCAACAAAAAAATCTTGGGTGCTGAAGTTGTTAGTCCCTAACTTTAATGGCTCTCATTTGTTCTATTTTTTTATTGATTTCATCAATAAAATTGAGGTCTTCTTGAAAATGACAATTTAAGAATTTCCTTTGGAAAAAACTAAAGATGGAGTGTTTTATATTAATATCTTATTAATGAGCATTGGGAAGAGGAAAATGTAGGAAATCCCCAAAAGCTAGCTAGTAGAAGATGTCACATTCCAGGAGGCGTAGGCTTTTTGTGTAGTATGAAAAATGTCAGAAAGGCAAGAATCACTTGTAATAGCCTGCCCACTCTCCTTGTTAAACATGGAAGTAAAAACTTTAACAAATCATGTCCCCCATATTCCTTCCATACCTGAGTGAAATCTCAAAGGTATTTGTTTCACCCCAGGGCAGTCTTTTTTGGGGGCTTGGCTGAATGTATTCCCTGAAGGCCTTCTGTTCTCAAATGAAGTCATTACAGAAGAGTCTAGACATCATTCAATCAGCCCAGAATATCTGCAAAATGAAAAAAAAAAATGGTATTAAAATGAGATAGAGATAAAGAGGAAAGGCAGAGAGGAAGGAAGGAATAAGGTGGAGAGGAAGAGATGAGAGAAAAGGAATGAAGGAAGGAAGGAAAAGAGGGAAGGAGTTAGGGAGGAAGTGAGGAACAGAAAGGAAGAAAGAAGGGAGGGAAGAAAAGGAAATATTGAAGAAAGGAGGAAGAAACAAAGAATTAAAGAAACTGAGAAAAAAAAGGGAAAAAAGCAAAGGAAAAAAAGCATTATCTTCCATTGCCCTTCCCCTCCCCCAAAAAAAAATCCCTAGAAAGAAAACTTAGAACTGGTTGTTTTCCAAATATTTGTGATCTCTTAGTTAACAATGACATAGCCACTGTTACACTTTGACAGGCAATGAGCTGAGACATGACAGATATAAGCCCCCAAGAACAACCTTGCTGCCAAATGTATTTAAGCTCCTATTAAAACTTTGACTTGATATTCCCTTGATTAACTTTTGCAACAGCTCCTGTGGTTGTCTTTCAAGACCCTGATAAATTAACTCATTTCCCCCATGACTGTCAATTTCAGTTATTTCACCCCATCTGTTCCCAAACAGCAGACATTTTTATATCCTCTCCTTATTTGTGAATTATGGCAAATAAAAATGGATCAACTCCAAATTCAAATTTTCAAGGAAGTAGTTCCAATGTTCATCAGGCCATGTCTACACTGGCTAAGTAAAGCGCTCTTTTTAGAAAGAGAAGCGCCTTAGTCAGCTAGAGTCTACATAGCTGATCTGTTAGGGGAGGGAGGATTGGAAGTCGTTTGTTTGTTTTTTTCCACCTGATTTCACCAGGGAAACAAAATCTCCAAACAATTAATGAGCATGACCCATGATGATACAAAATATAATATGATTATTGTTTCCCACTTTACTGAGGCAGGAAAGCCAGCTTTCAAAATGTTAATAATATTGTAAAAACGACTTAATATTTTGACCAATATTATTGACCAATACAATATGATAAATAGAAGAAATTCATAGAATAACTGATATTTTAATGAACTGATGCTGAGTAAGAATAGAAATAATCAGTAAACAAAATCAGTAAAACAATGTACACCATCCCTATAATGATAGTAATGAAAAGAATATTTAAAAGGACTTCAGTAGCCAATCTTGCTCCTGGACAACAAACAAGGAAACATTCTTGGCAGAGAAAATGAAGAATACAAGTGCAGAAGGTATAGTAAGTGTTGTCAGACCCAGCTGATATACTGGTTATTCTAGTTTAACCATTCTTTCATTGTTACAATAAAGGTTTCAACTCTTGTAATGACATGATGGCGGTTCTGGGTAAGAGAGGGTGGGTGAATTAGAAGGTTAAATCATAAATTACTGATATAAAACAAAAAAAATCAGAAAGTTAAAGGAATGAAAGTAGGAAGAAGGGAAGAAAAAAGAAAAGAGAGAAAGAAAGGAAATGTGGGATGGAGGAAGGAAAGAAGGGGAAACGCACAAAGAGATTCTTTTCACTTCATAGCAATTTCTGAAGATGGAGGCAAAAAAAGTGTATCATCATTTTTGAAAATGCAGATCTTTCCCCTTATAGATGGTAGCAGTAGCAGTATCAGTGGTGAAGGTAGTAGTGGTGATGTGTCTATATTTGTGTACTTTAAATCAACTTTTTTTCTTCAATGGCCCTTGATCAGCAGCTGCCTACAACACTGATAATATATATTTTTTTAAATCAAATGGTTGAAAATGATAGCTAAATACCAAAAGAAATCAATTTAAAATGGTAATCAATGTTTTTGAGGAAACATTTATGAACTCTTGATCCCTTACAATCAAGATTTAATAACTATTGTTGGGGCATTATAACATGGTTACTGTACAATGCCCTAACATAATCTTTAATGCTGAAATTCTTTCACCAATTTTCGGGATAAAAAGAGGTTTAGCAGAAATGTTCCTCTAACAGCTATGAAATTATAGGCTTCCCCTTTATCCACCCAAACACACTCTACCATGCTAAATAATAGATACAGCACTAATCACCTTTGGATTCATGCCAATGTGCCGACATTGGTGTCTTGGCAGAATTTGACAAAATTGCTTTGAAAGAATAAAATCTAATTCCTAAGGATGATCTCAAACACTTTCAGAAAGGGCCCTTAGAAGCGAAGTATGTGCAAGTATTCAAAAGGATAGAGTCTTCTCTGAATGAGATGAGTCTAGCAATTTTGGCATCTCCCCCCTTCTCTTTCATCCATCAAAAGTAGGGAAAGAATCGAGTCCAGATATTTTGAACTCTAAGATCTCTACTTTGGATATTTAATATATCCAAATATGATTTGTCCTTTTCTGCCAAAATTTGTCCTTTTCTTCTCCTCCCACAAATTATAAGGCTTTGAAGTCACCAGTTTGGTTGACTGTTTTAATGGAGCCAAATTAACCTTTAAGCTATATCTACATGACTCCACAGAAATTAGTTAACTTTTCCAGTTAATTCAACTAATGGTTAACAAACTGTTTGGCATACAGGAGGCATATAATAAATGCTCATTCCTGAACCCTAAATTCAGTATTCCTAATCAGTCTAGGGATATGTTTTACACCCAGTTTTTAAGTGCATCTAGTTTTTAAACTGAGATCTCTGACTATAAGCATGTAATATATACATACATACACCTATACATATACATGATGCACAAAGTTAGAGAATTTGTGTCCAACTTATGGTAGAACATTTTGAATTCACATTAGCCACAGCTGTACATATTGTAACTTTTTTTTTGTTTTTTTTTTTAATAGCCTTTTATTTACAGGATATATACATGGGTAACTTTACAGGATTAACAATTGCCAAACCTCTTGTTCCAATTTTTCACCTCTTACCCCCCCCCCACCCCCTCCCCTAGATGGCAGGATAACCAGTAGATGTTAAATATATTAAAATATAACTTAGATACACAATAAGTATACATGACCAAAACATTATTTTGCTGTACATATTGTAACTTGACTCAACCCAGTGGTGTCATTTTGTTCCTCTTCAAGAATGAAAGACAACAATCAACATGTAAGAAATTAGAAAGAAATTATTAACAAGTAATAATCGCCCATTGACTTTGAATTAATAAGTCCTTTTTCTAATTTCTCATTGTGGGGTGACCCTCATTTTTTAAAGACTGGAACACAATGGAACACGTACTCTTCTTAAGTCCTACAAGCAAGAAAGTCTTTTGAGTGTCATTCTGAAGATGGATTGCATTCCCCTCACAGAGGAATCAGACTACGTTTGGAGAAGCTCGTAGCCAGTCTGACTGCAGAGGGATGAATTATAAGGGCTTCCCTAAGTAACCAAGTCAATCTTTTTTAATATTCTGGAGCCTTAGAAAATGAACTTAAATCCTAGTTCTTCCACTATCTCCCTGAGTGACCTTGGGTATATCATTTTAATTTTCTGTGTCTCAGTAGAGAAGAGGTGGGCTAAACCTACATGACCTCTATGCTCCCTCCAGCTTATATCTTTATTCTTATTTATCATCATATCAAATACTAGTGTTCCTTTGTAAATCTATAGAAAGTTGAGGATGATATTGCCATAGTATACCTCCAAAACCTTAGAGGCTGGAAAAGGTAACATCAGCTCCCCAAAAGGACATAAGAAAAGGATATTTGACAAAACATAGAGTGCCAAAATAGCCAATCTTTGCACCAATTTAGCACAAAAATAACAATCAATAATGCTAATGTATAACAATCAATAATGATAATGTCAACAGATGGAATGTTTCCTCTCCCTGAGTGAAATTCACCTGGTTTCCTCAGCCTCTCATTTTGAGAAACTTTCCCCTGCTCCCAAAATTAAGTTCAATTAGAGAATAACAAAAGTTCCTAAGGATTCTGACTCGCTAAATGTCATGCACATAAGGAACATACTAAGGTACTATACAAAGAAACAGGAACAGATCAAGCTTCATCTTTGTTCCCCAGCAACCCCCAGTTCCAGAATGGACGCCACCACTAAGGATAGGCATCAAAATCCACAGACTTACCAATGGCAAGAGAAATTACAGAGAAGTAAAAGTAGTTTGGGCTCCTACTGCTAAATGACTATTGACATCATCTCACAACCCTTGTGTTCCTGGGCCACATGCAGGAAGATTGTGGCCTGCTGGGCTTGAATGCTTGGGGGTGGCAAGAAGTTAATAGGGAGGGCAAGAACCATTCTTTTATTTCCACTCAATAAACAAAGGTTTAATGAGCTGAGTTAGAGAGGCTTTGGTAGCCCCAAGAGGAGAGGAAATTTAGGTTGACAAAGAAAGGAGCTTGAAAGAAAGTTTAGGTTTTGGTATCTGTACATTGCATAAGGGAGCAAAGTAAGTAGTTTTACCTACCTTAGGTACAACAAACAGACTGAAAGTCTTAGAGTTGAAAGTATAGAGCCTTTATCACAATGGATGTTGGAAGGGAATCATTGAAATGAGAACAATATGGTTGAAGTAGGAGGTGGAGAAGATTTAAAAAAATGATAGCACCAATTGGATTGATTGAAAGGGAACAGTTTGGGAGGGAGAGAGTTCAGGAGAGGGGAAGAGAATGTAGAAAAGAGATGTCCATTCCCTACACTAAGATATTATTTTGCCTGACCAAAAAAAAACACAACGAAAAACAGAAGAAATGCCATAAATGAACTGTTAGGAATCTGGGACAGTTTAGATGAGGAAAGCAAAGGACATTCAGGCAACAAAGAATCTTTTACCTGACTGAGTGGAAAAGCAAGGAGAATTAGATTTTGGGGCGAAATTATTTCATGTTCAGTTTTACTCTTCATAAGCACCAATGGGTTACTTAAGCTTTCCTATGGTTGACATGTCTCTTAGCTTTTGAATCTGTTTTTCTGATTACTGTTTCTCAGAAATAATAATAGTTTTTTTTTTTTTATTATTTTCTTGGTGCAATCTTGTCTTCCCCTAAGGAAACATCTCATGCTCCTCTAGGTACATTTAAATGCCTTGTCCCAACTATGTGTGCTATTCCAGTAATTTTTTTATTATCTGTAAATTCTATTAGAGGATTCTACATTGATATTTTGGAGACATCAATATGAAAGGGGGAAAAAAAAAAACCAATTCTGCCCAGTGGTCCCTTGCTAGGCAGTTCTACAGTCATACTGTCATTCGTCACCATGCTTTGTTTATGAGCTCGAAGACAATTTCAACCCAAGTGACTCAGTTCTTAACTAAATGAATGCGAATTAATTCTGAGCATAAATTTTAATGAGAACAGTGCTTCAGATGCCCTTGTATATTTGAAATGCACAACATATATTTCCAGCAGCAGGGACTGGGGAGCTTACGCTCAGGAAAGCTCAATTCTTTCTTCTTGCTGCTGTGATTTGGACATAGTTATTTGATTAGCATATTGGTATTGCCCAAAGGGACTGAAATTGCAATTCCAAGGAGCATCAGGTCCTTTCCTCCTCCCTACACCTTCCTACAAACATTATTTCGACCACTGTCTCCATCATTCATTCTCTTTGTTCACAAGTTTTTTTAATTTCCCCAGAATCCAAGTTGTACTAGCATAACATGCAAAACCAAGTCATTAGGTATGATTGTTCAAGATGACATTATCTTTGGGAAGTTGACAGATTTTCTCTCAATATTTGCTCTATTGATTTATTAACTATAGGTGTCAGTATGTTATGTTATTGATCATTTCTTGGGGCACTCATTTCATTTTTTTCTAAGACTGACATCACATCTCAATTTTTTTCCCAATCTTCTCCTCTATTCTCAGTCCACTTGACATGTCAGAAACAATTATAAGTACCACACTAAGTAGGCAAACCAATCCTCCTTAATATTCTTAGGTACATGTCAACTAGATCTGATTCTTCTTTTTCTTTTTCCTCCTCCCTGTTTTGTCCTTGCTTGAGCTTTGCATTTATCATCAGGATAATCTCAGAAAAGAACAGAGGTTAAGGATCACCTCTTGTACATGCTTGTATTTTGATAGCTCGTGGTGTCAAGCTGCTTCTCTCTGGCACTTTTTATGCCTAGGACAATATTATTAACAACCCCAAAAGTTCCTTAAATTAAAACAGAACAAAACAAGAAAAAATAACAAGCTCACTCAAAATGTCCTTTTTGTTTCAATCTTTATAAAAGTATATGAGATGAACTTTGATCCTAATCTTTGCCATCTTATTTTAAAATCATTTTTCTAAGTGGAAGGCCATAAAAAATTCCCATCCCTAAAACCCTTTCAGGATTTCCTTTTTTCTTATTTTATATCCTTGAGATGAATTCTGACTAATTTTTTTTTTATTATTATTAGAGACAGAAAACTGATTTTTTTTTTTTTTTGCTCAAGGAGAGTATTTCTCTGATTCCATTCTAAGCAATATATTTTCATAACTGCTGGTTCCCTTTCTCCCTACTGAACCTTGTATTTATTTTGCTTATATTTTCTATATATGAATGAATGAATGAAAGGAAAGCATTTTTAAGCACTTAGCTGGAACAAAATGCTATGCTAATATATACACGTTCCATTTCTCCCTATAGGAAGTATAGAATTAAATAGACACTTCTTTTTTTTTTTGGTGGGAGGTGGTATGCTATACCTCCCATTTCATTGTTGTGGAGCTGGAAACTGCTGTCCTTTGAGTGAGAGCAGAAAAATGATCTGTAACTTAGAAGAATCATAGAGATCAGTCTAGAGCACTGAGAGGTTAAGTGATCGACCCAACGTCACACAGTTACAACTGTATCTGATTCAAAATTTGAGTCTAAAACTTTTTGACTGCAAAGCCAGCCTCTGACTATAATAACACGTCTCTTGCTTCTCTTTTATTCCTTTTTTTTTTTTGCTCTCTTCTCTTCTTTATTCTCTGTTCTCCTTTTTTTTAAAGGGAAGATACTGTTTCATTTTTGTATTACAGTATCTAACATGTAGCAGATACTTAGTAAATGCTTCTTGATTTATTGGTTTATTAACTGATATACTTAAATTCCTGCTTAAAAACACTTGATCAATCATGTACTTATTTACCAAATAAAGTACCCTGTTTAAAAACTGTTTGCAGGGTATATCTTTTACTATGATAAAGCAAGTCTTCAATGAGGATCTTTGCTTGACGATATCATCATTTAAAATATATTCTGTTCTGTTTAGAACAACAGCAATAACATAACATTTATAAAGCACTTATCATATGCCAAGTACCAGGTTTGAGACTATATTGGAACTCAGATCTTTTTGGATCCTGTACCAATGGGATCTTTATTCATTATACTGCCTAGCTGCAACCAATAATAGAATCATAGGCTCAGAAGTGAAAAGGGTCTTAAAAATGAAATAGTCCAATTTCCTCACTTTATATATAAAGAAATTAAGATCAACAGAGAGTCAGAAATCTGGAGCTGAGAGTGATTGTTAAAATTCATGTCACCTAACTCCTGCAGATAAGGAGAAAAAGCTGTCGAGAGGAAGTTATTTGCCCAATAAGTAGAAGAGGTAAAATCTGAACTCAAGTCTTCTGACTCAAGTCAGAGCATAAACACTAAGCTAAATCATCCTTTAAAGGAGACCAGTTCAAAACAGGCCCTCAATTCTCCAGGGTGGCTCACATTATGCACAGAAAATTCAGGTCTTGTTAAACTTCAGTGAATTCTAAATACAGGGCCATTGAGGAGAGAAATGGGAATATCTTAGTATCAGGAAGTTTTAAGATTCCTTTTTGTAAAGTCCTCTGCCAGAGCTGAATTGTGATGGGAATATAGGATGAAGTATCTCCATGACAAGTACAATTGGGTTGTGAAAATGAAAACAATGCAAATCAGGACCTCTTCATTTACCACAAGAAGTCTCAAGGAGCAAAAAAACCCAGCCTCGGTCCTGAAGTATAGTTTAGATTTCCTAACTTCCTAATTCATCTCTTGTGATAGCACCTTCTCTGACCCAACTGGAAAATGCTTAGGAATGCATATTGCCAAGACTGGCTTGCAATTGCAGAACCAAATTAATTAGTGAAGCTACTGAGGTAATATGTCACCATTCCAGAGAGACTAATTCTCTTAAAAGAAAGTCATGATTTAGAGAAAATGCATAAAGAAGGCAAGGCTATGGGTCCCAAATTAAAATGCAGGAAAATACTTGAAAGGTATTGTCTTGGAGGATGAGGTTTGATTGGAAGTTACTTTTTCAGCTTAGTATAAGTTTCTATTTCTATAGCCATAGACTTAAATATCCCCTTCCTTCTTTTGGTGTCAGGCAGGGTGCTGAACTTCCAATTCTACTGTTGTGGAAAGCTGCTATCCATCCAGGGAAATGAGCAACATGATCTGTAACTTAGAAGAATCTTGGAGATCAGCCCAGAGCAATGAGAAATTAAGTGACTTATTTACCCAAGGTCACACAGTCATATTGCATCAGATCAAGAACTTGAACTCAAGACATTTTTTTATTCCAAGGCCAGCATTCAAACCATAAGGAGACATTTTTATTCAATTTTTTAAAAAAAATTTATTATTTCTTTATTTATTTTTTTTTTTTTTGCTGAGCCAATTGCGGTTAAGTGATTTGCCCAGAGTCACACAGCCAGGAAGTGTTAAGTGTCTGAGGCCAAATTTGAACTCAGGTCCTCTTGATTTCAGGGCTGGTGTTCCTGCCCTGAAACTAGCTGCCCCAAGAGGACGTTTTTTCACTTCTCTCCATCTACTTTCCTTTCCTCTGTTTTTTCTCTTCTTCCTCATCTCTACTCTCTCTGTTCTCTTCCTTCCCTTTCTTGTCCTTTCACTTTGTTTCTCTTTTCTTCTCTCACCCTATCTTCTTTTTTTTCCTCTCTAGATTTATTATGTTATATTATAATATAATGTAAAAATAGAACAGAATCCCTAAGAGATTTATCTGCCTAGTGTCAGAAGAGATAATGAGTGACAGGTAAGATTCAAACAGAGGTCCTCAGATTTCAAATTGAGGATGTCTCTCACTGTACCATGTTTGTGATATGTGAATAAAAGGTTTTCAAAATATTTTATATATATTAGGTCATTTGATCCAACATTTCGGCTGAGAGGCAAGTAGACAAGCATCATTATGGATACTTTGGACGTGATGAAATTGGGACTGAGGATTTCTCTTAGAGCTGCCTGTGTCAAAGGAGATCTTAGATTTTCTAAAGTAGAGTCAATAGTCTTAGAGCTATAGGATGAAAGCGAGACTAAGAGTGAATGAGAATATTTGTTAGAGCTTCCTCTGCCAATACAGATCATAAGCATTCTCAAATTTAGCAGATGGGTCTTAGAGGATTATTTGAGTCTCGGTAGCATTTGAACTTGGGTCTTCCTGATTACAAGCCTCTATCATCCATCAAAATCACATAATCTTGGGACACTTAGGCAGTGGATAGAGCATCAACCCTGGAGTCAGGGGGAATTGAATTCAAATTGGGCTTCTGATATTTAACACTTTAACACTTACTAGCTGAGTGACACTAAGCAAGTCACTTAACTCTAATTGGCATATATATATATATATATATATATATATATATATATATATATATATAATCTTTCTTGGATGAGACATAAAGCATTGCAAAGCCCTTCCAGTCTTCCAGTGTCTTTAATCATTATTTGTTTGACCAGATCTCTAACTCCAGGTGAGGAACTCGCTTATCTGCAAAGCTCAACTTCTTCTCCATCTATAATTTGAGAGAGTACCTATAGCAATGAGAAACTGAGGGATTTACCCAGAATTACAAAGCTAGAATGTGTCAGAGGGAGGCTTTGAACTCAGGTCTTCCTGGATCCAAATTCAGTTATCATATGGCCTATCAGGGAGTCACAATTATGAATATTTATAATTCATGTCAAGCCTTATAGATATAGGAAGTAATTGAAATGAAGCTTAAGAAGAAAAATTCTATTTAGAAAAGCCCAGAAGATGCTTTTTCTCCCTTTCTATTCAAAGGAAAACCCTAAAAAGTGTAAAATGTTTTAACTTGCCACTTGTCTCCTTAGAAACAAGAAAGAAGAAACAAGAAAGAGGAGAAAGGAGAAAAGAAGATTGAGGAGGAGGAGGAGGAAGGGAACTCCTGTATTGGAGTTTTCTAGTTGTTTATTTTTTAGATATAAGAGAATTGCAAATGAATGAATCTCTACATTTTAACATGGAAATGTTGCTCAAAAACAAAGATCTGAAGGGGCTTGAATTGGCTAGGGATTTGATTTCCAAGATACTTTTTCCTCTTCTCTGGTCTTCCATTGGAAGGCCAGAAAAGGGACTTCAAGGATACATAGAGCCAATGGATTTTTGATACACTTCTGATACATGAATCACTTCTCTTTTTCCATTATCATGAACTTATGGAATTTTAGGGCTGGAAGAGAGATTTTTTTTTTTTTACATAATCCAATCTCATTTTCTTGGCAAGGAAGAAGATACAAAGGGAGGTTAATGATTTACTCAAAATCACATGATCAATATGTGGTAGATCAAAGGGAGACTTTTTTTTATTCCCAGGCCAATATATCAGGAATTTCCTCCTTAAATTTTTATAAAGTGGAATGTGGGGGAGTCCCAAGGTGTGTCCAGTTTTCTGCTTAGTGTTGCAAAACTGACTGAAGGCAGGTATAATATTTTTAAATCTGGTTCATGGAACTTATCAGAGATGTAATGTCAAAACTATCTTACCTGCTTGTCCCAGTGGTCCCTTCTTTATCCCCTTCCATAGATCTGGAAATGTAATTTCCACATAATTTCATATAATTAGCCTTTCCTGAGCTATTCCCAGAGGAAGATTTGGGATACTGGGTTGTCTCTAGATGCCAATCTAAACTATTTACAATTGCTCAAAGCAAGAAAGAAAAAATACTACTTCCAAATTCTTATTTCCCAAATAATGGATCTGAATTCTTTGTCTTTGTCTACTGTGACCATTATGGAAATTAGTAAATGGGGATGTATTCATATAATGGAAAGGACTTTTCCCTGAAGACAACAATTTCTAATTTCTACATTGTAAACATACCTTTGAGAAATTTGTAGAACCTTTGATTCTTTTTTTTTTTTCTTAAATAGTTCAAATTAGGATTGATTCCACATCTTCCTGATTCCAAAAATTTTCTAACCACTCCCTAATACTACCTCTTTGAATCCAGAGATCTTGGGTACAAGTTCCATCCTTAATGACTTTAGATAAGTCCATTTAACTCTTCTCTGCCTCCGTTACTCCAAATATAGTATCTGTAGTTCTTATGTTAAAGATTATTGCAAGGCTCAAGCAAGATCAAGCATGTCAAGTGTGTAGTTCCATGTCACAGGAGTTCTAAATAAATATCAATTATCATTATTGTTGTTAAAGGAGGTAATATATGTGATGTATTTTGCAACATTTTCATTTGTAAATGTGAGCTGCTATCAACAAGAACTTAGCACTATGGGCTAAGTTCTATGTCAAATACTGGTTATTGCACCACCTTAAGGGTAGAACCCATTGATATCAACTGTCAAATCACTTTCATTAAACTGATTTTTTAAGAGTTATTTGGAAGGGTGATTGGTGACACTTGAAGTGCTATAGAAAGAAATATGAATATTAAATTTCATTTCATGATCAAGATTGGTTAAAGTACCATTTTCTCCCTTTGCAATCATTATTACACCATCTCAAGGATTATGTAGAAAAGTGTTCAACTCAAATCAAAAGGGATCCCTTCAAGTCACATACTGATTTAGAAAAATCACATATTAACATTATCTTTATTATACTGTGATTTCATTTATTTAATTAAACATTATTTTTCAATCTGCTTCCATACAAGTGTGACATCTCTTATTGAATTCTTAGTCCTATTACCACCCCACTTCTCTCCATTTTTCTGAGGGTTCTTTTAATCATGTAATATTATTATGTTATTTATTATACTTATCTAGTATATTATTGTTAAAATATTTCATATATTATTATATTCAAATAATCTTGGGATTACTTAAAATGACATGTCCCAAAGGATAATGAGGATTTAAGACTGAGCTTACAGCAACCCCAAATTGAAAAGTAAAGATTTCACACAATCATTTTAATGCATAAAACCAACAAAAGCCATCACTCACCTTGATTAATTTGTTCTTAATTTGACTGAATCGATTAGTTATTTTTATTTCATTGCAATGAACAGTTTCTTTTGCTCTGTGTAGCTCTAATCTTTGTGTACCCATTACCGATCACTTTGGGAATAAAAGCTCAAAATCTATAATGTTCTTTAAGTAGATTATTTCTATCTAAAACCACTCCAGTATCTCTGCCAAGAAAACCCCAAATGGGGTCATGAAGAATCGGACATGACTGAAATGATGCAACAACAACAACATCTGGAAAAATCCTCCCTTGTATTCAATAACGCAATCATTATGCCACTTATGAAAATAAATAGTAGCACTCAGACCTTAAAAATCAGACTAAGAAGAAATCTAATGAAATTGACATCAGGATAAATGAAAATTAGGCAGTAAGCCTTAATGGAATAGGATATGTCTTTCTGTCTATTTCTCTTTGTGGTTTGTTTTCATGGAAATCTCTGTTTGGGGGAAGAAACTATTTATTTCAAGAAGATACTTAGGCTCCTTTAGTGATATCGTAAATGAGACAAAGAAGGAGTAAGTGGACAGAATTGGAAAATGTATATAAGGCACACATACATTCAGTGGGTTGAAGAGAATGATTCTTTAAGAGTTATGCTTAAAAAGCTGAACACTAATGATGTGTAAAGAAAGTTCAACCTCCATTTATACCTGTGTTCTACATCTGTCTGTGTATTTACTACTCCTGTGATCTTGGAAAAGTTTGCTCCCCCTCCCCCCTTGCCTTGGTTTCCTTATCTATAAAATGAGAAGATTGGATATTCAGAAGTGGAAAGGAGAGAACATAGATTCTTTTTAATTAAAAAATGGAAAGGTGAATGAGGGGATGTCATAGATGTGCAATTTTGCATTTTCCAGATGAAGTTACCGTAAGATTAGTTTTACATAATTATTTTATGTCTTACAAGAGACCTCTCACAGAGTGGTGGGGTTCTGTCTAAATGTTTGTAATATAAAAATAAAATAAATTTAAATTTAATTAAATGAACGAAATAAACTATATAGGATTACTAAGGAAATCAATTATATTAAAATACAATTATGTGTGTCTGAGTATGTATGTGGTATGTGTGTGTATCCATGAAATGTTAGGTTTAGACTCCTGAAACTAGCAATTTCTGAGGTCTCTTCCAACTCTAAAGCTACAACCTTAAGATTTCACTGTCAATTCATTATCTTTGATAGTATACATTAGATACATATCCAACAAACATTAATATATCTATTAAAATGCTGAAGCTTCAAATTCTCTAACTAGTTTTATGGCCAAAGCTCGAAGATACCACATCATACAGTATCTAAGTAGAAAAAGATAAAAATGCACTGTGAGTCCATCCACACTAACCCTTTGTCTTCTATAACTATAACAACAAGCCATTGGTCAACCAGTTCTAGTCACAATGGGGAATAATGATTGGGAAATGACAGTGGTGATCAAATATATTTCCATTTGGTCTCTCAAAACATTTGAAGCAAGCATTTATGACAACATATTTTGTTATGTTTCCATAACTATACATATTTATTTCAAGGAAAACCCTTTAAAAAACTGTTTAGAAGTGAATTTTCCTGTATCATTTCTATGCATGGCATTTCCCCAGGAAAAGAACTCAGCAGGAAAGTCTCAGGATTTTCCCAGTTTAATTTTACCAATGTTATTGGCTGAGCATCTCTTATATTTCATTAAAAAGAAAAATCCACTTCACTGTTCTCCCCATGTGATTATTTTGGGGAATAAAGAGGCCCTTCACTATGTATTCAGATCTATGGGATTCAGTTTAATGTAATACTTACCAAGCAATACAAATGTCTTTCTTGAGGGAAGGGTCTGTTGGCATTTTTTGTTTTTATATCCCTAGTGCTTGACACAGCAGCTAGTCCATAGCAGCCAGTTTTAAATAAATGTTTGTTGACTGAACACCAATCACGGTATCCAGAGTGGGGATATAAAAACTAAAAATGAAACAGTCCTTGACCTCAGTTTCCTCATCTGTAAAATCCCGATGATAACAGCACCTACCTGTGGGTATCAAATGAGATAACATGTAAAGCACTTTGCAAACCATAAAGTACGACATTAATGCTAATTATAATCATCATCATCATTAGACGTATCACATATATACAGGTAAGTAAAAACAGTTCACGTACAAAGCAAATTAAAGGGGAAATAATCATTAACAAACTGCATCACCATAGAATCATTCAGCTAGAGCTGACAAGTATTGCAGAAACCCAGTTTTTCCATTTTATAAATGAGAAAAATGAGGTCAAAGTAACACAGGATTGGAGAGAGGCTGTGAACCCACACCCTCTGAAATAGGGTCAATGTGCTCCTTTCTGCACCAAATGTATACAAATAAAACTTTTAAACTCATTTGCCACAGGACTTGGCTCTCATAAAGGAAAAACTAATTAAACCTATATTTCATGAAAAAGAAAAGGTTTCATTCTTCAAGTATCTTTCTTAATTTTTAGGTAAAATAACATCCCAGAGTCAAGACCCCATGTCTGACTCTTGGCCCTGTACTGACACTATCTGAGATCCTGGGTAAGTCAATGGGCCTCTGAGCATCATTTTCTTGGTCTATGACACTTGCTTCAATATTTCTTCTTTCATAACATCCTAACAACAGAAGGACAGTGGGTGGGAAAGGGGCCCAGAGAGTGGGGTGAAAACAAAGGGGGTAAATGTGTTTTTTTCTATTATGTTTTTCTTTGTATCCTCATCACCTAATACTTTGCCTGACACATCATATATTATTAATAAACACTTGTGGGTTGATTGGTTTTATTTTAGAAGGCACTACCCAAATTCAGTTTGATTGTCCTATTTAACATGAAGGCCCCGTTGGTAGAGGGGACAAAATTCTCTCCTCCCTACTCTCAGATTCACATATTCCTCATGATAGGAAGAAGGCTGGAGCTATTGCTTGCAAGGGCATTCAGTGATCTTCAGGGTCGTACACTGTCTTCTAGGGATATGGGGTGGCGGTGACCTGAGAGAAAGAAAGCCCCACAAAGCAGGGACCAATATGGAATTCATTTCATGATTTTCTTTGTTACAAGCAAAAGTTCAATGTGAAAAATATGGCTAATTTAGGTACCTCCCCTCCATCTCAGAAACAACTCTTATGGATAGACAAAAAGAATCACTAACATTAAAAATTAAATTTAAAAAATTAATAAACAAAACTCCCAAATTAAATAAAACATTTAAGTAAATAAAATAACTTATGTAATAAAAATACATATTAAAAATAATAAATAAAACAGTAAAATAAGCACTTCTAGAGAACCTATAATATGTGAGGCACTGAGCTAGGATTCTAAGATTTACACATACACACACACACCCTCCCCCCTATACATTCCATATACATACATAAACCACAATATACAATGTGGGAAATAGCACTTTTTTCACATATACTCTCACACATTCCGCACACATACACACCATATACATACACACAAGAGCACACATATACCTTGTACACCTCACACCACATATATCTCCTCCCCACATCCACATTCACAATGATTTATTCAGCTTTCAATCCAATGGGAAGGAAGCTATATAACTCATGAAAATTGTACATAACTGTCGATACTAATTCCCAATAAATAGTGGTCACATAGTCATTTTGAAAAGGTTATTGTTACATTTCCCAATTTTTCTTTTCTTCTCTCCTTCCTATCACTAATCTCTTGGTTAAATTCAAGGCAAAACCCACCCTGGAAGTCTCTACCATGAGGTTAAGTTCTTCTGCTCCCTCTTGACCAGGATATGAGCTAAGTAAGAACCAAGTCAACTTTGTTTACTTTTGTTTCGTGTTGATTATTTCAGCTATGAAAAGTATAAAGGAGAAGGAAGTATATATATATATATATATATATATATTTTATTTTTTTTTACCAATTATTAATTACCAAGTAATTTACCAATTAATAATTAATTATTTGGTCTCCACTCAACTCAACTCATCTTTGAAAGTTCTTCAATGAATAATATTTAACACACAACTCTGCAGTTGTTATTTATTGACTCCACTTTGACATGTCAAGGTCCTGTGTTCTGGAGGTAGGAACTCTAGAATGGAGACTCTCCTCAACAGTGGAGATACAACCCATTAACAATTTATAGTCTTAGAAAACATTGTAAGACTCACAGATGCTCAGTAATTTGACTATGGTTAAACATACATTTGTGTATGTGTCTGTATGTCTTATATATAATATATATTATATAATACATGTATAATATATGTGTATGTGTGTGTGTGTGTGTGTATTCAGGAGGAACTGAGTTCAAATTTAGCCTCAGACACTTTTTAGCTATGTGGCCCTAGGCAAAGCCATTTATCCCCACTTTTTCAGTTATTCAGACTCCGTTTTCCCTCGGCAAAATAGGATAATGATAATAATAGCATCTAGCTCCCAGGATAGTTGTGAGGATAAAATTAGATACTATATGTAAGGTACACTGTAAACCTTAAACTGCTATATAAATGCTAGCTATTATTATTATTATTATTGTCTTTGTTATTATTGCGGAGATCATCACTATTATGTGGGCAGTGAGAAACCAAATGACAGTTCATCATAAGCTCCTTTTTGCTACACTGCTCTAGAACTAGAGTATTCACAAAATTTAAAATCACATTTCTAAAGAAAATAATAATGTATGAGGTAAACCTTACATTTATGAAAGGTTTCAAGGTTTATAAAGTACTTCCCACATATGAAGTACTTAACACAGATATAAATTATTCATATCTGTTTTGCAGATGAAAATACTGAGGTTCATAGAGGATATAGTAGTTCAGAAGAAATAATGCTAGATTCTGAATCAATCAAGCTGATTTGGTTTTTAGCTCTTCCACTTATTTTCCCCTTAATTCAGTATAATCATAGAATTAGAGCTAGAATGGACTTTAGAGTTTGTGGGATCCAATCTCCTCATTTTACAAATGAAGAAACTATGGCTTAGAAAGGTTATGACTTGTCCAGGATCACATCACACAGTCAGTCTCTGAGGTGGAATTTAAATTCCCGTCTTCCTGTCTTAAGCTCCTGTAATCTAGCCAGGGTGCCCATTTCATCTCTCTTGAACTTAATTTCTTAAAGAGAAATCATTGTACTCAAAATGGAAGTCTCTCTTCTAATTCTATATCTCAGCTATTATGATTCTAGAAGCAATAAATTCTCCAGTAATAATTTCTCTAGTAAGTGTCATTTCACAGAATCACAGAATTTTAGATTTGGAAAAGAATGAAGATGCCATTGAGTCAACCTCCCATCCCCAAAAGAGAATGCCCACTACAAGTTAGCTCAACTTGAATTACTCTCATAAGGGAGAACTTACCACCTCCCAAAGCAGTCTATCCCGTTTTGGATAGCTCTCACTATTGGAGAAGGACTGTAATCCCAGATCATTTGACTCCAGATCCTATATTCTTTTCTACCAAGAAGTGTTCATTGCACCCCATATCTATCTATTATAATTAGTCTTTTCTTTTTCATATAAGGTAACATTTGGAATCATCAGATATCTCCCTTTTTCTTCAAAGCAAAGTGGCAATACATTGACCTAAAATCAGAGTTAGATATGTTCAACCCCCTTCTATAGAGCAGTATCTATAAAAGCAAAGGATGGATATGACAGCTTCTAGCAGCCTGTGAGTCACTGAGATTATTGCTTTGCTCATTACAAGAATAGAAGAATGATCGAGATTTAATCTGAGATTCAGAAGGCAAAGTCAATGGGTTGGTTGCTCATAGACACTCAATGATTTCTCTATGAAGTGTCTCCTTAGATACCGTCAAATGAAATGACCTCAAAGGACCATACTATGTAGTCTAGGAAATCAAGGCATTTATATATATTTCACTAACATATACACGGTAAGTATAAAGATAAAACAGAATAATTAAACTTTAAAGGAATAACCTTATTCTCTTTCTTCTTCATACAGCCACATAAGAAGAAAAAGAAATTAACTACATATTTTCCATCCTGTCTCCCTTCCTCCCCACCCCATATCTGTCTCTCTATCTCTCTCTGTCTTTGTCTATCTCTTTCTGTTCTCTCTCTCTCTCTCTGAATTTGTCTATCTCTGTCTCTGCCTCTGTTTCTCTCCCTCCTTCTTTCTTTTCTCCCTCCTTCCCTCCTTGCCTCCCTTCTCCCCTCTTCATTTCTTCTCCCCCTTTTTATATCTGTCTCTCTCCCTCTCTCTGTATTTATTTCCCACACATTCTTATCTCTACCCTTATTTTCCCTTTTCTTCCTCTTCTCCCTCCTTTTGTCTGTTTCTCTTCTCATCTCTTCCTATGTTTCATCCTCCTCCTCTCTCCCTTTCCTTTTACCTCTCTCCCCACTTTATTACTCTCTGCCTTATATTTTTCCTGTCCTCATTCCTTCTTAATCTTCTTTCATGTCTGGTTGGTAGTGCCACAATATCACTAAACACAGTTTTCAGCTCATTATCATCCAGTGCTCTACTCCTACCAGTCTGTTGCCAAATCCTGTTGGTGGTGTTGCTTTTCCCTTTGTGACTGCAGAATTCCCTTTTTCATTTGTACCCCAGCTGAAGGTACAGTGGAAAAGGCTCTGAACCTGAATCACCATTCCACCTCTGCCATTTACTTACTACCTATAACACCTTAGGCAGGTACTTAATCTCCCTGGGTCTCAGTTGCCCAATTTGTAAAATCAGGGGTTAGATGAGATGACTTCTGAAGGGTCTTCCATCCCTAATCTAAAAACCTATAAAAATGCTTTCCATCATCTAGGTCTAAAAATCTACAAAATGATGAAATTGTATTGTTATATGCTGCTCTTCTTTGAATTCCTCCTCCTCCTGCTCCTCCTCCTCTCCCCTCTGTCTTCTGCCAAGAAACTGAGCCTTTAGCCACATCTATCAGGCTTCATCCCACCTTTTTTCAAAGCATCTCCAAGTACAGACATCAGAGTTTTTCCTCCCCTGTCACTCTGACCTTGTCAAATCCACCCCCACTTTTGGTCTGGAGGTCAACCTCCTGATGCCCAGGATTAACTTCCCTTTCTCTGCTTCAAAGCCCTTTCTCGGCAACCCCCACAATCACATAGACATCTTGTTCTCTCTCCTTTTAATCCCCTTCCTTCACCCTTTCTTTTCTCTGGGAAAATTTTTCTCAACATCTATTCCTTTAAATCCTTCCATTCCCAACTTGGACTCTTCTTCAAAGTGGCAAAATCCTCTCTTTTCTTTCCATCCAGCTAAATTGCTTTTTTCTGAACTCTGGAACATGGGAGCTTAGAATGAAGTGAAAGAGACCTTGGAGGTCTTCAAGTCAACCCCCTCCTTTTACAGATGAGACCCATAGAGGTCATGTGACTTGCCAGAGAGGGAGGGCACCCAGATAATGGGTAACAGACTTGGTATTTGAGTACAAAAGCTTCTGATTACAAATCTAAGGAGCTCTCTTTTGCATCATGCTGCCCTTTCCTATTTTAGAACTAGAAGAGACCTCAGAAACCCACCCCACCCCACCCCACTTTACACCAGAGGAAACTTAGGTCAAAAAATAAAGTCACTTTTCCCATATAATGGAGTTAATAGCAGAGCCTGTATTTGAACCCAGATCTCCTAACCTCTACCTCAATGTTTGTTTGTTTTTTTGTTGGCGCTACAGAAAGAGCACTGGATTTGAATTGTGAAGTCATGTGTTGGAATCCCAGCTTTTCATTTTACTATTTGTGTGATTCCAGATGAGTCACTTCTCTCTGAGCTGAAGTTTTCTCATCTGCAAAAGGGTAAACTAGATGGCTTCTAGGGTATATTCCAGGTTGAAATCTATAATCCTAGGTGTGTGAGTAACCTTAGATAATTAAATAAGCAAGAAAGCAATTATGAAGCATCTAGAGTTCTGAGAATGGTGCTAGAAACTATAGACAAAAAGAAAAAAAGAAAGAAAAAATGAGTTTACATTCCACTGTGGGGAAAGAACAATTTAAAGAGAGATTAATCTATAAGAAATACATATATTCAGAGAGAGGAGAGAGAGATACAAGGAGACAAGAGGTAGATGAGGGAGGGAGGGAGGAGGAGCATTTCTGGGGGAAAGTGGGTGCTAATAAATTCTGGGTTCTCAGTTCCCTTCTTTGTAAGAAGAGTTTAGACCAGATGACTTCTAAGGTTTCCTTCATGTTTAAATCTATGATCCAGTTACCCCAGTTCTTCAGATCTCAGTTTCTTCTTCTGAAAAAAATGAATGGGTTGGGCTAAATGACCTCTAAGGTGCCTTCTAATATTATAGCTAAGTATATAACTTACTACAGCTTCTTTGGACCTCAGTTTTCTCCTCTGTAAAAATGAAGGCACTGGAAGAGATGACCTCTAAATCTGTGACCCTCCAATCCACAATATAGTGCACTTTTAACTTCCCACACAAATTCTCGAAAGACATTTGTTCTCTCAACCCTGTCCCCACAGCCTTTGAAAGATATAAATCTACCCCATTCATTGTTTACCTGTGTGCTAGCTGCTAGTTCACTCTGTTCTTGTGTCCCTTCTGTTGATACATAATTTTTTTTTTCTGTATCAGGCTGTCAGCTCCCCCAAACTGAGAGGCCATCCCCTTTAGGCCACTTTCTAGAGTCCCATGTGCAAGTAGTTCCTTTATGAAATGCATGATGATGATGATAAAGACTGAATATCCTATGTATTTGTTCATGTTTACTTCTAGTCAGAATCACCTGGTTAAAAAGCAGCTTCTGAGTGCCCTGATCTCTCTCTAACCAACCAGGGGTCCTTGCAGTAACTAAGCCCATTTCTCACCTGGCTCTGGACTCTGCACAGCTAATCCAAGCAAAGAATTCCCTTTGAAGTTCACTGAAGCATAACTCATGGGCAAGCTCCATAGAGCAAGGGAAGAAAAAAAAATCCTAGGCTTCTTATTCTGCTTGTTTCTATATTTCTATGCACAACTAGGAATCCCACAACTTCAAGCAAGGGATCATGGATCAAGTTGGGAAGATGTGGCAGCATCTGGCAGATGACCAGCTTGAGGAGTGAAAGTATAATAGAAATTCATTCCATGAAAGTTATCATATTTTCTTCCAATTCCTTGAGATTATAAGCAAGTGGCTCCCAAACCATAAAGTACGTCCAGGGATTTAAAAACTATTTACTCAGCAGAAGACAAATACATTCTTTGACTATGTTACTAAGATCTTTTTTGTTTTACATATATAAATACATATACATATACTTGTATATACACACATACATAATGGGAGCATATGTTTGGTATTGTAAAGACTTCAGAAGTTATATACTACAGATACTGAACTTTATAGAAGAAAATGAGAAAATCAAAGGGATCCAGAGTTGCAATGAATCTTGATAGTTATCTACATCAACCCTGTCCTTTTATGTTTGAAACTGAGACCCAGGGAGATTTAATGACCTGTTTGAGATCACCCAGATAATTAGTATCAGAAGTCAAATTTAAGACCAGGTTTTGTGACTTCAATCTATTGACCAGGAGAGATTTTCTAAGAGTTGGAAGTACCTTTGAAAGTCATTGAATCCAGATCCTAGGCTGAACTTGGAGTTGCCTCCAAAACAGTCCCACCAGCAAGTTCCTGCTGTGTTCCATTTGTCAACCCCCTCCAAGGGTCTCAGAAGAGAATGAATCTGGACAATATGGCTTCCAGCTCCTCTCTAACTCTTAATCTGTAGTTTCCTGATCTATTTTGGAGAGATTAAATTTTCATGGAATTCTTTCCATAAAGTTAAAATATACCCCTCTCCTAAAATTAATAGACCATATTCACAGTCCTGCTTCTATCTTTGGAATTTTTCAGATTAAGTCTATGTCGTCCTTATTCCAATTGGCCAAAAGATCTATGATCTCATTAATTGGGCTATTTCCTTCAATAATTCAGACCTCAACCTATCCATGATTGACCATTTCTTGTGTCACTCATCCATATCTTCTAATAAATTCACTGCTTGGGACCTATTTAATGTGCCAGAGGCACTCTTGACATGAAATATATCTGACATTTCTATGGTGTATTACAGTTCATTTTATGTGAGCCTGAGAAGAACCTATGAGGTATAGGTTACTGGGTTGATCGATAAAGGGGGAAAAAAGTTATGAATGCTTACTTTGAAGATCCCTCAATTTTCTCAATGATGTCAAAAACTAGGTTATCTATTCTCAGTGTTGGATTTGGGAACAAAGAAGAGATTTTGGAAGGAAGTAAGGAACTGATCAAGAAGAGAAGAAAAATGGATTTTAAGGAGTAGCTAAGCTTCAGCTAAGATTTCTAGTAAGTGAAACCAGCTGAATCTCATAATCTACAGTGTTACTAAGCAGTCTTGGAATAAAAGCAAAGAAGTCATAGAGCAAAGAACCCTGTGGGTTGCCCAGGCATGTGAATCCACAGAGCAGGAATGACAGGTCAGGGAGGCAAGAGTTTCAAGGTAATAGTTAACAGAAATTGGCAGTCCAAGACTGAATATGGTGCCAAAAAGAAGTCAGGACAAGGAAGTTGGAATGAAAGAAGGCTATGGTAAGGACAAAGAATAAGGCTCAGTGTCAGTGAAGGCAAGAGCGATCAAAGATTTGGAGCCTGTGGTCAAAGAATGGAATTTGAAAGCACTGAATCTTGAAGGAGGTACAGTTCTGAAACTTGGTGAGGTAAATGCATAAATGTTTACAAGATACAGGAAAGTTGGTAAAATGGAGTAAGGAAAAAGTCAATCAGTCGATAAGCATTTATTAAGCATCTCTTCTGTGCTAAGTGCTGGAGATCCAAATCTCTTCTTCATTCCCAACTCCAACCCTGACAGATAAGTAAATAAAAAAACAAAAAAGATAAAAAGGATTTGTTAAGAGTAATATTTTTAAGAAATCAAGCCCAGTATTAGAAGCTGGGTCCTTTACTTTTAAAAAGTCTGTTGTTTTTATTCCTGAGCTAGATATGACTATTTCACCCTAACCTTCTAGAAGATTACAAAATCCCAGGACAAAGAACCTATGTAATCATCTCTGTGTCGTACTTGGCATGGAGATATGCCCAATATAGTAATGAAAATGTCCTGTAAGAATAGTGAGCTCTAGTTTAATTTACTTTGTCAGCATTGTGTTCTATTCTGGGCACATTTTTAGGAAAGACACTGAGATAAGCTGGAGAATATTCAAAGTGGGGCAATCTGGGTAGTGAACCATTAACATCTTGCCATAAGAGTGTAAATCAAAGGAAGTATGGTACTTTAGTTTGGAGAAGAGAAGAATGGGACAATGAAGGGGAAGAGGAAGGAAAGTAATCATAATCTTTAAGAATTGAAATGTCTTCTCTTACTCTGAATGACTTATAATGAAAATCCTACTTATACCCAGAGAAGGAACTGATTGCCTCTGACTACAGATTGAAGTATATTCTCATTTTCTCATTCTCATTCATTCATTCTCTCTCTCTCTCTCTCTCTTTCTCTCTCTTCCCCCCTCTCTCTCTCTCTCTCTCTCTCTCTCTCTCTCTCTCTCTCTCTCTCTCTCTCTCCTCTCATCTTTTTCTCTTTTTTAACTTAATTTTTCTTAAGTAGTTTTTTAAATTTTATTTAGAGTGGGAAATCTATGTTTTTTTTTCACAACTTGACTTTTATGGTAATGTTTTGCATAACTTCACAAATTGTTTCTTGTGAACTCAAGAACTTTAAAATGTAAAACAATTTTTGTTTTGAATATAACTGGGGAGGAAATATTAAATAAATAAAATAAAACATAAAACATGAAAAAATGCCTTCCCTGAGTACACCAAGAAGAGTTACCCTGGCTTTGTTTGGCCGAGGAGACCGAGAACCTAGAAATGATGCACAGAAGCTTAAGCGTGGGCAATTTTGGATGATTATAAAGAAAATATTTTGAGCTATTGCAATGTGAAATAATCTTCCTTGGGAAGTAGAGTGTCTTCCTCACTATAGATTTCCAAGAAAAAGTTGGAAGATCATTTGTTGTGTATGTTTATAGGATTCACTCTTCTTCATATGTGGGATTTACAAGATGACTCCATTCTATGATTCTGTGGGACCCAGTCAGGTTAGAAATATTCCTATTCAGAATTCATTCAATCTTTCAATTCCTGGTTTTTGAGAAGTATCATAAAAGTTATTGAAAAGTACCATTAAAAAATCCCACAGATCCTGCATTATAAAGATTGTTTAGTGATCAATAATTAGAAATAACTTTTCAACAGAGTTTAATAAATATTTATTAATGCACTTCTATTTTTAAAGGTTTTGAACCTTTCCTGAGTCATCAACCTAATCAACTGCATAAGTATAAGATGTTTGAAAGGGCAAAATCACTAGTTCACGTCAAAAAGATTTTGGGATTTTACAGGAGTGAAAATTCAGCATAGGTCAAATGCAGGAGTCAACTCAATCTGAGGTTCCCTTAAAAAGAAAGGCATCATGTCTAGAATAAAAAAAGGTAATTCTCCTACTGTACCACATATAGAATTCTAAGTTCTATTTTGAATGTAATATTTTAAGAATAACAAAGATAATCATGGAGGGAGATTCTTTTCATTTCTCAACTGAGCATTATGATTAAAATTACTTTTTTCAGCTGAATATCCTACAAAATAATTCCCTAAAACAAACATTTTCCCCATTCCAAGATCAAATATTGCAGGAGACAGAAATCAGAAGATTTTGGTTTATGTTGCCTCCAATGCTACTTGTCTGACTGGACAAATAAATTTGGCTGCCTTCACCTGTATTTTTACTAATAAGCTTAGGGAAGAGGGAAAGAGGAAGGGTATTATGAGTCAGGCACTGTGCCAAATATTATCTCATTTGTAGATATTTATTTCTATTTCATGATTGAGGAAACTGATCAAAGAGAGGTTAACTTTTTTTCCTTCTTTCTTTCTTTCTTTTTTTGCTGAGGTAATTGGGGTTAAGTGACTTGCCCAGGGTCACACACTAAGATGTGTTAAGTGTCTGAGATTAGATTTGAACTCAGGTCCTCCTGACTTCAGGGCTGCTGCTCTATCCACTGTGCCTCCTAACTGCCCCGAGCGAGCTTAATTAACTTGCCCAGGATTATACCACTAATATGTGTCTGTGGCCAGATTTGAACTACTGCCTTCTTGACTTCAGGTCTAAAGTCTTATCCAATGTACCATTTCATTGCTGCTAGGGGATTGGATTAGATGGCAGCTGAAGTCCCTTTTAGTTTTAACCATATGATCCTATGATCCTATACACCTACCTAAGTCATTTCAGATAGTCACACAACACAGGCAACATTCATTGTATCATTAATATAATTCCCCAAATGAGGAATTGATTGAAGTAAATAGACTCCCTAGCAATTGCAAGATCACTGACAAAGCTTTAAACAAATGACCTAGAAGATGGTAGGCAAATCACCATCAACAGGAAGACTATTCTGAATGAATACTCAATGAGAGGGAGGAAGAAATTGTAAGGTTTGCTGAAAGGGAGAATGATAACGACAAAAGGGATAATATGGAAAAAATGTTATCTAACATCAAGCAAAGGCTAAAAGGTGGAAATGGTAGAAAACCCAGGGATCTCGACCTTCTCAGCCTGAAAAAGTCTGAAAAGCAAAGAAACAAATTTCTAACTACTTTATAAGCTTTGAAAATATGCTGACTATTGAATGATTGCATGTAGAATTGAATCTGAGGCAGTCAGATTGCTCATGATATTTCAAATAAATAAAGACCTCTAAGAAGAAAGGTATCTATTTCATATACATTTGTTTTCTTAAAAATGTCTATTCAGTGGCATGTATGGTCTCAACTTTCTATTTTGTTTTCTTCACATGTAAGAGTTTAGATTAGTCTTTTAAAATTAAGATCAGTAATGTGGTTTCCTAATTTCTACCACCTTAGTTGCGAATGTTTTGGAAGGGATTCTAGGCAGCGAGGTTACACAATGGGTAGTATATTAAACCATGAGTCAGGAATATCTGAATTCAAATCCAACCTCAGACACTTACTAGATGTGTGACTCTAGACAAGTTACTTAATCTGTTTGCTCAGTTTCCTCAATGATAATAGCATCTACTTCCCTGTGAGTATCAAATGAGATCATATTTGCAAAGCCCTTTGCAAATCTCAAATCACTATATAAGTGCTCATGATAGTGATGATTATCTCCAAAGGAGATCAGAATCTGAATCTGGGGCTGGAGCTCCAAGTGATCAACTTCTCTCAATTTTCAGATGGGAAAACTGAGGACCAGAGAAATAAAATGGCTTGTCCAGGGTTACAAAGAGGCAAAGCTATGAGGAATCAGAACATAAGACCTCTTCCCTCCAAATCAAATACTCCTTCCATTACACTGGGTTCAACTGGGATGACTTTGGGATCTTATCCAACTCCAGATCTGTATGATTCACTCATTAGTATCCAGGGGGAAACATTTCCTTTGAAGGATGAAAACTTCTCACCCCTATCTCCAAAGAGCAAGATACAAAGAGCTACAGTATCAATGGCCGCCAAACACCACACACCTAGGGAGCAGACAACAATGCTACAAGTTTCTTATTTCAGGGAACCAAAGGCATTTGCCAATCCAATGGGGGCAGGAGTACAAGTGTACGATGTCTCCACTGTCAATATCAGTTTCATCGGGTGGCTGGTGAACCATGGTAGAAGCAGTGAAAAGACCACATTTACTTTTAAAATGTAAGTGTATTTCATCCAGCATCCATTTAATCTGTTTCCACATGGCGAGACTAGCTAAAGTTTATATGCTTTACAATTTACAAAGCACCTTTCTCTTAACCATCGCCATCCTGAATAGGTTTAAAGCACATTATTATTGCCCCTTTTTTTGCAGATAGGGATACTGAGGCTTAAAAGAGATTAAATGATTTTATCCTAAGTGAAATCTCCAGATTTCTTGCTTCATGCTAACCTTTATTTGAAATGATGCTTTCTTTGGTGGGTGGAAAGTGCAATCTTTCAGCAGGGGAATAAAATCCAGAGCAAGAACTCACAAGGTCAGAGATACTGTTGGAGACAGCTTTGAACACAGTTTGCAATCATGCATAACGTGTTAGCGGCTTGTCTTCTTGGAGGAGTAAGGAATTTGGAGTGCTTGAAAACAGAGATATGTACAGCTATGGAGAGTGCTTCTGAAAGCTGTGTGATTTTTGAGTTAGGTCTACATTTTGGCAGAATGTTGTGAACTAGAATTTGAACAGGGAACAATCGCTCCCTCCACACTCCCCACAATTTCTTCCTAATGTGTGATATATCTAAAAATACAGGACATGGTTATAGAGCAAAGAGTTTTGCATGTAAAATTGAAGACTGTGGATTGAAATACTGGCTCTATAACATGGCACTTATAGCGCTGGGTCATTCATATCATTTTTCTAAACCTCAGTTTCTCCATCTGTCCAACAAAGCACTTAAAGATTTCTAAGGTCTCTTTTACCTCTCAACCCTTTGATCCTATTATCAGTAGTACTTATGAGCTATTTTAAGAAATTTAATCTTCTCTATTGGATTATTACTGTCAAGATTCATGAAAAATGCCCCAATTCATTTTCAAGGATTGATATTGATTATCATTATTGTTCACAGCATGAAAAAATCAATATCAGATTCTTTGAACCCAATTAATATTCTAGATTGTTCGTATTGTGGTCCACCATAATTCTGAAGCATTTACATTTTATTGTATTTGCTAATTGTTCCAATAAGGCTGTTCTTGTCTCCATGATTATACTCTAAGTTTCTTGGGGGCAAAAGGTCAGGTTCTCTATTTCGTGTGCATTTTTCACAGTGTATAATACTGTTCTAGACATGTGGGAAGCTTAAATAAAAGCTGAGAAGAAAAGGATCAGAAAGTGAGAAGCAAAAAGGAGAGAAAGAAAAAGGAAAAGAGAGGAGTAAATTAAAGAGAAAATAAGGAGGGGAGGAGAAATGTGAGAGAGAGAGAGAGAGAGAGAGAGAGAGAGAGAGAGGGAGGGAGGGAGGGAGGGAGGGAGGGAGGGGACAGGGAGGGAGAGGAGGGGACAGGGAGAGGAAGGGAGGAAGGAAGAAAGAAAATGAGAATGGGGTTGGAGGAACAGGGCCAAAGGCAAGGGAAAATAATGAAGGCAGAATAGAGTGTTGAAAATAGCAAAGCAATCTTTTACCAGTCTTTTATCATATTGTCTTTAGGACTAAACAAATTCCATTTCAGAGATAAATAATATGTACTAGTACAGCTATGTTTTAAATTTGGGTAAAAAACAACTAAAACCACATGGAAATTGCAATACTTCTTAATTATTTTCAAAATGGTTTGCTGAGTAACTTGTTTATACCTTGTGAAGAGGTACTAGAAACTACTTCACAAGTGAGTTGCCATGTTTAATTAAATGCCTTTATGAGGAAATATTTAAATATCACATTAGGCAGATAGATAATCATTGGATTAATTCACTTCATTGAATGGTGATCCTAGTATAGGTAAGAAAAGGTAGGAGGGAGGGACAACATATGACACCTAAAATTTGGGAACTAATGTTTCTAGCAATTGGAAACATTTAAACATTGTAGTAACTAGAAATTATTTTTGCCTAGAACAAACATCAAACACCTCCTGGGAAAAGCCCATTGCCATTTTGGAAGAGTAAGGGGAAAGAGATGGAGACCCTAACAGTGGTTCACTATCTAGTACCTTGTTTTCAGACTAATGAATTTCTTTCTCAGAATTTGCTAAGCTCTATTGTTTCTATGCTGCTGAAGGATGATGGTGAATTCTATCTGTACCTATTAAATTGAGGGTGCAGGCTAAATCCCCTATTACCTCAGTCTAGTTATGACTCAAAGCTTAGCTACAAATACACAGCCAGCTCTACATAACATGATATGTCAGCTTCCCAGCAATGATTCTATATCTTCTATATTTGGCAATGGCTCTTAAGACACTTATTTCATACATTAGAACCTCAGGACATTACCACATCAACAGGATCTTAATGTCAGATATATTATTTGCATAAATATCTACTTCTGGGGATTTTGCTTACCACTCAAATATTGCACCGGCCTTTATAATTTTTGAAATTAAAAATGGAAGGCTCTCTAACATTAAATTATTTTTGTAAATGTCACCAAATGGAACCATTTCTTAAAGATCAACAGCATCATTCTGCAATATGCCTGAAAACTGAATGATATTTTTCTTGAATCATTTATATCATCTTTATTTATAAATTCCAGAGCCAACTAAGTAGGTACAGAGGAAGACAGAGCTTTATTTTGCATCATAAAGTCATTTGTTTAGACAATAAAATGAACTTTAAATGTATAATAGTAGCCAAGGTAAGATTTGCAAAGTGATTTATATAGAAAACTCATTTGATACTAACAACTCTCCCCATTTTACAGATGAGAATACTGAGGCTGAGAAAGTAAGTGATTTGCCTAGAGCCATACAGGTAGTCAGTTTCTGAGGCAGGATTCAAATTCAGGTCTTCTTTTCTCCAGTTGCAATATTCCATTGCCCTGCCTCGTAACATGTATAAAGGTCTCATAATTTGGAGAGCAAAGGCTCTACCTTCAGAATGATAAACTACCCAGATCAGATATATCTAGACATACATATATAATGTGTGTATTTATATATACACACATAGGAGAGATTTCCCACAGTTAATGAAAATAAATTATAGTGTCTATTTTATAAATATAACATGATGTCATAATAGAGGCTGTAGTTTTAGTAATTGGGGCAACTGATCTTAGTCTCTATCCTCAAATTGCCTCATTGCTATTCTCTTTCTTCCCTTCCTCTCTTTTTGCCTCTCTCCCTCCCTCTCCCCTCTCTCTGTCTCTCTTTCTCTGTCTCCCCCTCTCTCATATGTGTGTGTGTTTCTTTGTATCTTCAGTACTTATTACAGTACTTTGTAGGCATAGTGCTTAATAAGTAATTGTTGGGTTGAATTAGATTGACTATATAATCTCCCAGGTACAATGTAAACTGCTCTTTTTTTTTTCCTTTCTATCTTCACATTTCCAGAACCTTACACAGAGTAAGCACTTAATACACATCCATTAAATTAAATCAAAACTGAATTTCCTATCTTAGAAGGTGTAAAATTTTGGACTTAATATTCATTAGCACTGAATGAAAAGCTCAGAGATAATCCACACCCATTACTCACTTGGTCTCAAGAGCATTTTCCCAAATACTATCCTGATGCACATAAGGCACAAGTGACATTTTTCTACTTGGACCTCACATAACACTTTCTATCTTCTAAATTTCTAATCATTTTTTTATTTGGAATCATCATTATTTATATATGTGCCCTATAGTTCCTATTACTGTGTATACTCCATGGAGACAGGTATAATGTTTTACTTATCTTTGTTACACTCACTGCCCACACACATACATGATCCCTAAAAGTGCTCTTTACATATAGTCAAAGCTGAATAAATATTTGATCTGAACTGAATCAAAATCAGTCAAAGAACAACCAACATTTATTAGGGCCTCCTGCAAAAGAGAGTTCAAACTAACCAATTAATGAATTAACTCTTTCCGTTACCTTATGCGTTCAAATCCCAATTCTGCCATTTATTATCTATGTGACTGTGGCCAAGTCACTTACTTGTCTGCATCTGTTTCCTATTCTGTAAAATGAGGGGGCTGATTAGATGACTTTCTAAAGTCTGTTCTACCCTAGGTCTACTATCCTAGGATAAGATTCTATATTGACAAGGCATTATGGGAATGAACAAAAAAAGTCTCCTGCTATGTTTTCTTACTTGATACTGTGGCAGGACAGGAGATAGAAATTAAGGGAATTGATAGCTAGAACTGAATTTGTTTGATTGACTTGGGACAGCTTTGGAGCACTAAAGACTTTTCTAGCAGGTAACTAAAGCTACATCATTCCTAAACCAAGTGAATTGGTACACTTTTCCTCATTGGATAGCTGAAAGTTAACACTGAGACTTACATCAATGGCAATAAAGTTGAGAGTTGAGTGTGAAAAGAAAGCATGGGGTTGAAAATAAGTCACAAGAGTCAATGCCTAGAATTAAATTGCATTTGTTAGAGCCTCCAGCTCTTATATTGACAAGAGAAATGGGAAGGTGGCTGGTGAAGAGGAGTGACGGGTTGATTAATTTACCGTTGTTTTTCCAAACTAAGAAAAGCACAGATATACTTTCTTCAGTGGGAAACTAGATGGCCCAGGGCTAGAGCACTAGACTAGGAATTAAGAAATCTTGTATTCCTGAATTCAAATCTGGCCTCAGACACATAAACAGTTCTGTGACCCTGGACAAGTCACTTAACCCTGTTTGCCTCAGTTTCCTCAATTATAAAATAAGGTGGAAAAGGAAATGACAATTTTCTCCTGTACTTTGCTAAAAAACTGAAAATAATAAGTCTTCAAAACTCTCACCTTTACTCATAATTTTATGTGGGATACTGAGATTCCAATAGAGAGGCAAATTTTTGTTCAGACCCTTACTTACCTTTGTCCCATTGGCTTTTGGGTTTAAGACCTTCATCTAAAAGTAGGAATAATGGACTTTAGACCCTGATGTAATAATAAGATTTTTTGTCTCTGTTGGGGTATGAGCTACTTAAGTGCTACATAAAATGTATGCCCTTGCTTGAGCTTAATGTTAGAAACATGGATTTATGGGTGCCATTTAAATCAATCATTATTATTTACTGACATCCTCTATGATAAAGTACTATGCTAGGCACTTTGGGATTAGTATATAACAAATTAAAGATATGCCTTTATAGAACTTACAAACTAATTGGCAAGACAAGTGTTGGGTTAGGGTTGAATTTTATCATGTTTCTGGTGTGGGCATCTCCCAGAGAGATAGGGGGGAAAAATCCTCCAACAATGTAAATTAGAACCTGCTCTATAACTTAGTTCTATTAATAATAATAATAGATAACATTTATTTAATGAGATTTGCAAAGTGCTTTATATGTATTATTTCATCTGGTCTCAGAAAGACATTTACACATGAATAGTTAACCCAATAATTGGACAATCAAATGAGTGGCCTAATTAATAAGTACTTTGTAAGGAAGGAGTGTGGCCTTGTAGAAAAACCCCTGATTGGTGGATCAAGGGAGCTGGGTTCAAATACCTGTATAAGCCTGGGCAAGATATCTCATATCCCTGGGCCTCAGGTTCCTCATCTGTAAAATAAGACAATGGAACTAGGCAGCCTTCGAGATCCTTTTCAGTTCCAGGTCTATTATATTATGATCAAAAGAAGTAGAGACCATTGAGGGGAGAGGTTGGAATGAGAGGATAGAGATTAGGACAGTCGGGGAATGCTTCTCTGAGTAAATAAGGATTTTAGCCTGGGCTTAAAAAATCATGAGGTTCTAAGAAAGTGTAGTGAAGGTGTTATGACATGTGGAGATAATGGCATATGCAAAGGCAAGAGGATTAAAAAAGAAAGAAAAAAAGGTATATTTTCTGGAGGAAATTAATAGATCAGCTTCGTTCCTGTAGAGGGTTCATGTCAGAAAGCTGGAGCATGAACAAGTTGGAAAAGTAGGCTGAAAGTGGAGGCCTTCAAAAAGCCAAGCTAAAGATTTTTTTTTTTTATGAACATAGGATCATTCAATTCAGAGCTGGAAAAAACCTTGGAAATCAGCCAGTGGAATCATCTATTTTATAAATAAAGAAACTGAGGCTTTCTCAAAGTCTTATATCTCCATGTTAAATACCAAAACAGGGACTGAATTTTATCTTGGAGTGAATAGAGAGCCCCTAAATTTTTTTTGATAAAATTGGGGGAGGGATGTCTCAAGAGACAGAGACACTTCATCTATAAAGAAAACGGCATATAGTTTAGGGACTAACTAGGTGATATTGACCTAGAAGAGTTATAAGGAAAATGGAAAGGGAAGGATATATGTATGGTGTGTCACTGAGATGAAGCCACATTACTATCTCTCCTAACATATACTAGGTTATAAGTTTAGAATTCAAAGAGATGTTTACAGGCAATACAGCTGTGTGCTAAGTGTTTAACTGATTCTCCAAAAAATTAACATAAGGAATTTTTTAAAATGAATCAGCATTATTAATATTTTCTCTATCACTTTCTTAAATCTAGAAAATTTACAAAAGAATAAATTGAGCCCGGATTTATAGTGTTTGCCAATTTCCAAGTTATAAATACTCACTGAAAATTTAACAATCAAGTCTCTTGAATTGGGTCAGTGGGCTCTATCATACTCTTGGAAATCTAGTTCTCATTTTATAGAGGAGGAGGCAAAAGCCCCGGAAGGTGATAACTTGTCTAAAATAACACAGATAAGAAGACACAAAGCCAATATTCTGCCCCAAACCATCTGACACCAAAGTGTCACTCTTTCCAATGATTTTTCCACCTCACCTCAAATTCCTGTGATATCTGCTAGGGCACTAAATTAATACACAAAGAACGACACAAGTAATAACAAGTCACTCGATGATGCTCTTTCAATACTCGCTTTAACAGATTGTCTATAAAATACTACTTTCAATCATATAAGAAGATTATAATGTACTCAGTGAACTCTAGAACCCTGACCTGTATCTGCTAACTACTTTCTGTTCTGTGAGAAAACTGCTAATTCTGAACATTCTTTTTTTTTCTAAGATAAGAGCACATATGTTGCATTTTCCTTTTTATTTTTTCAAACCATTGACCTCTCTGTGATTTTTTTACACCATATTTAGATAATAAATGCAACTATCAGAATCAGGCATATATAATTCTAGAATTTAGGTACCATGTAATTTGCTTTGCTCAATAAAGCTAATTAATCAGAAGATAAAGCATACAGACAAGCACACACATCTAACTATTTTGATTTGGAGATTGTAAAACTTCATTTTTGAGAATTCCACATTGTTTTAGTACACGCAATAACATGGAAATTGTCACATTACCTTCTTAAAGCAAGGAGGATGAAGGCACTTTCGTTGACCTAGAGACATGTGCAAACAGGTCAAGCAGATTATCCCTTGACAAGCCACCATTTTTCAGACGCCATTTTGCAAAGAACTGCCAATATCTTGGAATGTCAATAGAAAACTTCCATAAAACTTCAGATATTTTCAAAGCACTGAAGTTTTATGATTGATCTCTTTTTGAATTTTTTTTCAACTTTACTAGGATCCATCATTATTGTAAACTTTATTACAAACTAAAATATTCTGTAGGAGTTTAGTAAAGTTCCCATGCCAAAAAAAAAAAAAAAAAAAAAAATAGAGCAAGCTCTACCAATAAATTAGATGAGAGCAAGATAAAAGCATAGATTTAGATTTTGAAGAGAACTAAGACATCTCATGTTACCGATTAGGAAACAAGTTTGTTTTGACAACCCAGTCATTTGGTCAAACAGCTTCCGCAGTTTATTCCCTACTTCTAATCAATGCCTGAGTCAGATAGGAAAATCTTACTCCAAAAAGACAAAGAAATTAAATCCCAGCAAGCGGAACAGCAATACTTAGTCAATTGAGCTACCTATTTGTCTTGCCATAATAGTATTTGGAGGGGAAGATTAATTATAGAAGGGAAGTATGATTCGAGTACAGCTTGGTCACATCCTTGAAACTTTTCTGGGGAGCAAGGCAAGAAAATCAACAATAAATGAAAAGGGATTGGCTTTATTGGTACCACAATAATAAATCATTTTAAAATGGCGTCTGAGTATAGTGGTGCCTTATTAACAGCAATTCTATACTCCAGCTTAGTTCAAAGATTCCTGAAAGATGTAGCTATTTGTTTCTTGAATTTCAAGCTGTCCCCCAACCCCAAATAGCCAGTTACTATCTAGAATAAAGCCACCTAGAAAAGAATGACTTTGTAGAACTTCTCCAGAAATGATATTCAAGAGGATTTCCATTTATTTTGCATGAAAATTGACATGACAAGGTGTCACAACTCCATTTCCCCAAGAGGCTGATTCTTTATAAACTGTATCACTGGGATTTTATTTATGGACCCATCTTTGGAAGGAATCCGGATGCTTAGACACTTAGGGTAAGGCTGGTGATTTGATCTAAGCAAGATCTACCCTTACTCACTCATAAATACAGATTTAAAAAAACACCACTACACAGTTAAATAGGGATATGTATAACTTAATCTGATTTTAAATAGGGAAAACACATGACAAAGCAGGAAAGAAGAATAAAATCAATTTTAGGAGAGATTAGGGAGCTGTTCCTTCATCTTTTTCTGATTGTCTATAGCACAAACTCACACACTCCAGAGTCCTCCCTGCTACATCCATATAATACCTTCAAAGAGACTGAATTCTATAATTTCCACAAGGTAATATCAGAGTAAAATTGGAATAAGCACCTATTGTTTGCAGCTATAGTTATGATCTGCAGTGCTTCAAGAAGTCAATAAAGCTTCCTGGCCTGAGTCAAATGGAAGCAGACTTTTCTGAAATAACTTGTGTCAGGCAGGAGAAAGCAACATCCAGGTAGAAATAATTACTGGCCACCCCCACTCCCAATGTTATTACCACTTGAAAGCTGGCTAGAATGAGTCCTAACAACATTCTGTTTAGGAAGAGATATTACAGAACGACCATTAAAATGCTTTATTCCACTCCTATTACCCCTTAAAGTGGGAATGCCATTATAGGCCTTTTCCTTGTATTCTTCAGTGTCTGAATTTAATCATTTCAGAGAATTGATTTATAACTATGCAATGTCCATTATAATCTTGGGGAATAACACTTGAGCAAATACCAACATGAAATTTGCATTCTATTTTATACACGTATGGCTATAGCAACATATATCTTCCTATGCTTACTATTAAATATTTCTTAGTACACTGATGATCCATGTGCAATTTGCCTTCTTGAAAACCTGAGTTGCTCTTAACTCCTCCTATCCAGCCACAAGCTATATAAAAGTCTACTTACATTAAAATTCTGCTGTCCACACCCCACCTCCAGCCCCCTATCTTCCAAATTCAGTCTCTTTGAAAATCGATTTCGGTGACAATTATTACCTGTCTAACCTGTTCTGAAACTTTTTTTTTTTATTTCTATGGTAGTAAATCTTTATTTAAAGCTTTCAGCACAGGAGGACTGATTTCAATATGTTCTGTCAAAATAGTAAGCACCCAGAGAGGTGTTGATTCTTCTGCAAATTGGCAATGAGATGAATGAAAACCAGATTAGACAGATTAAAATAACTTTTACTCATCTCAGAGACTCAGTATTGCTTTAAGTAAATAAAGATCATTATTTTTAAGGGGGGTGGGGGCAACCCCCACCACCAAGGACCTATGCTTTGTTATTCTTATTGAAAAGTCTTTGTTTTGAAATCGATTTACTTTTTAAAAATTTGTTATTTTATTTTCTACATTTTTAATAATCTAATTTTTTGAAGTGTTCCGAAAAGACTTTCATGTTGATATTTACACAAGGATAAAATTTCAATTAAAAATATTGAGCTGTTGCTTTCACAATACTACCACTAATGAGAGAGGGGGTGGGGAGGAAACCACCTTGATATTAGGAATTTCTTCCCTTATTAGGAGACTATTTTTCCCTGGGGGCAATCCATGTAGTCAGTTCAAAAAAAAAAAAAAAAAAAACATTAGTACTTTGCTTAATAAATAGCCCCCTGCCCTCTATAGTTATCTTTGTGGCAGAAGTAAGTGTATAAGCAAGAAATTACTTCTTGGATATCTATTCTTTCATCATTATCTTATTAGCTAAGTATGTATATATGATAACATAAATTAGCAATTTCTAATGGAACAGGGGAAAGTGTAATCTTTCTGATCTGCTGAATGTTGTTCTGTATCTCATGGCCTCTCAATTGCATGAGTTCCTTTCTAACAAGTCTTCATAATACTGGGACGTCCAAGCCCCATTAGCTAACACACAAGCAGAATGGTCTTCCCTGACTCGAAGATGAGATAGAGCCCCATTCAAAGACCTTCCCTCAGATGGAAACGAGTGGATCGGTTACCTTTCATCCAGCCACCACACATTTGCCTCTACTGCTTTTAAGCAGCTGGGGATAATAATGTGGCAGCCAAAACTCAACCAAGAAAACTCCTAATTTTTTGCTGGTTTGTTGTTCTGTCTATCTTATACAACACATGTAGGTTGAGGAAGCACTCATTTAGTTCTAAAGGGAGATGAAGGTAAAGAGAGAGCTTTTAATTGTCAATCTACAAGCATATCCCAGTCTGGGTATCAGCCAGGTTATAGGCAAATGCAGGAGAAAGAGACCCCCCAATATCCTCCGCCTTACTCCAAGTGACAGTGGACCCGCTATAAGAAAAAGATAGCTGTTTGTGGAGGCTAGCTTGTTCCATACCATTAACTCAGAACAAAACATATTTTTAGTGGGACAGCAGTGTTTACTTGTAAGAACTGATGAATTGCATAGCACCATTTATCACGAGCAGACAAAGGCATCCAGGAGCAATTCTGGACATAAATCAAGGTGCATGCCCCTAAGTGAAAAAAAAAGGACTACTTAAGTCCCTAAAACTGTATAGATTGGGGTCAGCCTGGTCATAGCAACCAAGAGCGGTCCTCTGGGCTCCAGGAGGACCTAGCAACCAACAAATGAGCTCAGATCTCTTTTCATCTCCATTGGTGTGAAAGACAAAATTAAAAAGATTAGATCACCCTGCACCCATGACAAAGGACTCCACAATGAAAAAATCATCTCTCCCCTTTGAATCACATCAAATAAATAACCTTCATCCCTCCTATAATGAACAACTTTCAAAGTAAATCGAATCTCCATAGGGCTGCTTTCCCTTGCTTTTCCTGGATTTGCATGACAATATTACACAGGAAGCGCAGAAAGGGGCTTGTAAATGGGAAACCCAGCATCCAAATGCATCTTATGCCCACTGTATATTTCAAGTATTCCAAATCACCTTCCCTTTACTCTTCATTGGAACAATGCATTCTATCCCAAACAAGCACAAGGCTTTTTTTTTTCCCCATTATGGGAGACGAAAGTTTGAATGCTATGATTTGGGGTTTTTGTTTTGCTTTGTGGTGGAAGGGAGGGGAAGATAATCCCCAAAATGGGGGGAAATGGGGTCCTTTTTGGTAGATGAAATCTGAAGGACGCAAAATGACTTAACCCCCAAATTCCACACCTCCAGTAATTTTTCCCCCCTTTTTGGATGACAAAGAATTCTTTTCTTTGTACTGGCTAGGCTAGATTCTTTGTTCTTCCAGCAAATTTTCAGGCTCCTCGTGTCCAAAATTTTCCTAGGTTGCTTTGGAGGAACACACATTTGCCATTTTTTTCATTCATTATCTGGCATTTCCTTGAAAGTATATGCATTCTCGATTGGCGTTGTCACAACAGGAAGAACATTTTATGAATTTCAGCATGCTCCGTGATCATCTTAGCATTCTCCCTCTCTTTTCTTCTCAAACTCACCTGGGCACTCAAAATAAGGAACTAAGCTATCAAAATAATGCATATCTCCCCCTACCCCCAAACTCCAATTTAATGCAGAGTGTTCCAAACCCAAAGGGTTCAAATTAAGAAGGCTTACACCTCCGAGAACAAACAGAATCGCATAATTTCATCCTTCTGCAGCAGCTCACGTAGACAGGACCATTTGAACCCAGCAGGGTTTCTCATTAATTTTTAAAAGTCTCTGACCCCAGTACAGTTAAGAGTGTAAAAATAATTAGAAATTAAGGATGAGAGAACACTGCTTTAATATTCCATGGTGCTGCTAGATGCTGGATCCCCTGACCATAGCCAGGGACATGCATTAAGCATCCTTAAATAGGGACCCCCCCCATCAGAAATTTAAACTGCTTGGTGAATGTCAGGAAAATTGATCATCGCTCCATCCAGCAGAGATCTTGCCTGGATTCCACTCCTACCCCCCACGACTATAGTAACACAAAGCATTGAGATTACAGGTTTGCAGACACAGAACAGAACGGAAGAATAGTTCCCTGATAAAATATTGCTATTCAAAGGCACATTTGAGACCACACCATTTCTAACCCATTAATAAGGATACGGCGTTTTGAATTCAAAGGTACAAAGAGTCTTTCTTACCTAAAACTTGTCAGAAGGAAGGTCCTTCTCCATTGTTGTCACCTCCAGTGCCCCCTCCTGCCACCATGGAGACTGGGTCTGCTGTGTTTACGGCTTCCTTGCCACAGTTACAGCTGTGATAGTAATCTGCCCCGTGTAGAGAAGCGAGGAGGAGTGGATAGGAAATAAGAGTGTGTGTGTGTGAGAGAGAGAGAGAGAGGGAGAGCGAGGAAGGGGAGAGAGAGAGAGAGAGAGAGAGAGAGAGAGAGAGAAGGAGAAGGGGAAGGAGAGGGGAAGAAGAGAAAAGAGAGAGGAGAGATAAAGAAAGGCAAGGAAGAAGAGAGGGAGATAGAGAGAAGAGAGAAAGGAAAGGAGAAAGAGAGGGGTAGGAAAGGAAGGGAAAGGGAGAGAGAGAGGGAAAGAGAAAAGGAAAGAAAGAGAAGGGGAAAGAGAGAGAAAGAAAGAAGGGGAGAGAGAAGGAGAGAGGAGAGAGAGAGAGAGAGAGAGAGAGAGAGAGAGAGAGAGAGAGAGAGAGAGAGAGAGATTGTTAACTTCAAGACTGGGAACCTAAAACCTCAGGCCAAGTCAAGGCTGAATGGAAAGGATCAAAGTCCTGTCCTTCATCAAGAGAGCAGACAGATTTTCCCCCCACTGAAAAGTGGGCCTGTCATTAAGGATTCTTACTAAGAAACCTCTCACAGAGGCAGACCTTCTCCAGGCTGCTAGTGGCTGCCCAGCAGTCCGTGCAGAATGCAGGTACCTATTGTTCCAGAGACAGATATGTAGCCAGCCAGTCAGACTCTGACAGATCTCAGCAAACCAGTGAGCCTGCCTTCATTTTAACTCTTTATTTACTAGTGCTTTTTGGTCCAGCACAAAGGTCTACTTATAATAACCCATGGTGGAGGGAGGAAGTCATTTCATCATTTCATTTGCATTTGATTGTAGCAAAAGAACTCTTCATATGGGTGGAGTTTTGGATTTGGGGTTTTTAAAGATGGATTTTAAAATATTTTTGCTTCAAACATCTCAAATATGCAGCAAGAAAATTTCTTTCCGTTACCTTCACTAACAATATCCAGTTTATAAATGAGACATCAATTAAGACAATGAAGCAATGCTAATTTTTCAGAGAAAGATATATGAACTGGAGTCACCCCAAAGTAGCCTCCCAGAGGCCTCTTGGCCTCTGAACCATTGAAAACATGGAAATCAAGAGTTTCTGGGCTAGGTCACTTGATCACATAATTTTTTTCCCAGAGATCAACAACCCCACCCCACCTTTTCCCATCTCCTCCAGTTGCTATAGAAGAAAAGAGATTTCATTTTTTTGTTGTTGTTTGCAGGTGGATACTGCTGGTCTTTTTGACCCCAACCTTTCCACTCTGTGAAACCCAATACTTCACAGAAAACTATGCAAATCAGACACCAATATTTCTTCTACCTCCCTCGAATCTTCTACCTCGAATTCTTCTATGTTTTTTCAAAAACCGGAAGTAACTTTTTTTAGCTTATTTCAAAATTTCTTAGTATTCTATATTCATTCAAGTTACATTGATCAATGTATTTATCTATCTTTATATGTATGGGGGGGTGCTTTTTACCTTTTTCTAGAGTACTAAAGAAAATGTGCTCAAAAAAAGCAGAGAAGGGGAGAGGAGGAGAGAGGAGAAGAAAAGAGAGGAAAAGATAAGAGAGGAAGAGGAAAGGAGAAAGAGAGAAAGGAGAAGAGAGGAGAGAAGTAGTTTATGATAGAGGGGAAAAAATCTGGTACTTTGGAAGACAATCTTGATGAACTAGTTACCATTGCCTAGGTAAATACAGTCCAGATTTTGACTTTGGGTACACAATATATCTGCTGTAGGCTAGCTATGAAATTTCATTGTCAAACTATTTCTATACTTATCCAGGGCTCACTTTTTAAAGCCGCAGAGTAAATATGCAATGCCTTGAGCAGAAGTTTAGCCATGCATGCCAGTTAATAACAATGACACCTGTACTACATAGTCGTGCGCTGCTGAACAGCTTTCTTAAAGTAGCTCAGGGTCACTTTATTTGTGCATTTGTTCATTATTTCTTCCTGTCTCTGTCTCTCTGTCACACACACTCCTCTCTTCCTACCTAACTCTCCTTCTTCTCTTCCTCTCTTTATCTTTTCTTTCTCTTCCCTCTCTATCTCTCTGTTTCTGTCTCTGTTTCTCTCTGTCTCTCCCTGTCTCAATCTGTCTTTCTGTGTGTCTCTGTGTTTGTCTCTCTGTGTCTGTTTCTCTTTCTTTTTCATCTGTCTCTGTCTCCATTTCTTCTCTTTCCATCTCTGTGTGTGTCTCTCTCTCTCTCTCTCTCTCTCTCTCTCTCTCAAAGGAGATCTACAATTCATTATACCATGACAATTTTAAATCTCATTTATAAAACCTAGAACAATCTCTTTTCCTGCCCTCTTTCTCCACTTCCATAACCAACTCTGAAAACATTGCATGCCATATTAATTTCATCTGGATTCCTGGTAACTGAGCAGGGAATTTTGAAAACAGACACAAAAAAAGCATTTAAGAATGACTTTTTAAAAAAATAGTAGTTAAATATTTAAAGCATGTTCTGTACTTTAGACTTAGAGAAAACTTCTCAAATTCACTAGCTATAGAAAAAAAACAACCTAAAAAGAAAATGAGGAAAAAACAGAGAGCACTCATCAACCTCCCAGAAAGGAATAACACAAGGGGAAACTTTTCAGTATTCTCCCTCTAAATGCCGCAACCTGCTGCTGCTTCTTCCTTTTTTTTTGGGGGGGGGGGCTGGAGTAGATTTTAAAGATTTATATCATGATAAGCTCAAGAGACAATTTCCCTTCTTGGAACATTTTTAGTAGACAAATACCTTATGCCTGATAATGATAAGTAACATTTATATAGGGCTGAACAGTTTACAAAGCGCTTTGCATGCATGTATTTTTAAATGTTAAATGGGAAGGGATGATTAAAGAAAAAAAAAATTAAAAGGAAAAATGCCACTAGGGGAAATTACAAATGCACCTAGAGAATGAGGCTGGAGTACATGCCAGGTGACCAGTTTTTTCCCTTGGAACTTCATTTAATTGTCTTTTGTATTGTCAAAAAATAGATGGCGAAACTGTAACACTTGGCTATGTGATCAATGTTGGGTATGACTACTTTTGACCTGAATGCTGGGCAAGATCCCACCCAGGCACTCTCATCTTGAACTAATCTCCCAATTATCCCACCATCTCTGACACACAGCTCAACCTTAGATGCACTTCCAAATCAAACTCCCTTCCTCCGACTATCTGGAGACAAACATCCCCTGACCCTGGTGCTGTTATGGCTAATAGCTCGAAAATAGCTGGGATCCATTCTTTTAGGGATGCTCATGGATCTGGAAAACCCAAGCCTGAGTTCTTTCTTACTTGTGTGACCACAGGTAGGCCAGTTAACTGCTCTGAGACTCAGTTTACTCATCCGTCAACTGGGGATAATGACATCTACCCCAAAGAATTGTTGGGAGGTTCAATTAGGACAATATTCAAAGTTTTTACAAGTCTTGAAGAATTATATAAATATGATCGAATCTTATTATTTTTATTATAGTTTTGAATACTAATAAAAGATAGTAAAAGAACATATTGTCCACTAAAGGCTTATGTATATTGTGTATATGTATCTACCTACATGAATGGGTCAGTAAGAGCAGAGGCCAGTTTTCCTCCCAACATTTTATTGATCTTTCTATCTACATGCTTCTGTTCTGACACTATCATTTTCCCACCTACCCCCAACCCTCAACACACAAATAGCTTCAAATTTACAACTCAGACTTTAATAGCTGTTATGCATCAGGAATAAGGATAACAGGAAACTCAAAGTGTATTTGGTACTTCCTAATTCTGGTTTTGAAGAAGGATCCTCTTATTTCATGAAAAAAGGAAAACACACACATATACACATCATTCCCTCCTGCCCCAAAAAATATTCATGTGATTCAGATGATTAAGGAATAAGACAAATAAGAGTTTGGCTCATTTTCTTAACAGCAACAAAAATCTGAGATTGATTCCCTTCATGTGAAAATAAAATTTCCCCTTTGAATTTATATGGCTTGAACTGAAAGATTTAAAATTATGTGTCCCAAAGGAAAAGTGCACATAAAAGGGCTATCCGTTATTACTTAATATTCTCATATTTGGAAATTTTAACTTTGGATCCTCTACTCCATCTAGAATATTAGATTTCAGCTACATATTCTCATGGAAAGCCAAGCTCTGGGATCAGGTATCCATTAGTTACCAACGGTCTGTGTTTTCATGTTGTAAATAACTCACTCTTGCAAGTTATATATGTCTAGATGTATGTTTACATACATGTGTATAGAGATATAATCCTCCTCTTGCCCAATGAAAAAATCACCTCGCCTTTTTCCTGTAGTTACTGAGGCACACAGAATGCCACCTCTGTGCATAAATCAGAAGCAGCTTATATTACATATTAAAATTATAATTAAAATTCTTTGCTTGCATTATCTCTGCTGTCTGATTAGGGATTTAAAAAGTAAATTTGAATCCTGAGTGAGAACACCATAAGAAACTGAAATATGGTGATTGTAAATGAGAAAGGAACAAGGTTTGACTACATGGTTCTGGAAAAGATAAGAGCACACTAAGAAATTGGCCATTTGATAGAAAAAACTTCAGTCATTATGTCATCTATGTCACATAAGAATTATTTCAGTCCATAGAAATGTGCTTTTTGGAAAAAGTGGGTATGGACATTATATAAAAAGATGTAACTTCTTTGGGGGAGGGACGCAACAATTTATTTTCCAGTTCCAATATTTCAGTGAATAGCACAAAAATGGTTAGCATTTGCAAATACTTTAAGGCTTGCAAAGTACTTTATGTGTATCATTTTATTTTGTCCTCATGACCCTATAAGGTGGGTTGTTATTTTATGACAAATGAGGAAACTGAGACAGATAGAGATCAAGTGACTTGCACAGGATCACACAGCTAAGGAAACATCTGTCTGCCAAAAGCTATGAGCCCAAGAAATGTTTGGTCATAGAATGGAGGTACTTGGGAAACTGTAACTAACCAGATTATGATATTATTTAAGGTCTTGAATACAGTTGATGACAAAGTATCGAATTTCTGTATATATTTGTAAAGCAGATACAGCTCTGAAAAGTTGTTACTTTCAAAGGCTCATTTCTCATGGAGCTGACCCAAAAACATACACTCCATATTTTAAAAGCTTAGTAATAGCAGCTATCCCAATAATTGCTTGGGTACATTAAGAGCCCCAGAATATTTAACACATGGGGGTCATTAGATTTCTTTGGTTAGAGCTAATGAACTGGAACTTTCGACCATCATTTGAGTCACATCAAATGCTAAAGGTATAAGTTTGTTTGTACAGATTAATGAAATCTTATCAAGTTCATCTAATCAATTCCTTAAAGTTACAAGAACTGGGCAGATTTTCTGCTTGAGAAAGAATCAAGGAAATGCTTTGGACTTATTAATCATCCAACATACTTTGATTCTGGAAACAAAAATCTCTCATTTGCACATTTCTTTACCCTCTTTTCTTTTTCTAGTTACTGGACAGTTAATACCAGGACTGAATACATATGAAAAAGTCAATGTTAGCATCATGGATTGAAACAAAGAAAATATATCTGCATAGTTTGTGTAACTGGAGCAATGTGTTTTCCATGTTCAAAAAAAATCTCCTTTATTCCTAGACATCCAGACATAATGGACAATAATTTATAAAAAGAATTTTTTTTTCTAAATGACCCAAAAGAGCTGATGCTGAAAACAACAGTATTTTTTTTTCATGGAAGTTATTGAACACAATGGTAGGAGGAGGAGCTAGAGATTTTTTGAAAACATTTTCTTCCTACCTTTTAAAATCAAAGTGTATCCTAGAACACAATATTTCCATCTATCATTTAGAAGGCAATAACCATTTTTTTTTATTAACTGCATCATAACTAGTTTTCATTGTTGAGCTAGTGTGGACTTACCTTCCCCCCATCCAGAGTGTCTTCCAATGTGCCTGGACCGCTGGTAGAGTAACCTGAGACATGAAAGCCACAGCAAAGACCAGCCCCTCTGCCTTCATCCCGCCGTGTGCAGTCTTCCCCATCCACATCTTTCGATAAAAGTCAGGATAAAGCATGATTTATTAATATGGCAAAGCCATTACAATTCAGAGCTAAAGTGTTATTGGACCTCTCCCTAGCTACTGCTGTTTAAGGAAGTCTTTAAAAACCAATTTAATTTCCTTCACAGTCAAATTTTCTCCACAGATAATTGGTTTTCATTATATGCACAAAAACTGCCATGAAGTCAATATGTATGAGTCATTTTGAATTTTTTTTTTAAAATGGCTATCTGTGTTGATGTGGTTCTGTATTAATGCTATAAGGAAGACACACACACACACACACACACACACAGAGGTTACTATGATTTTTAAAAGACTATTATTCTTTTCCCAGCCCCTAAAAGCTGACCAAATGCATTACAAATCAGTTTCATAAGGTCCGCGAAGTAAATATTGAGGGTACTATTTACATTCACATTGGAAGCACATATAATAATAAAATAACTTAGATTCTTTGTTAATTGAGTTTTTTTCTCTTCGTTTCTTTCTTTTTTTTTTTTTTTAAAGCATGCTCACTACTAGCAGAATTCTACTCTTTTTGCTGCTGTAATAATTTGGCTTGAAAAGCATTGGAATAGTGTTCTCTTTTTTCCCTTTCCAGTCATCTTTTTGTTGAAAATAGTCATATTTAGATTCACAGGACACTGGTGGCAACATTTTTACTTCATCCTTATCATCCAATGCACGTGTGTGAATCTAGCGTAGGATCACTAATTGTTCATAAGTGGCCTGAAACATTAGATTAGCAGTGTTTATAATTGTCTAAATACAGCATGACGATATGGAATCAATTACCATGCTCATCAATCTTTGACATTCTAATGCATTCAGAAAAAAAAAAAAAAGTGGCAAAGTTACCCTGATCTCCAAAAGCAGGTCCTTATCTCTAGGAGATCTGGCCAGTGGAAGTATCGGCTGGTTCTTAATTAAGACAAAGACAAACACAGATTGCGCTGATGCAGCACAAAAAGAGGTCTACTTACTAGGATGTTCTAGTCTTCTTCCTCCTGCTGCTCTTTCCCTTCTTCCTTTTCTCCCCCCTCCTTCTCCCAGGAAAGGGTGTTTTCTCTCCTACAGAAGATTTCTGATGGAGGCAATCGGTTCATATCCTCTTCTCTTCCCATCTCCCTCTTCCACAGGTGTTTATAGAATACCCAACCCTGCTGTTATACAGTCTTCTTATTTAAACAAAAATAAAGAAAGAAAAAGAAAAAGAAGGTTCGGTCCCTTTAGGGATTCTCAGTGATGCTCGGGAACGCCTCTACTGAGACAGGTATCTGTTGCTACCAGTTGTTTAAATAGGTTCACTAGAGCTCTTCCGGTTGGTCATCAGCACCTTCATTTTTCACTCCTGGAGGCCCAAGGTGCCGAAGTGAGGGAGGGCTTCTGCCTCTCCTTCCTATTTATCAGCTTGGGATTGGTGGAAGAGGGGCAAAGGGTTGGGTTGGTGGGATTTTTTTTTCCCCTCAATGTTAGATTAAAGTCGGACATGGAAGAAGAAGAAATGTAGTTTTCTGAATTATATTTGGTTTCCCGAGTTGCTGGATTTCTAAATCCACACACACACGCGAACATCAGTCCATTATTTCATCCGGATAAGGGTAGGAAAAAAAGAAAAATTAATCTTTTTTAAAAAATGAATTTCTCTCTCTCTCTCATGACCCACTAAGATACACACTCACGAGAGCACACACAAACACACACACAGGAACATCAGTCCATTATTCCATCAGGATAAAGGTAGAAAAGAAAACTAAGAAAGAAACAATAATGAATCTTTTAAAAAAAAAATTGAGTTTCTCCCTCTCCCTCATGCCCCACTAAGATACACGCTCACGAGAGTGAGCGCGGGCACGCGCGCACACACACACACACACACACACACACACACTCCTAGCAGACTGCAGCTTTTTTTTTTCTCCTGTTGAATAGTAACTCTCCACGAGCAGAAAGAGCTTAATAAAGCTAAGGTCAGCCTGTTTAGACTTGGCACTTGCGGCAATAACGGATCACTGGTGAAAGCATACTACAGATTGATGATTTTTTTTTCTTTCCTTCCCCCCTACCTCCTAACACGCCCCCCCCCCAAGTCACAAACATCAGACATTTATTCTCGAAAGAAAGCTTTTTAGATCCTTCCTGCAGTTTCCATAGTGATTCCATTTTCCCCTTTTATCCCAGATTGGCTGAAGAGCCGCTCCCCTCCGAGCTCCCAGTGGCTCCTTGCTACCAACTGTCGACATAAAAAGGTAGTCGAGTCACAGAGCGCACCCAATGCCAAAAATATTTAAAATCAACAAAGGTTAGCAAGAGGTTGCCGAATTAACCTTTAAAAATTGTTTTCCTATATCAACAGAGCAGCACGAGAGGAAATAATTTTGCTTGAACCCCCGTAATTATCCCCAGTTAAATGTAGTTCTGTTTTGCCACTACCTACAGTCTTCATATTAAAACACTCATCATGCAAAACATAATCCTTTCATAAAAGGTTTTAATATTGCTGACATTGCTCCAGATGCCGGACCCTGTTAGGCACAAAAGGTCATTACCAGAACATTTTCTCTTGGGTTGTTTTACCTGGGGGATGAGACATCTGTCCTAGGCATTGTTCCCTTAGCCTTTTCCAATACTTGGTTCAATTTTCATCTGCTCTGCCAAGGCAAGCCTATTGTCCCGGGCCAAGTAGCCCTGGCTGGCCATGGTCAAAGAACATCCAAACCCAAGGAAACCTGTGTTTTTAGATTAACCCTTAATTAAGCAAGGGTACAGAAAGTCTGGCCATTGTGTGGAGCCATAATTTATTGCAATACTATACTGGGCCAGGCTTTTCCCAATTAAAACGTAGCTTTAGATGAATTTTCAAAGTTGGACTGATTTGATTTCAACTCTCATATCACTTAATAACGTTGCTACATGAATAATCCTAGGCATAGGTTATGGTAATCCTGGGAGAATTTCAGTTCTTCACAAAGATTGTATCTCCTTATTAAATATATTGAATTCTTGTCATGAAGCTAGAGATGGATTACAAATAAACTCTTGGCCCTGAAAAGAATTTTTTTTTCAGATTGTTATAGGAATAATGCAGTTAGCAATTTACTCACAAAGTCCATAATTAATCTGGGTGGACTAATGAGTTTTAAAATGGCAAGTTACATAAGACCCAAGTAAAAATTCAGAAATTTAAATTTTAAAAATTTAGACTACTTATAGAATTGGTTGAGGTGGAAGTGCTATAACTTATTGATTGTTAATAACAATAACTGACATTCATAAAACCCTTTAAGGGTTACAAAGCCATTTGGAGATACCATCTTATCTGGTCCTTACAACCACTCTGGGTAAGTAATTGGAGCTATTATTATCATTCCCATTATGTGGATGAAGAAACTGAAACATAGAGAAACTAAGGAACCTTAAAGATCATTTAGTTCAACCTCTTCATGTTACAGATACAGACACAGTAACTGAGGCCACAGAAACTAAAATCTTGCCTAAATTCACAGTAAAATAGTAAAAAAAAAAAAAAAGTAGTAAAAAAGAGGGGGGATTTGAATCTAGTTCTTTGGCATCCAAATATAGCAATTTTTTCCCACTGCACCACTATCTTCTTACATTTCAGAGGCAAGATCCAAACTCAGATTTCTCTTTATTCTAAGTCCTTGTAAATTGTTCAGTATTTACCAAGTTTTGTATAACATATAACATAGCTATTGTATCTATCACTGTCATGATCAAAAAACATAATACTTCATTATACCATATATCCTGCCCTTCTTTAAACCTCAATAATACCATGAGAGAAAAGACAAAGACTAGGTTTTTCATCACTAATCTATTTAGTGACCTTGGATAAATAACTTCATTTTTCTGAGATTCAAATCACTTTTTAATCTATAAAATAAACCTGGTGGACTAAATAATCTCTGCAGTCCTTTCCAGATCTATGACCTGATGTTTCTGCTCCTATCTATTTATTTTAATTTTGATAAGTTTCTTAGAAAGATCAAGTAGAAAGTATTATACTCACTACGAAGAAGAGGATACAGACAACCCAACACAAAAGGATGTTGAGGCAATCTTTTACTGATCTGACATAACTAATCTGGAGCTTTACTGTCTCTTGGAACATGTACCATGACAGACACGAGTTTCACAATATTAAAAGTAATTTAATGAATGAGTCAACAAATAGGTATTAAGTACCTCCTAGGTACCTGGCACAGTTGAAGTTGACAAGTTTAGAAAGACAAAAAATAAAACAATCTCTATTCTCAAAGAGCTTTCATCCTGCAGTTGGATAACCACTTCTCAAGGAGGTTGTAGGGCAACTGCAAAGTTCAGAGTTAAGTAGCACAGCTTTTGATCTAAGAGGGATTTTAGAAGTCATTGAGGAAAATCTTCTCATCTTATAGATATCTTATAGACAAACTAAGTTTAAGAAAAGGCAAAGAGTCAGAGCTAGGATCTGAACCTTGGTTCTGTGTCTCCCAGTCCAGTACTCTTTCTCCTGTACTGCATACCTATCCATTGGACTGAATTAAACTAGAAGACACCTAATTCTCTTTCCAGTTATGAAATTACAGCCTCTATTGGATGGAAACTTTGACAAGAACTATCAGATTTGCTATTGATTAATAAATCGATTAACATACATTTATTAAATATCTCCTATGTGCCTAGCACTGTGCTAGACACCGGGGAATACAAATAAAATCATCCCTGCCATGAAGGAGCTTACATCCTAAAAATATACACGAATACACAAACAGGATAAAAAAAATAGACATAAGATGATTGAGAGAAGAGTGATAGCAATTGCTGGAGATCAGGAAAAGCTTTGTGCAGAAGGTAGATGGGGCTTGAGCTACTTTTTAAAGTAAAAAGGCATTTTTAAGGTAATTAAGAATTCTTGTTAGGAAATCTAATAATTTGCTTACACTTTCATCTCTTTAACACATAGGTCATATCTTTAGAAGAGAAAGGGGATTATGGGAAGTGAGTTTCTGCTACATAGACAATTTCAAAGAAGAAGCTATGTCTTTGTGATTTATGATCAGAGAATAACCTACATTTAAACAATCAAGTGTTCCTCAGGAGACTGGGGAAGAAAATATTAGGTAAGTGGTCCTTTGACCTAATCAAGAGACCTTTAAACTAATATTTAAGGGGGGGAAGATTATAAAACCAGATTATAGGACCATAGAATAGAACTGAAGAGCCTTTAGAGAATATCTAGTACAAAATCCACATTTATAAATAAACAAGCTATGGAGGATAACCTCCATAGGTGTGAATGAAGAATGATAGTGGAGGAAGTACCTAACAATTCTTTCAAAGTGTTTATCTCTCTAATATGAAGGGCACCTCCTGGCAAAACGAATTGGGTTGGGAGGTGGTGGAAGGATATTGAAGAGGGGATTCATGATTCAGGAGGTAATTGGACTATGTGACCTTTAAGGTTCCTTCCAATTCTACAACCCTATGGTTCTTTGAAATAAGAAAGCTGTGGGTGACAGGTAATACTTAGGATTTCAGTTGTCTCTAGATATATTTCAGGTCTTCAAAAAGAGTAACTTGGAAATTATAATCAAAGGAAGCAAATATGAACCTATTAATCTCATGAATTATAGTGGGGAACTATTCATTACTAGGATGTGGCAATAGATAAGCTTATTCAAGAGAAATAGATCTAAGTATACAAATCTATATTAGGGAGAGATATAATGGAAAGGGAAAACTGGAGGGTGTAAATATGGTAGATAAAGATAAAAGGAGATAGATACTATAGAAACATTATTTTTAGAAACAGACTACAGATCACCAGACCAAATGGAAAATATTTGTTCTTACTACAAGAACAAGATAGGGAATTTTGAAAAAGAGATTAGTTCTCTCAAAAAACAAAACAAACAAACAAGAAAACAAAACAAAACAAAAATAATGGGAAACATACCCAAGTTGACAGAACTAAATAATGATCATGATTATCATTACTGTGCTGCTGCTACTGCTAGTACTACTAATAGTAGTATTTTATAGAATATTATAAGGTTTGCAAAGACTCTTACATGTTAACTCATTTCATCTTAATAAGTTTTTTTTTTTTGTAGAGGAGGAAACTGAGGCAGAGAGAGATTAAGTGTCTTGCTTGGTGTCACACAGCTAATAAGTTCCTGAAGTAGGATTTAAACTGAGATCTCTCTGACTTCAGGTTTAGCACTCTGCCTAGTTATCTACATGGAAACTTAGCTAGAAACCATTCTCAAAGAGATGACTGTGAGTGGGGTAAAAAAAAAATTACAGTTACAAAAAATTGTAAAAAAAAAATAGTCTGTTTATGTGGAGTCTAAAATTATAGGTCACATGAGATAATAATGAATTTACATAGCACTTAAAAGTGCTACATAAAATCTAGCTATTTATTATTGTTATGAAGAGGAATTATCATTTATAGATATTAAAAATCACATTCAACTCCTTTCCTTTACCTATGAGGAACCTGAGGTCTACTGAGATTACATTCCTTACTCAAGGTCACATAGACATTAAGTAATGGAGGTATCCTTTGAACTCAGGTCCTTAAACTTCAGAGCTTTAACTTGCATCATGATACCTAACAATGTTAAGAAGCTGGGATGAGTTACCATATAAGAAAAGAATGAAGATAAAAAAAAATTGGAGTTAAGCAAGCTGGTTCAGAGAAGAATGGATGGTTGAAGCTACTCACCAAATGGCCATAATTTCATCTTTTATAGACTCTGTGGTTTATGGAAAGGATAAGAAATTTATCCATTTTTGAAGCTAATAATAGCTTCAAAGAAGAAGAATATTGGGCATATTGTTCTTTAGAGTCTAGGATGTTTAGTGGAGACATAATAATTGTCTTCAAGTGTTTGGAGGGATACTGTGAGCTAGAAAAATTCAACTGGTTCTACTTAACTTCAGAGAACAGAAAAATAGCATATATCCCCTATTTTTCCCACCACTAAAAAAATTTAAAAAATTTTTATAACAGAGATTACTAATTAATTACCTAATATAAGAATGTGTCACACCAGAGCTGCTAAGTGGTGCAGTAGAACACCAGCCCTGGAATCTGGAGGACCTGATTTCAGATGTGACCTCAGATACTTCCTAACTGCTTGATCCTCAGTAAGTCATTTAAGTCCAATGGTCTAAGGGGGTGGGGAGAAGGAATACATAATAATGTATTACATTATTATGGAATACAATTAAGGAATACAAAATACATTATACTAAATATCAGAGATGAGGGAATCAACTGAATATAGATTTTCAAGAAATCATTTGACAAAAGTTTTCTATAATTTCATCAAGAGAAAGATAATAATATAATTACATATTGAATAAATCAATTGAAATAATTGATCAACATCAACTTTGGAGATAGGACAACATTGGAGTGGTATGCTGAAGAATGCTCTACTTGATTCCTTTGTTCAACCCTTTTATCGATGATTTAAATAAAGCATTGGAATCAAGCTTATCACATTATTAATGGCAAAGTGCTAGGGAAGATATCTAATATATTAGATAATAGAATCAAAACCAACAAACATTTGGAAAGACTAGAAAAATGTGCTAAATCCAAGAAGGCAGATGTTAACAGGGACAAAGGATAGTATTCAAACCTGGCTTCCAAAAAACCCCCAATAAAGTCCTATATGCCAGAAAAATAACTTCACAATAATTCGTGTGAAAAAGACTGAGGGAGCTGGGTAAATTACAAGCATGATCTAAGTCTATAGTGTTTTCTAAGAAAAAAGTTAAGATCATCTTATGTCATAGTGACCAGAACAAAGAAAAAAAATCCTACTTTTCTCTCTACCATATTTAGAGCAATGAATAGTTTCTAGGTTGCAGATTTCAAGAGGAGTATTAATGAATAGGAGACAGTATCAACATGAGGATGACTGGAATGGTGAGTTTATGCAGACCTTGTTATTCATAAAAACATGGTCAGAATTGATAAGAGAATCCTCAGTGTTATATGAGGAAAAAATTTTAGGGTAGATAGATGGCAATTTAGAGGTGAGAAAAGCATAATACCTATCTTGAAACATCTAAAGGACTTTTACATGGACCTAAATTCTAACCAATGAGAAGATAAATTTTATTTAATTTTAAAGAAGATTGGCATAATAATTAGCGGTGTTGAAAAATGGAATCAGTTATATTGTTAGGAAGTCCTGGGCTCCTTCAGCTTTTAAGAAGTTGGATAAGGACCCAATTAGTGATTCTTCCATAAAGTGGGAGATTAGCCCAAATGACCCATCAGATCAAACTAATTTCTCTGGGGTGGTGATTAGGATGGAAGTAGCAGAGTTTAAGGAAGTTTGTACTTTTCTCCTGCAAAGGATCTAGATAGAATGGTAGAGAAGATGAAAGTCATAATGGTTGTTTTTGTGTGCCGTCAAAGGGCTTTCAAACATCAAATTTTGGTGAGACATAGAATCAGTGAAGAGTTTTGAAAAGTGGAAAGCAGCAGAATGATAAAATAAAAAAATTGTGTTAGGAACAGGGTTTTTCAAAGATTAATGTTGAAAGGTAACTGCATGCATTTGAAAAAATAAAACACCACTAAAAAAGGAAAAAAAAATTTAAATTTAAGAAAAGGAAATAAAAACATGTTGAGAGCTAACTTCTACAAATATAGGAATGGTAGCCAGAGGAGAATGGAAAGCAAAGAAGTCAGTGCTAATTGATAAATAATAGGACCACAGAATTAAAATTAGAAGAAATAATAGAGGCTATTGAAACAGACTCTTTCATGATACAAATGAAAAAACTAAAGCATATATGTTAAATGACTGGTCCAGGATCATATAGCTGGATGTGTATGAGGTGGGATTTGAACCTAGATTTCTTGATTACCTATTTTGTGCTGCCCAATTGATCAATGATGTCTAATGAAGGAAGTTGGAGAGTACAACAGAAATGAAGTGGTTTTTACAATACTGGTGTTAGATAGATGTGTCAATGACAATTTAAAGTACTCGCTTCTGAGGCATTATTTCTATTGCAGCAAGGTGGCACAATGGATAGAATGCTGGGTCTGGAATTAGGAAGTCCTGAGTTCAAATCCAGTCTCAGATGTTTACTAGTTGTATGACCCTGGCCAAGTCACTTCACTTTTGCTTGCCTCAGTTTTCTTAACTGTAAAAATGGATATAATAACACCTACTTCCCAATTGTGAGGACCAAATGATAAGATAAGCAGAAAGCCCTTAAAATTGTGTCTGACATATAACAAAATACTATGTTAGTTTTGTTGTCAGCTTTAATATTATTCTTATTATTATTTTATTTATGATTTACCATTTTATTTACTGAAAGAGAATAGAATAGGGATAAAAAGACAATTTCAGAATCTGGATTACTTGGATTCAAATCCTTTCTCTAATACATAGTCACTGTCCAATTCCCTCAATTTACTGATTCAACTGAGATGGGAGACAGGAAATAAATTGATATCATAGGAACATAGATTTAGAGCTAGAGGCATGTTTTCTCCCTCATTGGTTTATGTGCTTCCTGAGAAGAGACCCTCTCTTCTCTACTGAGTCTGTATTGCAAAGGGATCATAAAAAAGGGAAAAGGACCAACATGTATAAAAATATTTGTAGCAGCCCTTTTTATAGTGGCAAAGAACTGGAAACTGAGTGGATGCCCATCAGTTGGAGAAGGGCTGAGCAAACTATGGTATATGAATGTTATGGAATATTATCGTTCTATAAGAAACGATCAGCAGGATGATTTCTGAAAGATATGAAATGATGCTCAGTAAAATGAGCAGAACCAGGAGATCATTATACACAGCAACAACAAGATTATATGATGATAAACTCTGATGGATGTGGCTCTTTTCAACAGCAAAATGATATGATTCAGGTCAATTCCAATGATTTTTTTAGTTTGTTTGTTTGTTTGTTTTTTGATGAAGAAAGTCATCTATATGCAGAGAGAATTGTGAGGACTGAGTATGTATCACAACATAGTATTTTCACTTTTTTTGATTGTTGTTTGATTGCATTTTGTTTTCTTTCTCATTTTTTTCCTTTTTGATCTGATTTTTCTTAGGCAGTATGATAATTGTGGAAATAGATATAGGAGAACAATAAATATTTAACATATATTGGATTATTTGCTGTCTAGGGGAGGGCGTGGGAGGAAGAGAGGCAGAAAAAAATTTGGAACACAAGGTTTTGCAAGGGTGAATGTTGAAAACTATTTATTCATGTGTTTTGAAAATAAAAAGCTTTATTAAAAAAAGAGAGACCCTGATTTTTTGCCTTCTATTGTCTCCTAACACTTAGCAAACCGCCTGGCACATAATAGACTTTTAAAAGTGTTGATTGACTGACTCAGAGCCATTCAAGATCACACAAGTAGCAAGTAGTGGAGCCAAGATTCAAACTCAGGACCTGAGAATCCATATCAAGTACTATTTCTATTGGACAGTGGTGTCCAAGGACTAGATGGTCTCAATGGTTGCTTCTAGCTTAAAAACTATGCTCCTGGGATATCAAATTATTTCCTATCTCTGGTTCTCAATTAGTTCATCAGAAAATTGAGGAGATTGGACCCAGTTATTACCAAAGTTCTTTCCAGGTCAAAACCTTATTATCCCATGAAGAAAAAAAAATATATTCAGTGTGGCAATACAATGAATTTAATCTTATGTGCTGTATGATTGTAACTATTGAGTCATTTTTAAGTCACATTTGACTCTTTGTGACCCCATCTTGGTAATGGTTACTAGAATGGTTTACCATTTCCTTCTCTAGCTCATTTTACTGCTGGGGAAATTGAGGCAAATAGGGTTGAGTAACTGCCCAGAGTCACACAGCTAGTTATGTCTGAAGCCAGATTTGAACTCTGGAAGAGGAGTCTTTCTAGATGTTTTAATTATTTTTCTTTCTTTTTTTTTTTTTTTGATGAGGTAATTGGGGTTAAGTGACTTGCTTAGGGTCACATAATTAGGAAGTATTAAGTATCTGAGGTCAAATTTGAACTCGGTCCTCCTGATTTAGGATAGATACTCTATCCAGTATGCCATCTACCCCCAAGAGAAGCCTTCCCAACATTTCATTCACTTTGCCACATGGATGCTACAGGGTTGTAACTAGGATGGAACAAATGGATCTTACTTCAGGGGGCTGACATGGAAAGAAGCATTTCTTCCCCGCATGCCATTTAACATTGGCAGTCTTCTTCCCAAGAAAAGACCAGATTCCTTTGGGAATTGATTGTCCTCTCTCCAGTATGATCACAGCATCAGTGAAATTATCCACTGGGCCCATACATGGCACTGCACCCACTCATTCTTCTAAAATTAATTTTTTTAGGCATAGTTACAGCACTAATTTTTATCGCCTTTGCTTTTTTTCCAGGCAGCCTAGAGTTAGAGTTCCTGGAGGCAAATGCAGTAGGTCAGTCCCAGGGTGTCAATGTGACATATATTAGCTTCTTTAAGAGACTAACTACCACCTGCTTCTTTAAGACTTTCATCTGCTTCATGATGCAGACTGAATATGGCTTGTGGGTTGCTACTAAAATCTCTTATTTTCTGGTTGATGGTCAAATCTATTAAGCTGACAGAGCCTTAAACCAAGGATGCAAATACTTTCAGCCAGCACATTAACAAAACGTTAGCTTGCCAGTAAGTAGTAATTTTCAATCACTGGTCCTGTGCATATTCTCCCATCATTTTCTATCAGCAACCACCATAGGGGTCATTTTATAAACCACTTACGTACTTAGCATCAACTCCACAAAAGAGAGCTTTGACAGGAGGTAATGCAATGGCCGAGCATTTTGTAAACACTTGCAAATGACCTTCTTGCATGGAGCAAAATATCAAACCCATCACACCAGGTGAAGTAAAGGGCTTAGTGGCTCATTGCCTCTTGTGGACTATTTCAGCAGACTTCTAACAGGTCTTCCTTCTATTTAATTGATTTTTCCTCTTTAATCCATGCTCACTAAACTGCTGAGTTGATATTCCTCAAAAACAGGTCAGACATTTAGCTAACAAAATTTTCTGAAACATGTATTATATGGCAGACTCTGTGCTTAAAAAGAATAAACCAAGCCTTGTCTTCTAGAAGCTTACTTCTTTTCCTCCTCTGAATATATAATACTTAATTAGGAAGCCTCAGTGGTTCCATATTACATCCACGAGAAAATATAAATTTCTCCAACTGGCCTTTAAAGCCCTTCATAATCTCTGTCCAGGCTAGAAAATTTTAAAATGAAAATTCATAAGCTTTTTGTGTCATAACTGTTATGTGAATAAAATATAAATCCATTTATATAGAATTCAGTTACTCTATTTTCCTGGAAAGCAAAAGAGCTCCCTATCTCTTCTCTCATCTCCACGTATTATGCCTCATTGTGTTGAGTGGATGACCTTGGTGTCTTCCCAGGCCAGGGCCAGTCATCATGATTTCTGTCCTACCCCTGGACTTTGATCACTCAGGTAGAGAGATTGAGGCTCATCCATTCACTCAAGAGTCAAGACATCACCTGTGATGTCATTGATCCTCTGAAAACAAAAGACCACAACTATAAAACATTCCTATCTTAACTCTATTTAAAATTCTCAGACTCCTTCAAGGCCCAGTTCAGTTATCAATCAATCAATAATAACTTATTTAGTGCCTACTATGTATCAGGCACTGTGCTAAGTGCTGTATTTTTTGTCCTTCATCCTTAAACTGCACCAATGACATCAAGAAGATGATTCCATGACATGAAAGCAAATTGGATTTAAGTGAGGGAGGGCTGTGTGATGTCACCAACCTCACTTTCTCCTCCAGAGCTACGTGGGTCCAATGACAAGATATAGATCAGGATGACTGGAGATGGCTCTGGATTCAGTGGGGTACCTTGATCTTTTTAAGTTAAGGTCTTTTCCATGACTCAGTTTGTCTGAGGCAACTTTCATTCCGTACTTAAGGTTAGGTAAGAAATGACACAAACAATAACCTCTTTTACCTAGTCAAAAATCAGTCTGGAAAGAAAAGATGCTCAGGATTTCTGGCCAAAATAGAAACAATAGCAATTTATACTCATTCTGAGCCATAAGAGCCCAAACAAGGTTTAGGTTGAGAATTATTTATTGTTGGGTAATCAATGAGAATCAGAATGCTTTGGGTTTAAAGCTTTTTTTTTTTTAATCTAACCTGAAACTCCAAGATAACTTGGAAGGTTTCAGTGATCCTTCAGGGAAGAAGGAGGCATTGCCCAACTAAAACTGACCATATGGATTAACTGGGGATAATAAAAGAAGCAAAAGGCAGTCCCTGCCTTCTGGGAGCTTACAACCTAATGGACATGGGCTCCTCCCTGTGGTGCTCATTGGCCTTTTCTCATTCCTGATCTCCTTTAACCTCAGTAACACTCGTCACAACGACACCATTTCTGCATATTTTCTGCATCTATAACTCCTCTAATCCTGCTAGTATTCTCAGCCTGTGAAGCAGGCATTGGTTTAGCACTCCTTGCCAAAATCTCCAGTACCAATGGAAATGACTATATTCATAACCTCAACCTCTTACAATGCTAAAATTCCCATTGACACACCTTTTCTTCTGGGACACTTTCTCCTCTCAAGATCAGGCTTTTATGGTGCTGCTTTCTCTTGGTCCTGCTCTTATATGTTTGACTGTTCTTTCTCAGTCTCCTTCACTGGATTTTCATCTATGTCATGGCAACTAAATATGGGTACTTTCCAAGGTTCTCCATTCTCTTTTCTCCTACATAGTTTGGCGATCTCATCAGTTCATCTGAGTTCAATTATCATCTCTATCCAGATGATTTCTAGAATCTATATATTTTACCTAAATGTCTCTTCAGAGCTCCAGTGCTATATTGGCAACTGCTTTTTGGACATTTTGAACTGAAAGATCCAAAGACATCTCAAACTCAACATGTTCAAAACAAAACTTATTATCCCTCCCCAGTTCTCCCCTTTTCCTAGTTTCCTTATTATTGTCAAGAACACTGGTGTTGTCCCAGTCACCCATACTTACAATCTTGTTATAAATCTTGATTGTTCAGTGTCTCTTAGGTCATATTTCCAATTTTATGAATTCTACCTTCAAAACATCTCTTCTATATGATCCCATCTTTCTGCACATTACAACAACCCTACTATAGGCACTCAACAATTCTCACCTGGACTACTGAAATAAGATTTTAATTGGGAATGTCCTGAAAATATTATTTAATCCAATTCATTTTCCACTCAGATGATAAGATGATTTTCCTAAATCTTAAATCTGGACTGAAGACATCTAGGAGTGTCAATATAGTGGAGTACAGAAAACACTCAGTTTACTTCTTCCAACACTCCTCTCCAAAGCTTCAATGTAACACTTCAAATCAAATTCTGAAGGGGCAGAAACAAAAATAGGTGAAAAGAGAAAATTGTGACATAGGGGTGGGCCTAGAATCTATATGCATAAAGTACCAAGAGTTGGAGTTGGTGGTGGTGACAGAAGCAGCAGTAGCTTTGGGAGCTCTTGGAAAGATAGAAAATACATATACATACTCAATTGGTAATAGAAATGTATTCTATCCAAATGAGAAGTAGAAGAGAAAGGGGATAAAAGAAAGAAGATGATTTAAAAGGAAGACTAAGGAAAGAAGCAAAACGGAAGAGGGATGGCATAAAAATAAAGAAAACAGAAGAAACTGTGATGGAGGGTAATGCACAGCCAGTAATTATTATAACTGTGAATGTGAATGGGATGAAGTCACTCATAAAATGAAAGCAAATAGAAGAATGGATTAGGGACCAGAATCCAACAATATGTTGTTTACAAGAAACACATTTAATATATACACATATACACATAGCTAAAATAAGACACTAGAAAAGAATCTATTGTACTTCAGCTGAGATAGAAGGTAGGGGTAGCAATGATGATTTCAGAAAAAGCAAAAAAAAAAAAATAGATCCAATCAAAAGATAAAATGAAGAAAACTACATTTTGTTATAAGGTACCATAGATAATGAAGTAATATCAATACTAAACATACATGCACCAAATGACATGGCATCCATATTATTAAAGGAAAAATGAAATGAGTTACAGAAGGAAATAATAAAATTATACTTGTGGAAAACTTCAACTTTCCCTTATCAATCCTAGATAAAACTAGCTTTAAAATAAATAAGAAAGAAGTTAAGGAGATGAATACAATCTTAGAAAACTTAGATATGACATTAGGAAAAATGTAAGCATCAGTCATGTGTTCATTGGGTCCAACTCTTATGACCCTAGATGGAATTTTCTTGGCAAAGATACTAAAATGGTGCTTCACTAGCTCATTTTTCAGATGAGAAACTGAGGGAAATAGGGTTAAATGACTTGCCCATGGTCACAAGCTAGTATGTCTCTGAGGTCAGATTTTAATTCAGGAAGATGAGTCTTCCTGATTTTAGGTCCCTCAAGCCTTCATTAAGTCATATAAATATCAAAACCAACAAAGATCATATGATTATATTGATAGATGCAGAAAAAGCTTTTGACAAACTACAACACACATTCCTCTTATAAAAAAAAGAGAAAGAATAGAAATCAATGGGGCCTTCCTTAAAATGATGATCTATTTAAAACCAAGAGCAAACATTATTTGTAACAGGGATAAACTTAAAGCCTTTCCAATAAGATATGGAGTGAAGCAAGGATGTCCCGCATCATCACTATTATTTGATATTATTTATTTATTAACATTGTACTAGAAATGCTACCTATAGTAATAAGGGAAGGAAAAATAGTGGAAGTAATATAAATAAACATTGAGAAAATAAAACTATCACTTTGAAGATGGCATGATGGTATTTATCAAGACTGAAACTACAACTTCTGCAGAGTTGCAGGATATAAAATAAGCCTATATAAATCATCAATGTTTCTCTATGCTATCAATACTCAGCAAGAAAAGATAGAGAAACTACATTTAAAATAACTGCAGATAATACAAAATATTTGGAAGTCTACCTGCCAATACAAACCCAGAGATTATATGAACACGATTACAAAATACTTTTCACAGAAATAAAGATATAAACAATTGGAAAAATTGTGTAGACTGAGCCATATAATAAAAATGACAATAATAATTTATCTAAATTAATTCACTTATTTAATTCTATTGGAATCAAACTAAAAAAGTATTATATTTAGGTAGGATTCTGTTTTTTAAGACACTGTGCTATTTGCTTCTGTATTATGGGAGTGTTCGTCCCATTTACATTAACAGTTATGATTACCAGCTCTGTATTTCCCTCCATCCTGTTTTTTCCCCTGTATATATTTTTGTTCTCTCTTTCTATCCTGTCCTTAGTCCTGTTTTTTTTAATCCATCCCACTGATTGCCTTATGTCCTATCACTCTTTTCCCTTATCTTAGAAGTGTTTTTGTGAACCAACGCTACCCACTATCTTATTTTCTACCAACTCTTACCCCCCTCTCTTAACCTTTTTTCCTAGTGTTTCTGCCTTAACTTCTATCCTGTCCTTCTCTTTTCTTTTTCTTCTTTCTCCTCATACTTCTTTATAGGATTAAATACATTTCTATGCCCAACTGAAAGATTGTTATTACCTCTTAGAGCCAAAACTAATGAGATCAAGCTTTGGACAATGTTTATCCTTCTCCCTTTCCCCCCTCAATTGTAATAGGTCTTTTGAGCCTCTTGGTGTAAACTAATTGTTCCATTATATCTTTCCTTTCCTCTTTTCCCAATACAGACCTTTCTCCACCCCTTAATGTCTTATTCTTTGATGTCATCACATTAGAATCCCTTCACAACCACACCTTTCATCTATGTGATGCCCCCTTTTGTCTGCCCCAGTGTTAAAGGCAGTTCTCAAGAGTTACAGATATTGTTTTCCCATCTAGGGTTATCTTTTCCTGTCATTTTAGCCAATCTGATAGGTGTGTAGTGGTACCTCAGAGTTGTTTTAATTTGCATTTGTCTAATCAATAGAGATTTAAAGCATTTTTTTCATATAACTAGATATGTCTTTAATTAGAACTCAAAATAAAAAAAAATGATTGTTGGGGGGGCAGTTAGTTGGTGTAGTGGATAGACCACCAGCCCTGAAGTCAGGAAGACCCGAGTTCAATTCTAGCCTCAGACACTTAACACTTTCTGGCTGTGTGATCCTGGACAAGTCACTTAACCCCAATTGTCTTAGCAAAAAAATACTGTTAAAAATGGTACATGTAACTGGAAAATATTAAACAAAATAAATAAAAATAATTTTTAAGCATTTCAACTTCCTTTTGCTGAATAAACTCTAGTGGTTCCCTATTATTTCTATGAGCAAAGGTAAACTATTTTACTTGACCCTTAAAATACTTTAATACCTCCTCCATTTTACCTTTCTTGTTTTCTTACATTATACTGCCCTCCACAAAGTCTACCCTCAGCTCATTGGCCTATTTGCCTTTTTCCATGCCTGACTTCTATCTCTTGATTCTATGCATTTGTGCTTACAGTCTCCTATGCTTAGAAAGCTTTCTTCCTCACTTTTTTCTCTGGTAAAATCCCATCTTCTGCTGAAAATCTTTCTGGATTCCCCCAGCTGTTAGCTCCTTCCCTTCTAAAAATCATCTTTTATCTACTTTGTCTATGCTTTATATGTACAGCTTTATTTTCATGCTGTCTCCCTCATTTAAATGAGATTCTTGAGCAGAATGTCTGCTTTTGCCTTTCTTTCTTTCTTTGTTTCTTTTCTTGCTTCCTTGTCTCTCCTTTTCTCTGTCTATTTCTCTCCCTCCCTCCTCTCTCCCTTCTTCTCTCCTTTCCCCTTCCTCTCCTTCTCTGTTTCTCTCTCTCTCTCTCATACACACACACACACACACACACACACACACACACACACACACACGTGCTTAATAAATGGCTTGCTGAATCATCAAGGGTTAGTTCTCCATCTTAACTTTTAGGCATAGCTATCAGTAAAATGGTTTGACAATCACCCAATCAATGGCTAAATGACTTAAAGCCAAGTTTCCACTTTCCAAAGTAACAACAAAGAAGGAAAAACTGGTTTAGAATTAAGATTAGGGTTCTAAATGTCCTGCCTCAGCTAACTAATCTCTGCTAACTAGAGGTAGTTTGGTGGCACAGTGGATAATGATAATCTGGTCCATCATATATGTTCCACTCTTCATGAATTGCCCATTGTGAATTGCCATTTCCTTCTTCAGCTCATTTTATAATTGAGGAAACTGAGGCAAAAAGGATTAAATAACTTGCTCTGGGGTGAGATCTGAAATCAGAAAGATGAATGTTCTGACTTCAGCCTTAGCACTCTATCCACTGTTCCAGTTAGCTGACAAGCTGATCATTTATACAGGACTTTAAGGATTACAAATGACTTTTTAATTATCTCATTTGATCCTCAAAACACTGGAATTTAGGTGTTACTATTATTGTCATTTTATGGATAAGGAAACTGAAGTAGATTGAGGTTAGTGACTTGCCTGGAGTCACACTATTAGGAGGAATCTGAGATAGAATTTGAGCTTCATGTCTTGATTTCAGGTCTAGTGCTCTTTGAGGTCTATCTGCCTCTAGGTTAGGTAACAGAGGCAAGACTATTATTCAGTTCCCCTGATTAATCAATTAATCTGATCTCTTCATTTCACCAACTAGCAAAGTAAAGTGATAGCACAGGTGGGACTTCAGAGGCCATCAAATTCAAATAGAAATCAGGACCATCAGTCTGTACAGAAGGATCCCTGCTGAAACATATTAATTTACTTTTTAAACTGTAATGTTATCTGTGTTCTGTTGTTTTTATTTACTTTGTTAAATATTTCTAGCTGCATTTTAATCTGGTTCAGACCACACTTGGTTGGCCCCAAGAGTCCTGGCTTGTGTTTAACACCTCTGATCTAGTCCAAACACTTCTTTTAAGAGATGAGAAAATGGCAGCCCACGTAGAAGAAATGATCTCTCATGAGTCACCTTAATAGGTAAGTGACTAGGCTAAAATTCAAACCCAGATCCCATAATTCTCAATCGTGAACCATTACACTATTAACTGCAGAAAGTGAGGAAAATAAGAGGATTTAAGAACTGAAACCTGCAGTAGAAATCTGCTGAGGTTTCAAAGAGCCAAACCATAAGTTAATGTGCCCCTTAAAAAAAACTAACCTCCCCTACATTAATTCAAACTTGATTGAGGACATGACCAGAGGTAAAAATTCCATATGCAAGAAGGTTGATCTGGTTACATCCTAATCCAATTAGAAGCAGAAAATGCTAAGTATGTCTTCTCAGATCCCATTATTAGATTCTTGCTCATTTTTAGAGGCTTAAGAGTTTTGATAGTTCTAATGAATATTCCAAACTCCTGGGAACCCTCAGTGACCATTCAAAATATGAAGCAAGTAGACAAAACTTTATAAAATGGGAAACTTTTTTCTTAAAAAATTCCAAATCATGGCCTGTTTTTGAAATGTATAACTAAGAAAAATACAAATTAAAATAACTAATTTTAACATATCAGAAAACTGACAACAATGACAAAAATATGAATGCTTAAAGGAGTTGTAGAAAGACAAATTAATGCATGTTGGTGTAATTGTAAATTGGGCCATGCAGTTCACAAAGCTATTTCGATTTTTGCTTTTTTAAAAAAGAGATTAAAACATCCATATCCTTTTTATTTAGAAATCCCCACTGTAGACATATGCCCCAAGAGTTCAAAGAAAAAGAAAGGTCTCTTATAAACCAAAATATTTTTGGTATTCCTTCTTGTGGAAGAATTAGAAACAAAGTAGACTGACTGGGGAATGGTGAAATAAATTGTGACATATAAACACAATGGAATGGTGATGTGTTGTTAATTTGAAAATTTATATGAACTGATTCAAAGGGAATTAAGTAGAACAAAGAAAATCATACAAATAAAAATGTGATTATTTGATTATAATAGAATTATAACAAAGTAAATAAAGACACCAAAAGCAAATACCATTGAAATACTTTGTAATTATAATGACTATGTACGGACTCAAAAATGGGATAAGGATGTGTATCTTCCTCCCCTTGTACAAAGGATGTATATCTCCCTCCTCTTCTACAAAGAAGATATCTGAATATGTTTTGACACTACAAAGTGATGGGAGACTATGGGTGTCAATATGTTTTGACTTTGTAGTGATGGGAGACAATGGGTATCAAAACATATTCAGATAGATAATTGAAATGTTGCATAGTTCTGTGGAACTTTTTTCTCTACAAAATTCTTTGTTTCATTGGGTACCTTTTTGTGATGTAAAAGATAATAGATGTTAGTATAAATTAATTATTTAGAAAATCTCTCGAAAAGTTAAAAAAGCCCCTCAAAATAAAATGTAAATAGATTTCTTATATTTGCTGAATTTCATCAAGATTCTACATCTTCCTAGATTCTAGAAAGAAGTTCTTTAGGCTCTGAAGACTTGTGGTTGAGACAGGATGTCAAATGCAAAGGATCTCTGAAGGACATTGACCTAAAACTCACACATTGATATTATCTATATTCCATCATGTTTTACTTAGTTTTTAAAATAATATTCCCCAGATTCAGGCTATACTTGAGAATGTTGTGGGTCATTTGGTATTTTACAACCCTGCCTTTAAGAACAATGGGAAGCACATGGTGAGCATGACTTGGCTGGGATGCTTTATAAAAAGAAAATCACAAAGAGAGTAAGGGGAAAGATATCATCAGAGTAATATGTGAATGAAGAAGATGATGTAATGGTGAGCCTATGTATAGGATGAGGTTGACCAAGACACATTGGCTGGATACACTATGGCAAAAATAAGGGAAGATATGGATTTACACAAAATAGACAGGCAAGGATAGTTGTGATTCTTTTCCACATCCGAAAATCACAGGTCCATTTGTCTATTAGAAGCAAAGATTTCAGTGCAAGCTAGTTAGAATTATTCACCCATGGGGTTCTCAATAGAACATCTAATGCCTAAAGAATTCTATTAACTCCTGAGTTTAGCTTCATCTTCCTTGTACTAGATTGATCAGACTATATCTGAACCGTGTAACTTCTAGGAGCAGTTATACATGCAGGATCATTTCCCCGGGCCAAACACAGGACTCTGCAGGCAGCACTAACTGTGAATGTGTTTTCTTAGTGCTTCTGTGTATATATTGACTATGTCCACATGGTTTTATATTAAACAATGGAGCCTGTAGTTAGATCATCTCAGAACTGAAAGTGAATTTGGCTGTCCCTCTGTTCCTGAAACTCCTGAACTTGACTGCCACAGGAATCTTTTTAAATAGCTTCAGGGACTTTTTTTTAAATCACCAACCAGCATAATTTCAGGGAACTTTCTATTAGAACCAATATAATTAAATATGGTTGCACATATATTAGAATATCAAGTGTAGGCTCTCAGCTGGGGTTAGGACCACACTATTACTATTCCATGTACACTTCTAATGTTCAGAGTCTTGATACAATAAAAGCCACAACTATTTAATAAGCGCTTATCATATGCAGAGTATCCAGCTGAGTGCTGAAGGAAATGAAATGTTCAGATAAGACAATATGGCTTACAGAATACGGCTCTAGAATTATGATCTAGAAGCCTTAGATATATTTTAGTCAAATCTCATGATTCTCATTAGATTATAAGCTCCTTGAAAGCAGGAACTTTCTCTCCCTTCTCCTCCTTCCCTTCCTCCCTCCCTCCCCCCCTCTCGGTGCCTTCTATATCTGTTTTCTGTGTTTCTCTCTGTGTGTCTGTGCTCAGAGTCACATAGCTAGTAAGTATAAAGTATCTGAGGCTACATTTGAACTCAGGTCCTCCTGACTCCAGAGCCAGTGCTCTATCCACTTCACTATTTAACTGCCCTCAAGAACTCTATTTTTTGCATATGTGAGTTCCCCAACTTTTAGTACAGTATTTGGCACACAGTAGGTACTTAGCAATTGATTCTACAAATTAGGAAACTAAGGGTCAGAAAGGTGAAAGCCTAGAGGTTACATAGGAAGTGCTTAGCAGATCCAAGATTCAATCTCAGGGCCTCTGCTTCCAAATATTTCACCCTTTCCTGCCTCCCCATATTGAAAGGCTAGTTCCCACCAACACATATATTCCAGTTTCACTTTAAGATACTAAGTATAATTTTACATTATATATATATATATATATATATATATATATATATATATATATACATATACACGTATATACATATAGTGTATATGTATATATATAAAATAAAAGTGCAAAGAAAAAAAGCCCTGCTGTTGGTATGATGGTGGGCTGTCATATTATGGATTCAGTGTAACCCTTTAAGAAAGCTAGATGGTACAGTAGATAATGTCCAGCCAGAAGTCAGGAAGACATGTCTTCCTGAATTCAAATCCTGTCTCAGACGCTTAATAGTTATGTGATGTTGGGCAAATCACTTAACCTTGTTTGCCTCCGTTTCCTCATCTGTAAAATGAGCTAGAAAAGAAAATGGTGAACAATTTCAATATCTTTGCTAAGAAAACCCAAAATGGACCATCAAGAGTTGGACACTGAAACACACCAACAACAATGACAAAAAGATAAGACTGAATTCGATCATCTTTAAAGTTTTTTTCATGTCTCAATAAATGATCCTCAGGGAATGAAACTTTCCAGAAGTTCTTTAAGAGATAAAGGGGTCGATTCTGTGGACAAGTAGAAGTTTTCAATATGTACCAAACAGCATCATCCAAAGCAAAATATCAGCAGATGGAAGGGGTGAGTTGGAGGAGGACACGTGAGTTGTAAAGGACTTTATATCAGGAAGTAAGTATTCATTTGCTTACCATATTCTTAGGAATGTTTTCTCTTCTGTATCTATTATTCATCTTCTTGGAAGAAAATATCCCTTTAAATCTCCATTGCTAATTTGCCACATCTTCCTAACTCACCATTATTCAATTAAGCTTCCCTTATTACCATTAATGGGTAAGGACTCTTCCAAACCACCTGCAGCCAAACTTCAACATGCCTGGAGAGGCTCTTGGAAAATATATTTAAGTATCCTCATAAGTGGAATGTGGGTAATCAAGGAAGAAATAGCATCTGACCCAAAGTGGAATTGCGTGGGTAGAGGCTGAAGCTTCCTGTATATAGTAAATGGACCATAGAGATCTACAGGGACAAGACAAATCATAGAACTGAGAGGGGTTTTAAAGATCATCTTCTCCAACTGCCTTTATTTCACAAATGGGGAAACAATGACTCAGACTTGCTGAAAGGGAAAAGTAATTATTATTGAAACTCAAATTCAAATCATTGGAGTCTTTAAACTCCAAATTCAGAGCTCTTTCTACTGTACAATCTTTGAATTTCCCTCAAAAGTGACAAGTCCTTTCTTGGGAACTTTGGGGAACCAATCAAAACCATCTTCACTGGAAAGTAAAGTGAACTGGGGGTCAGATAGATATGTTTGGTTTTTGACCCCAAGTAGCTATGTAACCTAAAATAAGTCATTTGATTCTTTGGATCTAAGTCCCCTCATTAAAATGGAGAGGCTTGAAAATATACCCTCCAGTTCTTTTCATTATTGGAAATTCTATGATTCTATCATCATCTTCATCAAAAGAATAATGATCCTAATTGACCATAATAGCATAAATTTAGAATTGGAAGGAACCAAGAGGATATAATTTCTTTGACAGCAAGTCTTTGAATCTCTAGCTCATAATACATATTGTCAATCAATATTTTTTGTTTTCTCAATAAAAGATTTCTATTTCCAAAATACATGCAAAGATAGTTTTCAATATTCACCCTTGTAAAAACTTGTGTTCCAAATTTATTTTTTCCTCCCTCTCTACCTCCCATATATCCTAAATCAAATATTTCAATATAGGTTAAACATGTGCAATTCTTCTAAACATAGTTCCACATTTATCGTGCAGCACAAGAAAAATCAGATCAAAAGTCGGAAAAATGAGAAAGAAAACAACAAACAAACGGCAAAAAAGTGAATATGCTATGTTGTGATCCACATTCAGTTCCCATAGTCTTTTCTCCAAATGCAGATAGCTCTCTTCATCACAAGTCTATTGGAATTGACCTGAATCACCTCATTGTTGACAAGAGCCAAATTCAATCAATATTTATTAAAAGCCTTTTATGTGCCAGGTACTATGCTAAGTACTGGACATATGAAAAGAAGCAAAAAAGAGTTCCTACTTTCAAGGAGCTTACAATTTAACAGCAATGCTTAATAAATATTTGCTAAAATTAAATGATCATCAGCAAATCACTTAACTCTGCCTCAGTTTCCTTATCTGTAAAATTATCTGGGAAAGAAAATAGAAAACCACTTCAGTAACTCTGCCAAGAAAACCCCAAATGGGGTTGCAAAGGATAAGATATGACTGAAATGCTACTACAATTACAAAGGAATAGAATTAAATTTGATCACTTTAAAGTTCTTTTTATGTCTCAATCAATGATCCTTAGTAGCAATAAAACTTCTCAGCAGTTCTTTAAGATGAGGGAAAGGGGGTGAATTTATGCATAAGCAGTAGTCTTTTGATATGCACCAATTGGATTCATCTAAAGACAAGATCAGCAAAATATCAGCAAGATTACTTCATCTTTCAAGGAGAATCAAATGAAAATATATGTATTTTTAATGAAAAAAAAATTTAGGTTAAACCTATGCAATTCTTCTAAACATATTTCCAAAAAATATATGTATTTTGCAAACCTTGAGGTATTAAGGCTAGATATTTGGATGACAATGAAGATAGAACTTTAAACATAATTCTATCCTTTGGAGAGAGAGCGAGTGGATTTTGGTTTATTTTGGTTTTGGTTTTTTATGTGTTGTTTTTTTTTTTCTGGATTCCAAAAGGGTTTGTTCCAGGACAACTTTTTCTCAGAATTACGAAGTCATCTGATTCACATCTTTTGAAGCATGGACACCCATCAACAGATGACCTCCAAGAAGGATCAGGAAATGTGACATATCTGGGGGGCCCATGAATGAAATAATTATAATACTTTTTTCCTGAGATTCTGACTTATTCTCCAGATTTTAAGGCAAATAAGGACCCTCAGGACTTTACCTTTAACATGTCTCAAGAACTGGTAATAATTATAACAATAATGTTTGTACCTTTTAATTATATCACATTTCTAACTCTTCAAAATGATTTTGCAGTTATTAATGATCTGTGCAACTATAGGGAAATTCTTTAACCCCTTTGTGTCTTAGCTTTCCCACTTGCCAAATGTAAAGAAGTGAGATTTCAGTTATACCTTGTTACTTTATTCTCCTGGACAAAACTGAAGTAGAGAATACCCGTTCTTTCTGGCAGCAGAGAAAACTGAGTCAAGTGTTTGTTGGTGGCAATGCTGGGATTAGACAATAGATTGCATTACTTTCAATTTAATGAAGGATCTTTCACTTAGATATTATCCCATGGAAACAGCTGGGGATCTGTGACACATTTGGGGTTCCTAGCTTGCTTGAGAAATATATATATATATACACACATATACATATACATACATGTATACATATATATAAATATATAAATCATATTGTAAATTCCTTGAAGACAAGGGCTATTTTACCTTAGTCTTGGTATTCCTATGACCTGGGACATAGGCATGTGGTAGGTATTTAATAGGTGATGGTTGTGATTGGATTAGATTGGTCTAGTGGGGATGTAGTACTGATCTTAGAATCTCATATCCCAGCTCTATTAGGGTCCTTAAACTTTTTCCTCTCGAGTCCTCTTTTTGCCAGAGAAATTTTAATGTGATCCCAAGTATATTAGGAACATAAATCAAGCCTTTATTGATAATAAATCAAAATTTCATAACCATCCCACATTTAGTTTTAAGACCTCTTATGGGTTATAAAACAGAGTTTAAGAAGCTGAGCATACTACCTGTATAACCTTGGAAACTTCTCTGGGTCTCAGTTTATCTATCTGTAAAATCTGAAGCCTCTTCTACATGTGGAATAGATCAAGCATTGGACCCCCAATGTCTTTATTATAATGGGCACCCTGTGTTGGATGATCTCCTTCTGAATAGAGGTAAGGAAAATCTCAGAAATCCTCCTAGCCCAGAGGCATCCAATGAGGCAAAGAAAAAAAAAACCAATAATGGCAACTTTTTCATAGAGTTTTTCCTTATTAGAATATGGAGAAGGAAAGACTTAGAGCTCAAATTGGTCTTTTATATTCCTACCTAGACAGTTTCTCCAGGAACAGGATTCAATGCAAAAACAATACACTCTAACCTTACAGCTTCTTCCTTATTCTCTCTTTTCTTATGTATATACTCAAGGTCCTCCCTCCCCATTCCCCATTGCATCCAAGACCATTGCCAATCATCCTGATGTATGTTTTAGCACTAGACGCCAATGATTCTGGAGGACAGAGTGAAGCTATTTGAGGAAAATAATGGTATTTACCTTTCCAGGGCAGTTGTGAGGATCAAATGAGATAATTGTTGTAGGACACTTAGCACAGAGTATGGCATATAGCAGGCACATAATAAATGTTTAATCTCTTCTTTCAATTAGTTTGTCAATGCTGCTGTTCTAAAGTTTAATCATGTGTGAACCTTTGTGACCTCATTTTGGGTTTTCTTGGCAAAGACATTGCAGTGATTTGCTATTTCCTCCTCCAACTCATTTTACAGATGAGGAAACCGAGGCAAACAGGATTAAGTGATTTGGCCAGAGTCTAGTAAATATCTGAGACCAGATTTGAACTCAGGAAGAAGAATCTTTATGATTCCAAACCCAGCACTCTATCCACATCATCACCTAACTATTAATCAAATAGTAATAATAATAATGATCATGATGCTATTATAAATAATATTTTAATAATTAATCATATTATATAATGCAATTATAACATAATTATGATAATTAATGATGCAATATTATTGATGATGATAATAATAGTAACAATAACAATAATATCCATATTAATTTCCCCATTAGATTGATTCTAGGAAAAAAGTCAGACATGTATATACAATTCTTTGCAAATCTTAAAGATGGCTAGTCAGTCAGTCAACAAGCATTTATTAATTTATTATCTTGAGCTGAATGAACCCTGGGCTAAATGCTGAACATTTGTTTTACTCCTTTTTTTTTATCACTGCAAGTCAGTGCCTTCTGTTAGTTTAGTGTTTGGTCCAGAGCAATAAGGGGTTAAACATTATAGGTGGGATTTGAATCCAAGGCCTTCTGACCCCAAGTTCTCTTCCCATAACTTCACACCATATCTCTTGCATTTGCACTCAAAAAAGGTCAGTTTTTATTTAAAGCTTCCTCAGTCCTATCATCTCCCTAGTCCACCTCCTCCAAGGAAGACTCTCAAACTCCCAGATCCAAACACCGGCCTGGAGGCTGCTCCCTTTCATAGGCCAGTAGTTACAGACACCTGCTGCCTGCCTTCCCTATCTCCAGTTGCCTAAGGAACTCAGCTGCTCTTCCTTTCCCATTCAAGCCCTAAGCATCCTCAGCATCTAAAAGGCCAAATAAACAGTTCTCCCCATCTCCTGGGAATCTGCTAACATAAGCAAGCAGGCGAGGCACCCTCTGGAACTGTATCAGCATTCTATCCCTTTCATATAGGCCTGAAATTCAAAAGTGCACCAGAGATAAGAGGCCTCTGGACTTAACCATTTCAACTCAGAAATGTCCCACTATCCTGATATGGATGCCCTTGTCATGATTTATTTTACTCCTTAACTATTTTCTCCACAGTTGCTTGTCAAACAAGCTAGGGGGGTTAACCCTTCCACATCCAGAACTTCCCCTGACTTGATTAGCGACTATTCAGTGGCCCATTGTATCAAGGCTTCTTCCCTTTACATGCTGGCCATCTTATCCCTTATCCACCAGCCACTTATCCCTATTTCTTAGCCATGCATAGTGCCTTTAAAAACATGACCATGACTTTTCCTTAAAATAATCAGTAGCATCTATTTCAAACCATCAGCAAGTATCATATGTAAAGGTGATAGACTGGAACCATTTCCAATAAAATCAGGAGTGAAACAAGGTTGCCTATTATCACCATTACTATTCAATATTGAATTATAAATGCTAGCTTTGGCAATAAGAGATGAAAAAGAAACTAAAGGAATTAGAGTAGGTAATGAGGAAACCAAATTGTCACTTTTTGCAGATGATACGATGGTATACTTAGAGAACTCCAGAGATTCTACTAAAAAGCTGTTAGAAATAATTCACAACTTTAGCAAAGTTGCAGGATACAAAATAAAGCCACATAAATCATCAGCATTCTTATACATCACTATCAAAATCCAACAGCAAGAGATATAAAGAGAAATTCCATTTAAAATAACTGTCGATAATATGAAATATTTGGGAATCTGTCTGCCAAGCGAAAGTCAGAAACTATATGAGCAAAACTACAAAACATTTTCCACACAAATAAAATCAAATCTAAACAACTGGAACAATATTAAGTGATCTTGGATAGGCCAAGTGAATAAAATAAAGATGACAACACTACCTAACCTAATTTATTTAGTTAATGGTATACCAATAAGATTCTCAAGAAACTATTTCAGTGACCTAGAAAAAATAATAAAATTCATTTGGAAGAACAAAAGGTCAAGAATTTCAAGGGAACTAATGAAAAAAAATCAAATGAAGGTGGCCTAGCTGTACCTGATCTAAAACTATATTATAAAGCAGTGGTCACCAAAATCATTTGGTATTGGCTAAGAAAGAGACTAGTTGACAAACCCAAAGACCCTAACTTTTGGGGGTCTCACTATTTGACAAAAACTGCTAAGAAAATTGGAAATTAGGATGGCAGAAACTAGGCATTGACCCACACTTAATACTGTACACCAAGATAAGGTCAAAATGGATTCATGATTTAGGCATAAAGAATGAGATTATAAATAAATTAGAAGAACATAGGATAGTTTACCTCTCAGACCTGTGGAGGAGGAAGGAATTTGTGACCAAAGAAGAATTAGAGATCATTACTGATCACAAAATAGAAAATTTTGATTATATCAAGTTAAAAAGCACAAACCAAACTAATGTGGACAAGATTAGAAGGGAAGCAATAAACTGCGAAAATATTTTTATAGTTAAAGGTTCTAATAAAGGCCTCATTTCCAAAAATATATAGAGAATTGAGTCTAATTTATAAGAAATCAAGCCATTTTCCAATTGATAAATGGTCAAAGGATATGAACAAGACAATTTTCAGATGAAGAAATTGAAATTATTTCTAGTCATATGAAAAGGTGATCCAAATCACTATTGATCAGAGAAATGCAAATTAAGACAACTCTGAGATACTACTACAGGCCTTTCAGATTGGCTAAATTGACAGAAAAAGATAATGACGAATGTTGGAGGGGATGTGGGAAAGCTGGGACACTTATACATTGTTGGTGGAGTTGTGAATGGATTCAACCATTCTGGAGAGCAATTTGAAACTATATTCAAAAAGTTATCAAATTGTGCATACTCTTTGACCCAGCAGTGTTTCTACTGGGCTTATATCCCAAAGAGATCTTAAAGAAGGGAAAGGGACCCACATGTGCAAAAATGTTGTGGCAACCCTTTTTGTAGCGATTAGAAACTGGAAATTGAATGGATGCCCATAAATTGGAGAATGGCTGAGTAAATTGTGGTATATGAATGTTATGTAATATTATTGTTTTGTAAGAAATGACCAGCAGGATGAATATTGAGAGGATTAGAAAGATCTACATGAACTGATGCTAAGTGAAATGAGTAGAACCAGGAGATCATTATATACTTCAACAACAATACTACATGAGGATCAATTCTGATGGACTTGGCTCTCTTCAACAATAAGAGGATCCATATCAGTTCCAATTGATCTGTGATGAACAGAACCAGCTACACCAAGAGAAAGAACACTAGGAAACGAGTATGGACCACACCATAGCATTTACACTCTTTCTGTTATTGTTTGCTTGCATTTTTGTTTTTATTCCCGGGTTATTTTTACCTTTCTAAATCCGATTTTTCTTGTGCAACAAGAGAACTGTATAAATATGTACACATATATTGTATTTAAGATATACTTTAACATGTTTAACATGTATGAGACTGCCTGTCATCTAGGGGAGGGGGTAGAGGGAAGGAGGGGAAAAGTTGGAAAAGAAGTATTTGCAAGGGTCAATGTGGAAAAATTACCCATGTATATGTTCTGTCAATAAAAACTATAATAATAAAAATAAATTAATTAAAATAAAAACATGACCATGTGCTAGGGTATATGAAACATAAAAAAAAATTCAAACTTATAAGCCTGATATATGCTCCAGGTTATTTAGCCCCTGCTTCAAGTTCTATTTCTCTTCTATACAGGATACATTTTTAAAAAAATAACCATATGCTAAAGTATACAGATTTTATAAACAAATGCAGAAAAATAGAAAGACATCAACTACTAACAACATAACAAAAAAATCTAATAAAAGGACTTAATTCTTCTATTGCTATTAGAAAGTTAGTTTTCCATGCTAACTTTCTAAACCCAAATACTGCTTGTGTTTCTTCTCTCTCTATTAGAATGTAAGCTCCATGAAGGCAGGGTCTTATTTTCCCCTTTTGTGTCCTCATTGTACCTCATTGCTTAGTTCAGTATTTGGCATATAGTAAGTACCCAATAAATGCTTTTTTTCATTTATTCAAAATTATCATGATAATTAGGAAACCCAAAGCACAACAGAACTTTTCTAAATGCCCTTTCCCCCTTCAAAATAAAGAATGGAGTAGACTAGATAATCATTAATGATCTTAACAACTCTAACATTCTAAGAAATAATAAAATCTAATCTTCATATAGCACTTTTAGGTTTCCAAACATCCTCACAGGAAGCAAAGTGGAAGAATAGAGTAATTATTCTATGAACAAGCATTTACTAAGCACCCCTATGTGACAAGTATTGTACTAAGTTTTGGGAAGACAAAGACATAAAGTAGTCATGTCAACAAAAAATTCACATTCTAATAGCAGAGGAGGATAGGTATATGGGGAGGATTAAGCTGGCAAGAATGAATATGAGGGAACAGGAATTGATAATTATTCAAGGAAGAGATTATTGGGCCTAGGCAACCAATAATTCAAGATCATAAAAATTCCAAATGGAGCCAGCAAGGACAAAAACACTATAAAAATGATACTGAAGAACTGAAAAAGACAAGCTTAAGAAGGATAAATGGAAAATGTATTATGATTAAAAACATAACAATATAATAAAGTCAATTCTTGATAAATAATATACTATAAATATATATATTAAGTGGCATGTGATACAAGTACTTAAAGAATATGTTAAATAATTTACAGAAATATAGAATAAAACTATAATATTTGAGGACCCCAATGTAATCTGTTCAGACCTAGTCAAATCTATGAAAAAGATAGATGAATAGAAAACCTTAATATTTTTTAATTAGATATGATAGCTCTTCAGAGATTAGTGAGTAAAATAAAATGGAAGATGCCTATTTCTCTTCTATACATGAACTTTTTAAAATGACCATATGCTAAGATATACAGATGTTATAAACAAATGAAGAAAAGTAGAAATATAGAAGACACCAACTACACAACACCACACAACAACAACAACAAAAAGCTAATAAAGTGAGGAAAGGATTCAAACTTTATTGGAGACTAAAGTTGTTTGTTTGTTTGTTTTTTTAAAGAATTGGAATGTCAAATAACAAACCACAGAAACAATAAATTTTTCTTTAAAAATAACAATGAGATAACCTACCAAAACTTTTGGGATAATAATCTGTAAATATTTTCATCAACAAAAAATTGAATAGATCAATTAATTGTGCATAAAATTTTGGGGGGAAAAACTAGGAAAAACCCCTGAAGTAAACACAAGCACAGAAATTCTTAAGGTCAAAAAAAAAACATTTTATAAAAGTGAAAATAAAACCACTGGAAGATAAAACCATCAGTCTTTAAAAACCTCATAAAATGCAACAATGCTCAATAATCTGATTTTGAGAGAGAGAAAGAGAGAGAGGGAGGGAGGGAGAGACAGAGAGAGAGAGAGAGGGAGAGACAGAGACAGAGAGAGACCAAGTTAGATTTCAATCAAGAATGGATAGTGTTGCTTTTTTATCATGAAATTTATTTTTAAAAAATCCTAATAATAGCACAACCAATACAAATCACCAATTATATCAATTCCTGGAAAACAATTTTTGACAAAATGCAATATTTATTTGTGTCAGAAAACCAAAACAAAATATAGAAATAAATGAAGCTTTCCTTAATAAAATAAATAACATCTATCTAAAACCAAACACTAGTATTACATGTAATGGAGAAACACTAGAGGTTTTTCCAAGAATATAAAGGGGAAAGCAAAGCTGTCAGTTATCATCACCTGCTCCATTTTGCTGTAGCTGTAGAAATGCTATAAAATCACCATTTTATGGCAATAAAATCAGAAAAAGAAACTGAGGAAATCAAATAGGCAAATAGATAATGTTATCCAATTTTGTTAATGATATATACTTTTAAAGAATCCTAGAGATTCACCTAAAGCAAAGGTTCTTAACTTAGGATTCATAGACACCAAAAGAATCTGTATAGAGACTGTAGAGGATAGATGGACTTGTATGTGAAAAAATATATATTTATATATATATATATATATATATATTATTATTATATATATTATTTATATATATAATATATATAATATATATTTATATATTTATTTAAAAATATATATTTATATTATATTTATATATTTAAAATATATATTTATATTTATATATATTTATATTTATATATATATTTATATATTTTCACTAACCTTTGAAATCATTATTCTGTGAAGGACTCCATAATTCCTTTAGAGTAGTGAATGTTCATTCTTAAATTCTTAAATATTTCAAAAGTTATTTTTCTTTACCAAGTTGTTTCTGTATAAATCATTCTCCTGGTTGTGCTTACTTTGGTCTAAATAGCTTTGGATAATTCTTCTGGAGTTTCTCTAACTCCATTCCCATTGTTAATTCCTTTAACACAATATTTATTCTTTTGCATTTATATTCTATAATATATCCACATTGCCAGTTGATAGTTATTCTCTTATGTTATAATTATTTACTACTACAAAAAGAGCTTCTACAACTATTATTATTCTACAACATATGGCTCCTTTTTCATTGTTTGTCTTAAAATTCAATATCTTTTGTTCTTCCTAATCAATTTTGCTATTATTTTTCTAACTTTTTAAAATGAATTATTGGTGGTTTGTATGGCAATGAATAAGTAAATTAATTTATCAGTATTATAATGTTTTATCGTATTAGAATGGCCCAACCATGAGCAATAAATATCTTTTTAATTATTTAGTTCCAGTTTTACTTTTGTAAAAACGTGTTCTGTGGTTTATTAATTTAGTTCCTAGATGTGTTTTGTTCAATTGATCCTTAAATGTTTTATATCTTTTACAATTTTGAATAGAATTTTTCTTTCTCTTCCTGCCAGGTTTTGTTAGTAATATATTAAATGTTATTTACAAATTTATTAAACAGCCTGTTCCTTTTCTGAAGTGTCAGTTAAAATTTTAGTTTAGGAGCTTTTGTTTTTATCATACTCCTCGGCAGTCTAGCAAAATTTATGGAGTCCTTCACAGAATAATGATTGCAAAGGTTAGTGAAAATAAATATGAATTTTTTCACATACAAGTCCATCTATCCTCTACAGTTTCTATACAGATTCTTTTGGTGTCTATGAATCAAGCAGACACAAGCATTTATTCAGTATTATTATGACATGCAACTCTGCTGCTGCCCTTGTGGAGATTACATTCCCATAAGGGAGAGGATATATAAATAATTTTTAATTATTTATATAAAATATATTTATATCAAAGAAGCAAGTAGAGACTTCACATATATAATTGATTACCTACTCAAGATGAAGGGGAAAGAATTTTGAACTCAAAATTTTAAAAAATGAATGTTAAATTTAATATGCAATTGGGAAATGTTTAATGAAATAAATAAAACTTATTTCAGAAAAACATATAGAGTAGATGAAAAATAATCTTTTGTACCTATAGGGAAAAAACCTATCTATATAAAGTTACATTTGACCTAGGTCTTGAAGGAAGCCAGGAATTATAAGAGGTGAAGTTGAGGAGGGAGAGATTATAATTGTAGATTATATGATGTCAATATAAGGGAATAGAGGCAGAAATTGGGGAGTTTTAGTGAAAAATAGCAAGTAGATAGGTATAGCTAATTCATAGAGTATGTGTGTTTGTGAGGGGAGATAGCTTGAGGGGTGATGTGGGGATTTAGTGGAAAGATGGAAAGGTAGAAATGCTACTACTTTCCATTTTGTGAAGGTTTTTTTTTTTTTTTTTCCCCAATTTGAGAAGGGATTATATCAACTAATTGACTATATGGGCTGATTGAGAAAGAAGAATAAAGGATGGTGCTTAAGTGAGTGGGAAAGTGGTAGAGCTTCAATAGAAATAAGAAAGTTAAGAAAGGTAAGATTGACTGGGTGGGGAGGGGAGAGGAAGGAGAGATTAGTTTTAGCCATGGTGAGTTTGAGGTGCATTTGGAACATCTCAGTCAAATATCCATAGGCAGTTGGAGATGCAATAATAGAGCTAAGAAAAGAAGCAGGGCTTGTTATATATATCTGGAAGTCATTTTCATAGAGATTATAATTTAAACTATCTCTGGTGGGAAAATGATCAAATTATAAAATAAAAATATGTGGAGGATAAAAGAAGCAGAGTTGGGGTCCACCTTTGGTTAACAGAGCTGATGAGGATAAAGATCCAATAAAAGAGAATAATAAAGAACAGTCAAAAGGATATAACTGGAACTAAAAGAAATTAGTATTGTGGAAACCCAGATGAAAGAACATTCTAGGAGAAGGAAAACATGAGTGTCAAACTTGGAGTGATGGGGAAGGATAAAAATGGAAGGAAAAAATACTGATTTGGCAACTAAGAGATAATTGATATCTTTGGAGAGGTCAATTTCCAGTTGAATAAGTTTGGAAGCTATACTGTAAAAAGAGAAGAAATTGAGATTGAAACCGTTTCCTCACGAATTTTCACTAAGAAGGAGAGAGGAGATATGCTATCAGTGATGGTTGAATCGAGAGGGATTTTTAAAGATGGGAGAGACACAGCTGATTGTTCACAGGCAGCAAAGGAGCTAGTAAATAGGAAGAATTGGAGATTAGAGAAAGAATGGGGATGATATGGAGGCAGTTTATCATAAGAGATGTGAAGGAATGGGATAAAGCACAAAAATAGAGTGGCTAGCTTTGGCAAGAAGGAGTTTATCATCAGAGGAGATGATGGGAGATTGTCATCAGAGAGAGATGAGAATGGAAAGAATTATAGTTCACTGACCTCAATTTTTTGGTAAAGTCAGGGGTCCTCAGCTGAGAATGGGTAGGGTGAGAATCTTTTGGAGGCTTAAGAAGGGATGAGGTTTGTAACAGCTGCTGTGGTGAATGGGATATAGAATCAATTGGAGAGTTATAGAAGGATTTGCTTTCTTCGGTGAGGGCTTAGGTAACAACCGCAACAAAAATAACAATAATACTTTCATAGAACACTTAAAAATTTTCAAATCACTCAACACATGCTATTTCATTTGATCGATAAAACAATCCTGTGGGATGGGGGCTATCATTTTCTCTGTTTTGAAGATGAGGAAACCAAGACAGACAATTTAAGAGACTTGTCAAGAGTTACATAAATGTCTAAGACAGGATTTGAACTCAGAGCTTTCTGTTTTCAGAGCTGTATTCTGCATTCTATCTACTATGTCACTGAACTATCTTATTAAATAATATATTATATAGATAATTTAATTCTACTGAATTGAACCAGCATGGTTTTGTGAATTTTATCTTGGATAAATTGCACCAAAACATGAGAGAAGGAGGCAGCTAGAACACACAGCGGACACACTGGTCTTAAAGCCAGAAGATCTGAGTTTGAATCAAGTCTCAGATGCTTACCAGCTGTGTGATCCAAAGGAAGTCACTGAATCCTGTTTGCTTCAGTTTCCTTATCTGTAAAATGAACTGGGGAAGGAAATGGAAAACCATTCCACTATCTGCCATGAAAACCCCCAATGGATATGGAATGCATACATTTTCACATCTCTCCAAAAGAACAGAGGGGAGGAAAATTAACTGTAATGTCTTCATTGTGTAAGGAAGGAATAAGAGGGCAAGATTATGTGTTCATTAGACTTTGATAAATAATTACAAAACAACTGAACAATAATAACGAAGGGGAGAAATGAGAATGAATCCAGAGTAAGAGTTTGGTAAGGAGAGAGAAGGCACAGAAGAAAATAAAGGAAGTTCAGAGGGAGACCTAGAAAAGCAGCCCACCTTTGAAATGAACATGTTGAATTTATTATGTATTTTTAAAAATACAAGCTGTACATAATAGAAATTTGGGGTTTCAAGTCTAATTCTCTCTTTTGCTCTTGTTAAGTGAATGATTCTGTTTTTTAAAGTTTGCCAGGTTAAGAATAACAAAATAACAAAAAAAGAGGAAAAACTAAAATAACAAACTAAACTAACATTATTGTTTACTGACATGAACTGAATTCTTGCAAGGTCTAACTCAGATGCCTGACTTAGCTTCCCACCAATTACAAAGTGAAAGAATTCCTTCCTTCCTCAAGTATCTCACAACTCTTTATTTGGGTCTCCTTTGGCCTTCCCACACTCCACCATATTTATCTGAGCAATAATCAGTGCCATTCTTCCACACCCCAATATATTAAAAACTCCATAATACATCATTATATTATAATCTCCAAGAGAGCAGACCTGATATTATCTCCATTGAATTTCTATTACTTTGCACATTTAAATTGCTTAAGAAATGTTTCTGGACTCTAGCTGAAGTCATATATGTGTGTGTGTGTGTGTGTGTGTATGTGTGTGTGTGTGTATGTGATATTGTATGTATTCCATCTCTCTCTCTCTCTCTCTCTATATATATATATATATATGTATATATATATAATATATAATATATATATGTGTGTAATGTGAAAAATGTATGTATTCCATATATATATATATATGGAATACATTTTCACATATCTTCAATAGGGGAGAGGAGAATTAACCATAATGCCTTTATTGTATAAGGAAGGGATGGGAGGGCTAAATCATGTACTCATTAGATCTTGACAAATAATTATAAATCAATCACAGCAAAGCACAGGTATCAAGTCAAGCTTTGATCCCTTTAAAAAGCAACCTCCTCACTGCTCTGGTAAGACCGATGATTATTAATCATCATTGATTAACTATTGATTTATAGTTGCCCTCCTTCTGTAAAATTTAGATTTTGAAATTTCAGTCTCTTGAAGAACATTATTGATAATGATATTGGACTTTCTTATTCAAACCCCACCCAGGTAGGGAAGCCATTTTATTCTACTCAGGTTTGGTTGGGGATAAATTCTTTGAATAAATTTTCCAAGGCTGGGGATAATTTGGAAGTAAATGACATAATCAAAGTTCATACTCAGCCTTTCTTTGTAATACTCATTCTTTCATTAATTGTTAACCAATCAAAGTTGGTTGGGGGGGGAGAAATGATTGAAAGTCTTCTTCCAATGGACGTATATATAACAGGGTGAACCAACCACCATGATTTGTCTTTGATCTAAGACAAAGATGGTCAAATGACCATCCTTTTATTAAAATACTGGTGTTATTAATAAAATGATTAAATTACCCAGAAATTATGTTTCTTAAACCTTTTTAAAGGTCATATTGCAAATTTGTGAAATAAAGAGGTGGCAGATTTAAAGTAGAAAGACATAAAGCACTGGCTTTGGAACCAGAAGTCTTGGATTCAAATCCTGTCTCTGTCCCTTATTATTTTGTGAAAGACACTGAGCTTTATGGGTATCAGTTTCTTTCTCTGTAAAATGAAGAAATTGACCCAGAGAGGCTCTGAGACCCCTTTGACCCCAGATCTATGAGAAATCTTCTTTCATTCTAACTGATCTTATATAAGATTGCCCTAAAAGCATATAGTTTTCCTTTACTACCTATCATTTGAAGACTAGATTAAGAAGAGTAACTTCATCATTTGGTACAACTCTGCAAAAAGCGTCTCACCCTGAAAATGTTAGCTTCCCCCATTAACATTGTTGCTAGACTTTGGTGAGATTAACTACAACCAAAAAAAAAAAAAATACTCATTAGCTTTTAACGATCACAACAGACAGATATCGTATCTTTAAATTGATTATAAAAATAGAAACTAGGCTCCGAAAGCAATTTTCTAACTAAACAACATTCATCATTATGAAAACAAATCATGTAAGTCATACACATATTTCTGTCTCCTTATGACAGACATTGATTTAGAAAAGGAGAGAGAAGTTTCAACCTTCAGTAAACATCTGGTCCCCTTAGATAAGGAAATCACCGTGCATGGCCTGGCTTTTCATACTGGGGGAGAGAGAGAGAGGGAGAAGGTAAAGAGAAAAAAGAGAGATTTACAGTAAAGGACAACAACAAAAACCTGAACCGCCTAGAAGAGACAACACAATTTATAATCTGTCTCAGGGATGTAGCTCAATTATCACACATTTTGGGATCATCTTTATGCTTCAGGTTATGTTTCCTTTCAAAACAGGATGGTGGGTTGCTGGGAAAATCAATCATCCAGGAGAAAATCAATCATCCAGAGGAAAATCAGATGCTGGTGTGAAAGGGTTAAGGAAGAACAGCTGACTGGTAAATTTATGACATAATGAAGACTTCCGAGGTGACAGGCCCCATGTCCATTAATCTATTGTCATAGAAAGGATAGATTAAAGTTTAGAAAAATCCTATGTGACCAGGAAAATGCCTGAATCATTTCAAATGTGGTTATAGAGTATTGGAAGTATAGGAGTTTAGCTTTCATATTGAAATCTATTTTAATAATTTTTAAGAATATATGTTGGTTAATAAGTAATTCCTTCACTTATGAATCCCTGTACTGCTGAGAATAGCAAAGTCATTGTTGTCCAATCATTTTAGTCATGTCTCTTTGTGACCCCATTTTGAGTTTTCTTGGCAAAGATATTGGAATGGTTTGCCATTTTCTTCACAAGCTCATTTTACAATTGAGGAAATTGAGACAAACAGGGTAAAACAGAGAGTAAGTGTCTGAAGCCAGATTTGAACTCAGAAAGATCAATCTTCTCGATTCCAGTATTGGAGATCTATGTACTATGACACCATCTAGCAGTCCATTTTTAAAAGATCATACTTATTCCCAACCAGAGAACTATTACTTCTTTTTGTGAAAAGGAAAATAATCACATCTGGGGACAGAAACTATGTGTGGCAATGTATACAGTATTCTGACCAAGTAGTTCCTCACCTCCCTGCTAGAAGGGAGGGGGGAGTTTAATTATCCAATAATCTTGCTGTGGGACTCTGAATTATACCTGACAGAAGAAAACCATTTCTTTAAAGAAATCAAGGACTGGATTATCTGCCAAAATGACGTGCTATATAACAAAACGAGTTTTTATGTGGCCTGGATATTTTCCTCCTTTTGGTTGCCAAGAATGTTCTCCCACTGAGAAATCGGATTTAAATGCTAGGTCAGATTCTTTTCTCCTTTCAATAAAGCTCCCTGCTAGATTCTTTGTAACACTAACATTGGACACACAAACAAGACCTCCCCTACAACTCCCCGTTTTTTTAATCATCTTCCCTATATTTGAAGTGAATACATTGACTTCAATTAATGCATAAACATTTATTAAGCACTTACAATATATGTGTCAGGCATTATGCCAAAGACTGAGAATACAAAGAAAGGTAAAAGCAATACCTGCCCTCATGGATCTTGTATTCTAAAGGATGTCAATTAATTAAATGCTATTTCATTTCAAGTCACTAGTTCTTCTGTAGTAAGTGCTAACACCTACTTCTAAACTCATTCATTGGAAGACTTGATTTTTCCCCCCCTTCGCACTAAGAAGAGATCATTTGAGTCAAGAAAGATGTTTTGTTTTGTTTTCTTTCAAACCATTAGTTTTTGTCATTATGGGACTTTTCTTTAGGTGGTCAAGTCTTTCAGGACTGAACTTGGTCCCTGCTTGCATGAATCCAAAGTGAAGTAAAGTCCCTGACTAAAGAGGAAAAGGGCTGAGGCTGGGAGGATCAGGAAAAAGGTAGGAAATGGAGTTTTTTTTTATTTTGTTTTGTTGGTTTGTTTTTTGTTTGTTTGATTGATTAGAAGTGACTAAATGGCAAACTTGTGAGTTTTAGGGCTCCTAGCTCTTCAAGTGATAGTCATTAAGTTTTATCTCTTGTATAGCCTGAAGGATTGCTATGAGGTACAATGGACAGAGCACTGAGCTTGGAATTCAGAAGACCTGAGTTCAAATCTATGCTCAGACACTAAATGTGTGACTCTAGTCAAGTCACTTAACCCTGTTTGCCTCAGTTTCTTCACCTGTAAACTGAGCTGGAGAAGAAAATGGCAAAATATTTCAGTATCTTTGCCAAGAAAACCCCGAATGGGGTCACACACACAAAAATCATAAACAAATCAACAACCACAATAACCAATATGCAGTCTGGGGCTACAAAGAGAAAATGTTCCTGCCTACAAGGAGCTTAATTCTATTGTTTTTCTTGAGAATATTTTTTGGCTCTGACAACCAGTTTATTCACTTTCCTTTTCCAGCTTCAAAATTCACTGTTTGACTTAATGATCTCTTTTTCAAAGAGGAAGAGAGCAGAAAGTATCCGGTGTGGTTGAATGTAGATTCATCAATCACAAAGCAGGTTGGATTCAGTGACCTCTCAATTCCCTCTAGCTCTCAGATTCTATGAGTTTGTGAAAGAACAGGAGAAATGCCTTAGATTTGCAAAGGTTATTTTGGCAACTTGGAAGTCTTGGTCAATTTACTAGCTATTGTTTCTAAGCCCCCAGACATTCTAATGTTGTCAGATTTCTGGGATTCTTCCCAGGTCTAAGAAGCTGTGACTCTATGATTGCTTTATCACTGTTCTTTGAGATTGAGTCTGCCTCATTCCACAATGTCAGAAGGTTACATTTCGAAAGCACAAGTGTTTCAGTGTTATGAGCTTTTTTTTTTTTTTAAACTCCAAATCAAATCCACTTTGTATTGGTTTTATCTGATAGAGTTCTACAGGGGATACCATAAGGGAAGGATCAAAAGAGATTCAGTGGAAAAAAAGCTTCTTGGTGAAAAAGAAAGTTAATATAAAGCATTAAAAAGTTATAATGACATAACAACTCTTCAGCTCCTCTTATCAAAAGTTCTCAGGACTCCAATATGAAATCTCAAGGCTAATATTGCCTCACATTCTGTTTGCCAATGGCCAGAGGAAACCCAATGGGTTCCAATTGGGTCAGAAACCCAATAGGGGTCTCTTCCAGATCTAAGGTCCCCACATGTAGCCCAGCCTATTCAGAAGATCACAACTCAGAGACAATATCTGGAAATGAACTGGGAGGTACAATTATAGTTTTGCATCAAAGAGTAAGTGGATACACATGTATATACGTATGCAAACACACAGAAGAAATGGAATGTCATTTCCCACCCTATATATGAATATTTTAGTAATTATTATGTTCTCATTAACATCACACTGTTCAAAAACCTGGAAAGTCCTCCATGAGCAAAGTGAAATATACTATATACAAAGTAATAGCAATGTTCTGAGATGACCATCTGTAAATAACTTTGCTCTTCTCAGTAGTACAATTATCCACAACTACTCTGAAGGACTTACTTATGATGAAAAATCATATCCATACCCAGAGAAGGAATTGATTGAGTCTGAATATACATCAAAGCATTCTCTATTTTTTCTCTCTCTCTCTGCTTCTCTCTCTCTCTGCTATTCTCTCTCTCTGCTATTCTCTCTCTCTGCTATTCTCTCTCTCTGCTATTCTCTCTCTCTGCTATTCTCTCTCTCTGCTATTCTCTCTCTCTGCTATTCTCTCTCTCTCTCTCTCTCTCTCTCTCTCTCTCTCTCTCTCTCTCTCTCCCCTGTAATTTTTCTTGAGGGTTTAAGGGTTTTTATTTTCATTAGGGTGGGAGATCTATGTTTTCTTTCACAACTTCACTTTTATGGAAATGTTTTGTTAACTTCACATGTGATTTCTTCATTGTGGGTGGGTTTATGGGGGAGAACTTAGAACTCAAAACTTAAAAAAAATAAATGTAAAAAATTGTTTTAAATATAACTGGGGAAATACTAAATAAATAAAATTGTTACTCTCATCTCACTACACTAACTATATTTGATTTACTTATCTCTTTATACATTCACCCAAGACAACATGTAAACTCCCTAATAGCTGGGATGTTGTGCATTTGGTACCTTATAGAAGAGAGAATTTAATAAATGTTTGTTGGATTGAATGAGTCCACTTCCTTTTCTAGTTAAGCATTTTCAGGACGGTGTCTTTTCTGTCAAGTTTCAAATACAAATCATCCCTGGTAACATGTGGCAATGTCTCTTTATCTAATAGAGAAAGGAGGGAAAGAGACCTATAAAGTTATTATCTGTAGGTTTAGCAAAAGTGTTTGGCGTTCAATGATGTACATCCTTGTTTATGGTACAGTAGATAGACTGTCAGATCTGAAGTCAGGAAGACCTGAGTTAAATATAGCCTCAGATGCTATCTGACAGATAATTGTGTGACCATGGGCAGGTCATTTAACCCTTTTGCCTCAGTTTGCTCATGGGTAAAATAAGCTAGAGAAACAAAGGGTAAAACCTTCCAGTATCTTTGCCAGGAAAACCTGAAATGGGCTCACAAAACACTTGCACATGACTGAAAATGACTAAACCAAAACCAAAACCAAACAAAACAAAAAACCCAAATCCTCAGAGTTCCACAAATAGAGCAGGGTATGAGGGGGACTTCACAATTCAATTTGTCCTAAGATCATGCATTTAGAATGGAAAGGAAGCTTAAAGATCAGTGATATCTAATAGTCTTTTTAATTTCTTTTTTTAAATATGGGCAAACTGAGGGTGAGAAAGATGATACTGAGGCTCTTTAAAATCTGAATTCTGTAATTTGGGGGGATATATGTGTGTGTGTGTGTGTATATATATATATATATATATATACATACATATGTGCATTATACACAGGTGTAATACACATCTATTGTTCACTACATGTGTACATTTATACTGACATGTATTGATATGGTCACATATAATCATACATATATAACACATTCACACATATACTTGTATAGCTACGTATTATGCATGTATATGCACATATGGGTATACAGATACATATAAAACAAATCATACATAGCTCTGTTGCTGTTCCAGACCTGTGATGTTAATAGTTTTGGAAAATTCTGACATGGAAACTATTTCTAATAATACAGATTATCAAATTAGCTACAATCTACAACTCTTTCTGTCACTTCCGTCTACTGTGTCTCTACGTCTGTCTCTCTCTCTCTCATCTGGGAGTCCCTAGGGTCAACAAAATTCAAAGTTTATTTCTTATTCCCAGTGTCTAGTATAGTGCTCAGTACACAAGAGTGGTTTAATAAATTTTGGGGTTAACTTAAGTATACCTATAAATGGTACAATTTACAAACTTTGATTCTTGATTTCCTTTTGCCTATTTTTTCTCTACACTTTTATTATCACGAGGTGATAATGGAGCCACAAAAATCTAAGAGTCATTTTATATTTTTCTTTATCTCATGAAAGGCCACAGACAAGGGTTTAATATAAGTATGAGTTTCTCTATACTGAGGTAGGCTGGTCTTCAGACAATAACTCCCAGTCACTTCTTACTAGGATCAGTTCCAAAGCCTGTTTGCCTGCCTGCATGAAGAAAGGAATGATTGTGTGATGATCTGAGCCATACCTCTCCTATACTCTCCCCAAGAATAGTAGTCAAGTAAGCAGGTATTTGTTAAGTGCCCAGTATGGACCAGGTATACTGCTATATGCTGAGGATACAAAGAAAGGCAAAAAAACCAGTCCTTACTCTCAAGAATCTCATCGTCTAATAGGAAAAATAACCTACTAAGAACTATGTAAAATAATAATATATATAATTATAATATATTATCATCACATTATATTAATATTATAAATTGCTTTAATTATTTACATATAAATATTTATACTGAAAATAATTTTATAATGATTGATATTTATATATTTACATAATTAATGTTTATGTATTTAATATATTATTTTATAATCAACATTATTCTATATTTATATGATTATTTATATAACACATAATATAATGTTATAATAAATACATATTATGTATAATATAGTATAATTACTATATGATTTATATGACTATACTTACAGACATACAAATATGTATGCATATATATGTATATACATACTCATACATATCTATACATTATACATACACACATATCACATTGTAGATAATATTGGAGAAAAAGCATCAAGAAAAGGCTTCTTGTAGAAAACAGGACTTCAGAATAGCTCTGGTTCTCTGGTTCTTCAGAATGACTCCCATTTCCCATAATCTTTTTAAAAAAATTTTTTTCTATTAAAATATTTTGGTTTTACATCATAAAAATTTCTCCCTCCCCAAGAGCCATTCCACATATTATTTGGTAATGAAAAAGAATAAAAGGGTGAAAATCAACAAAACTGATCAATATATTGAAAAATTCTGAAAATAATTAAGATGTTCCATACCTGCAGGCTTTCTGCTTCCCCCAAAGAGTCCTCCTGATCTTTGAGTTCTCAGATCTGATGGCTCAGCAACTGTATCTTCCAGTTCTTTCAGGCCCAGAGAATAAAGTTCATTTGGGCCTGGGGCACTTGAATTCCTCCAAGATAGCTGGGTGCTGGCTTTTTATTTCATTACTTTTCTTGGGTATCATCATTCATCATTTCCAAGCGTAAAAGTCATTGGCCTTTTCAGAGAAAACAGAAACCACGAAATCAAGACTGGGCAGCTCAGTCTTCTCTCTATCATCATTTCATCCACCCCAAGAAAAGATCTTATCTCTTCTTTGACACTTTTTCTGCTAATATGTTTAAAAAAGAAGAAGAAAGTTGTTGTCATTATCTTCTCCACTTGTTTATCTTAAGTCCTGAGTTCATTTTAATATTACTTTTAGGAATCTGAAGCATTTTTCTTTTTCTTTTTTCTTTTTTTACTTTTTTATTGTTAACGCTTTTTGTTTTCAAAACATAAATAATTTTCAACATTCACCCTTGCAAAATCTTGTGCCTCAAAATTTTCCCCATCCTCTATGCTATATGACAAATAATCCAATCCATGTTATACATGTAATTTGAAACATTTTTCTATTTGAAGAATATATGATGCAGCTAATAACAAAGACCGGATTTCAAATACTGTCTCAGACACACACTAGATTTATGAACCTGAACAAGTCATTTAATCTCTCTCTACCTTAATTTCTTCATTTGTAAAATGAAAATAATAATAACATCAGCCTCCCAAGGTGGTTGTGATAAAAATATTGGTAAAATGCTTGCAAGTTTTTAGATGTTACATAAATACTAATGATTAGTCACTTAATCCTGCTTGCCTCAATTTCCTCAGGTATAAAATGAACTGGAGAAGAAAATGGCAAACTACTCGAATATCTTTGACAGGAGGACCCCAAGTGAGATCATGAAGAGTTGGGCATGATTGAAAACAACTTAACAATAACAAAAGAGAAGGAAAATGACTGTTTTCATTTTTAATTGGCTAATTAATTTTTATTTTGTATTTATGTTCTTAAAAGGTTACACAGTATTAAGTCATATCCTCTCCATTATTCCCAAGAGATAAAATGAGTAGTCAATCGCTCGAGTGTGTTCAGATCTATAACAAGAAAGCCAAAGAAAATCATCCATTCTAATCCAGTGAAACAGGCACTAGAATTAGTCATAGGATCAATTTGAACTAGGTTCAAATTACAGCTCTGTAATTAATACCTGTATGACTTCGGGCAATTTATCCCTCATCTCTAAGAGATGAAAGTTGGAGGAGATGGCCTCTAAAGTTTCTTCCAGTTCTAAAATACTCCAGTTCTTGGAATTTCCAGACGATTCAGATTTCCTATATCTTTAGTCAGAAGGTTGTAGGGACTAGAGTAAGTACTATGTGAACTCTCTCCCCACTTTATCCCTACTCTATCATTTTCTGTCTCAGTGATATGATTGCCTTCAGTCTCTCTGATTCATATTTTCCTCATGTGAAAATAAGTCTAAAAATACTTGTAAGTCATTTAACTAAATTCTCTGAATCACATTTCCTTAGTTCATAAAATTCAAACAAAAATATGGAGAGTTAATTAACTTTTCTGAGCCTCCATGCCTTTCTATATAAAATAGGGTATAATAATATTTGCAAGTTATTCTGACCCTCAGCTTTCTCAAAAAATAGGGATAACGATATTTGCAATTGACTTATTATCCACTTTAATTTTTTGGTCTCCTCATCTGTAAAATGGAGATACTAAACATGCTCAGATTGAGATTCTAAGAGATTTATGCTTGCAACTCCAAAGTACTATGAGATGCAATATTCTGTAACTATAAATAGCTGTGTCTTACCTAGGATGGAACCAGAACAAGATTCCATCACATAGAAGTACATGAATTTCCAGCACATTCACTCCAGTGACACCAGTAATCTTCTTGGGTGCCATTTTACAGGAAGCCAGAGAAATCATAAGGGACCTGCTTCAATTTTTGTCTAACTTGAAAACTCAGACTATGTTCTTGACTTCCATATCAAATTTTTGCTGTGAACATGATATGTCATCTTAGAACAACAACAAAAAATGCATGCATGCAATTATTCTAGGAAGAAAAGATGACAAACCATTTTTTTCCCAATAAAAGTAGGCTTTTGCCTGAGATTGGAAAGAAGTACGAAAAAAAATCAAATAGAATATTTGTCACAAGACTGATGAAAAGGTGATTTTCTTTTCTGCTCCTCACACTAGACTGATAATGAAATGCTTCTTTTTGCTTGGTATCAGAAAAAGGGCAAATCATTATAGATCTCTGCTCTAGCTAATAGTCTAAAACAAGAGGATTTGAAAAGAGAGTATTTTACAGCCCAGTGACTCTTTGAATGTAGTCAAGACAATTTAGGGATTTAAATATTCTGCCTGCCTTCCGAAATAGAGGCATTGGCTCTTTGGTAATTAAAATAATATAAACAGAAATAGCACCGTGTGTTGTGTGTGATGTGTGTGTGTTTGTGTTTAAGATCTCATTTTCTGTAATTAGGAGCAAATGAGTTGTTGCTTTGAGACAAATAGATTGTTCATATTTTGCTAAAGAAAAGGGGTGGGAGGAGCCTGAAGGATCAGGATATTTCCTAGCATCCTATTTCTCCAAACTTTACTTAGGATAATAGAACTATTGATCTATGAGTGAAAGGGTCCTGGAAGCTATCTAGTCTTATCCCTCACTCTACAGACAGGGAAACTGAGGTTTAGTGAAATTAGGTGATTTGCCATTTTATAGATAAGGAAACTGAGGTCTAGTGAGAATAAGTGAATTTTCCATCTTAATTAAATTTAGGAATAGATTTAGGACTGAAACAGACCTTAGAAGGCATTTTGTCTGACCCCTCAAATTTTACAGATGAAGCAATGGAGATCTAGACATTAAATGACTTCATTGGTGTCATATATAGGATTTCATTAATATAATCTTTAATAATATATGATATGTAGGTTCATTATCCCTATAACATATAACATAGCATATATGTATATACATTTATGCATGTATATATGTACATATGTAGATGTATATACAATATATATGTGTTCCCTACATAATACTCCTATAGGTTCATATTTCTAAACTGCTATAAATTTTGCTCCTTTTGATGTCAGTGGCAAGATAAGGCATGATTAAAATCTCCTTTGGGAAAAAAACATGGCAAATATTTTGTTTCTAGATTACAAATAGTCATTGGGGGGAATCTAATCCAAAAAAAAAATAAAACAAAACAAAAAACCCTTTAGAAACCTACCTTGCAAAGGAGAGGCATATTAATAACTATCACAGAAATCTTTTTTCTCCTCTGATCTTATGTATTGGTTATGTGAAAACACTGCACCAATGCAGGATAAAATGGCATGGAGAGGAGGTCAAGAAGTGAGGTCAGACAATCCCTTGTTGAAATTTAATTAGGGCTTCTAACTTCTTGAAGTTTCTCAAAGGACTGAAGGAAACTACTTGAGCAACTAACAAAAAATGGGTTTGGGGAAAATAGGATTAAAAAAGACATATTTAAAGGGACACTTTGAAGGATCCATGACCCCCAAATAGGTCATCAGTTTGCAGAATTTTTTCTTGAAGGACAAAGTTCAGCCTCCCCCCCCGCCTAGTTGCTTACCAGAATAAATTATAAAAGCAACACCAACCATTTACTGCACCTTAGAACAAGAAAGATTCTTAAGAGGCAATATGTTCCTTTCCTCTAAATCAGGGCAATAATTCTCCAACAATTTCAGAAGGAAAAAAAAAAACTAATATTTTACTGACATTTAAAAGGCAGAAATCTCACATTCCTAAAGTTAAGAAGTTATTCCTTGAATTGTACTGAAATGTCTTACATGGGACCAGAGAATAAGAGTTTAATAGTATTCATATAAAATCCCTTTACCCCCCTTAAAGACTGTGATTAAGTTTTCCCTCATCCCAGGATTCTCATCCCTGGGCTAAATAAACACAGTTCTTTTTAACATTTCCTCATAGGCCTATTTCTGAAACCTTTAATCATTTTTTATTCTCTCTTTGGGATTCATTCCAAGTCCTCCCCATAGCACATCTCAGTTGAAAGACCCCAAACTATTTCCCAAGTATTCTACTACTTTTAAAAATCAAAGTCTGAATACCACTGATAATTAGAACTAGAACATTATATTTTATCTTACAGTGTTCAATTCATGTGAATTGGTAGTAAAAAGTATATGCTAAAATGATGTTGCCCGTATAAAATATTCTGTCAGAGTCCAGAGACAACAAGATTTCATGATGTCTGATAGATACATTGGAAAACTCCAAGGCTCAGCAGGTGCTACCAATTTAGTTGACACATATTAATTAATGTTAAACTCTGAGGATAAGGCAAAAAAATAGGGTACCTGCCCTAGAACAGCCTACATTCTAATTGAGAGGCAAGAAGTATTTAGCTCTATATTTACTAAATATATTTTTGTTGTTTAGTCATTTCAGTCATGTCTGAATGTTCATGGGCACATCTGGGATTTTCTTGACAAAGGCACTGGAATAGTTTGTAATGTCCTTCTCCAGCTTATTTTAATTATGAGGAATCTGAGGCAAACAGGAGTAAGTGACTTGTCCAGGATCACACAACTAATAAGTGTCTGAGATGTCCATTTAAATTCATGAAAATGAGTTTTCCTAATTCCAGGTTCAGTCTTCTCTTTACTGTATCATCTGCCTTTCCCCAACTAAATATATAGAGAATAGATTAAATGTAATCTCAGCAAGAAGGCATTCAGGGTGAGGAGTAACAAAAGCTTTTTTTTTTAAGGTAGGGTTTGAGTTGAGTTATAAAGAAAACCAAAGTGATGGGGGAAAATATTCACGTATATAGAATGATGAGTGTCAAGAGTTTGGAGGTCAAGTGTCATGAATGGGGAACTGCCTGGGAGCCACAATAGCTGGATTATGGAGTGAATAAAGGAAAGCAAATGTAAAAAGATGAGAAAGGTAGGAAGAGGAAGTGTTTTGAATGAGTCAACTTTAAAGGACAGCCAAAGGACTTTATATGGGGAAGCCATTAGAGTTTATTGAATAGGCTCATCATAAAAGGAAAAGACTTTGGCAACGGAATAGAAGAAAGATGCATGAGAGGAAAAAATGGTGGCACAAAGCCTTATTGAAATGGAAGATTTCATTACTGAATGAGATGGAAGATAAATGCAATAGCCAGGGAAAGTGACTGAGTGAAGAGGACTTAGATGAGAAGAGTAGAAATGAGAGAACTTTTTAGGGATAGCTAAGAATAAGGTTGTCGTGGCCTGGGGAACACAGGATTAATGTTCTCTATTTCTGAAACCTCAGACATTATGCAGCACAGCCTAAGCAGTATATAAGAGATTCTCAGAGAACCATTCAACATGAAGGAAGATAAATACAGAGCAAGAGGGAAACCTAGTTGTGAAACCAGACTCCTCAAAACTATACAACTTTGTCTGACTGTCGCTGTCCAAAGTTCTATAAAAAGAGAAAGGTGAGTTTGGGACATCAGGTCAAATATCTTGGCTCTTTGTGATTTAATAGGCTATTTACACAGTCAGTCTCATGGTAGCAGAGAGGTTGATGGACTGATTAAAGCTACTGGCACAACAACCTTCTGCTTTCATCATCATGTCAACATATCTACTTGAGAAGGAGGAGGAGGAGGAAGAAGAAGAAAAGGAGAAGGAGGAGGAAGGGGACAACTGACATGAAAATAGAACTTAATGTTTTTCAGTGTGCTTCTTTTGCATTGGTCTTCACAACAATCCCATGAGATAGATACTAGCAGCATAATTATGTCTACTTTACAGATGAAAAATACCTTTTTCCTTTTTTTTTTTTAAGAGAAGTGACTTGTTCCTGAGTCACAGAGTCAGCAGATGTCTAAAATGGGGCTTGAACTAAGTTTTTTCCCAACCCCAAATTTATTATCCTTTCCATTAGCCCATGCTTCTATAATTATATTTGATTATGCAAAGCCAGGCTGTAGGAATTTGCATTTCCTACAAGGTTGAGTATATTTATCCTTATGGATTTCACCTGGGAGCAGTACCCACCTACTTCTCTAAATGGTCACTTTGAACATGATTGTTGTTCCAACAAAGTAGGTGTCCCTTGCACATTTCCTATGTACCTACTCGATATCCCATTATTTAAGTCACTTTGCTGTAATTTAGTGGACTCACAGAAGGTAAATTTCTTCTATTTGGGAACGTCATTTTTCTGTGTCCTCACTAGTTTCATATGTACAGGGGGTTCTCAAATTCAAGTCATTTCTCACTCCAGGACTTCCATTTTATTGCCTTTCTCTGTGCCTCCCACTATTCAGGGAAGTTTAGTCCATCCGAGGTGTTTTGATTTAAATCAAGGTTCTGATTGCAGCTGGTGGGTTCAGATTATGCACAGACCACATCTCACAAATATAACATGCAATAAAACCAGGACCCAGGGGTTTCTGGCAGAACGCCTAGCAAGGGAAGTAGCTGACATTTTATCTCTCTACAATGTGATTCTTGAGAACCTAAGAGATTTGTGGGGGTGGGGTGGTGGGGAGGGGTGAGCCTTTTTTTTTTCTTCTTCTGGAGAATCAATTTGAACATTAGAAAGAAATTATGGCAGGTTTGATGTTAGTGGGAATCAACCTTGCCAGCAGTCCATCAAAGATAATTTGTCCTAGCCTCCCATTCGCTTAGGGTGGGGAGACAAAATTCAGTGAAAAGGAAGGTTTTATCCTTTTTGGACAATCTCTAGAATAATCAGTAGCAGTCAATGGTCCCTCAGGGGGAGAAAACAGTGCTTCTCAGGAGCTAAATCTCCAATAGTGGAGATATGGGAAGGAGGGGGAGAGAATCAAATCAACAATGATCACCATTTGACATTTCTTACTTTTAGGCAATTCCTCTTGTATGATAGAGAAATGAAAACTATATGAACTTCTTCTTGTTATAGAAATATAGCTACTTCCTCCTAGTTTCTGAATCTTTTTTATCTTCTTTCTTTACTTCCATTCTTTTCCTTTGTTTCCACCTTCTTTTCATCTCTTTTCCTCCTTTTGTTCCTCCCTTTGTTTTTTAATCTTTCCCACCATCTTTCCTTGTTTCTCCCTTCTTTTCTCCCTTCCTTTTTACTTTTTTATCCCTTCTTCTCTTCTTTTCTTCCTTCCTTTTTATTTCCTTCTTTCTTTTGTTTTCCCCCCTTCCTTTCTTCCTTACCCTTTCTCCAATCTATCCCTCCTCCTTTTCCGTAGGTAGTCAGAGGATTTAAAAAGGGTGTTGCGCATACAAATTGATATAAATTGAATTAGATATCCTCTACATTCATGTCTTTTCCAGCTGCAAGATTCTACCATTCTACAAAATTGTTTAGTCCAAATAATTTTGAGGTGGACAAATTAAGTAGAGAGGAAAGGAGAGAGAAGGCAACTATTATAAAGGTATGGCTGGAACAAGGAGAGAGAAGGCAACTATTATAAAGGTATGGCTGGAACAAGAGTTACAAGATAAGAATTACAGAACTAGAAAGTTCCTCAGATTATCTGTTTGACATCTTCATTTGAAAATGAGGAAGTAAAAACTTTGAATATTTAAATGACTTGCCCAAAGTCACACAGTTAGTTAATGGAAAAAGAACAGAATTAGAAGCCACTTTCAGACATCCAAACCAAGGTTTTCTGTTTCACCCTGGTGGCTATTTACTGTCTGCAGCTGTGGGAGCAAGAGAAGAGAGGAAAAGAGAGGAGTTAGCAGGGATACTGAGCTAGGGAAATACCATACACAAAGGCAGCTCAGACATCACAGCAACAAGATCATCCTAGGATTCTTGACCTGACCTGGCAGAAATGCAATCCTAGTTTTGAGAGCTAATAACCATTACAGCTAAGTTGGCTAAGCATTTTGAGCTCTTTGGGGGTGAAAAAAATGAAAAGAAAGAAATCAACTCTAAATCCAATTAGAAATAGACAATGTCTCCTGATCCAAAGCCCACACTGAGTATCATTCTTTCAAGCAGAGTGGCCTTCCAGTTTGCCTTGGAAACAACTGCATCCAAACATGCTAATAGACTGTTCACCCCAGGTCCCAGAAGAAAGGGCAGATGTGTTGTCTCTCTGTCTTTGGGCAAATAGCCACATTACCTGTTTGACTGGCACACCAGGATCGACTCCTCGATACCTAAGATTGAATGCCAATTTCTGGATTAAGGATAAATAAAGTCCCTTTCATGAGTATGAAGTACTTAACCACACTTAAATCTTTTGTTTGGCAAGCCTGAGCTGTGAGATATGGCATACGCATGGGGTGTTGTTCAAAGTTATGTAGCCTATGGCTACCCAATTACTTGTTGACTGGTTGTCTGATTTAACCCATGTATAAAAACCAAGGTTCTTCGGTAACTTTTCCCCACTTCTTCCTTTGCCATCCTGTTAGATGTATTGGCACAAAACTCTCATTGATGGGAGAGATGCTCCAATCTGCATGTCTCAGAAGCTGCTCCCTGCCTGCTTATAAATATGCTGATCAAAGCTCAGATCAAAAGGAAAATACATCTCCATATTCCCACTTTCCTCTTTCCTCCTAATTCAGAGAGGGTCAGGAAGGACTTCCATGAGGAAGGTGAGACAGAGCAAACAATAGAGTTAGCTCCCTTGAAGGCGTTATGGTGGCTCAAGGGATAAATATTTTCAAAATCAATTTTTTCTCTTCCCCATATACCAGTAACAAAGCATACCCTAGAATTAAAAGACATTTATTTAATCCATTCTGTTTGTGCTGGAAAGAGGAAACCTATGATCCTTGGACTTTCATGTTGCAGAAAAAAGAGACCATGTCTGCTTTCATATGGTACCTAGTTTTCATTGAAGGGAGGCATGATTTTTTTTATAACTAACTATTAAAAATAATACACACAATTTCTAAAGAATTTCAACAGGCCATTCCCAATAATTGGGAGATCAAAATGAATTACCTCTTTGAATCAAAAATGAACCAACATCCACCTCAACACCAGTCCAACCACTCGGTTGTTTAATTGAAAGCGAAGCTAAAGTTTGAAAATTTTTAATTGTTGATTTTTTCACCTCAATATTTTCATCTGTCTTAAATTCTCTGCTTGCATTTATACATGCAGAGAAGTATGGCACCACACTGGGAGCATGAATAATTCTCCTAATGACTTGGTGAGAATTAAAGAAATTAATCTGCCTTGAAGTTGTATTTTTGTGTATTTGAGATGCTTACCAAGAATACCTTGTTTTTGTTTTGTTTATATGTACATGTTGTATCCCCAGAAAAATTTAAACTCCTCTAGGGAAGAGACTAGGTCTGTTTTGGTTTTGTTTCCCCATCTCTTCCCCAGGTATACTTGACAGGCTTGCATCCCCTACTCTTTTCTCCTCCTCTTCCATAAACCCTTTTCTACTCATAGAATCTCTTTTTTCCTTCAAGATGCAGGCAAACTGAGAACTCAGAAAGACCCTACCTTAGAAAGGCCAAGGCCATCCACTGCATCCTGGGTCATCACTAATCATCTTGACATTTATTTTGACACTAGATTTGGATGACTCCTGAGGAGAGAGTGAAGCTAATTTCTCTACCTCAGTTGCCTCCAACTCACACCCAAGTCAAGATATAACACATGTATTGTCATTGGTCCTCTTTGAGAATGAATGATAAGAATAGTTCATATATCTCCTTCTACAGGAAACTTTCCTTGATCTCTCCCTAAGTACTAATTCCTAATTACTTTGCATTTAAATTTTGTACATATGAATAGATTGTCTCTGCTAGTAGTATGTAAGTTCTGAGTGAATTTCATTTTTGTGTCCCAAGTCCCTGAGACATAATAGATAACTCATAAATACTTATTGGTTCATCAACTTATTTTATCAACTTATATTAATAGTCATAATAATACACTCCTGACTGATTTCAGTCAAGGATCCACTAACTTGAAAAAATGTTATTACACCTTTAAAAAAGATCATTACATAGTAAACAAATTTGGTATTTTATTTCTCAATTTCAATTAAATCAAGGAAGTCAGAAGAAAACAATCTTATCATCTTCCACATTTTGGTTCTGATAACAATTTATCAAGGGGTAATGTAATGTGGATATTGAACCAGCCTTAGAAACAAAGAGGTGAATTCAAGGTTTGTTTCTGACACAACTTAGATATAAGTATTGACCTTTCAGTACTCCAGGACTCTCTAACACAAAAATAACTGATGACCTGCATTGGTCAAAGGAAGTTTATTACTGGGAAATCCCTATAGCAATTGGTTCTCAAAATGTGGTCTAGGTACAAGGGCAAAACTCTTTATAATGATATGGAAATATCTTAATTCTAATCCATAGATTGATATAACCCACAAAAGCTTCAGGGCAGGGCTATGATAATTTGTAGGAACATAGTCAGTCCTGAGATAAAAGTGTTTAGAAACTATTGCCCTGAAACAACGTCATCAAAAGTACGGTTTGCCAAAGAAAATTGAAATAAATACATTTCTTAATAAGAGAAAAGTAATAGTCTTATCAATATTGAAAGAAATGAATATAATGCATTTAGAAAAGAAGAAAAAGGCAAAGAATCATAGGATATCCAAGCTACAAGTTAATCCAGAGGATATCCTGAAGAGCAATTTCACTCCCTTGACGAGTGGTCATCTGGTTTTCATTTGAATTCTTCCAGTGATGGGGAACTCACCTTCTCCAAAATAGCTGATACTCATTCTAAATGACTCTCCTTTTGTAGGCCAAATCTGAATCTTTCCAACTTCTCACTGTTCCTAATTCTGGGGCCCAAGTAAAACAAATGTGCTATCTTCTCCACATGAAAATCTTGTAAAAGACTTAAAGATAACTAACATGTCCTTCTGAGTCCTCTCTCACCAGGCTAAAAAACCTCAATTTATCCCATCAATCCCCTTGCACAGTGGTACAGGCACTAATCTTCCAAAAATCCTGGTCACTTTCTTGGTTGAATTTAATTTATCAACTTTATTCTTGAAGTGTAGTTCTAGAACTGAAGGAAAAAGTCCAGATATGCTTTGAACAGGGCAGAGAACAAGAAGATTCTCTCTTCCCTTGCTTTAGATCACTGGTTCTCAAAGTATGGTCTAGACTCTGATCTGGGGATCTCTGAAACCCTTTTAGAGGGTTTATAAATTCAAAAATAGTTTTTATTTCCAATATGGTAAATGTCTATAAATATAACCCAGATAAACAAAAACTCTTGGGAGAGATCCTCAATCATTTTTAATAAGATAAAGATACTGAAAACAAAAGTTTGAGAACCACTACTCTAGATCTTCCAAGTTTACTCGGCTGAAGATCAAATTTGCTTCTGAGATTGACGTGTGAAACTGGTGATTTATGTGGATTTGAAACTCCCCATTTTTTCATACAATCTAATCCTTCATCATGTCTATACCATCCCATCTCTGGGTCCAGTGGTCCTCAGATACACTTGTATTTAGATGCCATGCAGGCAATAGAACACTGTACATAATGTAGGCAGTACATACCTATTCTGATGGATTAGGAATTGGGGAAGTTGATTGTATAACTAGCTATAGGATTCTTGGGCATATCATTTACTTTCCTGAGCCTTAGCTTTCACATCTGTGAGAAAGGAAGATAAAATTATTTAATTTAGAGGTCATCTAGTTCAAACCTGGAGGTACATGGAAGAAATTTGTCCAAGAAAACACAAAGAGTAAAGGATGAGAGGAAGTCCTTGAACCAACATACTCAGTCTCCAGAAACAATATTTCTTTTACCATTACATCATTCCTGCCCTAAAGGACTATTTTATACAGGGAATTATTTTATATTAATAAAGCTATTATTTTATTTAACTTATTTAAAATAAGACATATTTTATTTACTAAAAGGTCCTAGTAGAAAAGAGATCCATTAAGAGACTATTAATAATACTTTACAATTCTGACCTGTGAGAAGTTCCTCCACTAGTGCTAATCCCAGGCTATTTATTTTAAAACATTGCTAGAAATTTAGAATTTAAGTATGTTGTCTAAGCTATAGAACTGGCAAGAATCAGAAGCAGGGTTGAAGATACATCAATCAACCAATTTGCATTTATTAAATGTGGACACAAATAAAGGCAAAAAGGATCTAAAGGAACTTAAGGTACTTGGTCTAGGAGACAACAGGCAAATGGATCTTCCTGATTCTAAGTCCAAAGTACTATCAGTAGACAATCAGCAAACATTTATTAAGCACTTCCTTGTGCCAAGCACTGTATTTATTAAGTTCTGGAACATTAAAAAACACCTAATTTTATGGAACTTACACGCTAACCTCCATTATTCTATCTGGCCTTTTGTTAGTTATATTAAGAGAAGATATTGGGCAGCAAGGTGACATAATAGATAGAGTTCTGAGCCTGGAGTCAGGAAGATTCGTCTTCCTGTGTTTAAATCTGGCCAGAGACATTTACTAATTTTGCTTCAATTTCCTCAACTGTTAAATGAGTTAGAAACAGAAATGGCAAACCATTCCAGGATATTTGTCAAGAAAATCCTAAATGGGGTAAAAAAGAGTCAGACATGGCTGAAAATAACTGAATAACAATAAAGGAGAAGATATTAATTTTCAAAATATAATGAGAGCAGAATGATGAAACTACAACAGCATTACCTAACCAATAGTTTTATGTCTGAAATATTGAAAAATCAATGTATGAAATAATTTTAAAAGGCATTATTCAAAGAATATCATGAACAATTGAATGGAAACTTTTTGGAGGCTTAATAAACAAGCATCACCCCTGACACTTTAAAATTTCAATGCATCTGAGATGTCCATACATTGACTACATTCAATGCAAAGATTACAAGTCATTCATGACTTCTCATTCTGTGAGAATTGTATACATATCCTTAAATAATTGCTTTATAAGTGATCCACTCCATGACTTTCAGGTCTTCATTTCTGATGTTTTCAAATTCACATCTAATGATATTTTTATCTGTGTGATATTCAGGAGGAAACTGATGCAAAATTCCTGCTAACTAGCCAATTGTTCTTCATCAATCAATCAGTAAGCATTTATGTTGTGATTAGTAAATTCTATCTAGGAGATAGAAATTAAAAAAAAAAAAAAAAGAGATCGTTTTTACCCCTAGAGGAAGTTATATCCATATGGAAAAATGTTTTTGCTGCTAATCTAGAATAATTCATGGTCTTTCATATACAGAGTTGATGTTGCCCACCTAGGTATGGATAGAAGAGAGATTTCTGTCATAAGAACCAAGCCTTATTACTGTTGGGGTTTTTTTTTTTTGACTAGGTTTGATCACTAGGTTCCTTTAACTTACCAGGGCCTGAAGTTGTAGGAGCCAGTCAGAGATCCAAGATTGTTATGGGAGATCCAACATTCTCTGCTTTTCAATCCTAGACTAGACTGCCCCTTCCTCAAGCAAAGCTGGTGAACTAGCTGTTAGAGGATGACTTAAAAAAATAAGTCTGGGGCTACATTGTGATTTCACTTCCATATGAAACCTCCAAGTGAGGAAATTTATTTTATTAATGCAGACTAGCTTCTTAGGTACCTAGGGCACTGATAATGTCATTGTTTTGCCAAAGGTCACATAGCTAGGGCAGAAATAGACCTGGAACCCATGTCTGACTGATTCCATCCTTGCCTCTCTAGCCACTATACCACAAAGCCTCTCACCTCATGTGAATATTATGACTCACCTGGTGATGAACAATATTCAAAATATAGCCTACAACATCACAGTAAGTGTTGGGAGCAATCTAACTTTATCATCCCAGCCTTGAAGTTTTCCTGCCAGCAGAATCCAAGCCCCTGACAATATTTATTCATTGCATCACTATTTAATGCTATAGCTGGTTGCCATAGTAATTCATGTCTCCTTGAAACTCCTTTTATGCCATATGCCAGCATGGGATGCAGTTTTAATGGACTGATCAAATCGCCTGGCTGTATCTCATTAGCTCAAATAATCTGCAGCTTTTTCTAAATGTTAACCAGCAAAAAAAAAACACATTTCTAAAAAAAGGCCTTTTCATGAATACTTTTCAGGGAAGGAAAAAGATCCACCTGTTCCAAGAAGCCCTCCCTGACTACTATTGACCCCTCATTGATCATCCTTTCCAGCAATAATAATAATGATAGCTAACATTATTAGAGGGCTTTAAGGTAGGTGAGGCAATTTACATCTATCATGTTCTTGTATCATTGCAAGAACCTTGTAAGATAGAGGCTATTATTTTGCTGAGGTATAAGTTGAAATAGAAGAGATTACATTGCTTGCCCCAAGTCATTGATATAGTAAATGTTTGAGGCAACATCTGAATTCAGGTTTTTCTAACTCCAATTGCAAAACTCTCTCCACTGGGACATCTAGCTAATGTTGAAATGACTAGATATAGAGTCTAGACCATTCAATTTTATTCTTAATTAAAGGTTGTTTGTATTATTTCACGTGTATTTGTCTTTCCCTGATGAAATTACAAACTCCTTAAACTTAGGAATCATTTCATACCCTGCTTTTGACTCCTAGGAGCTGTGTAACTTGGACAGGTTACTCCACCAGACAATGGAGATAATTACACCTACAGCATCTGTCCCATAAGATCATCCTTATCATCAAATTAGGTGATGTGTGTACATTACTTGATAAGCCTTTTTTCCATGGTCCAGATATGTAATGAAGTGAAAGAAATCTCAATTACAAAAATGTCCTCTGAGGAGAATTTTGGCAATCCATAGGAGCCAACATGATTCCATCATGTCAAGTCAAAAAGCAATTATTAAACTCAAACTATTTGTCAAGTACTGGGCATTCAAAGAAAGGCAAAACTGCCTCATCCCTCAAAAAATTCACAGTCTTATAGGGGCCAACATGCAAACAACTATATGAAAATGAGAAAAATACAGGATAAATTATAAATAACCAACAGAGAAAAGGCACTAGAAGTAATAGCAATCAGGAAAAGGTCTCCTATGGATGGTGAGATATTATCTAAGAGCTGAAGAAAGTAAGGGAGACCAGGAGGCAGAGATGAGATAGATGAGAATTCTAGATATACAGCACAGCTAGTGAAAATTTCTGGAGTCTAGAAATGAGAGAGTTTGTGACAGTAACAAAGGGATGAATATCAATAGATTATAGTAGTGGAGGGAACTAATGTGAAAGAAGATTGAAAGATAAGACTCCTGGATTGTAAGACTGAGTGACCAGAAATCACTTCAACCATAAGGGGGATGTTAGAAAAAAAGGGAGGGACTAGTTAAAAAAAACACAATGGGTTTAATCCTGGACATGTTAAATTTAACATAGATTTGAGTCACACAGTGGGGAAAGTATGATTCTGAAGAGAAGCCCTGAGTTCACTGTATGCATGTGCTTACTGTGTATATTTGAGAAAGTCCTTTAACCCTCATGGCTCTCAGATCATTCAACTGCAAAATGTGGAGGTTGAACTAGATGAACTCTGAGATCTCTTCCATTGCTAAATTTCTATGGGTTGTAATTTAGGGTCTTAGAGGGTTGCTTTGGGCAAGTAGGGTTAAGTGACTTGGTCTTGAATATTATTATAATCATATATGTCATTGCCTTGACCTGGATCTTTGTCTTCCTGATTCATATTCTGTATATAGTCTCTTTCCTGGTCTCTTAGCCCCAATTATTTATGGGGTACCTCTAGCTAGATTTTTGTAGAAATTCTGTCCAAAACAGAACATATTATCTTGCCTCCTAAATTCACTCCTTTACAGCTTCCTTTGAGATTTACCTCGTGACACCTCCTACACATGGCCTATCCTGTTTCCTCCAGTTTCTACTGCCACTCAAAATTTGTTTTATAATTACTCTTTGAGTAATTATAAATTATTCAGCACCCCCAATATTATGTAAACCTCTTGAGAAACCAGACTATTTTGTTGTAACGTTATTTCCCTAAGGACTAGCACAATTATTGGCACATAGTAGGAATATAATAAAAGTTCGTTGAAGGAATTAAAAATAAAAACTACTATACCAAACTCAAAAGCATCAACTTGTATCACACAAACATCAATGCTATTTTTATTATTGTTGTTATTCATAAAAATGAAAAGAACATAGATTATGAGCTAGAAAGGCTCTTAAAAGCTAATGAGTCAACTTTCATGGGTGGAGACAAGGTTGTGCAATAGAGAAAGCACTGAGATGAGCTCTCTCAACATTCCCTTCCAAATAACTTTAAATTAGTGCCTCAAATCAAATTCTGAAATAGCGAAGTCAAAGACAACATAGAAGATTAGAAAGAGATCAGTGACATGGAGGAGGAGACTGGCCCAGATCCTATATAGATGAAAATCTAAAGGTGGGATTTGAAGATGGTGGTAGAAACAGCAGCACCTTCTGGAGCTTTCAAACCAGAGACAGAAAGTGGGTCTGGTAATCAATTAAAAAAGGATTACAAGGAAGTCCTGTGCTAAAACTGGATGCAAGAACAGATGCTTTTTGGCAACTCCATTGTCAAATTACAAAAGCCTTTCCACACAAATAAAGTCAGACTTAAACAATTGGAAAAATATTAAGTGCTCCTGGATAGGCCGAGCAAATATAATAAAGATGACAATACTCCCTAAACTAATCTATTTATTTAGTGCTATACCAATCAGACTTCCAAGAAAATATGTTAATGATCTAGAAAAAAATAAAAACAGAATTCATATGGAATAATAAAAGGTCAAGAATCTCAAAAGAATTAATGAAAAAAAATCAAATGAAGGTGGCCTAGCTGTACCTGATCTAAAACTATATTATAAAGCAGCAGTCACCAAAACCATTTGGTATTGGCTAAGAAATAGACTAGTTGATCAGTGGAACAGGTTAGGTTCACAAGACAGAATAGTCAACTATAGCAATTTAGTGTTTGACAAACCCAAAGATCCTAACTTTTGGGATAAGAATTCATTATATGACAAAAACTGCTGGGATAACTGGAAATTAGTATGGCAGAAATTAGCCCACACTTAACACCGTATACCAAGATAAGATCAAAATGGGTCCATGATTTAGACATAAAGAACAAGATTATAAACAAATTGGAGGAACATAGGATAGTTTATCTCTCAGACTTGTGGAGGAGGAAGAAATTTGTGACTAAAGACGAACTAGAGACCATTATTGATCACAAAATAGAAAATTTTGATTACATCAAATTAAAAAGCTTCTGTACAAACAAAACTAATGTAAACAAGATTAGAAGGGAAGCAACAAACTGGGAAAACATCTTCACAGTTAAAGGTTCTGATAAAGGCCTCATTTCCAAAATATATAGAGAACTGACTCTAATTTATAAGAAACCAAGCCATTCTCCAATTGATAAATGGTCAAAGGATATGAACAGACAATTTTCAGATGATGAAATTGAAATTATTACCACTCATATGAAAGTGTTCCAAATCATTATTAATCAGAGAAATGCAAATTAAGACAACTCTGAGATACCACTACACACCTGTCAGATTGGCTAAGATGACAGGAAAAAATAATGATGATTGTTGGAGGGGATGTGGGAAAACTGGGACACTGATACATTGTTGGTGGAGTTGTGAATGAATCCAACCATTCTGGAGAGCAATCTGGAACTATGCTCAAAAAGTTATCAAACTGTGCATACCCTTTGATCCAGCAGTGTTTCTACTGGGCTTATACCCCAAAGAGATACTAAAGAAGGGAAAGGGACCTGTATGTGCCAAAATGTTTGTGGCAGCCCTGTTTGTAATGGCTAGAAGCTGGAAACTGAGTGGATGCCCATCAATCGGAGAATGTTCGGGTAAATTGTGGTATATGAATGTTATGGAATATTATTGTTCTGTAAGAAATGACCAGCAGGATGAATACAGAGAGGCTTGAAGAGAATTACATGAACTGATACTAAGTGAAATGAATAGAACCAAGAGATCATTATATACGTCAACAACGATACTGTATGAATATGTAATCTGATAGAAGTGGATTTCTTTGACAAAGAGACCTAATTCAGTTTCAATTGATCAATGATGGACAGAAGCAGCTACACCCAAAGAAAAAACACTGGGAAATGAATGTAAACTGTTTGCATTTTTGTTTTCCTTCCCGGGTTATTTTTACCTTCTGAATCCAATTCTCCCTGTGCAACAAGAAAACTGTTTGGATCTGCACACATACATTGTATCTAGGATATACTACGACATATTCAACATATATAGGACTGCTTGCCATCTAGGGGAG